>NC_138173.1:22304671-23504671 GCF_964165515.1 Mesoplodon bidens | reverse complement strand
GCCCAGGAACCTGCATTTCAACACATACTTCAGGTGATTCTATTGGGAGAGGCACCAACATTTTGAGCAATGACCTAATCACACATTTCTCAGCACTTTCCCACCCTCCCTTACCAGGTTCAACCTCTCACTCTCTTCTGTTCACACATCAGACTCCTTTCTCTAGTCTACAAATGTGCTTATGCTTCTGAACTTTTCTTATTTTGTTTCCTCTGCTTAGATTTCCCTTTTCACTGACCCCTTCTAGCCCTTGATTCCACCTGGCAAATTTCTACTCATCGCTCAAAGCCCAATTTAAGTGTCCCTTTCTCTACAAAATCTTCCTTCATTCTCTCTAGCCTGTCACCTTGCACTTGGTCCTTTATTCTGTTACTAATAAAATGTGTGCTTGTGCATGCGCACACAGGTAATGCATATACATACACACATATTTTTTATGTCCAGCTATACAGGGTCCCCATATACGGTTGTTAAGGCTGTATACTGCACTTACCTGGGGGCATCATTTACATGAATAATTATTATAGCATATTTATTTGGAAACATTTCTGGCAGATGACAAGAAAGAGTCAAGAAAGACAGCTTTTTCAAAATTGCACAATGCACCATTGGGGAAACCCAAAGCCTGGTTATATAAGGCCTATTTTCTCCTTAGATTATGAGTCATTCAGGGGATGAATTATATAGGGCCTAGTGATCTATGATTTACCAAACTGTTAGCATAGCCATTGGCATATAGCAATAAAATTGTCAACATCTACTGAACATTTACTATGAGTTACACACTTTCTAAAGACTTCTCATGTTTCAATTTATTAAGGTTATTTAATTCTCACAATGACCTTATGAGACAGCTGTAATTATCGTCCCATTTTAGAGATGACAAAACTGAAGCACAGGGAGGTTAAGTAACTTGTCTGATGTCACACAGCTGGGATTTAGCTCCGCAGCCTGACTCCTAGCTCAAGCTCTTGACCATCCAAACATAGTTATTTGAATTATTGTGTTCTGACCATAGCTAAATTTTTTTATGTTAATAGTTATTTAATAGTTATTTAAGTTTATTGGAATATGAATCATTGAACAAAATTGAGAAAGGAAAATTTAGCATGGAAAGGAGAAAGGAAAGGAAAGGAAAGGAGAAAGGAGAAAGGAAAATTTAGCCATTATGTTAAAAAGCAAATACAAGTAATTATTATTTTATTACTATTATTTGTATATTTAACCTAATGTATAAGAAATTTATTTTTTTATATTTAGTATACTGTTGTATTTGATTTAGTAATATTTGGTTTAGGATTTTTCCATCTACATTTTTGAATCATATTGTCAATAACTGTACCATTTTTCTAGATTCCACATATGTGTTAATATATGATATTTATTTTTCTCTTTCTGACTTACTTCACTCTGTATGACAGTCTCTAGGTCCATCCATGTCTCTACAAATGACCCAATTTCATTCCTTTTTATGGCTGAGTAATATTCCATTGTATATATGTACCATATCTTCTTTATCCATTTCTCTGTTGATGGACATTTAGGTTACTTTCATGTCCTGGCTATTGTAAATAGTGCTGCAATGAACACTGGGGTGCACGTATTTTTCTGAATTATGGTTTTCTCTGGGTATATGCCCAGGAGTAGGATTGTGGGGTCATATGGTAGTTCTATTTTTAATTCTTTAAGGAATCTCCATACTGTTCTCCATAGTGGCTATATCAACTTACATTCCTACCAACAGTGTAAGAGGGTTCCCTTTTCTCCACACCCTCTCCAGCATTTATAGTTTGTAGATTTTTTGATGATGGCCATTCTGACTGGTGTGAGATATACCTCATTGTAGTTTTGATTTGCATTTCTCTAATAATTAGTGATGTTGAGCATCTTTTCCTGTGTTGGTTAGCCATCTGTGACCATAGCTAAATTTATTTACTTTTCTAAGGTAATAATTTAGGCCCTACACTGGGTATCTTAGACATTCTGAGGAAAAAAGATAAATTAATAATAAGTGATATGTGTATAACCTTTCACACAATTACAAGACATATTCACCTCTAATGATAATAATAGTTTCCATTTTATTCTTTTTATTAAGTGTCTCTTATATGCTAGGCATCCCTCTAGAAGATTCTTTACATGCATTCATTATTCCATTTAGAAGTTGCAATTACAGGCAAAAATAGGTAATATTAGTTCCACTAAACAGTGAAGAAAACTGAGGCTCAATGACACTGAGTGATTTGCTCAAGGCCACATCACCAAGTACAAGTGACGGCTCTGAGCCCAGGACTGCCCGACTCACAGCCCTTAGGCTTACCATTGTCCATTTTACAGATGAGGAAACAGAAGATCAGAACGGCTAAGAACCTTATTCTTATCTAGTGGCTCAAAAGCTCCTATGTTTTGCTCTACAGCATATTGGCCCTTAGATTAGCTTAATACTGGAATCAGAATGCTCCAACTGCTGTCATTTTAACTGTGACAAAACTTATTGATGGTAAAATTACATCGTACAGATGAGGAGACTGGAACTGAGAGACTGTCAATGACTAGTGAATGGCTAAGCAGGAACCTCAACCCAGGGATTCTGACTTCAAAAGCATTATCAATAGCCTGAAGTCCAAGTTCTGGACTGTACCATTAATAATTGTTAATTACTAATGCAGCAGGTCCGTTTCCCCCTGAACCTCCCTAGGGTGTCCCTCCAGAGCCGGTACCTCGGACAACGGCTGACAGCCCACATCACCAACCCCAATGATGCGATCCCTTTTGAACTTCTGGAGATAAAAGCAGAGATATACTTGGCTCTGACTAGAATGCCAGCAGTGCCCAGCTGGCTGAGGTTCACTGGGGAAACGTGGAACCTTCCAGGGAGTGGGGAGATCTGAGTCACACACGACCAAGCTGCCTGGAATCCAGGGAGGAGAAACCACGAGCTCTCTGTGCTTATAGGTTCTGGTCGGAGGCTGATACACTTGCACTGGCTCTGAAATTGTCTTCAGCTCATTTGAGTGCTGTTTTTTTTTTTTTTTTTGCGGTACGCGGTCCTCTCACTGTTGTGGCCTCTCCCGTTGCGGAGCACAGGCTCCGGATGTGCAGGCTCAGCGGCCATGGCTCATGGGCCCAGCCACTCCACGGCATGTGGGATCTTCCCGGACCGGGACACGAACCCGTGTCCCCTGCATCGGCAGGCGGACTCTCAACCACTGTGCCACCAGGGAAGCCCTGTGAGTGCTGTTTTGAGAGGTGTAGCTGTGAGGCTGTGTCCCTGTGGGAGGTCCTTGGCTCACCAATCTGCCTCTTACTTGCCAAGGGGAAGGTGAAGCCAGGGCTTTGGGGAATATTTTAAGAGATGCCTGCTTGGAACACTGGAGATGGGCTAAGGCTGGTTTTTGAAGGGAGTTGTATCAGTTAGAGAGAGATTGCTAGTCTGGAGTCAGGGGAGTTCCAGCTTTTGAATGCAAGGCCACCTGACTATAACGCCCCAGTTGTTTTCTCCATATCCCAACACCCATCTCACCATTAACTTCCTAACTGGGCATTATTTGAGTCCTCCATTTTACAGAGTAGAGAATGGAGGTTCAGAGGGGTTCAGTGATAAGCTCACACTTTAAGGCCAGAATTTGATTCCTGGTCTTGGGACTCAGAAGGCCATACTCTTTGCCCTGTGACATGTTGCCTTTAGACTGGCTTAATATCAGAGCCAAAATTGATGGCTTTTTGAATTTTTTGTTTTTTGTTTGTTTTTTTGAGGTAATAGTACAAGAAACATTTTATTTTCCTGAATCATTTAGGACAAGTTCCCAACCTGATATCCCATTACCCCAGAACACTATGATGCATATTCCTTACCAACAAGGACATTTTCCTACACAACTATAATACAACCACTGAAATCAAGAAATTACCACCAAAGCATCACAAACATTTAATCCCCAGGCCCCAGTTAAATTTCACCAATTGTCTTAATAATGACCTTCATAACAAAAGGATCCAGCTTAGAATCGCAGCATACATTTAGTCGTCAGGTCTTTTTAAAAAAATTTTATTGGTGTATAATTTATTTACAATGTTGAGAATTTGTTGTTTGTTAATCTAATTTTATATAAAACAAATAATCACGGACTCATGAACTAGTTGCGGGAAAATCGCCCACTCTGCCAGCCCTCATCTATAATCTAGCCATTGCATGAGGTTTGAACGGTATGTTCTGCAGCAATGCCAGGGACCAGGATGCAGGTGTGAGGCCGGCAGGTATGACTGCAGTCAAGTGTTCATGGTGGGTTTGAATAATGAAGTGGGTCTTGCGATTCTGTGCAGGATGTGCAGCCAGGAGGGGGTGTCATTCAGTGGTTAGTCCGTTTTCCCCACCGTGGGAGCTTTTCATTTTAAATCTATTGACGCGGCCTGGCTCCACATCCCTTCAGTTCTTTGAGTGCTGGCTTTGCATCAGTGAGTCTGAGAGTCTGGCTGTTTCAGTGGGGGTTCACAGCCTCCTCTCCTCGTTGGGACAAGTGGGCTTGGGGGCAGGTCCTGCCTGGGGCATGGACACTTCAGAGAGTGAAAATCCCCCAAGTTTTTGTAGCTCATATGATCCAGGTACAAAATGATTTGAAACAAAGGAAAGCTGGGAAGGCAATCGTAACAGTAGAGCAAAGAAAAAAAAAAACATAAGCAAAAACGAAAACAAAAGGCAAGACCTGGAGTTCCGGTGAGGGATGGAATACTGTCTACTCTGGGGCACATCCAGAGGTGTGAACCGGGACAGATGGGTGTAGCAGAGGGGAGCCATAGCAGTCTCCTTGAGGAGCAGTACCTTCTACACACGGGCAGACCCAAAGTGGAGGAGGAGGCTGCATGGCTGCTTGGAAGAGAAAGAGGTCTCCAAGTAGAAGTGTTCATGGAGTCCATCTCTTACCTGTGATGGGGAAGGTGAAACTGTGGGGTCAGACAGTCAGAATCAATGTCTGCAAGAGGTGGACACCAACTAGGAGATGCTTGAGTCTGGTTATCCACACGCTTGTTGCCCCGGGACGGCAGAGCTGACAGTCTGCAGTAGAAAACACCTGGTGCCGGCTGATACCTGGCCCAGGTGAGTCAACAATTGACAACATCCACTTAGGAGCCAGGTCGTGCCAGGCTCAAGGATCATGGTACATTCAGGAAACAGCGATCCTCATCCCTCAGTTGTGATTCCTCAGCTGCGATTTAAGCTCATGCTCTTACATACCTTGTTTCCATAAGTCTCCGAATCACCCAGGTAGAAGCTCTGACCCACGGCTCTGAGACATTGTCTCTGATTCCCTCAGTGCCGATCTGGACACCCCTGAAGTAACTGTGGAAAATTCGTGATTGACTGGTGGCTGCTGTGGCCCTAGGAAGCATTTCTCACCTCATGATGTGATTGTAGTGATGACCTGGAGTCTAATCCACGGTAGGAATGTTCCCCTGTGCCTCTGCTACTAAAATTACTTAATTAACCTGCCAACTCCTCAGTTAGCAATCAGAAAGCACACTGTGGACTCAGCGGAAATCACATGCCACAGGCAGAGACCAATTCGAAGAAAAGCAAATCTGATGCACAAATTCCCAATCTGGGATTTTTTAGGCTCAGATTCTTCAATGGCTAATAACAAAAGATGTCTCTTCCCATTAGGAATGCCAGACCACAAAGAGTTTTCCCCTGGGAATCTCACACATCGGGATTGGAAATTAAAAAAAAACCATCCGTTACTTCTACATAGTTGGAGGGTTAGCATAATGCAGATATAAGGGCCTGGTTTTTTCCTCCCAACACAGAGCTCTTCCTGACTCACCTGTAGAAAAATTATTAAACACTACTACAAGGTAGAGACTCCGCTGGTGAAGCTGAACTCTGAACTCCTAAGCCTTTAAGACTTTGTTCTCTAAGGGTCAATGCTGGGGAGTTTGGAAGGTAGAACAATGATTTTGAATCACTTGGGGAGAATAAAAAAGATCCCCTTGTGCAGATGGCACCCAAGATCAATTAAATAGAGTCTCAGGGGAGACCTTGGCCTCTGTAATTTGATAAAAGTTCTCTAGTGGATCCACGTGTGCAGCCAAGGCTGAGACCCACTGCTGTAGGACAAATCATGCTAAGGCTAACTTCTAAATCTAAACCAGGTTGTAGGTCTGATGGGATATTGATCTTCTCAGTACTTAGTGTACAAGGGCCCCTGGTCAGGGGCAGGCCACCTCTGGCCTCAAACCTCCCCACCTAGGTTGCTGAGAAATAGGATCATTTTTTATGTGAAACAGGTTGAGAGCACTTGGTGGTTTAAAATCAGTCCTCTTATTTACAGGAAGTTGGCATGAATGTCATCATGCCACAGGAGTGGACGTCCTCAGCCATTTGGGTCAATGCTGCAAGCTGGCAGCTCCCAACAGAGGGCACCTGTCATGTCTGTGCTCCATCTCTCTTTCACTCATCTGTCTGTGCCTCTGTCTGCCTGCTTAGCTGTCATTCAATTTACTTATTTACATTATTTTTCCAACAGTTTTAAAAAGGAGCCCTAGGAAAATATTGTTATACATCTTTATAAGTAGAAGACATGAACAATTGGTTGCTTAGGGTCCTGTTCTGCTGGATTCACTCATCTGATCCCTTATTCTGGAATTCCCTTACCTGTGCACTTTCTTTTTAAAAATTTTTTAAATTGAAGTATAGTTGATTTAAGATGTCATGTTAGTTTCAGGTATACAGCAAAGCGATTCAGTTATATATATATATATATATATATATATATATATAATATTGAGTAGAATTACAAGATATTACAAAATATTGAGGTTATTACAAAATATTGAGTAGAATTCCCTGTGCTATACAGTAGGCCCTTGTTGGCCTGTGCACTTTCTTGTGTCTCAGGACTTACTTACTGGTCTCTCACTGGAACCCCCTTATCCACATTTCCCAGTTTACATACCACTGGCATGCTTCATGGCCCACTACCAATGTTGCCTTCTTGGCGCACCCCTGCCATCTGAAATGTAATCTTTTGCATTTTTGAACTGCTGTAGCGCTTGCCCGCTATGTCTTAAAGCACTGATCGCTTTGCACAGCAAGCAGGTGGATGTCTGAAGATATGTCTGATCTCCTGGTCGTGGATGTTATTGGTGGCCTATCAACCTCCCATTCACTTTGTGACAGACTGTGTTTTCCAAAATAAGTTGCAACAATCATTCCAGTCTCATAGATTTTTCCAGTATCTTGCCATGGAAGCAGCAAGATGTGGAATTTATGTTCCTTTCCCTTGAATCTGGGTGGGCTTTTGTGACTTCTTGTACAAATAGAATGAGACGAAAGTGAGGCTAAGTTAGAAAAGGCTACACAGCACCTCCCTGACTCTCTCTTGTCTTGGGATAGGTGTCTTCAGAGCCCTGAGCTGCTCTGAAGAAATCCAGTGACTTGGAAACTACCGGGCCGGGGAAACGATGCAGTGGCTACGTGGAGATAGAGAGAGATCCTGAGGGGTCCCTAGTGATCTTCAAGCAGCCCCCTCCCCCAGGTGTTGCCACATGGCCCAGAGAAGAGCTGTCCCCACTGAGTCCTGCCCAAATTGCAGATCAGTAAGCTAAGTAAGATTGTTTTTAGTCACAAGTTTTGGGTGGTTTGCTCTGCTCGTACGTAGCCAGGACGTTACTTTTCCTACTTCCTCTCACAGTTTCAGTTTTGTTCAGCTCGCTCCCACCAGCTCTTGCACCCAGCCCAGAGAAAGCTTGGCACATCCTCAGTTCTAGGGGGTGGTTCTATTTGGTCTAAGAGTATAGGAGCAGGTCCACTTGCCAATGATTGTTTCAGGATTCAATTCAGACCCAAATACAAGAGGAGAGGTTTGTTGAGGACTTCTTGTTCTGTTCTTTTTCTCTCTTTTGGGAAAACTTCTGGAAGCTACTTTCTCCCTCCCTCTTTAAATTTTTGTCATGTGCAGATGTGAGCTTCAGAACCACTACACCTATATCATCACCAGCTCAAGATGAGTCTCCATCATGGAGGAGAGATGAGGCCAAGGGTATCACAGAGGAGTAAAGCCAGAACCACTAGATCACACCACTCCTGAAGCTCACGCTACTGCAGGACTTCCCGTTATAGGAGTATATCATTTGGGTCATGTTTTACTGTGCATCATGCAGACCTGAAATAACAATGACTTAAACAGGATGGATGCTTAATCCTTTTTCATGGAAAAGTGTAGGAAAGCAGATCAGGGCTGGTGTGGCAACCACCATTCTTTGAAGTCCTCAGTGGCTCAGGATTCTTCCAGATCATCACTCCACTATCTCTAGGATATGGACCTTATCCTTAGGGTCTAAGATAATGGCATCCGTTTTCTAGGAGGCTAGAATGAGGAAGGCATAAGGAAGAAGAGGTCGAAGTGTATGTACCATCTGTCTCTTGGGGAAGGTTCTTAGAAGCTGCCAAATAGACTTTGGCTTCTATCTTGCTGGCTAAAACTTAGTGTGAGGGAGGCTGAGAAAGTAGTTTTTATTCTGGGTGGGCATATGCTCAAGTAATTGTGGGAGTTATATGGCTATGGGATATTGGGGGACAATTCAGCCTCTGACGCAGTGAGGCAATAAACTTCTTTACCATTTAAAATGAGTTTATACTGGATTTTCTGTTAACTTGTAGCCAAAGAAATCTTGACTAATACACCCTACTTCTAGTGTATAATCTAGAATACTCTTCTTTCACCAGTCTCTTTGGCCAGAAGTTCAAGTCCTGGGGACTTTGAATCAACAGAGAGAAAGAGTAGTTGTGTCTGTTTCCCTCATTCATCTTATATTTTTCTAAGGGAGAAGATGTAACAGCTTGTGGATAGTCTAAGTCAAGGATGGAAATATCTTTTGAATTAAACGCCAGCCTCATCATACTGAACTTGCAAGAGGGCAGGGACCATATCCTATATTGTTCACTGTGATAGCCTAGTACATATTACAATGCCTGGCACATAGTAGGTGCTCAATAAATATTTGTTGACTAAATGAATGACTAGTTGAGTTCTGACATATTGATATAGATTGCTTAGGAGCCGTGTTGAGGAGGATTCCAGGGCTTTGTCTTGGCTGAGCAGCAGATATTACTGATACCTGCTGTGAGCTTAGGATGGGGATATTCGCTGTTGCTGGTGATTGATGGAGAAATACCTCAGATGATTCTTTATAGCACGTGTCTGTTATTATGCATCTTACACATGTTATGCATACTTATTTTCAATTAAAAACCATCTTTTCCTATAAAATTACATTTTTTCCACATAAGAAATCTTGCCCCAGAGACTTGCCCGTGGCAGGAATCAATCAATATTTGTTAAGTATCAGTTATGTTTTTCCACAACAGTGACATGCACTCAGTGTGCAATCAATCAACCGCCACTGATTGATGTGTTTGAATTAAATATTTCTACATATGCCTTCATGTGTATTTATCCAAACGAACATCTTTTGAACCTAAAAAATATAACCAGATCCTCACAACTTGGAGGTAATGCTAAATTGAAGGAGTAGCAAATATCAGTGAAGGACTTGAATCAATTAAAAAAAAAACCTATGTGAAGATGGTTTTTGTTTATTTTCAAGGAAAATAATTCAAAGTCTATATTAAGCTCTAGGAGCAATGACAAGGACACAACCGTTGAAGTAGTCACGGTGACAATGGGAAGCCAGTGAGACCCATGTGTGTAACATGATCTCCCAGTGGGAGAGAGCAGGGGTCTTTTGGATGCAAAGCCTTATGGAGGAGAAAGGGCCAGTCCTCCTTCTCAGCATCTTTTATGTGCCAGTGCATTTAGAATGCCACATCCGGTTTTTACATCCATATGTCCCATCTTCAAAGAGGCTCATGTGAGTCGAATAAATAGAGAAATGCACATGAATCATAATGGTTCATAAAAGCCAGTATTGATCGAGGTCTTTCTAGGTACTGGGCAATACTCTAGTGATATATTTATGTTTAATTTAGTTCTTATAAAAAGCCCATGAGGTGGCTACTAATACTTTAAGGAACTAGGGATTGATTTATGAGTAGAAATATAAGGAGAGCATCATGCATAGCTCAGTTGAGAAGGATCAAGAAAGAAGTCAGGGTTGTTGACTCAGGAATACACTGCAATTATTTAAGACCAAACCAGGGTCACACGTATTTGATATAGAACGTGGCGAAGAGATGTGCTTCAGAGAAGGAACTCAGGCTGCATGCTGTAGATGGCATTATAATGGCAGTAGGATGGTCCAGATTGGTCCTCAGGGTCGTGCCCTTTTGAGATGAGATGCTGGACTATATTAGCATGGATGGAATGGGCAGCGTCTGAAGGTGTTGAGTTTCCCTTCGGTAGCATCGCACATAGAGTATGTCCCTCCTCCCAGCCCTCTGCCAGAAAAATGGTAGAAGAGACATAGGTACAAGAGAGATTTCTTTGAGGTGATATTCTATGATCTTTCTAACCCTTAGAAGTTATACATTAGAATGTCTCCAATTCTATTTTCTTTAAATAAACGTTTCCATGTCTTCTTCTATCTCTCACTGTCTTCTGTGTCATCTGGTTTAAAGGCAAGGCAAGGATGGTGCTTGAAGCCCAGTTCCCTTCCTCACGGAAGCTCTGGGTTACTCCAGGCCAGTGTCTGAAAGTCTTTAGAGAATGTCTAACTCGATGCTGTCCATGAGCTATTAGCTTGTGGAGGAGACTCTGAGGAGCGATTTCAGTGACGGAAGAAAAGAGGGCACACGTGATCAGGAGTAGAGGAAGTCACTTAACACCTAAGAGGTAGAACGTGGGCTAAGAATTTAAATCCTGCTCTCATCCTTGGACAGTTTCTCTCCAGTGTCCCAGCATCTGCTAATTACCTGACCAAATAAGGGCTGTGGTTCCCTCTCATGATTAGAACTCGTGATATTCTCTCGTGAAGTTCTAAGAGAAATTAACATAAGGTGGTGTCTGTTCCACACGTTCAGAGGTTTTTGAACTAAAATTGCTGTAAAATGAGAGTGATTGAACAAATGTATGAGATTCCTAAATGACTAAAGGGATAGACTTGACACTAACAGGAGTTGAGTAACACAGAGGGGATGGAAGTGGAAGCAGAGAGTTGCCTCCTGCCAAGTGATGTGAAATAAGGAATCCAGTACGAAGACAACTGGCAAAGAAATTATTTTGGAAACAACTTACCAGCCACCAAGCACATTCTGGGATCTCTTCCCTTCTGCCATTTGGACCTCTAATCATTTGAGATCAATACCTCCAAGGAAATTTTAAAACAATGTTGATTGACTTTTAGGACTCACTCTCTGACTGCTGGTGGAGAGACTAAGGTGTGACCTTGGGCTATTTGTCAAGGCTTTGATGTCTTCCTATTCTCAGGTGCCAACTGCAAACCTTGCTGCTCTGAAGGAGAGATTTCTGTATGAAGAGTCAGAATAGTTAAGGGACTCAGTTTTGGCAATAAAATAAAAATGCAATAAAATAAAATGCTTCCATTCCTGGAGTCTCTCCTCTGGAGTTCTTGTACATTTCAGGAGCACTCTAATGACTTAAACATTAGGAATAAAATCAGATCTTCTTGAGGTCTGCAGTGTTTTCCCCAGTGATCTCAGTCCTATGCCTGAGTCCTTCTGCTTTTTCTTTCTTTTACCTGTGGGCTGAACGTGACTTGGACATTTTCATTTTAGGAAAACGGAGCCTGTCTATACCAGGGCGGGGTGGGTGTGCACAGTGTCAGGGCTTCTGGGGGCAGAGCTAAGTGCTCACTGATTGCCCCCAGAAGCCCTGACACTGCGCGCCCGTCTGCTGCTTGAGCCAGGACTGGCCCTGCAACAGTTGCATTTTAACAGAAGCTGTTTGAAGAGCTTGCTGTACTCATTTCCAGATTGTTCTTTAGGCCTAGCTATGGTTCTTCAAAGTCTAAACTCAATGTGCTGGGGCAGTTCCGCATTTCCCCCAGCCTCTGTTTTTTTCTCTGGCAGGAGAGAGTCCTCACAGCCCCCATTCAACCAGGAATCTAGATTCTTTGTTTTTCTTCTTTCTCCCCCCCTTCCCCCCTTCCTCCCTTCCTTCCCCCCTTCCCCCCTTCTCCCTTTCCCCCCTTCCCCCCTTCCCCCTTCCCCCTTCCTCCCTTCCCCCTTCCTCCCTTCTCCCTTTCCCCCCTTCCCCTTCCCCCCTTCCCCCATTCCTCCCTTCTTCCTTTCCCCCTTTCCCCCTTCCCCCTTCCCCCTTCCTTCCTTCCTTCCCCCCCTTCCCCCTTCTCCCCTTCCCCCTTCTCCCTTTCCCCCCTTCCTCCCTTCTCCCTTTCCCCCCTTCCCCCTTCCCCCCTTCCCCCCTTCCCCCCTTCCCCCTTCCCCCTTCCCCCTTCCTTCCTTCCTTCCCCCTTCCTCCCTTCTCCCTTTCCCCCCTTCCCCCTTCCCCCCTTCTCCCTTTCCCCCCTTCCCCCCTTCCCCCTTCCCCCTTCCTTCCTTCCCCCTTCCTCCCTTCTCCCTTTCCCCCCTTCCCCCTTCCTTCCTTCCTTCCCTCCCTCCTTCCTTCCTTCCCTCCCTCCTTCCTTCCTTCCCTCCCTCTCTTTCTCTATTTCTTTCTTTCTTTATTATAGCCAGCATGTTTTACATGACACCCTCAGAACTTATTCATCTTAGAGATGAAAATCTGTACCCTTTTACCAATGTCTCCCTATTTCCCCCCAGATAAGAATCTAGTTTCTTATCCTATTTTTAGTTGTTAAGTGGGTAAGTTTCAAACTAGATTAATGTCTCCTGCAGCCTCTAAATTTAACCAGGTTTCCAAGTTGAAACCTGACACTGATTCTATGATACGGGTAACCAAGAGACAATTGTTAGGGGTGGGAAGCAGCTTCTGTGGCAAGAATTCAGAGGCTGAGAAGAATAATAATGGGTTTGACACCTGGAGACTCCTCTAAGGTGAGGAAGGAGCTTGTGATTCTCGAAAATAAACCATTGATTCCCTCCCCTTCCAAATCAGAGCGGTGATCCAGTGACTTCATTTCTGCTGGGAGTCAATAGAATTTTTCTTAAAGAATTTATTAAATTTTCAAAACAATGGAAAGATTTCTTTCTGTTTGTTTCTTTCCTTTTTTCTTTCATCTTCCTCTCTCTTTCCCTCCCTTCCTTCTTTCTTTTTTTTTCTCTTGTGCCAATATTTCCTAATGTGAAGAATCCAAGGAAAGTTATTTCTTCATTGCAAAGTAGAGGACCTGCACAAATTATCCATTACATTTTATGATGCCCTGGGTGCTCTAGTTAAACCACATTGCTATATTATGATGCCTACCAAGGATTGTGGGTACAGGCATTAGGAAAAATTGCCTTTTACATTTATTCATTTCATAGTTCCTCCACCTACTGACTTGGCTTCCACATATAATAGGCAAGAAATAGAACCTGGAAAGATATGGCATACCAGGCATTTAAAACTCATTGTAGCCACTCAAGGGGACTATAAGCCTGTCCCTGACAGCAGACGCCTTGCCTTATACACTCTGGTGCCCTGGAGAATCCAGCCTGGCATCTTACACAGAGTGACATTCATTCAACTTTGTAGAAACGGAGGATATTAGTCTGAACTGGCTGTCTCCGTCACTCTACTGTGACTTTCTGGAAGGAAGGAACTGCGCCTTCAAAAAAAAAAAGAAAAACAAACCAAAACTTTAGGTCGCCCCCACTAGATATTATGTAGCACGATAATTAAACTATAGCACATGATTTGTGCACGATAAGTTATGAGAGAGTTGATTTTTAGGTGTATAAACAACTCCTGGATTTCTTATACACCTAAAAATTGCTTTGGAGAATACACACACACACACACACACACACACAGAGTGTTAGGTAATGTTTATTCTGCTATAATTTTAGAAAAGGGATAAAAGGACACCAAGATAGTTATAGCTTGGGCTGTAACAATCTAAATGTGCACGACCAGCTTGGGTATTATTTTAGTTATAATCCCATGTTTTAGATTTCAGTGACGGTTGCTTATTGGCTTTTCCCTGTAGAATCCCCCAGAAATCTTCAGCCGTGAATGACTAGCATGAGAGCTTCAGCAACGCGTGAGCTGTGTGTGCAGAGCCCTGCACGGATGCCGTGTATGACGGGTGAGCAGGGCAGGAGGAAGAGCAGACACCAGATAGGCCATCACAAGACAGCTCTTTGGCTTCTGGAAATTACCATCTTGCTGGGTGAATAGAAAACGCAGGCAAAACCATCACTGCTCACCACCTGCCCATGCATATATGGCTGTTGACTAAGCTCATCAATAACCACAAAGAAGGGCTTCCCTTCCCTGGTGGCACAGTGGTTGAGAGTCTGCCTGCTGATGCAGGGGACACGGGTTCATGCCCCGGTCCGGGAGGATCCCACATGCCGCGGAGCGGCTGGGCCCGTGAGCCATGGCCATTGAGCCTGCGCGTCCGGAGCCTGCGCGTCCGGAGCCTGTGCTCTGCAACGGGAGAGACCACAACAGTGAGAGGCCCGCGTACCGAGAAAAAAAAAAAAAAAAAACCCCACAAAGAAGCTGTTTTGAGGCTGTTAGAATGTGGTTTCTTGAAGCAATGAAAGACAAACTCAGTTTTTCCAGATGGAATTGGTATCTGCAGGTTCTGGCTGCGTGGCTGAATTTTACACATGCACACACACTTGAGGTTTTCTTTAGTTAGGGTGGGTCCCTTTTGGCCTTGCCTGAGGTTTGTCACATTCTTTCACACAAACAGTGACTACTAAAGATATCAGGTTTTCCTCACAGCTCCTGGCAGCCCCTCAGCTTTCAGCAGGTGTGGTTTCAATTTATATTTAGTCTCTTAGATACTCTAAGAAGGATCGTTCTCACCTTGAGGCAAACGATGTGGGAGGACCATACTATAAATCTCCTTCCTGAGCATGTTCTCAGGGAACCACTTCTAAGGAAGAGGGTAAGGACAACGGGTGGAGTATTTTCTACCATCAAGTTCAGAGCAATTGTAGACAAAGCCCCATTGATCTCAGCACACCTTTTCTTCAGAGGAAGGTGGGGTATCCTATTTAAAGGGAGGGAAGCTGAGACACAGGGGTGAAGTTACTTTCTTGAGTCTGTGGAGAGCTTGTGACAGGAACAGATGCCTCCAGCAGCGTGCCTTCTTGTTTCCAGCCTCCTGTCTTAAGCTTGGGTCCGGCAAGACTGATTTTGATTCAGAGTGGGTTCCCTTCGCTGATTCTCCATCCAAAAATGGGAGTGAAGGGACTTCCCTGGCGGTCCAGTGGGTAAGACTCCGTGCTTCCACTGCAGGGGGTGTGGATTCATCCCTGGCTGGGGAACTAAGATCCCGCATGCCACGCAGTGCAGCTAAAAAAATAAAAACCCAACAAAACAAACAAAAAAGAAAAAACCAAAAATGGGAGTGATCTCTCCTTAGCCAGCCTACTTCCCTTGAAGTCCAGGAAGAACTTTTGCACGTCGGGGCTTTGGCCGATCAAAATACAGGGGTTTGATACAGGAGATCTGATTGCCCAGCTAGTGGGGACCTCTTAATAGCTGTGTGGTCTTGGGAAAGTCACTTTACTATCTGAGATTCAGCATTTTATGTGTCAAATGGGGATGCAGTATTGATGACAGGACAGAGTTTCTGTGAGGGCCAAATGGGATAATGCACCAGAAAGTGCTTTCATTAAAAAAAAAATTATTGTGTGTGTTTATTTTTAAGATGGAAAAATTTATACCAACCGAAATATGCACATATTAAATATTTGCCCCCTTGGGAGCATGAACATTCTGTAGGAATCTATTTATTTACCACTCACTTTCTTTGGCATTTCTTGGAATCAGGATTCTTTTCTTCTGTGTCACCCACTGACCCTCACTCTCCTGAGGTCTTTCCCAAAGAACTTGTCTAGTGGTTTGTGTCTCCATGTTAAGTCTTCTAGAATAATGTGGCTTCTGACACTTTTCAGGTCTTCGTGGTTACAATTATTTATTTGTATTTTGCCAAAAAAAATCCCTTAAAATATATGCATGTCGCAACAGATCAACCTATGCCCAGCAGTATATAAAGAAAAAGTTAGTCAACTTCCCTAATTTCCCTCCCTTTGCTCTCATCCCATTCCAGTAACCAAAATTAGCAATTTGATGTTTATGCTTCCCCTCTGATATCTGCACTTAGGCAAATGCATTTAACTGTATATGCATAAATAGGCATTTAATACAGAATGGGAATCATACAATAAACATGGCTTTGCAACTTGTATTTTGCTTTAAACTATAATATATCATTTAAATGGATATATTCATTTTAATGGATACACAATATTTCATGGTATGAATATGCCATAAGTTATTCAATTATTTTCTGATTTACCTGGATTCAATTTTTCAAGTCCCCCCAACGACCAAAACATGATGCAAAAAACCAATCAAATACAAGGATCTTTAAATATATAGGTGCTTTTACTTCTGTGAGATAGATTTTCAAAAGAGGTGTCATTGGGTCAAAGGTATGTACATAACAAATTTGAAAATTTGTTAATGCTGTTAGATGATTATCAAACAGATAGTACCAAATTACACCTCCACCTGCAAGAAATGAAAAAGCCTGACTTCATGTTGGACTCCTGGCCAGAAGGGATGCCATCAACATTTCTGATGGGTTTTCCTTTGCATTTCCTTGGTTATTGATGAATATGTGTATTTTTTCATACGTAAACTGGCCATTTTCAGCTCCATTTCTGTGAAATTACTATTCATCCTTTTTCTATGGAAGATTCTTTTCATATCAATATCAACTCATCTGCCATATGTAATTCAGATGTTTTCTTGTAGTATATTGTTTGCTTTCTGCTCTTATTTATGGCAGCTCTTGCCACATGAGAATTTTTAAGTAATTCACTCTGTTTTCAGAAACCTTTCTCTTATCTTCTGTGGTTCTGTGGTACTGCAGTATCTCTGGTTTCTCCCTTTTTCCCGGAATGATTCCTTTCCCACTTATTTCCTTGTCTCCTCTTCTTTTTCTTCATTTCTCCCATAGCTATGAATTCTGCCCACTTGGTCTTTTTTTTTTTCCTCCCTCAAATTTAGGAACATCTATCAATTCTTTGTCATTTCTCACCTTTATACTGATGACATCCTTGTCTATATCTCTAGCTTTAGGTGTTCAGTTGCCCATCAGACATCTGCACTTGGATCTTTCTCCCTCATCTCCCAGACAGCTTGGGTAAGAACAAATTCTTTGTTTTAACCCCCTAAACCAGTTCTTCACACCAACTTCCCTGAATGTCTCAATACAACTTGTTCTCTGTCACCTGGACTTGAAACTTTGGGTTCACCTTCAACTCTTTTTTTTTAAAAAAATCAATTGCTATTTATTTATTTATTTATTAAATATTTATTTATTTTTTGGCTGCATCGGGGCTTAGTTGTGGCACACGAGACCTTTTGTTGCAGCCGGCTTTTCGTTGTGGTGCATGGGCTTCTCTCTAGTTGTGGCTCACGGGCTCCAGAACGCGTGGGATCATTAGTTGTGTCGTGCGGGCTCTCTAGTTGTGGTGCCTGGACTCCAGAGCACGTGGGCTCTGTAGTTGGGGCCCATGGGCTCTCTAGCTGTGGTTTGGGCTTAGTTGTCCCATGGCATGTGGGATCTTAGTTCTCTGACCAGTGATCGAACTGGCATCCCCTGCATTGCAAGATGTATTCTTAACCACTGGACCACCAGGGAAGTCCCACCTTCAACTCTTATAGCAAAACACTTATTCCAGTTGTGTTAAGGCCAATCTTTTTCTTTCTGTGTCCAATGCCCCCTCCCTGTCACCTTGTGAGTAAATACTCTCGGTTTTACAGGCAGGTAATTCCTCCCATCTGGAAACAGTGTTTGATATAGTGTATCAGGAAATGCTCTTGTACTTGGAAGAGTGAAGACACACTTCAGGGTGAAGGTTAGGGGCACAGGGATTCTGGACAGGAAATCTCAGTGGTAGAATGAAATCATGTGTGATGTCAACACCTGGGGATCAGGTGGACACTCACATAAATCTGTGGAAATGAGGAAGGAGTTCCACTAACAAAGATCTTCTCTGAGTTAGATGTCTAGGTAGTTGCTCTGTGTCACATGTTTTGTTTTTTTTTAAATTAATTTTTATTGGAGTATAGTTGCTTTACAATATTCTGTTAGTTTCTGCTGTACAGCAAAGTGAATCAGCTATATGTATACATATATCCCCTCTTTTTTGGGCTTCCTTCCCATTGAGGTCACCACAGAGCATTGAGTAGAGTTCCCTGTGCTACACAGTAGGTTCTCATTATTTATCTATTTTATACATAGAAGTGTATATATGTCAGTCACAGTCTCCACTTCATCCCACCCTACACACGTTTTCCCCCTTGGTATCTATGATTTAAAGATAGTTTTACCACATGGAACAAGCTAAAAGTTGAGGATCTCAGGCAAGAGGCATGCAGAGATATCAGCCCTTGGGGCGAGTATAGTATTCAGAGGAAATCATGTAGAACAGGGCAAGCTAACTAGAAAAGGATTAAAGACTTGTGCTTCACAAGTCAGATTTCTTTTCTGAGTACTCTTCCTGTGTTTCCCCTTTGTTCTCCTTTATGATTTAGTAAAGACTCTTACAGGGGTTGGCTTGTGTCAGCACTGCAAAGGGACAGAGCCAGCCTCCCCTAGAATCAGCATGGTGGCTGTGGGTGAGCTCAAAGGGAAGGGACCAAGTCAGAGCAGCCACAGTACTTGGGAGGCAATGTAGTGAAGCGACTGCAGATGTGGCTGCATAGTCAGACTCCTGTCCCACCACTAGCTGGCCGTAAGAACTTCATCAAGTTACTGGACTCTTCCTTGTCTGTTTCCGCATCCATAAAATGACAATATATACTCAGCACGTTGCTGGGAAGATTTAATCTATTGATGTTTGTAATGTGCTTAGAACAGTGCCTAGCATATAATAAATATTATATCAACCTTTCTTTTCACCAGGAAACTCTACTTTGGGTACTAAATTTTGGAGGTTCTGCATTTTACTTTCTTAAGGGAAATGACATTATCTTACACGCTTCATGACTTGAAAAATTTACTAACCTCCCATTTCCCACTCCGATCCAGATTTTCTAGTCTCTAAACCATGTATTGCATCTTATCACCAGGATACTCTTCCTTGGAGCCCATTTTCCCCATGACCTTGGATTCATTCTGTCCGTGGAGCATCACCTTTTTTTCTTCCCGTTTGCTTTGTTCAGGGTGGTCTCATATACTGTCCTTGTTCCTACCTCTTCGTTTTCATTCAGAATATTTCTTTACCTGGAATGTCCTTCATTCCCAATTCTTTCCCCCTTCCCTACCTCCCCTCCACAAACTCTACCTATTCTTTTAGATCTAAATTAGTTCAAATTTTTTCCAGGAAGTATTCTATGGCCACCTTAGCTTTCAACTATTTATAGGTCATCTCCACTAGATGGTTCACATGTACTTTGAACTCAACATATTTAGACCTGAGCTCTTTATTCTCCACTCCTCCCATTTATTTTCTTATAGTTTTTCTCTCATTGCTGCCAGCCAGGGTGTGTGAGTTCAGGACACCAAATTATGACCCAGTAGAAATTAAGAACATCCAATAAAAATGCATCATCATTGATCCTGCTCGTATTTTATCCTCAGTATCAATTGGCTACCATGTTGTCTTGGTTCTACATCCTACGTTAATTCTTTATTCCATACCTCTCATTAGCTTCTGTCTTAACTACTGAGATAGACTCCTAATTATTTCCTTTCCTCTAATCTTGTCTTACTCCATACCATCTTCCATGCAGCAATTAAGATAATCCTTCTAATACACAATACAATTGCCCTAGTCTCCTCGTCTGATATTTTAAAGGCTTTCTATTGTGTAAAGTTGAAATCTCCATCCCTATTGCCACGTGGTTTCTGCCTCTCTACCATTCTCATATCCCATCATTGCTCAGTGTTTACTCTGACTTCAGCCCATTAATGAGCCACCATGCCATTTCCTGACTCAGTGCCTTTGCACACTCAGTTCTTTCTACCTGGAAGATCCTTCACTCATGAGTCTACTTAGAAAACACCTTCAAGACTCTCCTCAAATGCCACCTTTTTTGTGATGTTTCTTCTAGTTCTCATGCTCATCTTAAGCATTACCTATCTATCTATCTATCTATCATCTATGTAAATTTTCTATCTATAGATAGATAATTATAGGTATTTGTAGGTATCTGTCTATCTACAAATAGTTCAATCTTCAAAGTAATAAAAAATATATATTACTACACACACGCACACATACACACACACACACACACACACTACACTAAAAGTAAACAGTTTGTTTACAGTCTGTCTCCCTTACCAGCCTGAGTTCCTCGTGGGTGGGATTGTGGGTTATTCATATCCCTCTTGTTTAACAAGATGCTTCATATGTTACATGTGGTCCATTAATCTTCATTGAACAAATTAATAAACAGAATAAATCATACTCTTTACAGTGAGAGTGTAAAGTCTGCAAGGGAGAGCACAGTGCCTTTTACATACACTCTTGCACCTCATTCATATTTGGAACTTAATAGGCGATCAACATATATGTATCGACCATCTCAGTTGAACTCTGCCACACAGAAGTAGAATCTGTTTTATATTATTATTAACAAATATTTTTATGCATATATGCCATGCTCTCATAGTTAAAGTTCCTTTAGGGTAAGGACAATATTTTACACACTGCTTTCCCCACAGAGATTCATGCAGTGCTGTTTAATGAATGTCCATTAATTGAATAACCAGGTAGCAGAGCCTAGATTATTTCTTTCCAACTCTTATGGCTTTTTGTTTCCTGGAACAGTATTTGGTCTCTCCCATTAACGGTTCCTAGTGAAGAAGTTGCTGAGGCCCAAGCAGGGGCTCTAAGCTCTTTATAAGTGTTCTGATGTGCTCTGACAGGAATAACGTCTCTAGGTGTCTCAGATAACACACTCTTGAAAGCACCTGGTCATTGACTTTCATCAGGAAATGGCAGTGCTCCAGGGCCTGTTCATTCTGGCTGGCAGTGAGTTGAGTGAATTCTGGGCAGCCTGTCAAACGTGGGTGGCCATTTTCAATTCTGCCTGCACCAGCAGAGCGCTCCTCTGCATTTCCTTATCTGCCAAGCAAAAATGATAATTGCCTCTCATCTATCTCAATGAGTTATGATGAGGCTAAACCAGACTATTCAATGTGAAGGAAGTACCCGTTGGAAGTGCTTGAACAGCATCAATGCTGAGTAGAAACCGGAAAATTCCTTCTCACCCGATATTAATACCTGCTGTGACCTATAGCTGAGTGATGAAAATGATAAATGATTAGGAAGTAGAGATTTGTTCCATTAGATAAGGATAATTATAGAATTATGAATATGGAAACGCCTCTTTTTTTCTTCCTTTTTAATACATTTTAATCCAATTACTATATTTGTCATCTGTGAGGATTATGTATTTTATTAGTCATGTAAAAGGAATGAATAGCATTTTACGCCCATTTTTAACAGATGGGGCAGGCAGGAGTCGCTCCCATGCAAAATGATTGCCAGGGTCAGAAAAGTTGTCACACGTGGTCAGACACTGCCCCCTGGTGGTCCAAAATGATCTCACATTTCCTCCAGGAAGGAAAACCCGCAATCCAAAGACAACACATCCTTAGGGGGTCTGAGGGTCTCTCTCTCTCTCTCTCTCTCTCTCTCTCTCTCTCTCTCTCTCTCTCTCTCTCTCTCTCTCTCTTCCTCACACACATAAAACTTCTTTCCCTACTGTTCTCCCTACTCCACCATCATAGCTGCCATGTTATAATTTTATTTTTAAGAAAATTATTTATTTACTTATTTATTTTTGGCTGCGTCGGGTCTTCGTTGCTGCGCCTGGGTTTTTCTTTAGTTGCAGAGAGCGGGGGCTACTCTTCGTTGGGGTACGCGGGTTTTTCATTGTGGTGGCTTCTCTTGTTGCGGAGCACGGGCTCTAGGCACGGGCTTCAGTAGTTGTGGCTTGAGGGCTCAGTAGTTGTGGCGCGTGGGCTTAGTTGCTCAGGGGCATGTGGGATCGTCCCCAGACCAGGGATCGAACCCGTGTCTCCTGCATTGGCAGGCAAATTCTTACTCACTGCGCCACCAGGGAAATCCCCATGTTATAATTTTTATACATAAAAGTTTATAACTTTTCTAATTCCAATGTAGGCTTGCTGAGCACAGTTTTGAAGGTTAAGGAAGCATTTACTGAGCACCTCCTATGTGCCAGACCTTTGCCTCCACCTCAGATAAGAATCTTTGGACAACTTTATCTTCTGTATCCCTTTAATCTAACAGAGTATGAATCTCATCATTTTCATGGCCATTTCCCCCAAGTTGTATGAATGTATATATATGACTTATTTATTGTCAATCTCCCCTCACAACCATGTAAGATCCATGAAAGCAAGAATCACATCTGTTTTACTCAGTATTGTATAGTTAACACCTAGTCAAATATTTGGCACTTAATAGTCCATCAATAGTGTTTGTGGAGTGAATGGGTAAAACTGGAAGAAATTATTTCAATTGCAATGTGATAATTGTTGATACAAGCAAACATACGGAGTTACAGAAGCAGAGAGGAGAGTCAGCCAATGGGGGGAAGTGGGAAGGGATGGATATGTGTTCAAGATAGGTTCCTAAAGGAACCAGTGATGTGTGAGCTGTAGAAGAAGGCGGGTAAGCAAGCAGATAGAACAGCACGAGCAAAAGCATGAGCCTGAAAATGAGCAGGGCATGGTGTATGAACTGTGATTATCAGTTCAGTCATGTCGGAGGGCACCATGCTTAAGACCAGCCAGTGGGCAACTGGCAACTATTGTAAGAATGTGAGATAGCTACATTTGTTTTTTAGGCAGATCACCATTTGAATGGCCTCACAGCTGAGGATCGGGTTCTATTCATTTATATATGCAGGGCTTGGTGAGCACGAATCACTCTCTAAATGTTGAATGCAAACATGAATCAGTAAGAACAAGAGTAAGAGAAGGACAATCATGAGGATGGTTGATGCAAGTAGAAAATAAGTGAAGAGAATGGGTAAAAGATGGCGAATGCATGTGATCGTTTTCTCAGATTGTGTAAACTCCATGCTGGATCCTCAAGGAATGTTTGCTGAATGACTCAGTGAACTGGAGGACTTGTTACCAGAGAAATAGTAAGCTGAATGTGTTGCAACAAAATTCTACAGATTGTGCAGTTTCAGTCCCTGTTTACCATGTGCCAGGTATTGGGCCAGTTGAATTAGTCAAGTTCTACCTTTGTTCTCGGTTTGGTGTTGTACTGCTCATTCTGTAGTGCCTTCGTTGTATATGCCATTTAAAGAGCGAGACCATTGATTTGCTTAGATTTAACCTACTTTTCATAAGGTTTCAACTGTGAAATGAGTGAGGAAAGCCCCCTGAAATCTGGGTTTCACTTCTGGAAATTGACCCCTACTTAAAAGTTTAGAAGCTTTGTTCTGAGTGTGCTGCCATGAAAATTATGTTTTGGCTTATTCATAGAGTAGGATTTTACCTTAAACTTATACATAGAACAAAATCCATTTTGAAGTAGTTTTCCTTACATGTTTTTCTCTTTGTGGAATCTAGCTGAAATTCATGGGTCTCTTAATAAATACATTACTTGAGAGTGAATTCCACTGCATGGTAAGACCTTTCTAGAATTTATTGCAGTTTCTGGAGGATCTGAAAATTTAAGAATCAAGCACAACAATTTACAAGTGTTCTGGATTTTGTGAAATTTTAAGGAATCATCTGTTTTTACTGAGGCTTCCTGTATTCTTAAATTTACTGAATTCTTTAGTGATAAGATAGTGTGGAAGGAGTTTGGTAAGAGGCTTGAAAAGAAGCTTGATTTGAACTGCAGAGAGTTTCTCTTTATAAATAACACTTTTTTGGATAACATTTTCTGAAAAGTTCCAAATTGTTATTACTTTTGAAAAGAACATTACTGGTAAAAAGTCAATCAGAAACTATTTTAATTATGTCAAACTGAAAGAGATTTAAGGGAATTTGGTGTTTTCCAGAACTTTGTAAGTGCTGCAAGAGTGAAAGTCAGAGGCACTGTAGCTGTGTGGTCCAGAAAATCAGGAAGTGGTTGTTGCCATGTAGGAGTCTGGAGACAGCAGGAAAGGCCAGTGTCCATGGTCACAAGTGTCCTGAAGTAAGGCATTGCCAGAGAAATGTGACTGCTACAAAAGATCATCTTTGCTTTTCCCCCCAAATCCAGGGGGGAAAGAATGACTTCTACTTTCCTTCCACCTTCCAAACCTAATGCAAGCTCATATCATTGGCAGAATCTATAGAGTACCAGGAACTCTGCTGGCAAAGAAGATAGGAAGTGTAGTTCACAGGCTTGTAGTCCTTGGGGAGAGTACAGAGGGATGAGAACGATACGGAATGATGTTAGACAATATCAAACATATTCATCAACAATAATTAGAAGACCTGTAAATCTTACTGGCTCCTTATACTGACAGAGTATATCCTTGAGTAATTTTCTCAGAAATTGGGCAGTACATTTTATGAGTTCCTATATATATGAAAATATCTTTATTTTGCCTTTGCATTTGATTGGTCATTTGATGGATATAGAGCCCTACCTTATTTCCTCAAGACTTTAAAGATATTTCTCCTTTATCTTTTAGCATTCAGAGTTGCCAACAGGGACTCAGAATCAATCTGATTTTCACTTGTCTGTAGGTAAATTATTTTTAACTTTGTTGGCAATTTAAAGGATTGGATGTTTCCAAATTTCAGCATTTGTGTGGGTGCAGTCTTTTTGCATTTGCTCTGTTTAGCACTTAGTTGGTTATTTCTATCTGCTGATTCATGTTGCTCTGTAGTGCTAGAAAATTTTCTTCTGTTATGTCTTTATTTCCTACACAAACTGCTCCCCCTCTTGCCCAAGTAATCTAGAAGAGCTCTGAGATGAATGTTGGAACCCTCAATCCATCTTTCTTCTGTTCTTTCTTTTGGTGTCAAATCCAAAATAATCATTGCCAAGATTGATGTCAAGGAGCTTACCTTTGATATTTTTTTCTAGTAGTTTTATGCTCAAGTCTTTAATCTATTTTGAGTTGATTTTTGTGTATGGTATAAGTTAGGGGTCCAGTTTCATTCTGTTGCATGTAGTTGTCCAGTTTTCCCAATACCTTTTATTGACGAGACTATGCTTTCTTCATTTATATTATTGACTCCTTTGCCATAAATTAATTGAGTATATAATACATGGGTTTGTTTCTGGACTCTTTATTTGGTTCTTTTGATTTGTTTTTATGCCAATTGCATACTGTTTTGATTACTATAGCTTTGCAATATAATTTGAAATCAGGAAGCATGATGCCTTCAGCTTTGTTCTTTTTTTTTCAAGATTACTTTGGCTAGTCAGGGTCTTTTGTGGTTCCATACAAATTTTAAAACTATTTGCTCTATTTCTGGAAAAATGTCATTGGAATATTGATAGGAATTGCATTGACTCTGTAAATTGCTTTAGAGGGTAAAATGAGTTTGAATGTGTTCCCTCTTCTTCAATTTTTTTTGGGGAAGAGATTGAATAGAATTTTCCTTAATTCTTCTTTAGATGTTTGGTAGAATTCATCAGTGAAGCCATCTGGTCCTGGAATTTTCTTTGTTGGGAGGTTTTGATTATTGAGTCAATCCTTACTTGTTATTGATATGCTCAGATTTTCTTTTTCTTTACAATTCAGACTTGGTAGGTTGTATGTTTCTCAAAATTTATCCATCTTTTCTAGGTTGTCCAATTTGTTAGTATATAAATTGTTCATAGTAGTCTCTTATGATCCTTTATATTTATTGGGTATCAGTTGTAATGTTTTCTCTTTCATTTATAATTTTATTTAGTTGAATCCTCCCTCTTTTTTTCTTGGTAAGTTTAGATAAAGGTTTGTCAGTTCTGTAAACTTCCCTCTTAGAAACACTCCTGTCATCCAATAAGTTTTGGTATGTTGTTTTTCCACTTTCATTTATTCTAATTTTTTTTTTTTGGCCTCTATGTCCTTAGGGCTCACACTCATTGTTTTAGTTCGAATATAAAGATAGTGTTGTCTAACTCTCACTAAAGCCTGGAAAGGGGAAAGGAGTCAGCTGGCCTACATACTCAAGATATATGCTCTCAGTTAAACACTCTGATACCTGGTTGCCCCACACCTGTTACCTCTTGACTCTGGACTTAGAACTCCCCCCAACTGCATCTACCTCTGAAATACATGCGTTCCTCGAGCTGGATTTCTCTACAGATCTGAGTCCAACTGGTCTCCATTTTTCAAAGTTTGCTCAAAACTTCTGGCCTATTTACAGCACTTCTATTTTCTATTATTGCAATGGAATTACTCTATCTTAAATATATTTTATGCTATTTCACAGATTTGGGGTAAAAACAATGAGAAATGAATGTATCCAACCCTCCATCTTGGTCTAACTGGTGACTTCTCAATTATGTTTTCCTAAAGAAATAGTCCCTTAAACCATTTATGGTGTTGCTCAAATAAGAGGAAATCGCCCTTTGCTTTCAGAATTTTAATCAAAAAATTGATTTTCAAAATTGTTATCCCACATTTACAACACAACAACTAAAAAGTTATTGTTCTCTCTGTTCTGATACATTTTGTGCAGACCTACTCAATGACGGAGAAATCAATTTGTTAATCCTTTGAGATTCTTTTGATTCTGAACTTTTGTTTTGTTTTTTTTGCTCTCTGTACTTTTAAAATATTGTCATCAGCCATGTTTGTGGGCTGAGCCGTGAAAGGAGGAAATGAATCAAATCATTAAGAAAATGGAAATGTTCTCTTTGTTTCATTCACTTGTTTTCATTCTTTCTTTCTTTCTTTCTTTTTTTTTTTTTTACACTCCACAAATGTTTTCAGGCACTCTGTAAATGTTGGGAGGAGAGAATCATGGTATTTTCCAGAAACTAAAGAAAGTAAGGTTGTTACATAGATTATAGGGCTATGATGATAAGAGATGAAAGCAGTGAGACCACAAGTTTGTAAATTACACTAAGGAATTTAGAATAACTTCAGGGCAATGAGAAGCCACCAAAATATTTTAAGTGGAGAAGTGACCCAATCAGATTTCAATTTTATGAACTCCCACCTTGGCTGTAGTATTGTAGAACAGACTAGAAGTGGGTAAGATTTTTTCTTTGTAAAAGACTGTCCTATTCTTACACGTTTTTCTTGCTCTTCTCTTCCATTTGCTGTTAGATTCATTTTACAAAAATGAAAACCTAGCCAAGAGAATACAAACCAGTTTAATAAGAAGGTTGCATGTGATTCTGTAATAGATCTTCTATAATGGACATTCTATAATTGCTAAAGTTTAATAGATTTTCCCATCCTTTTTGTGATAATATATAACTAGGCTTAGTTTATAGCTCTGGACTAGAAATGATGTGTCTTTCTTCTGTAACCATCAATTTCATATTGAAAGTATGAAACATTAAAAGTTTCACAAAGAGGTATTACTCAAAATGTTAAACTCTAGGGGAAACTTTGACTTACTCTGTTGCTCCACATTATTTCTTTTCAGTATGTAATTTGGTAATTAACTGTCCATCTCCCAGTAGATAATGAAAAAGACACATAGGCAAAATATTGTGGTTACACAAGTCCTTGTTAATGAGTAAACAAATAAATTACATATAGAAGGTTGCTGGCAACTGCTTAAATTTATAAGTGATTCTTACTGTTGTGTTAAATGTTGTGTTCCTTCAGCAGAATAAGTATATTTTACTAATATGTTTGGGCTTTATGGCTACAATAACTGTGAGTGGAAATATATTTATTTAATGCCCTACTCTGTTCCAAAAACCATCATCTGAGATATTTATATGTGTAAATATAAGCCCTTATTGCAGGCAGAGAAGTGTTTGAAAGCTAAATCTGTAATAAAACTTGTATGAAAATCAAAGTGGTCTGGGTGTAATTATAAAATGTCTTTCAAAGAGCTGTGATGAGTTTAATATAAAGTTCATGACAGCAAAGTTTGCATTTCAGTTCCTTCTAGATAAAAAATATCCAAAGTAACTAATACTTTATAAATAGTAAGTACTACTTTCTAGAGGTTAAGCTTTTTTTTTTTAGCACTTAAAGTTGCTGATTCATTTAATTTTCACTATAACTTTATGAGGTTGGTACTATTATTATCCTCCATTATATCTGAAGAAACAGAGGCAGAGGGGTTAAGTTATTTGTTTACTGACACCTGACTGATAAGTAACCAAGGTGGGGTTTGAACCCATACACTTTGACCCCATGTTATTGGCCAGCACACCATGTTTCTACATTGTTAGAAGGCTATCTCAGTAATCCCAACAAATGATGAAGGTAGATTAGACGAAGGTGATAAAGTATCTATCTACCTATCTATCTATTATCTATCTATCTATCTATCTATCAATCATCTATGATCCATCTATCTATTGATTCTGAGAATAGAGTCAACAAAATTTTCTGATATTTGCCTATGGAGTATGAGAGAAAGAAGGGGATCAAAGATGACTACATGGTTTTTGGCTGAGCAACTTAAAGGATGAAAATGTAAGAGAATGGGGAGCAGGATTTGGGGGGAATATTGGAAGTTTTGTTCTGGGCATGTTAAGTTGAGGTGTCTATTATACAAATATATAAATGGAGATGCATGCAGTATATACAAATGAAGATGTTGAGGGTCAGTTGGCTATATGAGACTGGAGTTCAGGTGACAAATATAGATCTAAAAGTTTGGGAGCTGTACACATATAGATGATGTTTAAACTTTGAGACTAGTATAGACCACTAAGGGAATAAGAGTGAAAGTAGATCAGTCCAGGGACTGATCCCTGGGACACTCCAACACTTAGAGGATGGGTAGAAGAAGAGGGTCCTGCAAAGGAGAAGAAGAAGCAGAAACACTGAGATGAAAGCCAAAAAAAAATCTGGGGTAGTTAAAGCCAAGTGAAGGAAGATATCATGGAAGAGGGAATTATCAGTTATGTCAAGTAATAGGTCAAATAAGATGAGGGTTGAGTATTTACCATCGGATCTGGCACCTGGAGATCATTGATAATTTGACAAGAATAGTGTAGGTTGGGCTTCCCTGGTGGCTCAGTGGTTGAGAGTCCACCCGACCAGGGTTCGTGCCCCGGTCCGGGAAGATCCCACATGCCATGGAGCGGCTGGGCCCGTGAGCCATGGCCACTGAGCCTGCGCGTCGGAGCCTGTGCTCCACAATGGGAGAGGCCACAGCAGTGAGAGTCCCACGTAGAGCAAAAAAAAAAAAAAAGAATAGTGTAGGTATAGTAGAATGCGGGTAAAAGCCCTGTTGGAGAGGGTTCATGGGAGAAGAAGAGAGAAAAGATGGTGAGGGGAGACAATGCTTTAGGAGTTTTGCTGCAAAAGGGAGCAGAGAAGTATGTCAGTAGCTGGTGGGAAAAATAAATAGAAAACAATTTTTAAAGTGGGAGACATAATAGCATGTTTCTATGCTGACACTGTAGAAAGAAAAAAATGATGAAATAAGAGGGAGAGGAGAGAATTCCTGGAGCAATATATCTGAGCTTTTGAGAGGAGATGAGCTCTAGCACACAAATGGGAGGGCTGGCTTTGGATAGCTCATCTGTAGTAATAGACAGGAAGGCAGACATAAGTGTGGTAGGTGGATAGATGTGTTGGTGGGAGTCTGTGGAAGTTACCTTCCAATGACTTCATTTGCTCAGTGAAGGAGAGTCATAAGCTGAGTGTCAGGATAGGGGAGGTGGTATTAGAAGTTTGAGGAGGTTTAAGAGAGTATAAGAATAAAATTAGAGTAATAAAGTGTGATTTCCTGGAAAAATTAAGGGCTCATTTGGAGTTCATGAACGTAAAGAAAGACCAGTGAGAATAGCTGTGTGATTTCTACAGCTGTGTTCATCTGCATGGGTACAGCATGGACTAGATGGAGAGGTAATTTAGCTCGGGTGTGGGTTTGGCCAACTGAGAACAACACGTTACACGGAGGGGGTTGTAGGGATGTGTAAGAGAGAGATTGCAATAATTGCCCATGGAAAAGAAGCTGGTAAGGAGGGAAGGGATGACTGAGAAGTTTAAGGAACATGAAGAGGTTCTATCAAGGAACTGGAGTCTCAGTGTGACTGAAGGGTAGGAGTCAAAGTACTAAAGGGATTCAGCTAGAAAAAGGAGGTGGTAATCAAAGAGTGCGATGATAGAAGGGAGATAATTGGGGGATTATGATTATTGATAATAACTGATAATAATATGATTATTGATAAGGTCTAGGCAATAACCAGGAGACTAAGTGACTGAGGAAAAGTTGAGGATCAAGATCCCTAGAGGAGGAGAGGTCAAAGAACTCAGAGCAGAATGTGGGAGCTTCGTCTATGTGGATATTACCATTAACACAGAAATAGAGTTGAAGCGAATAACAGTGATCCAAGAACTAAAAATCATAGAGAAATGAGGGAACGTGACCTGGGGGTTTGTAGTGAACCCCAACAATGAAGACAAGAGGTTGAATAGTCTGGTGACATGAGATGCAAGGGTGGGTATTTCAGGGAGGTGTTAGAATGATCTGAATGTGGAAAACAAGAACACACTCCTTGAGAAGCCTACAGGGGAAGCAGAATCCCCAGGGGAGAGAGGGAAAGACATTGTTTCCATTGGGAATTTCCATTGGGAAAGACATTGTTTACGTGGGGAATTTAAGGCTTAAAGGAGACAATGCACGTACAGTATTCAGCACATAAATTCCAGGAATTTTTTTGTCACCAGACCCTGAGAACTGTGCCCTTACTGTACTTGCCCATTTTGGAAGAGAGTTCAGTTTAGTTAGACTCCATTTCCTCAGGAACAAATGGGAACTTCAGGCTTCAGAGCCCTGGACTAGCTGCTGCTTTAAGTGGCATGACTTGCGGGCAGAATCAGCAGCCCACGTGGTGTGACCTGCTGGGACCAGTGTTGGTTTCATGGTATGTTGCTGAAAGTGTTACCATTAAATTCCTAATTAAAGAGTTGCCTCCAAGTGATTTTATTCTGTTTTTCTCTATGGTTAGATGTTAAAAAGTTTTCCCTTTTGTGCGGAGGTTTATTTTTCTGATCATCTAAAATGGTGTTGTATACCTAAAGCTTAATTTCAAGCTCAAATAATTTGAAACCAAGAAGACATTAGACTATAGAGGAAGGAAAGAAGATGGGAACTCATATTAAGCGTTGAATATGCCAAGCACTGCGGTAAGTATTCTTCTCATTTGAATTCATCGATTCATTTTGTTCATTCATTCATTAACTCACCCAAAGTATGTGTGTGTGTGTGTGTGTGTGTGTGTGCATGTGTGTGTATTGAACCCTTGCTAAATACTAGGGATTCAACAATAAATTAGAAAAAGACTCTCTGCTTTGGAGGAGCTTATGGTTAAATGAGAGAAACAGCTAAGCAAACAGAAATTATAATATAGTGGGATATATGTTAATAATAATTATGGAATATTTACTATGCACCAGGTGCTGTGTAAAGATCCTTTACATTAGCTCATTTAATCTTGTCAGCAGTCTTCTCAGACACTACATTAATCATCTCATAACAACGCTGTGTTACAAACCATTTCAAACCTTGGTGGCTCACGACCATAAATATTTACTTTTCTTGCATATATATATATTTTTTCTGTTTCAGAGTGTTGGTCAACTGGGCTTGGCTCCAGGCTTTTGACTGGGTTCGGGTCTGCTCACGTGCCTCCACATTCTCCTTGTTTACAACAGCTCCTCCAGGACATGTTTCCATGACAGATCATAGGAGTATAAGCTGGCAAGCCTCTGCTCGGTTAAAACCTTGACTCATGGCAAATCCAGTATTATTCCATTGGCCAAGGTCTGATGCATAGTCAAGCCCAACATCAGTGGGTGGGGAAATGTACTCTGCCTTCTCCAGTGAGAGGTCCTGCAGTCACATGGAGAGAGTGAAGAGCTGAGACAATGCTTCAGTCAACTATAGACATTGACTATGAGATCATCCCCAGCTTATCGGTAAGGACATTTAAAGAAGATAAGCAACTTGCTCAGGGTCAGAGAGCTAGGGACCTTGATCTCCAGAGCCCATGCCCTTGACCACTACACTATTTTGCACAGGGTGCTTTGGGAGCACATAGGCGATGCGGCTCACCAGCCTATTGGGGCATGAAGTGTTCAAGGATGGATCTGTAGGGAAGGAAGGGACTGGAGTTGATCCTGAGTAGTATTTGGCCAGACTGGGAGTTTAGTAGCAAAGGGGCCATTGGTAGTGGTGAAAGCAGTTTCACTGGAGAGGTGAGAGCAGAAGGCAGATGGTGGTAGGTTGAAAGGTGCTTGGGAGGTGAAGGAAGAGAAACAGGCTCTAGAAGCTAAGATGGGTAGAAAAAAATACAACAGTAGGACTGGAATAGGATAGAAGCTAGCATTTTTTTTTTCTTCAGAGACCTGAGTGCTTAATGCTAACCTGAGAGTTAGTAGAGAGGCCCCGTTGGATTGAAGTTTGGCTTCCATCACATCTTTGTCCCTCCCTACGAGATGACCCTGCTGGGTGGTGGGAGGTGAGGGACAGGGAAGAGTTGAATGCGACTCAAAAAGAGGAAGAGGGGGGACTTCCCTGGTGGTCCAGTGGTTAGGACTCCACGCTTACATTGCAGGGGGCACGGGTTTGATCCCTGGTTGGGGAACTAAAATCCCACATGCCATGAAGCGCGGCCAAAAAAAAAAAAAAGAGAGAGAGAGAGAGAGAGAGAGGATCATTTCAATGACTGTATGTGCCATTGCATATAACATGTAGTCTAGCTCAGTGTCTGTCATGTAGCCTACAGAATTGAACTGATACATTTTTTAAACTAGTATTTAGGAAACATCACAAGCAGGTTTTAAAAGACTTTCTGGAAGTCCCCATTAATTGACATGGAGTCCTTCACAATATTCCATGCTTGTGTCACGTTAGTCAAACGTATTACTTCCTTTCATACACAAAAGGGTCTACTGAAGCCTCAGTCATGGGAATATGTGTGTTAGGAAAATAACCTTTAGAGGTAGTTGGCACAAGTATGTATGTGAAGATTTTTGTATGCTAGAATTTGTATAAGGTTTTTAACTTTATGCTCTCTTATCTTTTAAAACAATGCAGGTGACTACAGTTCAAAATAAACCAATGAAAAAATTCAATTCGCCTTTTCATATTTGAGATAAAATAGTTCAGTTGGTTAGGTCAGGCCTCCTTCCCGATATCATAGTGTTAAATGGTTTCTTTGCCATTTAGGACTCAAATGAACTGAAAATACATAAGCCACTTGAAAGCTGTTGAAACATTCAGTTTCAGACTGGGGATGATGTGATTGGCTAAAAGTTACGGTGTGTGATGGTAAAAAGAATTTCAATTCATTAATAATTATTAGTGAGTAACAACCTCAAAGCTCAAGGGCATAAAACAAAAAGAGTTTACTCCATTCCTGATACATGTCTCTCACAGATGGGGGCTGAGCTCTGCTTTATCTTCTTCCAGGTCGTGGTAGCAGGGGGAAATCGGACATGGTGAATTGTGAATTTCCTCTTAAGTTTTCCACCTGGAAGGGGCACGGGTTACTCCCACACAACGTGCACTGAGCGAAGGGAATTACACAACCACACCTAACTAGAAGTGTCAGGGAAGCAATCAATCCCAGAAAAAAAGAAGCCAGAAATATTTAGTGAATAGCACTAATGACAGACAAATAGAAGGTATCCTAGTTGTCATCAGCACTGTTCTCTAATTATGTCGGCGGTCTGTACTACAGGTTGCCATATCCTCCATTTGCCCTTCCAGATTCTCCTTCTGCCTTTCTTCATCCTGCTCAGCCCCACAGGCTGACTTCTACACACTGCCTCACCTGGGCTCCCTTGCCCTCTGGTTTCTTGTTGGATTTGGCCACTGTGAGTCCTTGGCTACAGATGGAAGAGTAAGAGAAGAAAGCTACTCTATTCTGTGGATCCCTCCTTGCCGGGCTGCATTTGCTAGAGGCTGAATTCCTCTCTTTAAGGTCATAGCCCCTGATCAGACAGCCTTCTTCTACAGCTGCAACTGTCTCTTGGATCTATAGGCCATAGGTGGAAATGGCTTCTCTCTGGTGGTACACACTAGGTCCTTCACCATCCTTTGTTGGTTTCTTTTAATCTGTCCACATCCTTATAAAAGAATCTTCATTAAATATACTTCATTTACCCCTTTATAGTATGCCATCTGTTTCTTGCCAGGTTGAGGACTAATACGTGAGGGTATGATAGTAAAAACGTAATGAGTCTTGGATCTACAAGTTTGGTGGGCCGCGAGCTGGCAAGGAGCTGCTCAGGTTCCATGGAGGGCGTATTCTCCAATGCCCCAAGGGGAATAAAGGAACAGGAAGATCTGCTCAGGTGACAGAGCCAAGAGCCATGGAGTGGGGAGCCCCTCTCTGGGAGTAGAATAGAGACAGAAGCAAGGAATGTTCCCTATCCCAAAGGAGGAGGACCCTCATAATGACAGGCCAATGGGTCACCAGAATTTCTATCTTCAGTGAATGCCATGTATTCCCTATCGTTCCCCTTTAGAACAAGCTTGTTTATTGTGATTTATCTGTCCTCATTTCACCACTGTATATTGAATATGTTAGGGAAGATAGCTTGTATTTTAAATTTATTTGCCTCTTGTCAAGAGAACTCACATCCACATCTGTCGGAAAAAGTACTGTGCACCAGCCAGAGATCCTGGACATTGAGCTTGATGTCATGGACAATTGACACTTGGGGATTTTATATCTTAGGAACAGTGTGAGTGTACTTTACATGTGGGAAGGAGAGTCAACCTGCTATTTGGTGACCAGTAGGGTGGCAGTCATTGGTGCTGCTTACCAAATATTTTTGGCTTTCCTCCTTCTGGGCTTATGATGGGATGGAACTTTTCCTGATCATTTGGAATCGAATGTGGTTGTATCACTTACTTTGACCAATGACATATAAATTGTGCTACTTATGGGAGGAAGCTTTAAGAGAGTCAGCACGTGATTGGCCTTGGTTACACTCTTCCTCTTCTATGGTGGCCAGCAATGTTCCAGATAGAGGCAGTCCTTGTAGGTCTTTGGCCCCAGAGTGAGCAGTGAAACAGAGCAGCGTCCACTGTGACTCATGTTGGACATGTACAGCAGGAGAAGGAAATAAACTTTTGTGGTTTTATTTCACTGACATTTGGGGGGTTTTACTACAGAGCAAGCTAGGCTCTTGTGACTGATATTGTAGTGAAGATAATTCTAGACAGAGAAAACAGCATATGCATGGAGGCCAGAAATGTCATGCCATTGGTATGTCAGGATGCATAGTTTGGTGTCTAAGGAAAATGACATTCTTGAGAAAAGAGAGGTGTATTGGGGACAATTTAATGTCATGTAAAGACGTGCAGATTTTATTCTGCTGGTAAAGGGGAGGCGGTAGTAGAATGTGGGAGAGACCTGATCAGCGTGTAGAGGAGGCTGTAGACTGGCACAGAAGAGACTTCTTAGTTGGCTCCTGTAAGAGTCTAATAGCATCCAAATTAGGGCAGTGGTTATGAAAGCAGAAAAGCAAGGAATGAGGGGCAACTTGGAAGTCAAATCAGTCCTGCTTTGATGGTCACTTGGAGGTGGGCACTGGGGACAGAGAGGAATCTAAGATGATCTGGGATAATTTGGGGGAGCTTGAGGATGCTAGTTTTGCTTTAGGCTCTGTGTTTGCCTTAGCAGTTTTCAGCAAATTGCCTGATTAGAAGTCAAGGACCGTTGTCCTGTCCAGCCTGGGAATGCAAGAGATGATTGCTTGCTAAAGTCAAGGGTGCCGTGTCTCCCTTCTCATTCTCTCCCTCAGTGGGAGGGGTGGTGTGAGGGGTAGACTTTTTTACTTCTGCTTTCTCCTCTGAAGTGTTGTAAAGTCTGGTGCCTGATCCAGGGAGGAGAATGACATTTATCAGTCCTCAGCTGTTTCACACATTTTTGAGAGTAGAAGAGATGAGAGGAGGGTGAATCTTCAAATCAATGGGATTATGTGAGTTTTCTTTAAAGAACATTTCAAAGTCATATACACAATTTAAACGTAATCCTGAGGAAATCCAGGGCTTAATCACAGGTTCTGGCCCAGTGGAAGCCCTTCAAGTAATGTTTACTGAATTAAGCAACATAAAAATCAGTGTGAAAATATAGTTTATTTTATGCTAATCAGAAGCTCTGATTGACTTCTGAAAGGAAGATCATGGAATTCATGTTTTTAAGGATGTGTATCAATGGTTGCAGTGTTAGATGCCCACAAATAAAGGATATTCAAGATAGGGACCAGGTGGCCTCCACCTTAAACTTGGCTTGTTAGCACTCCTATGGACAAATAGCTCAGTTTGCTTATTCATAAGTCTGTGTGGTTTCAATTATTTATGATTTTCTGCTAAATCTGGATGTGGTTCCTTTGGTCCTGCAGTATCCATCTGGGTCATTGACACGCCCCCGCTGTGTCCGTGTGTGCAGTGTGTTTATTGGCAGTGCAAAATTCGGCAGTATGGCAGGGAAGTCACATTTTAACAGGCTGGGGAAGGTGTCCTGTGGCCGCGTGGGAGAACGTGAGACTGTGCCAGGAAGCTTCCAAGCTCTTTGAGAAGGGCTGTCTCCTGCAGAATTATCAGTCTAAACCTGTGGTATCTCTTTCAATTTTGAATGTTTTTAAGGGGAACAGATTGAAGCCCTCTCCTGCTGTGTTGGACTGTCAGAGGGAGAGAGAAAAGTGATACTTCCTGCTGCTCCAGAAGGGAAGTGAATCAGCAGGGCCCTGGTTTCCTTCAAACTCTAATTACTGTCTTTGCTTCTGAGATTGCCTAATCCAACAGCCACCCTTTTAAAAGCTGAACTCCAGGGTCTGACACATGGAGGGGCAAGAGAACAGACCAAACCTGTATTAGTTCACAGAACTCCAATTCTTTATTAATCACAGCTTGCTCACAATGACATACAGGAAAATAGCACTAATGAAGAGTAAATATGCAGGCAGCAACCTTCGGGAGTTGGGAGTTGGGGGAGAAACGACTTCAAAACTGCGATAGGTACTTATGGTGGGTATCTGTTGATTCTCTCAGTTGGCACAAACGCCCTGCCTAGCCCCCTTGACTGCATCAGCCCTCATAGATGGAGTAATATATATAAATATTTTTTTAAATAGGCAGGATTGCCTCACACTGGGGAAGAAAGACCAGCTTAAGTGAAAGTCCGCAGTGTTTTTGATTTTGTTTGCGTGTGTGTTTGAATGCAACAATCAGCTCACAGTTTCCAAGTGGAAAAATATTCAGTAGCATCATGTACTTGTACTATAGGTAAGAGCTTAAAATGAACATCATCAATCATGGCATCCACAAATAAGCCACCTGACACATTAATTCATTCCATCAAAAGAACTTAAACTAGAGAATAAGCCCACTTCATGAAAAGCGATTTCACGGCTGCTTGAACCATTTGGGTTAGGATCTGTGTTCAGCACTTTAAAAGGTTCAGCTTTTTGCTTCTACCCAGATTGATCTCAGATCTGTCTTTTTCATCCATCCCTTTCTAACGCCAAAGCACATTTGTAGCACATAATCCAGTAGAAGCAGAAGTAAATGCTATGAGTAGTGGTTTTTCTTAGCCTGGTTTTGTAGTTCCTAGGCAGTTAGTAGATTATGAGCGGACAAATGTGGTGATTTGTGTGGAGTTGTAATACCTGTGATCTAGGTATGGTCTCAGTCAAGTTCAGAGATTACCAAGCTGTCTAGGTCAGTAGGCAATGGTGGGTTTCTAGCACCAAAGACTGTCTATTGACCTCATTTTTCTGTTGGAATGAAAAGGGCAGGGAATGGAGTCAGACATGGGGAGCTTCAAAAAGAACAGACCTAGCAAATTCATTTGAGTGGAAAGACACAACATCAAAAGCCTGTTACAGGACATGTAAGATTATGAAATAACTTGCATAATGCAATACTTGTATTTTTTAACAAAAATGTAAGTATTTACAAAGTAAGATCCAAGGTATTTTTTAAACATCAAGCAAAACATTCTGCAAAGAGACCGCATTGATTTTTTTTTTATTTTTGATTCTGTTTTTTGTTTTTTATAATGAGTTCTTTTTAAACCATGTCATACATTTCCCATACTGATATCGCATGATCCATTATAATATAGGCAGGGGGATTTACTAATGGTGGGGCGTGCCATACCCTCCGTCGCTTCAGCCAGACAGTTCGACCTGGAGTTCCTTGTTCCTGCGCACCTCCGCAGCATGCCTCTCCTGAAAAACACCGAAGGGAGACGAGACATCAGGAGCCTCGCCTGGTCCACAGACAACGAGGAGGGCCCGCCCACTAATTTGACTACTATGCGCTTGACTGGAAGTAACCCCCTTTAGCACCTACCTTTAGGAAATGTTCTCATTTCAAAGAAAGGAAAACGTGGAACCCAATAAGGGTCACATTACAGAAGATCATAGAAGACTAATAGTGTCTAAAAAAATTTTATCACTGTATTTGATTAAAATGATGAACAAAAGATCATATGATTAAGAGAATTAAAAAAATCTTTAAAATTTTTTGATTAAGAGAATTTTGACTATTAGGACTACTGTATAAATCCGGAGAATAGCAATAAAATATCATCCTGTCTTCTCTATCATTTTGAACAGCGTTTTTCCTTTTCCCTAACATTTTAAGGGATTATACTGGACAGTGGACACTTTGGGAGGATGAGATGCAGGAACAAGACTTTTTGTATACTTCCTAAATTCTTAACCCCTTAGTCAAGATCTTTCAAAACTTGAGTCCAGGGGCTTCCCTGGTGGCGCAGTGGTTGAGAGTCTGCCTGCCGATGCAGGGGACACGGGTTCGTGCCCCGGTCCGGGAAGATCCCACATGCCGCGGAGCGACTGGGCCCATGAGCCATGGCCGCTGAGCCTGCGCGTCCAGAGCCTGTGCTCCGCAACGGGAGAGGCCACAGCAGTGAGAGGCCCGCGTACCGCAAAACAACAACAACAACAACAAAACTTGAGTCCATATGACCTCTCCAGTCTTACCCTCCACCCGTCTCCTACGCCTGCTTGATTTCTCGGTTTAACAGAAGTGTCTTTTCATGCACTTTTCAAGGCTTGAGATTCCTAGTTTTCTAGTTCTATCCACCAGGATAGTAAACAGACTCTTTAATCCCTGTAGCGGTTGTCTCTTTCTCCGTGAAGACTTTCATAAGACTGAAAACTATTTCACTTTCCATTTGAAAACCTGCATTAATCTTCCCTTTTTACGTGACAGCCGTTTTATTCTAGCTTGTGCTTTGGTCATTTCTGTTCTTGTCTCATCAGGTCTCTTAGGCAGATGCTTATTTAGAAGCCCGCTGAGGGCCAGGGCTGCATTTTCTCACTTTTGTTCCACTTACAGGGCCCAGCAGGTTCTCTCGCACATAGTGCATGATCAATAAATGTTTATTTACATGAGGATCTGGGGCACTAAACTTGATTTGGGAACTAAACTCTCTGAGCAGGGAACTGATAGGAAAGGTGGAATTCTATTTTTAGTACACAGGTCTGCCTTGGATGATTATAAGCACATGGGCTTGCCTATCATAGGTGATAAATAAGTGGGTGTTAAATTGAAATTGAATTTTTAAAATATTAATTGTTATTAGTATTATTTATTTTTCTATTTAGAATATTATTTATATTGCTATTTTCTCCCCCTGCAGCTCCAGAAATTTTTTGTGGCTCTATAGCAGGTGTCCCCAACCCCCAGGCCACAGGCAGGTACTGGTCCTGGCTTGTTAGGAACCGGGCTGCACAGCAGGAAGTGAGCGGCGAGCGAGCGAAGCTTCATCTGTATTTACAGCCGCTCCCTATGGCTTGAGTTACCGCCTGAGCTCTGCCTTCTGTCATATCAGCGGCGGCATTAGATTCTCATAGGAGCGCGAACCTTACTGTGAACTGTGCATGCGAGGGATCTAGGTTGAGCGCTCCGTAGGAGAATCTAATGCCTGATGATCTGAGGTGGAGCTGAGGCTGATGCTAGCCCTGGGGAGTGGCTGCAAATACAGATTATCATTAGTAGAGAGGTTTGACTGCACAGAGACCATAATAAATCAACTGCTTGCAGACTCATATCAAAACCCTATGAGTGAGTGGCAAGTGACAATTAAGCTGCATCTTACAGAGTAGACTGGACATAAGCAACACACTTCGGGTGTCACTTTCTCCCATCACCCCCAGATGGAACCATCTAGTTGCAGGAAAACAAGTTCAGGGCTCCCACTGATTCTGCATTATGGTGAGTTGTATAATTATTTCATTATATATTGCAATGTAATAATAATATAAATATAGTGCACAATAAATGTAGTGCACTCGAATCATCCCCAAACCATTCTCCAACCCCCGCCCCGGGTCCGTGGAAAAATTGTCTTCCACGAAACCAGTCCCTGGTGCCAAAATGTTGGGGACTGCTGCTCTATAGATTCCTTTAGCTCAGAGGCAATGATCTTGACCAGCTATAAAGTAAATCTTATCATTAAGCTCTATTAATCTCAAGGAGTCTCTGCTTATAGGTTCCTTATAATACTAAGCATTTATTAGGTACTTAATATGTACCAGTTCTGCATAGGTACAGATTTTACCTGTATTAATTCCCTCGATCCTCGAAACAATCCTGTGATGGAGTCTCTATTCTGGTGCCCATTTTACAGATGAAGAAACTGAGGCACAGAAAGGCTAAGTCACTTGCCCAAGATCACAAAACTAAGAAGCAGCAGAGCTGAGACTCCAACCCAGGGAGCCTGGCTATACAGCCCCCATTCAACCACTGCTATGTAGCCTCAATGTGAACGTGAGGAGAAAATTTTATAGTTGTGTGGAAAAATGTGTCTTTTCAAATGTAGGTTCTGGGAGAGAAAGGCATGTACAGCCCTACATTTCTTTCAAAGATACAGAGTTAGAGTAAACAGGAAGTTGATTCTACAGAAAGAGTTTAAAAGCAATTTTATTTAATTGGTTTAAATGAGCTTTTTGTCTGTATTCAAAAGCCATGAAGAGAAGAGGGAAAAAGCATGTATAGAGAAATCATGTCCTGTCTGGAAATGTCACAGGGGAACTAGCATGAATGCAGCTGACTCTTCTTTCTTTTTGTTCTGCTATGGTGAGGAAAAAGATGCCATAAAATCTTTTTCTCATGCAGAAAGAAACTAATTATTAAGACCTGAGCTCTGACAAAAATTGAGAGAAAGCCCAGACCATCACTATGTTAGGAAAAAAACCAGCCTCAAGTCTAAAGACTCATATAAACTCAAATTTATAATATAACAGGAAAGATTATAATCAGTATTAGTAGGCTACTTTGGAGCACACTTCTTACTCAGCTCAAAATTAGTTGCAAAGAAATGGATTTTGCCCTAGGAAAGAACAAATATAATCTGTGAGCTTGAGATAACATGAAAAAAAAAGGAAATTTAAATAAATGCTGAGCTTCTGGGAAAAATATTGTTTATTTTCAAGCATTTTAATAAAACTATTATTTGAAAACCTTACATTCAAATCATCAAATATATACTCAAAATTGTAATGTGATTTTGTATAAAAATGTGGGAGGATCAAAGGCAGATATGCAGGGGGCGTGTAATTTTCAACATAGTCTGTTTTTTTTAATCAGCAAAATGTTGGCAATTGTCAGACCTTGAGTAAGAGGTTACTGAGGAAGTTGTGACACTCTGAGAAAGCGCATCAAGAGGTCAAGTCTATTCTTCGATAATATTCATTTCATTATTGAGCTTCTAATATTTGCCAGGCACTGTCAGACACGCTGGGTTAGACAGAGTGAAGCAGATCTAAATTTACAATGTTCTCTACAATTTACCCCCTTGCTCCCATCAATATAATAGTGCTTAAGCACTTGTATGCAAATATTCTTTTGATATGCAAAAATGTGTAAGAGATGGTTTTAGGAAAAAATTCTGACTCTTGGAGAAAATGTGATTAGAGAGATTTCTGTACCGGAAGTGAAGAAATATGAGGTCTTTCTTTTACTTTACCTTTTAATATCCCCTTCACCTCACTAAGTATCAAATCTAAACAAAAGACTTGAACTAGATGACCTAGGGTATCAATTCCAATCCATGAAATCCTATTATATGAGTATTTAAATGCAAGATGAGATTCAACATCATCAGAATCCTTCTTTTTGCTGATAACTATGAGCTTGCAATACAAAAGAGGGGTCAGGAGTGAGTCAGGAGTGCAGGAAAGCACATTTTCGTACGTGAAGATGACATTGGTCATGGGAGCACTATCAACATCCAATGCCGCAACCAAATCTGCTTACTGTGCAGTTTTAGGATGGCCAAAGTTACAGCTTTAGCTTAGTATAAAAGTTTGGAGTCAAAAAGACATGGTTTCAAACTGAGACTCTGCGATCTGCTTAGCTTTGTGATCTTGGCCAAATGGCTTACTTAACCTCTCTAAGGACCAGGTTCCTTAGATGTGAAATGGGGATGATAACAGTATTTCCTTCTAGGGCTGTAGTTTGGATTAAGTTCCATAGTATGTGTCAAATGCCTGGCCTACAGTGAGAAATCAGTGAAAGCTAGTTTAATCCTCTTTTTCCTTTCATTATTCATTTATCAGACATATTCCATAGGAAATAGTTACGCAAATAGCATTCGTGAATCAGAATGATAAAGAAAAAACGTCAGATGAGAAGAATGAAAGGTTACAACAGACGGAAATTGATAATGGTTAAAATCTCTATCTAAAGAGTTATATATCATCAAAATCATCTCTTAGAAAAAGACTCACAGAATGTTACTCCCTGAAGAAAACACATTTTTTATCCTTTCTATATCCAGATTATTTTGCATATGTCTTCAGCCTTCACGCAATTAAAAGAGCTCTTCAGTAGGTTCTAAAATGCAACCGGGATTGATTTTGCTTTAGGCTTTCAGTCTTATCTAAAGGCCTTGTGCTAACATGGCTGAGAATTCATCAGTGAATGACACTGAGGATACCATCGTAGCCACCATCGAGGGACATGCTCTGCTCAAATGCTCAATTCGATTAATTGAGGAGGAGGGGGACTGAGGGCTGGGTGGTAGGCAGATTGCTGCAAAAGCTCACGTGGAATTGTATCACATCTCTTGGCTAATCGGTAGGGCCAGTGAGGGCTGTCAAAATGGTGGGCACTTAGTGTGGTCACCTCATGACTATCTAACTAACAGATGTCATTTCAGTGATAATTATTTTTTGATGCGGGAGATTCCAGAAAAGCTTGTGTTATATTGGCAGTTTCATGCACTTTCAGCATAATTATTATTATTGATCCTCTTTTTAATTTCTAACTTCATTGCAGTAATTTCATTCAAAAAAAGTCACAATAAAAAACTAACTTTGTCTTATTTTAGGAAGGAGCATAATAGTTTTAGTACATACAAACACATATACCATATGTCAACAAAAAATCTACAATGTACTTAAAATACATCAAATGGAAGTAAAGTTAGTATGCTCTAAGGCTAATCTCCGCTTTACTGAGAAGATAACAGATCTTGGCTGTCACTGGTCAAAGATTCTATTAGATTTGAAAAGTGTCTCTTTAGCTATGGAATACCAGGGAAAATGTGGCCCCCAAAATGATGTGGGCTGCATCATTCAGCACAGGATAAAATGCTGTCAGCTGAGATTTACATCAGAAAAAGCTACAAACCGCTAGTCCTCAAAACTGACTGCATGCTGGAATCATCTGGGGAGTTAAAAAAAATATATGGATGCCTGGGTCCCACCCCTGGAGATTCTGCAGCTTGATGCCAGGAATATTAAGCATTCCACAGGTTGATTATTTCCAGGACAAACTGTATGTATGCATGTATGTACGTATGTATGCATGTATGTAGACATGCAAGTGTGTATGCAAGTATGTATGCATGGAGGGAGGAGACCAATTCTGGATGAGAGTGAGAAGGGAGAATAAAGGAGCTGGCTAGAGGGGTGGGTGAAGAAAAGTACACAGAGAGAAATAAATTGCCCATTAAAATCCAGCACTTCTAGAAATAATAGTTAAATATGCAAATTTTATGAACTATTTTACAACTGAAATCAAGAAGGATCTGCTGTGTGTTTGAGTATGCGTAATTTTAAAAAACAGTAATGCTCCTGGATAGCCTTGGATTGATATGCCTTTTTTTAATTTAATTTAATTTTTTTAAATTTAATTTTATTTATTTTTTTATAAGCAGGTTCTTATTAGTTATCTATTTTATACATATCAGTGTACATATGTCAATCCCAATCTCCCAATTCATCCCACCACTTGGACTGATATAAATCTTGCGCTGGATATTAAAGGTCTAATTGCCAATTCTGGAATAAGATCAGCATGCCCCATTCCTAGCAATGCCATTTGCTTTTATTTTTTTAGGGCCTAGGATGAGAGATGAAGGTTGATTCACAATTATCCTGAGTAAAAGATACAGTGGCTCTGAGAACAATTTCTAGAGGATTTCCGGGGCTGTGCATCCTGACTGATGGGAATAGTTATATGTTCAGGTTGGTGAGAAGAAAGGCACCCGGATGCCAGAAATTGAGTAAATGAAGTTCCCCTACTAGCTTTTAGTGTAGATTTTCCTACATGGAGGGAATGGGTTTTCCTCTGTTCATAAGTATTCTGACAAATATGTTTTTCCAAATGTATGGAAATATGTCCAAATATATTTTGACAAAACCTTTACATATTTAATATTATATATTAATTATTAGACTAAATATTAAATTTATTATTTTACTATATATTACTGTCATTTATTACTGATTGTATGAAATATTTAATATTTCCAATTTAATATTTTTCCAGTAGATGGGTTCCTAAGATTTGTGCTGAAGTCTGTTATACATTTGAAAAGCAGGAATCAGCCTCCCTCAAACTCTTCACCACTGGAAAATCTGACAGAATTCCAGCTTTAAGTCCTACTCCCATTCCTCAACCATGTTTCAGTGCCCACTAAGGCCATGCTACCCCGGGAAACCCTGCCCATGGGGTTAGGTGCCTTCTGCACCTGCAGCAGAGATTGATTAAGTCTCTGGTGCCTGGGCATTTGAGAGTTCATCTGGCCGTGTTGCATACGAATGTGTGCATCTGCTCAGGACTCTGTTATGATTACCTTTTCCTGCAGACGTTCAATAATAGCAGCTAGATTAGCCTCACGGTTTTCCTTAATTTGTTCCATCTTCAGGATCAGCTTCTCCTCTGCCATTTTGCTGAAGTTGTTGTTCTCCTCCAAAGCCTTCTGGAGGACCTCTCGCTCGTGTTCCCGCTTCTCTGCCAATTGTTTCAGCACCTGAGCCTCCTGAGACTGGGGAAGAAACACATATGCATCTTAGAATCACCCAGACACAAACCTGGTGGAATAATGGTCCACTGATTCAAGACAGCATTCCTTTCAAATGAATAGTACTTCTAGCCTTGAGCACTGTTGTCAATCCCCTGCTCATCTGCATGCCTTAGAATTTGCTATAGAATGTGGTGAGTGGGGAAATGTAGTGAGCTGAATTTCCAGCTGCGAGTTTTTTGGACAGATTGTTTAAGAAGAAGAAGCATGTTACCCTCTTGGAAGAGTTTTTGTTTTCATAAGTTGCTGCTAAGCATTTATGCAACAGGGAATGCTGTAATTAATCACCTGATGGCAACATCCATGGCAGCCTGAGGAAAATAGGTGAGGACTGGGGCACGTTCCCATCTTTTTCCTGCCTCATTGTTTTTGATCAGTTGTAGGCTGGACCCTGCAATGAGCCTTTCAACTTTCCCCAAATTGTTAAATTCACTTTCTCATTGTATTCCATGCCCACCTCTGCCCTTTTTTTTTTCATGCACCAAATTCTCTTTGGAGACTTTGGGAACAGTGCAAACTTCAGCTCCATATGGCCATAGACAACAGAAAGTCCTTTTCTGGCCCCGTCTTGAATATGCCAAGGCCACCTGGGTCACCTGTGGAACCCTGCAATTGCTCAGTGATTACAGCAGAAACTTCAGAAACCTGTGTACCCCACTCCTGCACGTCCCAAACATTTTTGTGCACTGTAATTCTCCTGCAGCATCAGGAGGCTATACGGTTCTGTATGTTAACAGTCAGAGGGTGCTTGATAATTATACCGAGGCCTGGTATCCACCCGTGAGATTCTGACAATGCAGTTCTTTGGTAAGCTACCTTTTTTTTTTTTTTTTTTTTTTGCGGTACGCGAGCCTCTCACTGTTGTGGCCTCTCCCGTTGCGGAGCACAGGCTCCGGACACGCAGGCTCAGCGGCCATGGCTCACGGGCCCAGCCACTCCGCGGCATGTGGGATCCTCCCGGACCGGGGCACGAACCCGTGTCCCCTGCATCGGCAGGCGGACTCTCAACCACTGCGCCACCAGGGAGGCCCAGGAAGCTACATTTTTGATAAGCATCCCGAGTGATTGTAATGCAGGCAGTTCACAGCCTACTTTTTGAAAAATACGCTGGCATGGGCTTTGGTGTCAGGTCTGTGTTTAAGTTCTAACTGTGTCAATGACCCTGGATATATTAACATCTTTCCACATTCACCTTCTTCTCCACAATTATGCAGGTAAGAGAAGTCTTACCCACTACTGAACTATCCAGGTTTAAGACTAAATTATTACACATCCATAGTTCCTGGGTAATTCCTTGGGATCAGCTGGTCCTCTGAGGTGAGGCTTCAGAGGAGTCGTTGTAAATGTGAATATCTAAACAATGGTAGATCAAACAAATATTTCATGGGCTAAATATTGGTTACCATTAAAAACATTAATAGGAAGATATTTCAGTTGATGGGAGTGGTCGTGGGCCCTTACTGGAGAGATTGTGATGTATAAACAATACGAAGTCTGACAGGGAAAGAGACTTTTCTTTGGATAAAATTCTACAGGAATGGTAAAGTCAGACAGCCTTAAGAGTCTTTGTTGATGTGGTTATTGTGAAGTTTATCAGGAGTATGTCTAGTGACTCACTGGAGATTAAATAGACAGTTCTGGGAACCAGCCCCACTTCTTGTTTTAACCCCATAATCTTTTCACTGACATCTTTAGCGGACCCATTTCATTCTTGCTTTGTTATAGCTTGCAGAAAATCTACTATGAAAAATGATAAAATGTTAACACAAAGTAAGTTCAAGATCAAATGGAACCTTTCTGGAAGAAACATGAAAAAATATTTTCTAGCTTATTCATCCTCCTGCCTCTAGGTGGGACTATTGGTAAAACATCCTACATTGATTTTGCTTATCTACTGCTACCAGGACTACTGAACTGTGACACAGGGAAAGAGAGACTGACTAAAGGTGTGTGTGTGTTTAAAGTTTCTCTCTGAGAAAAGTCTTCATGAAATTATTTTTTTGGCATATGCATAAAGATAGTAGCTATCTCATAGGACTATTTGCTAGCATCAAATGAAATAATGTTTGCTAGGTATTCAGCACAGTGTCTAATATGGAGTAAGCTAGTGCGGAGCAAACGGCAGCCATTATTATTGAAAGGAAAACTCAAAACACTTGTGACAAGAGAGGATGGCAATTGAACCTCCCGCTACACCTAAACTCAGATGTAGAATCTTGGTTATCTCACGTGTGCAGGATATCTGTTCACATTCCTTTAGTTACTGAGGGTGAGTAGATTGTGTCCTCGTGGTTGGTGACAGTCAGCCCTTCCTTAACTCCCTCCTCTCCACCAGCACACGTACACTGAATGGGGCTGTACTGCTAAGAATTTTCACAGTTAAGGAAGCACCACAGAGAAGTAAGAGGAAATGACTTTGATTTTTCATTTCAGAAAGTTCAATTCAATTTACGTAACCTAAGTCCAAAAAACTTTTTGAGGGAGAGAAGTCTGGGTTATCACAAAACAAGGGCACAATGTGTCCAAGAATTATGGGTAAGACTGGGGCCTTAGGTATCTCTTGTAATGGGCAGAAAACAATGGGGCAGCTTCAGGAAACCAAAGAACACCAAATCAATCAAAATAAAGCAAAACAAAATTTTTCAAAATCCTCTAGAGCAGCGCTTTTAGATTGTATTCCTCTGTACGACACGGTCCATCAGCCAAGGCTGCTGAAGCCAGTAGGTACGTGAACTTTCTGCTCGGTATGTTAGTAAGTCCCTTTCCCCTCCTCTTTCTCCCATAGATCAGTGCTTCCAGCGCTGCCCTGGATAGGATCTACCTGGATTTTTCTGTGGCCCTTTCTCGCAGAGTTACCATCGATAGTTATCCAGGAGCAACTGCGTCATTTTTAATTTTCAGATGCGCAAATTAACTTTGGCACTTTGTGAAATTGTGTTGTAACTTGATGTTTATATTTGTGCTCTTAATTTTCTTTTGTGAAAAAGCTGAAACCAGTCAGGAGACAGCAGGGGAATAGGATTGAGAAGGGAAGGCCTTGGCATTGAAAGGGTAATAGAGCAAATTCCTTTTCAGGTCTCTTGCCTTGGTGGGACACATTTGGTCTGTGTGAACACAGGCTCCCTCGGGGGCCCATAATCAAGAAAGGAGGGAGGTCTCTTGCATTTGTGGAGTGTGGCATTTGGCCCAGTTTGAAATGCCTCAAATAATGGCGTTAATACTTTTGCAGCCACTGGGGCTAAATGAGATTACCCAGACTAGGTGTCAAGTGCATTCCTTTAGCGCAATTAATGGGGTGAAACAGAAACAGAAGGCAGTACAGAACTTTCTCACGTGAGGCCACTGCTCAATGATGAAGACCTGCCTAACTGGGCCGGGCCACCCTTCAGGGCCACTCGCTTCCATGGAGCCTTTCCTTATGCACTGGTAGGGATTGTTATAACCACCATTACCTCAACTCATGCATTAGTAGGATCTAATAATTATATATGTTTCAAATATTTAAAGCTCAAGTGCATGGAAAAAAAATACAGGATGAGAAGTTGATTATGGAAAGAATTCCTCACCAAGAAAATATGTCTGCCTCCCTGTTTTGATTCTTCCTCATACATACTCAACTCTTACATTCTTCCATGGAGCTAACAGCCCTGAGGGCGTTGACCTCAGTTCCTAGGGTCTCTGGAACTCCACTGCTGCAGGAAGTCATTATTCTTCTTCCTTCTTACATAGCCTGGCATCCAGATATCACCACCTATAACGTCTCTAACTTTGTTCCTGGGGAGAAATTGATTCTATGAATACAGCTTTAATCTCCCAGTCACAGCCTCACTGGTTCTGATTCTAATATTTCTATCAATAAGCAAATAAGTATTTTGTCCAGAAAACTGCCTTAAAACAGAAAATGAGTGTGAGGATGTGACATATAAAAGTAGAAGCATTTTCCTTCATTTCAGTAGGAGTAAAGTTTTTGCTATATAGTCGAATAGGTATTTTTACTTTATTCATTGTTTGGGCAGATTGGCAGAAAGGAATCTTGATTGACTTATAGGGAGGCTGGAGAGGTGGGACTTGCTAAACGTTGTTAAAAATAAATTGTTTAAGGGAAAAGGATCTGACCATGGAGGAACATTTCTGAATAGCATGTACCTAATGTTGAAGGTCACTGAAATGCGGAAATAGACAATGAGGGCATGATAATCATCAGCAGGTATAATGCGAATGTCAAGCCAAAGTATTTATAGAGCTAAGACATCCAGCATGATATTCTAGGAGATGAAGAACATCTCCATCTTGCTATTGTAATAGTGGAGCCACATGGATGGTGAACACCTATTCTAGGCATAAATTTCCTCACACTGAACTCAGTTATCACTGAAATAATTACAAGAGAGATACGTGAAGGGAAAAATAATGAGAAGGTGAGAAGAATTATTGTACATTTAGGAACACTTTAGCTATATAATTTTCCAAAGAGGTTCATTACCATTTCTTATATTACTGAGTATAAGCATTTAATTACTGTATAATGAAATGGAAGATAAATTTGAGTTAAGTGGTATAATAAAACTCATTTTACTTTGTGTACACAGAGGAGATTTAAGACTATATTTTAGAAAGCGCTAGTTTTTATTTCTATGTGTTCTGAAGTATATACATTTCTACCTCTATTTTCTTTTAAAGTTCTTTTTTTTTGATATGGACCATTTTTAAAGTCTTTATTGAATTTGTTACAATATTGTTTCTGTTTTACATTTTGGTTTTTTGGCCACAAGGCATGTGGGATCTTAGCTCCCTGACCAGGGGTTGAACCTGCACCCTGCATTGGAAGGTGAAGTCTTAACCACTAGACTGCCAGAAAGTCCCCATACCTCTCTATTTCTTGTCCCTTTTCATCATTTGGATATATTTCTTGCCTTCTAGAACCGTTTATCCGACGCTAGATCCCCTAGTACCTAAGTGCTTTTACGGTAGTAGGTTAGATGATGTGTCTCTAATTATTTGCTTTACTGTTAACAATGAAAATACATTATTAACCCAGCTAAAGTCACAAATAAAGCCTTGTTAAATATGATGATTGAGTATAATTATGTAAAACAAAAGGGTTTAATATTCACTTTGTGTTGAAGAATCAGAAGCATAATAAGAAATTTAAAATGAGTGAAATCCAAACACCTTTAGAATGAGTCCCTCTGCCAGAGGCTGTAGTGCATTTACTGTGGTTAACTCCTAGGAAAAGAATCACAGGGGTGGTCTGCACACACGGGAAGAGTCTGTGGACCATGTGTCACATTCTCTAAGGAGCAGAACGCTTCCTGAATGTTGAATTGTGAATAATCCAGCACTTTAGCTCATAATCATTGCTATACAAACCACCCCTCTTTTACTGCATTCGACTTTAGTTGCCATCTACAATGTGAGATGCCGACAAATGGAAAAGGTAAGTCTATCACGTTTGGTGACAAATGGTCCACTTCGAGGCCATATTATTAAAAATAAGCAACACAGATTTCTTTCGGAGGTTCGATGATTTTGGAGTTGATTGTGCCAGTATTGTCAGTATGCCAATTATAGTTTACTGGAGTGGTCTGAATAACTTTCTTTTTAATTTAATTGATTTTAGCATGAGATTTTTATCAATATCATTCAATTCCTTAAGTTTTCATCTTTTTTTTTTTTTTTCTTTTTTTTTTGTGGAACGCGGGCCTCTCACTGTTGTGGCCTCTCCCGTTGTGGAGCACAGGCTCCGGATGCACAGGCTCAGTGGCCATGGCTCATGTGCCCAGCCAGTCCGCGGCATGTGGGATCTTCCCGGACCGGGGCACGAACCCATGTCCCCCACATTGGCAGGCGGACACTCAACCACTGCGCCACCAGGGAAGCCCCATCATTTTTTTTTTTTTATAATACTAATTTTTCAAGCCACTTTTAGTTGGGCTGAACTATTTATATATCTGTTACCTATCAAACCACCTTTGTAATTTGATAACTAATATTTTATAATGTTTAAAAATATTTATGAAATGTATTATACAGTAACATTTCAGCATCTGTGTTAATGAGAAGCTTTCTTTATAAAATCATGAGTTTGCTAGATCATTTCTGTGAGGTTGGAATTGGATGTGTTTTTACACAACAATAGCTGACACTTTCACAGTGTTTGTCATATGGAATAACTCTTTTAATTCTCACAATAACTCCAGGATGTAAGTTCTATTGTTAGTCTCATTTTACAGATGGATAAAATAAGACATAGTGAGATTAGTAACTTGCCCAAGGTCACACAGCTATTAAGCGGCGAAACCAGACTTTGATCACAGGCATTCTCTTAACCATGTGTTCTTAACCACTATGCTTTCAGGCTCCGGATGCGCAGGCTCAGCAGCCATGGCCCACGGACCCAGCCGCTCCGCGGCATGTGGGATCATCCCGGACTGGGGCACGAACCCGTGTCCCCTCCATCGGCAGGCAGACTCTCAACCACTGTGCCACAAGGAAAGCCCCTAACGACTATGCTTTTAAAGATGCTCTTAAACACTGTGCTTGTCTTGCCATATCACAAAATTTATTGTCCAAACTGGGATACTTACGAGATTGAGATAATAATGATAACCAAACAGTAGGAATAAGCTGGGGTTGTCCTGGGCCAACTGGAATGTATGGTTAGCTTAGCTCTGCTGCCTCTCACTAAATAAATGTTTGTTGAATGAATAAATGGATAGATGGATAGATGGATGGATGGATGGATAACCGAAGTGTTCATATCATTTCATCCACATGGGTAAGCTGCTGTATGGAAACTTTAATTTCAAATAATGAGCTTCAAATCTGACCTCATGAGGTAATGTGGTCTCATGGACGTGAATACTGAATTCTCAAAGATAATCAAAGAAGGAAGAAAAAAATCAGGAAAAGGACTTATTCCTTTTATAATAATCTTCTACCAACTAATCAATGGAGCATTAATTCTGGTTCAAAGGAGCCTAAGGGGGCTTCGCTGGTGGCGCAGTGGTTGAGAGTCCGCCTGCCGATGCGGGGGACACGGGTTCGTGCCCCGGTCCGGGAAGATCCCACATGCCGCGGAGCGGCTGGGCCCGTGAGCCATGGCCGCTGAGCCTGCGCGTCCGGAGCCTGTGCTCCGCAACGGGAGAGGCCACAACAGTGAGAGGCCCGCATACCGCAAAAAAAAAAAAAAGGAGCCTAAGGGAGGAGCATTTAACCTAGTGATCAGATGGTCAGTGCTGCAATAGTATCAACAGATGGAGTGAGGAATTGGGGGAACTGCCAAAACATTGAACACAAAGTGAATTTGAGCCCACATGGAGATGAGTCCATGGCAGCCCTCCAGCTCTAAATCCAGCAGGCTCCAGCAGCACAGCCGAGGTAGGTCACTGCTTCCCAGACATGATCTCTAAACTCAGGTCCCAGAAGCAAGTCTTTCAAGAGTACTACTGGAGGGGGAGGGGTCTCATAACCTTTTTGTTTTAAAAGCCCTATCAGAAGTCATATTTCACCTCTGTGAAATACCTCTGTGTCTATCTTTATCCTTACTTTGAGTTAGAGTTATGTTAATTTAGTGAGAGAATGCTTATTTTATGATAATCAAAAATATTAATTAGCAGTTATAGATGCTTTGATTATAACCATGACAAAAGGAATTGATTAATACTTATTTAAATGTATTATGTTTGGTAGGCAGAATCTTTACAAACTTTTAGCTTGTAGGAAAGGAAATGGAACCAGGGCAATATGAGTGTTGCCGGTCACTCGGCTAGGTTGGACATCTGAGTATTTTTGAAAGCCTTTAATGACTCCTCATTTCTTAGATAAAATGGAGTTTGAACACCTAACCAGGCATTGAAGGCCCTCCACGATCTCACCTCACTACTCTCCAACTCCCTACCCAAGGCCACTAGCCCAAACTACTGGTCTACCCGCTGCCCTGAAAACACACTTTCTGCACTCTCACCTCTGGGTATCCTTAGTTCTGGAACCATTCTCTACATCTAGAACACTTTCATGTCTTCTCTATTTATCTAACACTATTTATTTTTCTAGTCACCCAGCTTTTTAAAGCAGATATTTCTCTGAACAGAGGCTGTGATTCACAAGGAGTGAAATGGTTTCATCTTCCCAATGAACTTCTTTTTCATTTGAAGTCAGAGTCCTTAAAAATGCTACCTCTGACCTCAGTTCCTACCTCAGTCTCCCCTTGCTCATTCTGCTCCCACCATACTGTCCTCTGTGTTATCTCTCGAATAGTCCTAGCATACTCCTACCTCAGGGCCTTTGCACTTGCTATTCTCTTTACATCAAACTCTGTCCCCCAGAGAAGAGTCCCATGGGTCACTCCTTACCTTCTTGCCTTTTTTTCAAATGTTTTCCCTCACAATCTTCATGCTTCTTTTCAAATGTTCTCATATTCAAGAGGCCTTTTCTGACCACCCCATATGAATAGCACTTTTCACCCCAGAACTACCAATTCTCTTTGTCCTGCTTTATTTAGTACCATCTTACTGGGTAGGGCATGTGACCCGGCACAGGTCACTGAGACTCAATTCTAAGACTTCTGTTAGAACTATTAGGAAAGAGAAGCTCTCTTTCTGCTGGAGTTGCTAATTTGTGAGAAAAATAATTTGGGACTGACTGAAACAAAAAATCCTTGGTATTGAGACCAATTAGTTGCAGAAATAAATGATAAATGTAAAAAGAAATATTGAGCTCCTGGATCAAGCTGTTTTTGAAGCTGTACCACTCTGAGGATTTTAGTCTCATACCGTCTTTTTGCTTCATTTAGTTGAGTTGGGTTTTGGTTATATGCAGGTCCTCACTTAGATAGTTACTGAGATATATGCACTTGCTAAAGGCTCTTTAAAGAGAATTAAAGAATTTAAAGAATTCTCTTTAAAGAGAATTAACAGTCCTTCAAATGAGTGCTAATTAAGTCAGTACAACCCAATAGAAAAAAAATCAATTAATGATTTCTTAAGCTGTCACTTTCTGTTAATTAGTTGTATTTTCTTCTAATTAAAACCCTAGTACCTGGACATAATCTATATAATGATTTTTTTGAAAATCATTTTTTTGAAAATTTTAGTAAGAGCAGGAATGTGACAGAATACTGATTTTAAAGGGCTCCAAAGAATATTTTTCCTGGGTGTCAAAATGCTGGATGATTACATTTGTAAATGTCTTTTAGCCACGTGGCCAATTTTTAGTTAAACTCAATTGTTTAAGTGTGTAATTGTTGATAATTTATTGTTGTCAGGGTACATGAATTTTACCAGAATCAGTAATTAGCTAACTCAGGGAATTTTATGAGAACATCCAGTTAATTTTGATCATCTCTGTGTTCTTCTTTTTCTTTTAATAATTTCCTTCAAATTAAATATACCAGCAACATTCTGAACTATGATATTGAATTTTCATCTCTAATTTTCAATTTCAGGTCAGTTACTGACTTCTAATCAAGTCATGGCATCTTCATATGTCAACCTATGACCTCTACTTACAACTGTTAGCTATAAGATGCCAATGCTTCAGTGAGAACTTAAATTACCTTGACTGTAACATGCTCTCTACTATTGTAGTTAGTTATTCATATTTGTTGGCGAAAGTCTCGAAGGACTGTAACTCTGAATACGTTAATTCAGTTTTACTATGAGAAGAAAGCTATAAACAACAACAAAATAAAGATAAATATTTCTAAAGCAACTTCCTGTATGTCTGCTTGGGTTAGTAGCTTAGTTTCCTTCCTTTGAAATCCAGATTTATAACAACAGTAATTGGTCAAATACAATAAATAATACGTAAAGAAATACTCATGGATGTAAAGAGAACTTCACCTGAGTAAAAATTGAAATTGTGATCAGAAAGTTACACAATATAAGAAGATTTTCCAACCACAAAAGTTAAAACAAAAATTATTTTTGGTTCAGAAAACTTAATCTAGGATTTATAATCTCTGAGCCTTGTTATTTGATGCTATAGATATGTATGTACATATATGTGAGTGTGTTTGTGTGTGTGCGTGTAGGTATATATAAACACATATACATACACACACGTTTGGGTTTGTTCTGCACTCCCTGTTAGAGAATTCAGTCTTTAGGAGAAGGACTATTTTCCTTTTCTTTGTAAGTATCCAACATAGAAGTGTTTAATGTATTGGCTAACTTTTTATAAACATCTAAATAAAATTTAAAAATTATTATAAATGCAGAGTTTCCATTTAAATCATGAGACCATGCATGGAGCATATTCTTAGTGAATACATGATTCTAAAAATATATCATGATAAAGTCAGTGGAAAATACAACATAGGAATGAATTACCTGCAGTAATTCATTTGGGTTTCAAGAGTGTCTCGATGGGATGTACCCCCATAATCACACAGCTGATACACACATATTCAGACATAACTTCTGTCTCTATGTATACAGTCTTAGGGATTTCTGTATGCCCTCCATTTTTAATACCCTTGACTCAGCTGATTGTGGAAAATTAAAGATTTAGCTCTGTAAGAAAAAGCTCTTTAATACAAACAAGGATCAATGGAAAAAAGAAAAAAATACCATCAAGGCTTAGAACTGGGTAGAGGAAGATACTCATATATTCCCGAGAGGGTTCTGATCTTGGATGAACCAACTTCAAGGACAGGGAGTGAAGCCTTGGGGACAGGGGCAAGCTTCTGGCCCTTACCCTGGGGTGAACAGTGTTTCTGGGCAGGAAATATCTCAGAGGGAGTATCTGGTGTTTTCTGGTTCCAAGGAAAACCATGTACTATGCTTTGGGGGCAGGACGCAGAGTCTGAGAGCGAGGACTCACCACTTGGGCACCTCTCTCCACCACAACCCCTGGAGTTACGGTACCTAAGGCTGTGCTTTCTTGACAGCCAGGATAGGCTAAGGCAGGGAGGTTTTTATCAAAATGGGTCCAAGATGGGGAGAGAGCACTAGGGCACTGAAGTTCTTTCAGTGTCTGAGATCTTTGGTTTTAACTAGCCTCAAAGCAGCAGTTTTTACTTGAAGTAGCCTGGATCTATGTCTAGAAGACCTACATGTGCAGGTTCAGGCATCATTGTCCCCTGGAACTTCTGATGGAAGTGTGTGTGTGTGTGTGTGTGTGTGTGTGTGAAAGCTGAGGGGTTGGGGAGGGGAAGGGAGAGAGAAGAGGAGAGAGAGAAGGCAAGGAAAAGAGAGAGCAGAATTTAAAACCCTATGGAAAAACTTACCTTCCTTCTTTCCTCTGCAGCTTCCAGTTTCTTCTGGATCTCCTCCAGGGACAGATCTTTCTTCTTGGGAGAAGCTAAAGTTCGTGGGGCTTCTGAGATAGGAGATGGTGGCTTTAAGATCAGCTCAAAAGCCTGGCCGGAGGCACGTTTGTTGATTTGCTTCACTTCCATATCTGAGAGATGAATATTTGAGGTTAAGCACACAGAACACAAGCATGGGTTTACTAAAATAATTTGAATTCTGGCAATTAAAAGTAGCCTTGTTATTCTGGCAAAGATGAATAAAATGCTGCATATGATCATTTACTCTACATTGCTTGAACATATAAGACCTCTTTCTTTAGTATAATTATAGATATATTTTAACTGGATAAATATTTACAGTGTTGGGAAATTCAATAATACCCATAGGGAGTTGAATCATGGTAGGTGTGCCCAGAAAAAAGTAGCCTGAATCGATTTAAACTAACTTGATTTTCCTTTTGAATAAATATGAGCCTCATATGAAAGCCAAGGAGCACAGATTTAGATTTATTTATTTTTTTGGAAATTAGCATAGCTGGAAACATTTTCAGATTAAATAATGAGGAAAATAACAAAGTCCTCCAGTTCTCACACCTAATCCTGTGGTTAGAAATCACAGGAGCTGTGTTGGAACTGATGTAGCTCCCTGAATGGTTGGAAATACCTGCAGCAGTCAAGGCTCATGTGCAAGGCATCCTGCTGGCTCCTGTTTTGCCCTTCAGTGTGTCTGTTGATCTGAGTCATCAAGCAGTGTAATGTCCACTCTGGGGAGGACACTGTGATGGGGGTCCCTGTCTTCAAGGTGCTTATAGTCTAATGAAGACAATAAGGCAGGGTACCATGGTAATATCTTTGCTTCTACTTTGCTGCTATTTAGAATGTCCTTCTTCATCTCCCTCAGCTGTAGACAGGAACCGGGGGAAGAGGCATTGTAGTAGGGGAGGGAGGGGGCAACATCTGCTTATATGATTTATACACTCTGTACATTTAAAAAATATTTAAACTCAATAGCTGCATAATATGCATAGCAATTAAATGGGCAAAAACCTGAAAATAAATGCATAATATAATTTATAACATAAAATAATATCATTTATAATATAAAATGGAGTGATAGCTAACACCTGCTAGGATATTAGTGTAATTACACAACTTACAGCTTAGTAAAGTATACTGATTTTTAAAAGCTCATTGGACAGCTCTAACTTTTAGATGAGTGTTTTTTATTTTGACCCCCAGACTATGCCCCTCTCATTTCGGCCCCCCAGTCCTTGTTTTGTCCTCTGAACCCACCCAAATTCAGGCCAGTCTCTGTTGTGCATCACAATAGTATTTGAAAAGAGTTATGATTTTCCATTTCAATTTTTTTCCCCGGTCTAAAGCATCCTCAGTGTCCTAAAGTGACACGGTTTCTAGATCTTTACTACTGCATCATACCCTAACCTCACAGGGCTCACTCATTTATTACTGTCCCTTGAAAACTGTGGCAACCAAGCTGGCCAGGTCTCCAGGCTAGTTCTGACTAGAGCAGAGCAGAGAATTATAAATTAGCTTCCATTAATGTTCTTTTAGCAGCCCGGTTAGTGCACTTTCAGTTTGTGGTCAGGTAAGACTCCAGGTGAACAGGAACTGACCTTACTTACTTAGATGTGTGAATGCTAACAGATTATATAGACAAAGTCAATTCAGTAAGTATGTTAAAAATGATGTGGCTTTTTTCACAAATATAAAAATGTTTTAAATCTTCCTGAAGGCATCCAAATTTGTACTTATATCTTAAGTACAATTCTATAAAAATTATGTAAATTTATGGAAAATGATTTCAAGAGAACAGAGGCAAATAAAAATCACTTATTTGATGAGGTGATGGGATTTTAAATGGATAGAGTTAGAGACACTGAAATCAGAACTGCCTGTATTTGCATCCAAATAGTAAGCCCTGCTTACTAGGGTGTGAGACAGGGAAGGTTAATTCACTTCTTTAAGTTTTCATTTCCTCATCTAAAAGATGGAGATAAAAGGCACCTTTCTCATAAGACTGTTGTGAAGATTAAAAGATGAAGGATACTTGTCCAAATTAATCGAATTATATACATTAAATATGTGCAGTGATTTGTAAGTTACCTCAATACAGCTGTTAAAAAAATTAAATTGTAAAGATATTCCAAAAAAAGATATAAAAGATACTAAATATAAAGCACAGGCCATAGCACTTAGTGTTTATAAATAATAATAAATAATAATTATTAATAATAAATTATTATTATTAATTCGTGTTATAATATTTGTCTACAAGAAACACTTCACATTATTACTTAATATAGAAAGAGAAGACAAGGTTAAAGACTTTGGGAATTTGAAATTCTCTATCAGTTCTTTCAGGAAGCAGTTCATGAGCGATGTGGAATTGTCTATTTGACTTCTAAGATTCAGCTTATATATAACTTTTGATTTTCGTTTCCTTCTCTCCAGTCCCTAAGAGGGCAGAAACCATCACTGTCTTCTGTGTCCTACCAGTAAATGCTGCCTTAGCAAATAATCACACTGAGTTCCACTTACTGGTTATTTGTATGTTGTAATTCTCTCCTACTAGGCCATGAGTGGCTTGAAGAAGAGGCCTGAGCCATATTCATCACTGGAGCCTCAGTGACAACACATGGTGAGATACAGTCTCAGAAGAAACATAGCTGGATTACTAGTCACAGCCACATTTAGCAGATTAAGGATAGGACCAGTGTATTTGTTGACTGAACGAACTTATACGAAGTAGGCATGGGACCTGCATTCTAATGAGAGTTTTGGTTGGAAACCAAAATCTTTTTGCATGAAAGACATTTCCTTGTGAAACAGTTAATTCATATTTATGATGCTTGTGCCATGACAGAATCAGTTTGAAAGAAAAAGTCTTTGAGTCCTGGAATATTTTAAAGGCATAGAAGGGGTTAACTGCCATAGATCATTTCACCTTACCTTTAATGTATTTCCTTATACATGTGGAAAAGAAAATCGTTGTGAGCCAAACAGGTAGCCAAATATGCCTCAGCTTTATCTACTACATATATAACTGCACCAAACATTTTGATTAAATGGACTGAATTAAGTAAAAATGGTATTGTTGATAATGACAGCTACCATTTTGAATGCTTACAAGAGGCCAGGCTCTATGTTAAACATGAAACCATTGAAACCCAACAACACCACTGGGAGGAAGATATTAGAGTTAAATCGGGCTCAAAGAATCTAAGTTACTTGCCTGAGGTCATGCAGATAGAGGCAGAACCAGGAAGGTAATCAAATTAAGTAGTATGAATCAGGATAAATCAAACCAAAAGGGTTTTACTGCAAAATAAGGTTCATAGCTATGCCAGTTCTTCAGGATTTTCTTTTAAAATCCTCTTTATCTGGGGCTTCAGTCATAGGTCAGTTTTACTACTGGAACTTGCACATAATTGACATGCACACACAAAATATGGGGATTTTATAAAGACTACACTAAAAAGATGCGATGGTGGTTGATTTTCTCTCCTGAGTTTTCTAACTACAAAACATTTTCTTGCAAATTGTGATCTCTAATTACAGCTTAGCATATCATGTTATTTGCAAAGAAAAGCCTCGGACATATTGTGGATGTTGACATGCTAGATGCGATGGCTAATAAGCACTCAGCCATGTTTCTTAAGAGACATTAATGTGCTGTTATTAGCATCAAACTCATACTGTTTTGAGCAAACGGCAATCAATAAGACCCATTAGCTAGACCCGGCAGGTCAATAGTATGATCTACAAAATATTGATTTAATTATATCAGGAACTGTGAGACAGAAACAAATATATCCAAGCTTTGCCAACTGATCCAGCCAGCAGGGGCATTTCTATTGTAGGCATCTCACCATCGTAAGTGTAGATGTTGATGTTGCGAGGCTCCGGGTAGAAGCAAGAGCAGATCAGTGACAGCATGGACAGCTCCTTCATTTTTTCCTTGTAGGCTGAAACAAAAGGCTCAAGATTAGTATCTATCATTTTCTGAATTTCCTCTGAACGTTTTAACCTGAGTAATAATTGTAGCCTCCTGCAGAATGAATGTTGTCAGGGACACTGCTCTCTTTCACAAAATATAAATGAACGAAAGATGGAAACAGACCCTGGGGTGCATATTCCTTATTACAGAGGACATAAAACACAAATTGTTGCAGGTGAGATAAGAAGTGAGAGAAAGGGAGCTAGAGAAAGAAAGGAAGGTTGAAGGAAAGGAGATCCAGCAGGGTAGGAGGGAGAGACAGGAAAGATACAGAGGAAGCAGAAACAGACAAAATAGGCAAAGAGAAAGGTCCATTCCAGTACATGTGCACGCAGGTCTGTTGTATATAAATCAGCTTCAGGAGGTGTCCTTTGCTGGTTGACCCTGAAAGGCCACATACACATTTGGAGAGAGTCAGAGAACTCATCAGGAGAGTTATTAAGCAAATATTGACATATCTTGCAGGGACCAATGTTGCTTATTTCTCTTCATCCCAAGTGCACTTTTTTTTTTTTTTATTTCCCTCTTTCCACACACACCAAAAACCTGGACCTGAGATCTGATAAGGATGTCTCTTCCTCTCTGCACACTCAGTTTGGATGCCAAACAGCTGCCGGAGTTCAGACCTTTCTCCCCTTTCACTCCCCCCAACCCCCCCCCCCCTCACCATTTCATTTTCCCCTTTGTCCTTCAAGAGGTCTCCTGTCCAGGAAACCTTGGAGGGCCTCTTATCATGTTGGTCATCACCGGGACAAGTGATGACCAGATGGGGATAAAGAGGTGGGATCTTCTCACCTTTGTTGGTTATTTAATTAGCAAAATTAATAAATTAAGGAAAATGGAAGAAAAATAATAGAGATAATGTGCACTGACTTGTGAGAAAGTATAAACAAATGGTGATGTCCTACCATATTGAACCTCACAGGGAGCAGGTACCTCTTGGCAGGGTCTTTGGATCATTATGTAACCCATGGAAGAGGAGTACATTGGGAAGGTGAGAATCTGCAGCAGATTGTTTGGGCATTATTGCCAGGTGCATCTTTGGTTAGCCAGTGGGAAACAGATTCAGTATCTGGATGTTTCAGAGCTACAGAAATTTAGGTTGGGAAGATTCTAAGCGATCATTTAGTCAACTGTCCACCCATTGTACCATCAATTTTGCAAATGAAATGGCCCACAGAGACTGAAGTCATATATGGACGGTGACAAAGTTGGGATCTCTGGATAAAATGTAGTAAATCAATCTGTCTTAAGATTGCCAAGAGGCTTTCTTCTAGCTCTACTTTCAGAATGAGATTCAATGTGCCAAGAGGGCTGGACATGCTTGCACACCGTTGAACCATACACAAAGACCAGTAGTGTCATATTGCATATGGTTCAACCTAACACATCCAGAGCATCTCTCTAAAAGAGTCTCCATCCCTATTTAGCTTATTTCCTTAAAATAAGCAACACAATTTGCCTTGTGCCGGAATAGTCCTGCCAACACCCATTCTGAGAGATTTTACTGGATGCCTTTGGAATTTTAGAAGGCTGAAACCATATTTCTTTGTCCTATGTGTCTATTTAGTTAATAAAATTATGTCACTTGTAAAAGTCCAAGCCGATCTTCACATGGATGTTCAGCGTGAATCACAATATCTGTCACATAAAAGCATTTTGTGGTTCAATGCATTTAATTCCATGAACTGATTAAAACCAAAACAGCAAGCCTTTGTAGGCTTGTACCTTTTTTCTGGTAAGAGGATGCCAAATGGTACCCAAAATATTTTGCAAAGCTAAGCACATATTAGAAGCACATGTTAAAGACATCAAATTTATTAGGGAAGGATAATCCAAAAGCAAAATAAAAGATATTCTGTCTCATAGAAAAGGGAACCTTTCTATACTGTTGGTGGGGATGTAAATTGGTACAGCCACTGTTGGTGGGGATGTAAATTGGTGCAGCCACTATGGAAAACAGTATGGAGTTTCCTTAAAAAAACTGAAATAGAACTACCATATGATCCAGCAAACCCATTCCTGGGCATATATCCAGAAAAGATGAAAACTCTAATTTGGAAAGATATATGCACCCCAATGTTCGTAGCAGCACTATTTATAATAGCCAAGACATGGAAACAGCCCAAGTTCCCATCAACCAGTGATTGGTTTAAGAAGATGTAGGGGGTGTGTATATATATATATATATATATATATATATATATATATATATATATATAATGGAAAATTACTCAGCCATAAAAAAGAAATGTTGCCATTCGCAGCAACCTGGATGGACCTAGAGAATATCATACCAAATGAATTAAGTCAGACAAAGATAAATATTATATGATATATCTTATGTGTGGAATCTAAAGAATAATACAAATGAATCTATATACAAAATAATACAAATGAATCTATATACAAAATCTATATATATATATATATATAGATATAAAATCTATATACAAAATCTATATACAAAACAGACTCACAGACATAGAAAACAAACTTATGGTTACCAAAGGGGAAAGGGAGGGGGCAGGGATAAATTAGGAGTATGGGATTAACAGATTAAAAACTACTATGCATAAAATAGATAACAAGAATTTACTGTGTAGCACAGGGAACAATATTCAATGTCTTGTAATAACCTATAATGGAAAATAATCCAAAAAATATATAAAACAGAATCACTTTTCTGTACACCTGAAACTAACACAATATTGTAAATCAACTATACTTCAATAAAAAAAGATTTTCCATTTTATAGAGAGGTAACAGATTAAAGCTGTAAAGGAAAATGAATTCCTACTGAAGAAAACATTCCTCAACATCTGTCCTCAGTTTCTTGGAAATGAAGTTCACCAATTTTCAGTAAGGTCACTGACCTAATTAAGATTGATAAAGGTGTAAACTTTCTCAGGAACCAACACATTTAGAGGCCATGTGTAATATATAATGGTGACTGATAAAAATGTTTGTTTTTTCCTCTCTTAGGTGGTCTGGGGACAAACCCCAGCTCATCTCTGTGGGTGATTTCTTTAATGGCATCCTTACTTTGATTATTTTTTTTAAACATCAGGGCCTGTGACTCTACATGGCATGACTCTATCCAGTAGTAGCCATTGCATAGATTTTCGCTAATATAGTTGCTCTGAATCTTATGGAACCCTGTAAAACCAGTTGCAACCACAGCCCAGGCAAATTCTGATTGTTTCCATGCAGCAAAGGCATACTGTGAAGATGGGTCTCCTTTCCACTTGCTGCAGTTGCCCGAGACTTTCCCCAGATGACATTACCCTTCCTAATCGTCTCCACTCATCTACATCCTTCCCAAGATCTGAATCCCAATTCAGATCACCCCTCTTCAGCGTTTCCCTCTCTTCGGGGTACTCCCACATTGATATCCTGCTGTCCTTAGTAGGCTATACTACATAATCATGATTATACACTGTTATACTTGATTATATACTGTTTCAGGTCATTCACTACTGGTTTTTTTTTTTTTTTGCGGTATGTGGGCCTCTCATTGTTGTGGTCTCTCCCGTTGCGAAGCACAGGCTCCGGACGCGCAGGCTCAGCAGCCATGGCTCACGGGCCCAGCCGCTCCGCGGCATGTGGGATCTTCCCGGACTGGGGCACGAACCCGTGTCCCCTGCATCGGCAGGCGGACTCTCAACCACTGCGCCACCAGGGAAGCCCCACTACTGGTTTTTGATGTGTAACTTTTCTTTACTAAACTAAACTCTTTGAAGGCAAATGTTGCACCTTACTCATTTATGAAATAATTTACAGCATAGTTCTGAATGGAACAGAAAGCAGTTGTTTAATAAATAGTTGTTGGCTATTTTGCTCACTGATTTTAAATCAATCTCTCAATTGACAAGTATTAATATTTATGATCACCACCTATGGTCAAGAGTTTCTGTGAGGCATTATGAAATTAAAAAGAGATATATGTGTCCTCATTCTTAAGGAGCTTTCAAGTCAGGGAAATGAAGTATATGGATATAAAAAGCGATAGAAACACATGCAAAATAGGGTAAGTGTCAAATAGAGGTAGATGATTTGTACTAGAAATTCAGAAGAACCTCAAAGCCCTGGGGCTGTGGGGAGGGTGGTCAGCAATGGCTTTACAGTTAGAGTTGCCAGATTTAGCAAATAAAAATACCAATACCTAGTTCAGTTTTAATCCAAATATTGCACGGGACATACTGAAAACCATTCCTTGCTTTTCTGAAATTCAAATTTAACTGGGTACCTTATATTTTATATGGCAACCAGAGCAAATGGACCAGGATCATAAGATTGAGTAGCGTTGAGGAAAGCAAAGAAGAGAGGAGGTATATTTGTTATTGTTGACATGGAAATGGGTTTATAAAGAGACCATATGGAAAACTTTTGTGAGTGGAACAGTGAGTTTACATAAGGATGGATGATTCAACTCAACTTCAGGGAGCATAATTCACTTCCAGGTCTTTGTGAATGGCCTTCTCTGTGTTTCAGGAGACAGCTTTTTCACAGACTACACTTTTTTAGAAGTTGTGTCCTGATAGTAAGTCTTCTTTGAGGTCAATTTGGCTCCAAGATTTTGGGTAAGATGTTTTGAAATTTTGCTCATGTAAAAGGGTTGTTGGAACTTAAAAACATTATGTGTACATTAAAATGAACATGGATATATACAAGAATGTTAGAATTTCAAGAATTTTAAATGTGTAAATGTAAAAGAAATTTGAATTTGAGAGTTTAGTTTTGAGTCCACCCTTAGGAATATTTAGGTGAGAAAGTTTGAAAAGCACAGTTGGTAATAGGTTGGTTCGCTGTAAGTCCTGGTTTGCCTGCATCGTTCTGGTTTAAGCCCATTAATAACATCCCTATTCACGGTCAAAATGTTTGGCTATTAGGAGTCATCCTAGCAATAGGAAGCCATTGAACGTTTTGAAAATGGAATTACCTGATAAAAGCTCTTCTTAGACCTATTTGGCCGTTTTATGCAGAAAAGACCCATCACTAGGAGACACACTTAAGAAACAATTGAATAAAGTTCAGCAGGTAACATGGTTTGGGGAAATGGTAGTGCAGAGGAAAAGGAAAGGGAAGATGCAGGGGACTTTATGAAAGATGAATTGATAGAAAAGAATAACTAAATTTGGAGTCAAGGGCAGATGGAAGAGAGTGAGAGATCCTCACGGATGGGTAGCCAAGGGAAGCTTTCCAGAAAAAGGGTCGCTAAAACTGAGTCCAGCTCATCTAGGATGAGCTGACCTTGTAGAAAATAGACCATGGGTTGAGATATGGAAATATATATAATTTGAATAAACTTTTTTATTGACAGTAAAACAAATCCCAAGCAAATGTGAATGCTATTAGAAACATGTTATTAAGATTTCACTATTGAAACTTCATACTTTGAATTGACAATCATTTTCTTCATTGGTTTTTGGAAATCAGCATATATTAATCTTTTCACTATACCCAACACCAAGCAGAGTGTGCATGGTTTGTAAGGATGTGGGAGGAGATAGGTAATTCCATATAAGGTTTTTCATTGTTGCTTGCATTTGCTATTTACTATTAATGTTTACAGGTAAGTGTATTTCTCTAGTAAATTCATTTAAAATTCAACCCACATGATGCATAATGATTTAATAGCAATATCCACTTAACCTAATGGTGTATGAACGCTGATATTTTTTCCATTCTTCTAAATGACTACAATGAACTATGAATAATGGCAACAGCTGCGATTTGTTGAGACCAAACAATGTACCAGGCATGCTGCTAGCTGGTTGCGTGTATTTTCTCATTTAATCATCTCAACAATACAATGAGAGGTACTATAATTAGTCCAGATTTACAGATGAAATTAAAAGACTCAGAGAAGTGGTGTAGCTTGCCCAATGTGCAGTAGATGATAAAGTGTGGAGTTTAGTTTGAATGTAGGTCTGCCTGAATCTAAATGCTTTGCTGCTAATGTTATTCACTTCCCCAAGAATTTGTTCAGGTGTATTACACTTACCTTCACCATCTACACGTTGTTTCTAACTAGAAAATAATGCATATTATTACTGATTTTTAAAATAATGAGTTCAAGACTTTTTTCTTTCCCATTTTTTCTTTGGCATTTGTTGTTTAACTTTATTGACTACATGGCTATAGGTAAGTGTAGGGGTTTATAGAAAGAAAATGTAACTTTTCTTTTACTTGTGGGTTTTACTTGGTACAGAGATGGCTAGAAAATGCAGGAACAGTTTCTCAAAAGGAACTTTGAGTATATGTATATTTTATTATATGAGTAAATATATCCTTACACACTCATATTACAGCTAATGAGGTAAAAAGAGAAAGTGGTAATTATCTAGGTAGGTATTTTAGGATAAAAGTACTTTTGCATCAGTTATTTGGATTGTTATTTTAAGGATGATATATTTTGGTAGGCAATCATCTAAATTTTCTCAATTTTTTTTGTTGTTTTTTCCTGTGTGTGCGCGTGTATGTGTGAATCTGGAGATTGTAGTCCTCCCTCGAGGAACAAAGAGTGGTTGAGGAGAACAATACAATCCGTACTAGAGATTTAATTATCAGATTAGATCTTGGGATAGATTAAAATAGCAGAGAGATTTTGTTTACTTAGTAAAATATGAAATAGACACACACACATATATATGTATATACATATAAAATTATTTCTCCCATTTTTCTAAATATATATCACAAGCTCTAAGCCCTTTGCTCAAAATTTCAAATACATCTTAATTTTATACACTTTGGGTTTCAACAAGACAATAATCTATATTATTCATGACAATATACTCCATTACTTTTGAAAGGCTTGAATAATTAAAAATAAGTGTTTTAAAAATGTTCAATTTTCTATTTCACCTGGCTTGTGTGGGAACGACCATCAATATGAGGTCTCATACTTACTTTGTTGTTATTTTATTTAGAATCAGTAGTATCACAAAAATATCTTCCATTTATTCATTCTGGGCAAAATTTTATTTGACTCAGTTTTGGCTAATGCAGAGTATAAAAAAGAAGTAATATGTATTAGACTTCCTGTTAACATGTGAAAGACAGTTAAGGAATGCTCTGAAAATGTCATTAATATACTACTTTGGAAGAAAATATCTCATAATCTCTGGATGCGCTACTGGTCTGTGTTCTCACATAGCAGTGTTAACCATAAGAACAGAGTCATTCAGGGAACTCGTTGCCTGACCATGGACTTGTGTTTTGGGGGTTCCGATGAAGGATGCTCAGGGTCTATTAGCACATTGCTTTCCCTCCTTTCCTTTCTCATGTTTTACCTGCGATCATTGATCATTTTAGTCCAGTAGGGGGTAGGGGTGGGATTTCTTGACAAGTCCTAAGATACTCAGTTTGGAGTCAACCTAAATTTCTTCTTTTGAAAGGTCTCTGGGAAGAAAGTAAAGGACAAAGTTAGATGATATACAGAATGCAGGATATAAGTTCCTTGCAATGATTTTACAGCAAGTAGATTTGCATTGGTTTCTAAGAGATTTCATTGACAACATTTTTTTATTTGAAGCTTTCCAATTTATATAAGCAGTGAATTAAGAGTACCTCTTTCTTTGGGAAAAAATGCTGTCATTTCCAGGTAGGGGCATCTTTAGGATCTGGCAAGTTGGGGGCGATAGTTGTAGACATTCCTGGTAGTCCTCATTGCTGTTGCCAGGGTTTAAATGAGAGATAATTGGAGAAACATGGTACTCTGCTAATTGATTCTAAAAAGACTCAAGACTTACACCCACAGTCATTAAACACTGAACCCACACTCTACCACTGATCTCCTAGATCTGACTTCTCTCTGTGCCTCCTATTATCTGTCTTTAAATAGATGGGAATCCGTTACCTATAAGCCCCTTTTTTGATGCCTTCTTTATCCATGTCATAAATTAAGCTCCTGCAGCTCATCTTAACTTGATTTTGGCCGTATTGTGTTATTGTGTGTGTGTGTGTGTGTGTGTATGTGTATGTGTATTGTGTTTGGTAGTCTGATTGCTTTGAGGTCCTAGAGCCTGAGGTCAGATTATTTTCTAAAAGTCAAATCTATCATCCTGTTTAGAAATACTTTCAGGAGTTCCATTACTGATTTTCTTCTTGAAAGATGAAATAGACTAAAATGGTTCTATTTAAAACATTTGCATACTATATTGGCTTCAATTTGGACCCTAAAAAAACCTTAGCTTGATGAATATGTAATTGAGAATTCAATATTTACATGAAAAAGAAATCTCAGATTTTTCAAGATCTATTTTAACATCCCAGAAGATCACTGATATGAAGTAATGTTCTAGATATTTCTGCCATGATGATGTAATGCTAATCTATATAAATATGGATTCAGTTTATATTTGTTCAACTCACATCTCCCCACAAGGATTATGATCTCCTAAGCTGTAATAACCAGGGAGGTTCTGAAAGATTAATATTTTGATCAGCCAGAGCAGCATACTTTTTCTGTAGGAATAGATATCAAATCAAGTAAAGGAACATTTAAGAAGGTCAAAGCTGTACAACCCATCATTGGCTTTTACAGAAACATATAAGGCTCTTAAATTTCAATTCCACTGATTCTTGGAAAAACAATTGTGACAAGGAAAAGAAATTGGGTGACATGAATCAGTCCTTGTGATAAAAATTGTAATAAAAGCAGTAAATTGTATCAATTTGGGACCTCACCTTACTCTTGATTCCAGGTCAAGCGCCTGTTGAGTTTAATGAGAATTCCGCTGTATCATGCAGCATCTTGTTCTTTTATCTTTCCCCTGATAAAGAAAATCTTGTAGTTCTACATGGAGACCAAACTACGCTGTGGTTTACAGGGGTAATGGGAACACTTTATTCTATCTGCAATTCAAGATTTTATCAGCAAGCCTAATTCTGGGTACCGAGGGATATCTTTTTCTTAAGTCACCTGTAGTAGTCACAAGCCTAGGATGATAGCCAAATTGGTTGGGACTTAAATGAGACAAAGCCAGAGTGAAAGAACAGAGAGACCATTCATCTGGCTGAGTGGAGTTCCCGTAGAGGAATGACTCTTTTCTCCCCTTCCCTTCAGTCTCCTGATGGGGAGGCAACCTCCATTTGAGGGCTGTCATGATGTTCTCTGAATTGTGTCTCCACAATGGCTGAATGTGACACCCAAGTGATTTAAATCTCTTCCCATTATTTTTTAATTTTTTGGTTGAAGAGTAAAAAAAAAAATACTTTGCATCCATTCTTAATTCAGCAAAACATACTTCTTATGCAGACTGACTATTGCATTTCTGAAATAGGATTCATCCCATCATATACTAGAACTTGAATTAGTAAAATTTTCTACCAGGAATGAAAAACAGTATAAAAAGCAAGTAAGAAAAATGTCGGGAGCTTCTGAATTCCACAGTCCATTTTGTGTCATCACTGTTACAAACAAGATTAAAATATAAAAGACAACTTGGTCCAAGAAAAGTTTTCTAAATTTTCCTTCTTCTACATGCGTTTTGTTTCTTCTGGAAATAAAAGGTCTTCTAAGAAACGGTAATTTTCAGTGATGCAAAAGTTTTGTATGCTCGTGCTATGATAAACGTAGTTTTGTTAAGTTATTGTTCTTTGTATGCCAAAGTATCACTTTGCCTTTTTTGTAATAAAGTAAATGACTACAGAAAGGATAAAGAGATTGAAATTTGGGTTTTGATTTATTTGAAATAAGCAATACACATCACAAAAAAACCCAGAAAGATTTAAAAAGTAACCGTATGTTCTCTTACAGGTGGATTTCATAACACGCTTAACCTATAAGATACAAATAAAAATACCTGAGTGATCAGGAGGGTTTGTTCATACTTCGAGGAAACATATTATGAGGTTTTTAGTTTGTTTTGGTTATGCATTTTGTTTTTCTACTTTAGTGAAATCTCGTTGACCTGGATTGGTGAGCAGTTCCTCAAAAAGAGTTACTTTAAGGTCATCAATATAAATATGTTTAGATTATTAATAAGTCTGCATTTTGTCTAATGCAATTGGAATCACTAGCCTTAGCATCGTAGAACTGGAAGGAACAGCAGAAATAATCTAAATAATCTAATGATAGTCTCATTTTATACATGAAGAAATCAAACTTAATAACCTTAGTTTTTTTAAAGGCCTTCCCCCACTTTGGGGATGGCAGATGGTGTGGTGGTGGTGATGACAGGGGCAGAGGGGAAAACAGCAATGGGAGAAAGGTGTAATAGTGGAAGTGATGAAAGGCTTTTAAAAACATCATCTTTCTTCGATATTTGACTCTTTCTCCTGCTTCTAAATCTGGTTGTGCATTTTTGATGTTGGGTGATATAAAGCAATTTATTTGTATTGTGGCAGTATTTTTTTCCTTTCCTAAAACCTAAGGATCATTGATCTCCTCTTCCAGAGCACTTGGAACAGCCTTTCCGAGGGCTTCACACACTTTCATCCTTCTTGCGAAGCAAGTTCATCTGCATGTGAAGACCAATGCCTCATGTATACATACGAAATTCTTGGAATGCATCCAGAATGGTGGTACTTGCTGCTACTGCTGACCAAGGCAATATATATGTACCATGTATTACTTGTAGAATTCCTCCATTTACAAAATTTTCATGAAGAATGGCATTTCTCTTTTACTTTACAAAATTATGTAATGTGTTGCGATTAAACTCGCTCTTGGATAGTAGCCCAAGTCTTAATTAACCCCATGTTTCAGGTAGGAAAATAAGTATTAGATGGTGACTGGATTATATGACCTGTGAGGTCTTCTCAAAACTTAAGATTTTTCTGTTAAGAACTTGAGCAAGTCATTTAATTTTTCTGGACCTTTTTTTCATTATAGTTGGTATTTCCAAGCTCTGGAATTCTATGATTCTACAAATTTAGCAAATATTGTCTTTAAATGAATTAACTTCCTCGTTGCATGCAGATTCATTTTTTTTGTGTTTTCTGCACTAAGGGCTTTCTTTACCTACCTTCTTTTAAACAAATTATTTTAAGGCATTACATTTTTAAAGAAAAGGAAAACTTACTCTTCATATTTCTGCTTTGTAAATTGTTTCCTCTTTCCAAATCTTGGTATTTCATAATAAATATTTACATGATAGACACAAAATGTTATATATAATGTGATTCATAAAGCAACTCATCATGTGAATTTCAAATTGTCAAACTATTTGAGCAAATTTAGCTTTTCCCCATACTACAAGGAAGATCTATTTTAAATATATATAAAATATATATATTTTATGATTAGGCTGAATAGGTGATTCATAAAATATGAGCTTTTTGGTTGCCATCTGGAGCCCCTTTTGAATCCATGATACTCATTCCTAAGATATGAGAAAGATTACATGTTGGTATAACTGGTTGAGTGAGATCAGAATAACCTATGCTTCTTATTTTCTTTGTGGCAGCTAGTACTACAAGACTTGGTCATAAACACTCCCGGTAAAAAACTGAAGGTAAAATGGTATCAAGTGTTTGATCTGCATTGATAAATATGAATCAGAATTTAGCATAATAAATTGCTGATATTATTTTAAAAATCATAACTTGGTAATACATAATACTTAAAGGCACAATATGGGCTTTCCTTCACGTTCTGTTTTCTCTAGATTTATTCAGCCTAAATACATCCATAAAAAAGTGTACTTGTGGTTTGGGATATTGCTCACAATTTCAAAAAGTTGGCCAAGTAATAATGTGTAGAGCAGGACAGAGGATCTGTGTATGAGGATGTGGTGACAATTCAGAAATGTCTCCAATGTTTGACTCATGCAATTCCATAAGGCTGAGTTCCCATCTCCCTAAAAACAGAAGTGACTCAAACTTAATTGTTCCCATCGCAAAGGGCTTTGAGTCTCTTTTCCTTTCAAAGACACAGTCATGTTCCTGGCTTGTTTCACAAAGCTTAGCCCTTATTCCTCTACTGTTGGGTTTGCTGCTAATCGTTTCTTCCCAACTATATTTAAGTTTTTTGAGGGCGAGAGAAGGTGTCTCATTTAATGCATGCATGTAGTTATATGTAGCAGTTAGTGTTCTATAAATGCTTATCTTTTGGTGGCTGAGCAGGGAGGAGCTGTCACCAGCTGCAAATGATACCCCCTGGATCTGTCAGTGGCTCAGCTGGCTTCCCATTGAGACTAGCTTAAGAGTAGGGATTAAGAGTCCAGATGTTGGAGCCAGATTGAGCTCACCGATTATCTTCACTAAATTTACTAAATTCCTTTTATGCTACAGACTGGTATTTCTGGGTGCTTTGAAGTGGGCTACTTATCTCACTTAGCCCTTATCCCACAGCCGTAGCTATGGCGATAGTTTCAAAATGGCACTAGTTAGTGGCACAACTGTAATTGCTTGGTTCCCAGGCAAAATTTAAGCAGCCCCACCTACCTCTATCCTTCATAAGGTCAACTTCATGACAACAGGTAATCACCTCTCTCTATGCAAGGAGAAAAAGGAGGCAGGTGAATGTTTCCTCTGCATTCATTTATATGTTCTGTTGCTTTTTTGGCCACAATACTGACTTAAGATGAGTAGATATTACCTTGGGATAATGGAAAAAATATGAGTAAGAGCTGAAGACTTACTTGGGCTCTAGCTCAGGATCTATCCAACCTTAACAATTTATTAAACCTTCTAAACATGAGTTTATTTATCCACAAAATGGGGATATTATTGTAAAGATTGAATTAAATAATGTATTGTGAAACTGAAGTGCTAACTCATGTAAGATATTGTTAGCAAAGATTAATCTTCTCTGATTTGCTCTTTATTCTTTGAGTGACTTTTGAAGTCTACAGGCCGTGGCTATAGTGAAATGCTGTGGCATCTTGCTTCTTGTAATGCTGTGGTTTCTCTTCATCCTTAGCTCATCAAATTACCAAACATAGCCAGAGCCCCTACTTATGTCCAAGGGACACTGTAGGTATAGTGGTTGCCTAAGAGGGCTCCACGGTCAGACTGATTTGTTTCAAATCCTGACCTTAGCACCTACTGGATGCACATAGCTTTCCTTCCCTGCCTTCCTTTCCCAGCTGTGAAAATGGGCATGATAATCTTCTCAAGGTGCTTGGGACAGCTTTCACTGCACTCAGCACACTACACTCAATACACATTACCCAATAGTATCATTACTTCCGGCCACAAGATGCTGTGAGGGTGACAAAGTACATGAAACGTAGTTCTGGCCTAAAAGAAGCCCTCAGTATAGTTGCATATAAGGTAAAGAAATGTCTGTAGCAAAACACACAGTTAACAACTTTTCCCGGTAAGGCAGCTGGAGTGAAGAGAGAGGGTTTGAGATCTGAAACCCGCCTTTGCCCTGAACAAGGTGTGAAACTTCGACAAAGTCACTTAACTTCCCTTAGCTTCTCCTATCCTTCCTTGTCCAGTGGGAATAATGAAACCTAAGAGTGCCATAAAAATGAAATGGGAGAAAGGGCATAGGGACACATGACATGTGACTGGTTCATGAATAGTAGGGGACAATAAGTGATGGGAAATATGATGACCACAAAAAGGTGCTGCAAGTAGGTATGTGGCTAATCCCTAAGCTCATTGTTAGACAGTAAACCTGTAGAGTTCACAGGAAGAAAGATCAAGGAAAGCTAGATTTGAAGCTGCCTTGCAAAGCCTGCTACTCTTTGTCTCAAGCAGAACAAAGCTTTTATAGAAGCAATTCTGAGAAATCCTATTTGACTTCTTAGTTGACCGTCCTCACCCTATGTATTCACCATTCACGTCTAAAATTTAGCAAAAGTGATAAAATGTTGGCTATTTGTTGTCAGCAGCATTGTCCCTTTGCAAAAGTGGGTAGGCGTTTATTCTCTTCGGTTATGCAAGCAGGTCATAAAGTTCACCATTCTCTCCCAAGTTATATTTTTCTGCAATTCTTCTCTTGCATAAGTTGGAATACAACTTCCTGCAACTCATAATAAATACAGACTGCTACCGTACACGCTTGAAAAAAATTCATTTTAAGACACATTTCAGCACGTGGAATCCAGTTCTTTCAAAGCAGCATAATTCAATATTTCTTCAATGTTAATGTTGAACTTAGAAAAAATTCTCATGCTAGATACTGAATTTCATTTTCTTTTATTTGTTCTACTACTAAGCATTTTTTTTAAACCAACTTTTTGGTTGATAGAAGAGATGCAGTTCTTTTCTTTCTACCATTGTGTTTTGGTTAGGCATTTCGGAAGCTTGTTCAATTTTTTTAAAATGAAAGAATGTCTACATTTTCTTTAAAGTGAACTCTTCTACCCACTGCAATATCTTATGACCTCGTGAGGATTTAAACTGTATTGATGCTTTCATATAAAGCTCCTCCTTTGTCATTATTTCACGTTTATGAGAAAGTAGGAGTATATCTTATCATCTGCATTTTATGGCTTATAAATATGAACAATATTGAGTATTTTTATATGTAGATTGTTATTATCAACAGTATCTAATTTGAAAAGGACTATACTTGTAAATGTAAACATATTTCTATTAATATGCCTATAATTATGTCATAAATATAATTCCAACTTTATGTACCATGTGTTTATATGAAATGATATTTTGGAGGCAAAACAAAATAGTTGTAATGCTCTTTTATAGCAGAATTACGCTCCCTTAAGCCTTTGTCAAGCCAGATGTCAGATGAATGCTAATTTGATTTCTCAGGATATTTTTATTATTTTAATAATGACATTCCAGTAACATTTTAGTGTTTTACTGATCGGTACCTGGAACACTACTGATTGAAAATGTATTATTTTCATGAGTACGGGGAGAATAATACTAAACTCTAAGTATCTATATCTTTTTTCTTACTACAGTCATCTAAGGAATATTCTGTTTGTACTGTTCGGCTCTAGTATTTTTGTTGTACTTATCTACTAATGGGTGGAGAGTAGCAAGGCTAAATTTATCCAGGTAAGAAATACCTGAAGTTATCCCTGAAAGAAAAGATCTAGCTAAAGGATAGGTGTTGTAAATGGAAATAGGAGAGCAGGAGAGTTCCAGGAAGGGAGGAGACTGGAGAAACAGAAATGAGAGATTATGAAACAGTCAAGTGATGTGAGATTTGGGTGAAACTGATGGGTTAAGAGGATTTTAGGAACAAAAGACTCTGTGTGCATGTGTGTGTGTGTGTGGTATGTGATGTAATTTCTTCCTTCCTGCTCTCCAAGAAACGTCAGGGAAGACTTTTACATTTTAATGTTTCTGGAATCAGTTTTTATTTCTACTGAATGTGACATTTTATGTTGATGAGCCTTACTGGGTAGGCAAGAAGGGTTAGTTTTATTGAAGCTATATATGTATTTGACAGAGGATGAGATATGAAGTATAACGGGGAAACATGAGATGAGAAATAAATGCAAAAGAAATGTATTTTTAATTCTGGCATTACCTGGAATGGATTTATCTTGGAGGTGTTCTATATTGGCCGCTGTGTCATAAATATCACATCAGTTTTCCCTCTACCACAAAGAATTATTGAGTGATGCTCATTTCCTGAATTCCAAGTAATTCCAGTAGATTTGTTATTATATGTAGAAATTTACAAAGTATAAGAATTTAGTTATTTACTTTAAATTAATATTTTTATTTAGTGTTTTCATCATCCATCTAGGGTGTCAGAGAAGGGGATTACTCTTTTGGATTACAAAGTGCTTAACACTGAATTGCTTACTTAATCCTCTCAACAACCATGTGATGTTTTAAAAAAATGAAGTATAGTTGATTTACAATATTATAAGTTTCAGGTGCACAGCATAGTGATTTAGTATTTTTGCAGATTATACTCCATAATAGGTTACTAGGATAAAGGCTATAATTCCTTGTGCTATACAGTATATCCTTATTGCTTATCTATTTTATACACAGTAGTTTGTATTTGTTAATCCCATACCCCTAATTTGCTCCTTCCCTCTTCCCTTTGGTCACCACAAATTTATCTTCTATGTCTGTGAGTCTGTTTCTGTTTCACATATACGTTCATTTGTATTTTTTAGATTCCACATATAGGGAATATTATACAATATTTCTTTCTCTGTCTGACAACAACCGTGTAATTTAGGTGGTCTTATTTCCCCCTGAGATATAACTGAGCTATACGTGAGATATACTGTGAGATATAACTGAGAAAATTGTAGTATAGAAATGATAATTCACTCAAGGATTATCAACTAGTGAATAGGTGGAGCAAGATGTAAAATTACATCCATCTAATCCCCATACCCACCTCTTATCTGCTAGAGGTCTCTTAGAGCACTTGAGTGGCTCTCTGTACTTCCTAATTGATGATCTTAGTATATCATTATATGCTGCCTCATAATATTGTAGGGTAGTGTAATAAGATTGTTAAAATGGTGGAGACTTCTATTTATAGTTACAAGCTACTATTACTGGTTATTAATTTTTTTTGTATGTACAGGGTCCTGTTTTCTTCAAAAGACTAAATTCTCCAAGGGTAAGGACCATGATTATTTATATTTTTACAATACCTAGCATAGGCTTCAGAACAAAGTTGGTATTTGAATCTATTTTACTGCAGTTAATGCCATTAACTATTTTTTTTAACATCTTTATTGGAGTACAATTGCTTTACAATGGTGTGTGAGTTTCTGCTTTATAACAAAGTGAATCAGCTATACATATACATATGTCCCCATATCTCTTCCCTCTTGCATCTCCCTCCCTCCTACCCTCCCTATCCCGCCCCTCTAGGTGGTCACAAAGCACCGAGCTGATCTCCCTGGGCTATGCGAATGCCATTAACTATTAATAAATTTAGACTGATGGTAAACCCACTTAGTGTGTGCCTTTCCTCACTTGTACCTATTGTTACTGGACAGGAGAAAGTGCTACACTTTATTAGTTTTGTTTTTATTATATATTATCATATCTAATATAGATGTACTATATATTAGGTATATTCATATATATATCTAATCGAATCCTATCTAATACATATATATATATTAATATATATTAGATATCTATATCTTTTTATTGAAGTATAATTGACTTCAATATTGTATTAGTGTCAGGTGCACAACATATTGATTCAATATATATATATATATATATATATATATATTTTTTTTTTTTTTTTGCGGTACACGGGCCTCTCACTGCTGTGGCCTCTCCCGTTGCGGAGCACAGGCTCCGGACGCGCAGGCTCAGCGGCCGTGGCTCACGGGCCCAGCTGCTCCGTGGCATGTGGGATCTTCCTGGACCGGGGCACGAGCCCGTGTCCCCTGCATCGTCAGGCGGACTCTCAACCACTGCATTACCAGGGAAGCCCTGATTCAATATTTTTATACATTATAAAATGATTCCCACAAGAAGTCTAATTACCATCTGTCATCATACAAAGTTATTACAATATTATTGATTATATTTCCTATGCTGTACATTACATCTCTGTGACTTATTTATTTTATAACTGAAAGTTTGTACCTTTTAGCCTCCCTCACCTATTTTGCCCAACTCCCCTTTCTGCCCCCTGGCAACCACCAGTTTGTTCTCTGTATCTATGACTCTGTTTCTATTTTGTTTTGTTTGTTCATTTGTTTTGTAGATTCCACATATCAGTGAAATTACATATATATATATATATATATACACACACACACACACACACACACATATATTGTATGTATACATAGATACATATATCTTTGTTAGACCTGTGTTCTGGCCCTAGCTCTAAAACTTACCACATGTGAACTTTACTAAATTCTTTGAGCTTAAATTTACTCATTTTTTTTTTTTTTTTTTTTTGCGGTATGCGGGCCTCTCACTGTTGTGGCCTCTCCCGTTGCGGAGCACAGGCTCCGGACGCACAGGCTTAGCGGCCATGGCTCACGGGCCCAGCCGCTCCGCGGCATATGGGATCCTCCCAGACCGGGGCACGAACCCGTATCCCCTGCATCGGCAGGCGGACTCTCAACCACTGCGCCACCAGGGAGGCCCAAATTTACTCATTTTTAAACAGAGTGACATGTATACTATGCCCATCTCATAAGGATTATAGGAAGGTTAAAAAGTATGGCACAGGTGAGTATTTTCTGAGAACTACAAGGTCCCGTATTGATAGATCATGATATCCATTTTTTCTTTTGAATGTTTTCAATCTTCTGTGTTTATCTGCTCCTTTTTTTTATTCTAAAAGTAAAGATTAGGTCAGAAATAGAATGAAAAGATGATTTTAAAAGCGACAGGAGTCTTGGATCATGTAATCTGTGCATAAAAAGGTTAGAATCAACTCTGGTAATTTGTTATGTGTTTGAATAATGACTATGAGAAGGATGCTAACTGGCATTGCTCAGATAAAGCTATAAGACTTAAAAAACAACAGTAGATATTAGTGTGTCTGGAACAAAAAAGAACCACGCAGTAGTGAAGACAATTATGGTCTGAAGCAGCGTTCCAAGGCAGGCTGCAGTAACTGGCTGCTGTTCAATCGCCTGAGATGGTTGGTGCCCCTCCCCATTAGAGTCTGGAAATGGTAACAATGACATCTTGATGTGATTTTCTGGTCTCAGTTTTGCAACAGTCAAATGTTTTATACCGTTGAGCTTTATCATGTGAGTTAGGTTTCTATTTACTAGGAAGCCCAAACTGAAAGACTGTTATTAGGTTTAGTGTAAGCAATTTTGTTGAATGGAAATTAAATTTTATGGCTGCCATTAATAGAGAAAAAAAATCTTCTGAAACAGGGAGTAGAATGAAAATTTAAACTTTAAAAGGCTTTCTTGTACAAGTATTTGTGGAACTAAGTTTAGATGAATTTCATCCATTTCTTTTCTGGATATAAAGACATACAACTAAAAGGTTGACAGATTCATATTACTGATCATCTATTGTGATACTAAGGACTTGTGCTAATGGATGATGTACAAATTCTGACATCCAAAGTACAATTATTCCAGAAGAATAACGGCTAAATAAGCACACTTATAAGCATTGCTTTACAATTAAAAAAATCAGTTCCAGATAATACTATATTTAATGGACTATACAAGAACTGTAATTATTTTTGATCACAAAAACAAATTTTTAAAATCTTATAATTTTTCATAGTATTAAATATTTTAATCTGGAGGTCAACAAAATTGCAAATGAGGAAAAGCCTTAAAATTTTGTTATGGTTTTACAGTATAATGTGTGACTTCTTTTCTTAAGTACAATTCCTAGAGAAGCTATATTTCCAGATGTCTAGCAAAATGATTGCTGAAATGCATTAATTAACCTTTACATTCACATAAAAGTGTTTTGTGAGAACAAGTATACACAAAATGTTATCGTAATCATGACTAATAAAAATGGGTTATATAAACACAGGTTTTACTACTGCAAATGTCTCCTTGACAAATGACAGGACCTGATTCCTTTATTAAAAGATAATTAGAAATGTTTTGCAAGGGAGTCAGAGCCTTCCCACAGATCTCTCTTGCCTGAGTGTCTGCTTTTGAGGTAATAAGATGGAGAAAGTCTTGAAGTAATATCTAATGCTTATGTTAAATGTGAATGCCATGGCTGTAGCTCTCTTTTAGCTCTAGATTTATTTCATAAAACAAAATATTAAGATTAAACATCTAGGGTCTACGGAACCAGCTAAGAGCCCATTTTGAAACGTGTCAACCGGAAGATACTGATTAGATTAAGTCAAGAATTCTTTTTTTCCAGAAAAAAAATCAGTGTCCACAAGAGAAGTCCCTGCTGTGTTCTTAGTTGAGCCTTCAGAGAGTGACGTGATCCCATACATTAGAGCCCCCAAGGTCTTATAGCTCTCTTTCACCAAAAGCCTAAATCACGGCAATTATTTTAATAAGCCCCAGGTTAGCTATTAAAATAGTCATTAATTTGAATGTATTTCATCTTCAAGGTGGATCTGTGCTCAGAAAGGATAAGACCATCAGGCTTGTTAAACAAAATAGCAGTATCACTGGTTCAAACCCCATGATGGGAACACCTCTGAAGTCTAAGGGTGCTGGTTAAGGGTGAAGATTCTGGAGTCAGAAAGCCTGGGTTCAAATTTTGGATCTGAATAACCGTGTGACATTGGGCAAGTCATTCCTCTTTTCTGCACCTCAGTTTCCTCATCTGTACTAGTACATACTTTTTAGGATTATTGGATGATAAACATGTTATAACATGCTATAAATGAACATAGTTAATATGTGTAAAGTGCTTAGTGCCTAGCATGTTATATACACTATATAAGGATGAAAGCAATAAATTAAAGTAACTTCTTATAGACACTCTGAAATTTACTTCTATGCCAGGGAAATGATCCTTGAAAATAAGCAATGTCACAGGAAAATTGTTGATTGAAGGACCAGTCAGGAAATTTTTTGCCTCATTCTTCAGGGTCCACTAGTTTAAATTTCTGTTATCTCCAAATGAGGTATACATACAGCTACAACAGACTGCTAGGATTAAACATTTAAAACACACATTATTTTTATAATGCTGTCTTAGCATGTCTTCTTCCTTTTTAAATGTACCAGGAGTTGCAAAATTGAAAGTTTCCTAGCTTTTGAGAGACCCTGAAATGAACAGTTAAAAACAACAGGAACAAAGGGATGGATAACCTTGAGGCTTAATCCAACTTCATGGGGAAAAACAGTATATCCTATTATCTCTATGGCCAGTTTTATTTGGGACCATGTTTTTAGTGCCCTATTTGGGAAATGGTAAATTTCTAATTTGAGATATTTCATGCATAGTATCATTTTTGCAGGAGAGCATTTCCCGAGATGTGGTGATGTTTGCAGTGTCAGCCACCCATTTGCAGGCCAGGACTGACATAGTACATCTTTGATGATATTCCCTGAAGACCCATTTTTTACCTCTAGGTTGACTTTCTTAGAAAGTTAGTATAGAATATTGGAATTCCTTTATTGGCTTAAGTAAGCAGAAAACACACACGTAATGTTTTCAAATATACAGCCATACTCAATAAATTATTAATAATTTGCTCATGTGGTATCCAGGAAGAAATGCTGTTAGATAATTTGGTAAGTAATAAGTATGGGATATGCTGAGAGACAACTTTAGTGATGCTTAATCCTCTGTGTTAATTTCCTTAGTATGTAGAGTATTTGCAATGAATTAGCCATATGGTAAATGGGGTTACAGACTTTTGCACTATATTCCATAACTAAAAGTTTCTGAATTGAACATTTTGTTCTGCGCATTGTTTTGTAAATGACAGTAAACTATCAGTATTGATTTATCAGCCTTCTCAACTGTGCTGCAAGCCACATTCATTTTTTTCTTACACACACACACCGCCCCGCCCCCACAACAGAGTCAAATTCTTATTTCCACATTTCTCTTGAAGGTCTTTTGCTGAATCCTGCAATACGAATATATTAAAAAAATCCAATTAAAAGAGAATGATGGCACAGAACACATAACTCCCAGAGGAATAAAATCCTTAAGTATATGAGTTTGGAGGTGAAATATTTTGTAAAGATTGCCATAGACTTGAATGTTAAGACGTAATGCCAGAGCTTATTGCGGGAGGAACGTGTATATCACAATTTTATATTGCTTAAACTGATGTGTTTGGTGGCTAGAATTGGCATCTTCTGGAAGCTTGTTAGGAATGCAGAATATCTGGCTTCAACCAGACCTACTGTATTAGAATTTGCATTTTAATGAAAATCCAGGGTAATTCACATGCACATTAAAGTCTGGGGAGCATAATAATATGAACCTATTAAATATTTTATGGTTGGATTATAGGTACATGACATATAAGAGAAAAAGAATTTCCTACCATTGCAAACATTAAAAAATCCACTTTTGATAATCCTAAAAATTAGTTTATGCTTATCTATTTCTTCTTATTTCATGAAAATTAACATAAATTTTCTACTAAATAATAAAACTACAAGGAGGTACTCAATAATTACTGAAAGCTGACATAACATTAGATTTAAATGTTCAAGCTGAAATCACACTGGATTTGGTTTAAAAGGTATCCTTTAAATGGAAAAAAAAAACAGGAAGTGGGAAAAAGAGTAACAGCCAGTTTGGGGGGCCCCTCTCAGTATCACATTTTATCTACCTGCTTTATCTACTAACTTGACATCTCTCTGGAAGTGGTGAGTGACATTCAGGTGTGTCCTCAACACTGAGCACATTTTAAATAAATGAATAACTAAACAATGTTTTTGTTTAATTATTCCTTTATTTAAACATTGAAACATTCTGTTCCTATATAATCTTGATATTACTACTGACCACCGTATACTATTTATCCACTACAAACCCCCTAATAACATAAATGATATTACAGTAACAAGGTAATGATACTAGAAAGTAAAATCATCAGAGAATAATTAACCAGGACCTACACCTACTTCCAGATTATGAACATGGCTCATTTCATCTCGTCTCCTTGAAAAAGTGTACAAACCCTTTTCATTCACTAGGCTAAGCATGGCATTAACTTATCCAATAAGCAATTGAATGCTCCAGATAAAAGACGTTCTTAAATAGCAAGTATTTGGAACAGGGTTTAAATCAATCTACTTCTTTGGAGAACTTGAGTGCCCTCTAGTGGGGTGAAAAGTTAATGCAGACTCCAAGCCTTGGTTCTGGAAACATCTGGGTTACTGGCTAATTCCGTTTTTTCTTTTTTTTTTTTCTTTCTTGTCCGGAAAATTTCTTGCATTCTTCATATAAGGTCACAGGTTCTGTGACAACAGAATAATGTGTGTTTTTCTAAGACCGCAGAGGAAACTGGTGTGAGCTGGAGTTAGATATAACAGCTTGGGGTGGCCACACCCAAAGCAGGTAGCCACCAGCTCTGAGGCCAGCTTCATCCAGCCTGTGTGAGCAGTGAGCTATTGGGGTGGGTGTATAGTCGGTTGGAATAAAAAACACGAGTGACCGATAAGTCAGGAATTTTCCTAAAGATGGTCTGGATTTATCAATGACAAAAATCCTCAATTAATTATGTAATTGACTTATCTTCCATTTCATTTTTAATTGTACAGATCTAACTTTAAAACTCTGCTTAATGGCTACTACTAAATATTCGCAGAATTGAGTAACTATTTTGAATCTAAATTACAGGGAGGAAAGCTATTTTATTGCGCGAACCGGCTTTATGACACCCTGAGAGGACATTTCTTGAATCTGAGGAAAACGTAGCCTCCTGCAGCATTTCACCATTGAGAACAAGTTATTTGAAGGTAAGTATATTGTGCCAAATGATTAAATGCTTATTCCACGATCTGTCCATTAACAGTTAAAAGAATATGAAAGTAAGTAAAAGTATTTTTAATGCAACAGATACAATTCTGCTAAAACTGTTAATGATTAAGGACAGAGACAATTGCTCTGACAATAAAAACACTCCCTTCCCCCTTAGAATAATTTGGTACAATTATTCGGTAAGTCACATCACAAATCCATGGTTAATTTTAATTAACTTTAAAGTTGTGTATTTTAATGACAAACCATCCAATCCAATAATCATTGATAATTATCATGGAAAAATTTATTTTCTTTCAGAGAAGTTTACCATGCGTAGGTAGACAACCACCACCCGGTGTATTAATTTATATCATTAAACCAGCTACCTGCCTTGAGCTACACTGGGTCAGTAATGCTTACTGCAGGCTCAGCTTACTCTCCTGGTACGAACTATGCATATAAGATTAAGTGATAAACTACTGCTATTTCTCTTTCAATTTTATCCTGAAAATTTAACAAAATCCTCCTCTTTACACTTCTAGTTATTTATATATCCATTTATAAGGTACCCACTTCATTAGAGAAGATAACAGGGAATATTACATGCACCTAGTGCAATCTTGCTGAATACAATAATTGTTTAATGAATCAGGAAAAAACTCCCGCCCTGGTGATTAACTGATTATGCTTTGCAACTGGAATGACTTCAAAATCCATTATTTTAATAATGCAGAGGTTGTACTTCTTTTCATGATTTGCTTACTCATGGCAGAAAGGGCTCTTGCGTTTGTCATATTTGGGGTGGGATTTTTATTATGGGATGGTGGCTATTTCCCCAACCATGTTTCTGTGCAGAATCGAGTGGGTATCAAGAATCAGCAATTGGAAGAAGAGTTTAGCAATAAAAATAAAAAGTTAAAATTTTGTGCATAACCTATATTTATATATTTATAGATAGGGTCTATGGACTACAAGGTGAAGATCAACATATTTCAATTATATACGGATATTTTCATCCATTGCGGCCACAAACAATTCTCCGCGGAGAATTTTCCAGCAATCTTTGGCACACAAGCCCTGCCCTAAGCAAGCACCTGCACTTGTATCTGACCCACATGAACGTACAAAGTCCCTACAGGAACCGAACATGTATTTGTTTTATAACGTAAAATGAAAGGGGGGATGCATACTTTTTTTGGGAGGGGGGTTGGGAACAGGAGGAAGAAAAGAAAAGTGAGCACAACAAGGGTTAATCCCTATTCAAATGCAGTCATTCAAACCTTTTGAACAAATATGGCCAGTGAGTCATGAAACAATAATAATAATTTAAAATAATAGCAATAATGCTGCTGCTGCTGAGTTTGCAGACGCCCTCCTGCAGCAGAAACCTCTCGGTGGAGGTGCAGAGCGCAGAGCGAGAGAGCCCCCACCCCCATTCTCAGAATCTTGCCGGACTGCCAGGCGAACCGCGAACCGCGGGAGGCCGGGGTAGTTCAGGACACTGCGCAGAAACCCGTCTCCCGGCTGCACCCACGCGGGCGAGCGCCCAGCCCTGGGGAGGGGGAGCGCAGGGCGCGGCGCGGGGCTCTGCAGGGCTGGCTGCGCTCCACTCGCCGGCTCGCCACGTGCGCCCCCATCCGGCCAGCGGCTGTCGGGTCTGGGCCCCAGCTGGGAAGGGTGGGGCCGAGGCCCTCGCTCGAGGAGCGAGGGTCTCTCCTACCGAGACCATCCAAGGGGTCTCCATCCAGGAAAGCATGGAGAACAGGGCGTGGGCCGTGGGCTTCGGCTGCGGGAAACAGCCCCATGCTCCACGGGATGTGGGAGGGCGAGAAGAGACCCTCCCTGCGCTCCTTGGAAGGGGTCACCTCTGCGGTCCCGCGGCCGGCTGGGGTGGGGCCGCGCCTTTGTGTGGCCGGGCGGGACTCGAGCCGGCCTTTCCGCAGAGCCACGCACTTGGCTGGGAGGGGCTCGGCGCTGGGACTCGGACCAACGCCCGCTGTCTGCGCACATCGAGGGGCGCCCGGACTGTTCTGGACTGAGGGGCTGGAAAAAAGGACTCTAGGACGGCAGACCGCTCAAGGGCCCCTCCCCAGCCCCCTTTCCTTGTCCAGTATCTGAGCCTGAGGTCTTTCCGGCTCCGCCTGGGAGGGTAGGGCAGGGCGGAGCTGACCAGAGCAAGCCCTTTTGGCCTCTTTTCCCCCTTCTCCACATCCCGCACCGGGTCCCGCGGAAGGGGTGCTTCCAGCCGCGACCCGACCTCGGGTCCCTCCCTGCCTGTTTCTCCCGGGGCCACCGAGCGCCGAACCGAGGGGCACTGGAGGCGCAAGACCCGTTGGGGATGGCGGCCCTGGATCCGGAACCTCGTTTAGTCTCTGCGTCTCGACCGTCTCTCCGATACAGGCTGAGCCTATGAAAATTGCCGATATTTGGCCCTGTCTGACCTACAAAACAGATATTTCACTTGGCTCAATTTAAGACCTTGACCTCTTTTGTGTCTGTATTATTATGTATACTCGTATCTAGGTTCCAGAAGCTTTTCCCCCAAACGATCAAATGAGTTCAAAGAAGGCTTTATCGCGTTTATGTCTAATAACCCTATGTAATGTGGTTTTGAAAAGAAAAATGTTAACCCACTTTTCCCCCCTTCCCTCTGTAAAATGGAACAATGAGGCCAGGGTGGGGAAGGCGGGGGCAATGGTCAGGTCTCACTCGGAAGCCGAGGCTGGGAGTCGGGAGCGCGAGGCTCCGGGCGTGGCGCTGCTGTCTCCCCAGGGCTGGGCTCCTGGGCGTCGCGCTGCGCTCCGCACCCGGCCCCCTTTCCGCGGCACCGGGTTGGGGGGAGGGGGAGGGGGAGGGCGCCAGCGCGGCTCCGCAAAGGGTGGGGCCGTCCGCATTGTGTGCCCAGCGCTGCAGGTGCCTCCCCCCCCGCCCCCCGGGACGGCTCGTCCTCACACAAAGAAACCCCACCCCAGAGCCTGCGAAACCGCTGTCCCTCCACCCCTCCCCAACCGCGCGCTTCCCCGCCCCTGCAGCTGCCCACCCGCGCCCTCCGTGCCCTCCCGACTTCCTCTCTCCTTCCCCTCCCTTTCCCTAAAACAAAAGAGTGTAGGTCTCCCCCCACCGCCAACCCCGCCCCGCGCCCTCACCTCTCCGCACCGCGCCCCAGGACTATCAGTTTTTCTGACCAGACAATGCCATACATTTGCCCGGTTCTTCTCCCGCCTCCCTCGTCTCCACCCATCTTTCAAACAGCCTAGATGGGACCGCTTTGACTTTGCATTTTTCTTTTTCCTTTCTCCCGCCCCCTTTCCTCTCCCCTATTTTCTTTCTTTCTTTTTTCTTTTCTTGTTTTAACTAGAGAAGAAATAAAGGATGTTACAAAGCACTTTACAAAATGTCCCTTAACCCCATTTAAGGCATACAGTTCGAGTAGACCCCTCCCCCGCCACGACTGAGCCTTAATTTTAAATATGGAAAGAGAATAAATTCGCTACCCATGGGACGGCAAGTTACCTGCTTCCACATTTAAAAACAAATCCTTAGCTTTAGATTTCCAAGGATCCCCTTTTTGCCCTCCCTCAAACCCCAGAGAGGCCTCCAACCTTCCCGATTGCTCTGTTAACAGTAATGTCTTTTTCTCTATAAAATATCTCCGAATGTCTTCCAAGCTGTAAGAGAGAGGGTGAGAGGTGGGCTCCAGGTCGAGCCGAGGAAGAACGAGGCGCGATGCCTTACCCATTGCTGTTTTAGCCATTGTAGGGATGTGCAGATGCTGAGCGTTGGCGAAGGCGGAGGGTCCAGCTACAGCAGCGGAGAGAGCGAGAGAGAAGACTGAATAAGGCACTGAGTCTGCAGAGTGGGACCGTGCGAGAGAAAGAGCAAGAGGCAGGAGCCCATGAATAATTATCACTCAGAAGCTCAAGCAGATTGGCTCCCAAGGTCCCCTGACATGACTCCCGCAGAGTCAGAATCTCCAAGCATTAAATATTGATCGGCCAATGGTGCTGGAGTACAAAGTACCAGAATGCAGTTTGAAATGGAAATCAGTCCTTCCCTGGCAGCTCCCCCCGTTTTGGGGGCCTGATAGTACAGTCCAAGTAGAGTGGAGCCTTAGCCCAGAATCCTTCTAGGAGCTAAGAACTGGGCTGTACCTACCTGGGAGCCAGGAGGCTTGACTTGATTTGCACGTGTTTCATTGAACAAATAGACATAAAACAAGGAAAGGGATTCAGAGGCCTGAGAAGTCTTCATGCCACGCTGACTGTCGGAAACATTTGTTTCAACACTGTTTTTACACGTTCATGTTTCTTCTTTCACCTTTGGCCATGTCTCTGGTAGATTCTAGTCTCTCAAGGTGACCTCATGTCTGGCTATGGTGGTAACTCAGAGGAGAACTGCACTATTGTCCTTTGTCTCCTAGCACATCTGAACTAAGATGTCGCTGGACTCTTGAGGATCTCTCAGTAGAGCAAGGCCTGGTATTTTCTACTTTTGGCACAGAAGGAAGGGGCTGCCTGGGTTGCTTGGGAATAAGGACAAGTAGTGATGGTCTACCTGGGGACTTTGTGGAAGAGGATGAGAGTTAGCCTCCTGTGACTGGGTCCTGTCCAACTGGTAACAGGGCAGAACCAGCTTGACTGGTTGGCTTGAGCATTGGAGGAGCCACAGGTGGGTGGATGCCATGCTACCCTGGAGATGTAGGATTACATGGATAGAAACCTCAGTGACCTTTCCAGGGCTCTAAGGAGACCCCTTTACACTGAAAGCTTAATGGAGCCGAGAGGCATGATCTGGGGCATGATTTTTTTCTGAGATCCAGAGCACCATTGATACAGGGCAAAGAAAGATGTGTCCATGTTTCAGGCTGAGCAATGTGAGGATCTCTGAGACCAGTTGCAGAAAGTGATTCATTACAAACAAGATATTCCTTAATTCCTTCCTACTCACTTAATGAATGCCATTCATTAATTCATTCTTTCTCATTTGATTCACATGAATATTCATTGAGCATTTACCATGTGCCAAGCTCTGAGGATAGAGCAGTGAGAAAGCTTTTAGGACTTGTTCTCATGGAGATTTTTTTTTAAATTTATTTTTTATTGAAGTATAGTTGAATTACAATGTTGTGTTAATTACTGGTGCACATCAAAGTGACTCAGTTATATATATATACACATTCTTTTTCATATTCTTTTCTTTTATGGTTTATCACAGGATATATATATATATTTAAACATCTTTATTGAAGTATAATTGCTTCACAATGGTGTGTTAGTCTCTGCTTTATAACTAAATGAATCAGTTATACATATACATCTACCCCCATATCTCTTCCCTCTTGCGTCTCCCTCTCTCCCACCCTCCCTATCCCACCCCTCTAGGTGGTCACAGAGCACCGAACTGATCTCCCTGTGCTATGCAGCTGCTTCCCACTAGCTATCTATTTTACGTTTGGGAGTGTATATATGTCCATGACACTCTCTCACTTTGTCACAGCTTACCCTTCCCCCTCCCCGTAACCTCAAGTCCATTCTCTAGTAGTTCTGCGTCTTTATTCCTATCTTGCCCCTAGGTTCTTCGTGACCTTTTTTTTTTTTTTTTAGATTCCATATATATGTGTTAGCATACGTTATTTGTTTTTCTCTTTCTGACTTACTTCACTCTGTTTGACAGACTCTAGGTCCATCCACCTCACTACAAATATCTCAATTTCGTTTCTTTTTATGGCTGAGTAATGTTCCATTGTATATATGTGCCACATCTTCTTTATCCATTCATCTGTTGATGGACACTTAGGTTGCTTCCATGTCCTGGCTACTGTAAATATAGCTGCAATGAACATTGTGGTATATGACTCTTTTTGAATTATGGTTTTCTCAGGGTATATGCCCAGCAGTGGGATTGCTGGGTCATATGGTAGTTCTATTTTTAGTTTTTTAAGGAACCTCCATACTGTTTTCCATAGTGGCTGTATCAATTTACATTCCCACCAACAGTGCAAGAGGGTTCCCTTTTCTCCACACCCTCTCCAGCATTTATTGTTTGTAGATTGTTTGATGATGGCCATTCTGACCGGTGTATCACAGGATATTGAATATAGTTCCCTGTGCTATACAATAGGACCTTGTTGTTTATCTGTTCTATATATACCAGTTTTCATCTTCTAATCCCAAACTCCCACTCCTACCCTCTCCCACGACCCTCCCCCTTGGCAACCACAAGTCTATTCTCTATGTCCCTGATTTTGTTTCTGTTTCATAGATAGGTTCATTTGTGTCATATTTTAGATCCCATATATGTGATACCATATTGTATTTGTCTTTTGGACTTACTTCATTTAGTATGATAATATGTAGTTGCATCATGGAGCATCGCTGTTAATTTAACTCTTCTGTGACTTCACTGAAACTTCCTTCAATCTAAGTCCATCCAGAATCTGTGGTTTTGACATTTGAAAAATAGACAAATAATCTCTAATTCCATTGCATTTTAAAGCTAAAAGAATAGTGCATTGTTGAAATCATGTACAGGTACAAAACTGGCAAGTTTTTAATTTTATAGAAATGATTAGAATTTTTCTCATGAATGAAATAAGTTCTTAGCAGCTTTCTGTCAAACCACCTTTCAAAATTTCTTTCTAGCCTCATGAGTAATATGCAGTTTTGAATGCATAAAACCATTTGAAAATAACAGGGTACTCTCCTTGGTGCTGAAATACTTTTCTTCACCTCCTATTAACTTGTAAGACATTTTAACTCCGTGGACATCTTGCTGAATGATAGAAAGCTACAGGAGCTGGAGCAGTTCTAACCTGCTGAATCATAGGAAAAATAAAAGATAAAGTGGAGATCAATAAAATCATTTCTTGAACAGGAAGATTAGAAATTATCTTTCCTGTCATTGTACAGGTCTGTGACTATGACACAGCAAGAGAGCAATATGGAAGTTGGCAGCGTCTGGAAATAAACAACCCTTTTCTCCCTCTCTATTGTCACTTCTCACTTTAAATGTGAGAGCTAATGCCCTCTCAGTGGAGTAGTTTCCAGTCGTGAGATGAGAGATCTTCAGTATGTCTGTGTGATTAATATCTTTAAAGTATTCCTCTTCTCCCCACCACACCCTTTCCCCTCAGGCTATATGTCATTTCTACCCATTCTTTAGCTTCCTTGGAGAAAAAGGTCCCTAAGTCATGGCATTAATGTCTTTAACAACCACCATTAACAGTTGAACAAGATCTATTGCACTTTTGATCACTGTGAGTAAAACAAAACAAAACAAAACACACATTCTACGGTCTAATCTCTCACTCTCTGGGAACATTACTTACTGATGTATAGGAATGTGAGATGGAGGTCAGTATACAAAGGGGCAAGTGTCAGATGGGTGACTCTTATCTATTCTGACTTTCTAGGTGCTAGCTACTTAACCCCCGTTATGTATGATTTTCAAATAATGTCAAGCTGGGGCTATCATCAACTGCCTAAGAAAAACTAAATAAATTCAAAGAGCTGAGTTACATCAATTATTGTTATATATTTATGTTCTTTTAACATAACAATGTCAATCATGCATCTTAGCCTGATGAGGTAGGGGCAAAATAAGGACAGAGAAATTATCTCATATTCAATAGTTTAATCATTATCCATTCATTTGTTCAGTTCATTCATCTAGCAAATATTTATTTAATGAAATATCAGGTTTTTATATTATGAAATCAGCTAAGCTTCTCCTTCGTGTCTAAAAAATTATAAAATAAAGGAAATATAACCCCCACCTCCTTAAGAAAATGTTATTAATTTTGAAGGATGAATATTATCCTATGTATCAGTTAGAGTGCTTTTGGTTGCAAAGAATAGAAAAAAACAATGCAAACTAGCTTTGATAATAGAAGGGGATTTGTCAGCTCATCTAACTATAGAGATTGAGCAGGTCCCAGAGGTCTGAAGATGAGAATCAGCTTTCCATGAAGCAATTTTTTTAACATCTTTATTGGCGTATAATTGCTTTACAATGGTGTGTTAGTTTCTGCTTTATAACAAAGTGAATCAGTTATACATATACATATGTTCCCATATCTCTTCCCTCTTGCGTCTCCCTCCCTCCCACCCTCCCTATCCCACCTCTCTAGGTGGTCACAGAGCACCCAGCTGATCTCCCTGTGCCATGAGGCTGCTCATGAAGCAAATGGTTTCGATGAGGATGGGTGGATGCCAAAATTAAAGAATAGGTACTAGATCTGTACGATGTAAATAAGGACAACAATTCCTATATTACAGAATTTGGGGTAGGCTGAAGGGTTACCATGTGTAAACTACCTAAATCATCATGAATGTTTAATAAATTATGGCTACTATGTTTATGGTTTTCAATACAATTAACCTTTTTAAAGGTAGGGACTGTGTAGTGTGTATCTTTATATCCCTTTTAGTGCTTGGCTTCATGATTCACATGGTAGATAGTCAATAAATGCATGTGAAATAATAACAACAACAACAATTTTCAACACTGTTGAAAATATATCAAGATGACTGAACCCAGTGAAACCATATTGGTGCTTCTAACAGCCCTTCTTTGCTTAGCTCATCTTGGGAGCAGGTACTAAGCTGTTTACTATTGTTTCTTTATTTATATCCTGCCTCATTCCCAAAAGGACTTAAGGGGATAAAGCTCATGTCAGTAGAAGATCCTTGGTAGTTTTAAAAATCTTTAACAGCAGTAAGAGCAAGTTGTGGAAATCAAAGGCGTGCTAACAGAGATTTTAATTGCTGTGGCTTTCGGTGGTATATTGTGTATTATCTCTGCAAGGAGGCCTGAGGTGTTGGTTTCTTTCCAAACTGGAGAGGAGCAGTTGCTTTGGAGGATTAGCTGATGTCATCTAATACAGTCATATGATTTTCTGCTAATAATAATCAAGGGTCTGGGAAGGAATCTTAAAGTAACTATTAAAAGTTAGTGAGATATGAAAAATATTGTTAGAATTTAATTAATTGTTTTGATGTGACCTCAGTTGATTATAAAAGAAGTTTATGAAAAAGAAAAAAAGCCATAGAATTTTTTTAGGTGATTGGAAATTCAGTAAAAGCTGAAAATATCTAGAGATGCACCTAAAATAGTAACACATGAAAAAAGTTAACTGATTAACATTTTAATCATTTTGCCATATTTAAACACTTATAGGTTAATGAAAAATAAAAGGACCCGATGTCCTTTATCATGTATTAATTTTTTTGCATTTGTTTTATTTTAAATTTTTATTTTATATTGGAGTATAGTTGATTTACAATGTTGTGTTAGTTTGCGGAGTACAGCAAAATGATTCAGTTATACATATACATGTATCTATTCTTTTCAATTTCTTTTCCCATTTAGGTTATTAAAAAATATTGAGCAGAGTTCCCCTGTGCTATACAGTAGGTCATTGTTGGTTATCTATTTTCAATACAGCAGTGTGTATATGTCAATCTCAAACTCCCAATCTATCCCTTCCCCCAGCTTTCCCCCCTTGTAACCATAAATTCATTCTCTACATCTGTGAGTTTTTTTCTGCATATAAGTGATATCATATGATATTTGCCTTTCTCTGTCTGACTTACTTCACTTAGTATGATAATCTCCAGGTCCATCCATGTTGCTGCAGATGGTATTATTTTGTTCTTTTTTTATGGCTGAGTAATATTCCATTGGATATATATACCTCATCTTTATCCATTCATTTGTCGATAGGCATTTAGGTTGCTTCCATATTTTGGCTATTGTAAATAGTGCTGCAATGAACTCTGGGGTGCATGTATCCTTTTGAACCATGTTTTTCTCGGAAGGTATGCCCAGGAGTGGGATTGCTGGGTCATATGGTAGTTCTATTTTTAGTTTTTTAAGGAATCTCCATATTCTTGTCCATAGTGGCTGTACCAATTTACATTCCCGCCAATAGTGTAGGAGGTTCCCTTTTCTCCACATCCTCTCCAGCATTTATTGTTTGTAGTGATGTCCTTTAATAGAACCATCCAATATGGTTTATTTAAAAGGAAAGTCATTCCAAGGAGGGAGTTATTGTTCCTTATTAACAATGAAATCTACATTGTTCAGTGAGTCCTGGTTGATTCTGCAGTGGTGAATGGACATATCATTATTTTCCTCTTAGGTTAGTTATTAAAAATGAAGAATGCTTAGTTAATTATTATCTCCTTTCTTATACCTAGGGTTTTCTTTATGTCCAAATGGGACTTGCACATATTAGTAATAAGAATAATTTACCCAGAAGCAAAATGGCTTATTGAAATTCATAAGTATTATTGATGATTTTATAATTGAACTTTTCTGGAAATGAATTTGCCCTAATCATAAGAAAGACTTAATGTATATTTAATAAGTTGAATCTTTACATTAAATTGGTAATGTTGAAAAACTATTGGCTATCTTGACAGCAACTACTGTAATGCTTTCCTTCTTTCTGTGTGTTGATTTACAACTTCAGTCCAAGGAGAACATTAGGTGGACACCACTGAAGCTGGGAAGTTGATTCCCCTTGGGATTCCACTCAGCATTTTAGCTTTCAACACTCGAGTGAGAACACAACAGAGACAATATTCAAGTGCTTGGAAGAGAAACCTAGAAGTATGACTCACTCTATTTATCCCACAGGGCTTATTCTATTTTATTTTTTAAACAGAAGCCCCACCATAAGCATTGCACTATACACACAGTTAACATTAGTTGCCTAAGAACTTCGTTTTATTTAAATCGCATCTGGAAGGACGAGGAGGGGGAATTAGGAAAGAGAAAGGCAAAAGCAATTTATTGTACTGCCTTCCAAAGATACTTTTCCACTAATCATTTATTAACACATTCTCTGACCCTCTGAACTTCCCCCACCCCATCCTGCTTTATTATCAGATGGAATTGAATTAATAGATGTAGGTAGAATTTTTAAAAAGTGATTTCACAAAAAATTCAATTTGACAGTAACATTAGCCTTGAGCTCTGCTATAGACAGTAGAATCTCATTTTTTTTTTTTTTTTTTTTTTTGCAGTACACGGGCCTCTCACTGTTGTGGCCTCTCCCGTTGCGGAGCACAGGTTCTGGACACGCAGGCTCAGTGGCCATGGCTCACAGGCCCAGCCGCTCCACGGCATGTGGGATCTTCCCGGACCGGGGCACGAACCCGTGTCCCCTGCATTGGCAGGTGGACTCTCAACCACTGCGCCACCAGGGAAGCCCATCTTTTCACATCTTGATGGACTCTTCCTTCTTCCTCTTTTTTTCTTCAGTCACTTCCTTAATCATAGGGTGACTAATTACAGCTAACTTTTCAGGAATTCAGGTCAGCAACAAGGGAGAAATGTACAGATTAGGTAGCAAATGGTGCCTACAGTTTTCCTCTTTGGGTTTATTTAGAATATGCAGGAAATGTCCTCTTTTGGAAAAAGGGTTTCAAAACCTTGTGCACACATCTTATATTATCAAAATTAAGAATATTTACTAAGAATATTTTTTGATGAACAATTTGAAGTGGACACAAAGGAAGAGGGAACAAATAATGAACTCATATCAATCAAGTTTAAAAACTATCAAGATTTCCTTGCTTCTAATTTTTAATTTTTCTTTATTTTTTCAACCTTTGTTGAAATCTTTAAGAGGAAATAGACATTATTTAAATTTGCTCTTACATACTTAAGTAGGTATCTCTAAAACATATGCACCTTTTCTTACATAAATACAATTCTGTTGTCACACTTAACAATTTTAATAATTCATTGGTAACATCTAATACCTGGCTCATAATCACATTTTCATGATTGCTTTGAAAATGCCTTTTTACATTTTATTTTTTTTTGAAATGGTAACTAAATATGGTGCACACATTCTATTCAGTTTTATGTTTCTCAAATCTCTTTTAATCTGGAGCAGACCTCCCTTCATTTAAAAAATTTCTGCCATTGAGTTATTGCAGAAACTGGGTCAATTTTCCTATGAACTATTTTACATTCTGCATGTACCTATATGCTTCCAAGGTAAGTTGGTCACTTAACTTTTTACTGAGTTTCCTGTAAATGGAAGTCAGATTTCAAGTCCTGATTAGATACAGGATCATCTTGTCAAAGAATAACTCAGATGTATTCAGTTTAATTAAAAGCATAGCTGATATTTATTCACATGTGATGAAGATCAATCATGGAACTGAGGCAAGGAATGGTTTATAAAAGCAAAAACCACAGCATCTGAGGAACAGTGAAATATTATTTTGGGTCCATGGGCAAGGTGATTAGCTAAAATTTATTAGTTAAAATTTATCAGGGGGAACATTTTCCTTGAAGCAAGGTGGCATTCATCAGGGACTGGCAGTTATCAGGGAAGGCAACTTTAGTTATTTATGAGTTTTCTGAGAAATCCTGTGACTGAAGGTGATTGTCTTATTTCTCGGTATGGCTTTTGCTGAACTCTTGGCTGGACTTCTGCTGAACTCCACTCCTTCATTGAGGTAAGACTGTAACATTTCTCTATTAGAATAACTTTGTCCTCCTTTTGGTCAAAGTCAGCTGAGTGAGCCATAAAGGCTTCAGTCTTTTTTTTTTTTTTTTTTTTTTTTTTGCGATACACGGGCCTCTCACTGTTGTGGCCTCTCCCGTTGCGGAGCACAGGCTCCGGATGCGCAGGCTCAGTGGCCATGGCTCACGGGCCCAGCCGCTCCGCAGCACATGGGATCTTCCCGGACCGGGGCACGAACCCGTGTCCCCTGCATCGGCAGGCCGACTCTCAACAACTGCGCCACCAGGGAAGCCCATTCTTTTTGATGTAGTAGCATCAGCTGAGCGTCAGCCTGGCATATTGGCACTGTGGTAATTTTTAAGCATCTGCATATCATTCAGTAGAAAAGGCAAGATGAATCATAAATATAAAAAGAAATATTTGGAATCCCACTATTTGTACCTAGTTTTTTTTAAAATATAAATTTATTTATTTTTTTATACAGCAGGTTCTTATTAGTCAACCATTTTATACATATTAGTGTATACATGTCAATCCCAATCTCCCAATTAATCACACCACCACCCCCATTCCCTGCCGTTTTGCCCCCTGGTGTCCATACATTTGTTCTCTATATCTGTGTGTCAATTTCTGCCCTGCAAACTGGTTCATCTGTACCAATTTTCTAGGTTCCACATATATGCATTAATATACAATATCTGTTTTTCTCTTTCTGACTTACTTCACTTTGTATGACAGTCTCTAGATCCATCCACTTCTCCACAAATGACCCAAATTCACTCCTTTTTATGGCTGAGCAATATTCCATTGTATATATGTACCACATCTTCTTTATCCATTCGTTTGTCGATGGGCATTTAGGTTGCTTCCATGACCTGGCGATTGTAAACTGTGCTTCAGTGAACATTGGAGTGCATGGGTCTTTTTGAATTATGGTTTCCTCTGAGTATATGTCCAGTAGTGGGATTGCTGGGTCATATGGAAATTCTATTTTTAGTTTTTTAAGGACCCTCCATACTGTTCTCCATAGTGGCTGTATCAATTTACATTTCGACCAACAGTGCAAGAGGGTTCCCTTTTCTCCACACCCTCTCCAGCATTTATTGTTTGTAGATTTTTTGATGATGGCTATTCTGACTGGTGTGAGGTGATATCTCGTTGCAGTTTTGATTTGCATTTCTCTAACAGTTAGTGATGTTGAACATCTTTTCATGTGCCTCTTGGCCATCTGTATGTCTTATTTGGAGAAATGTCTGTTTAGGTCTTCTGCCCATTTTTGGATAGGGTTGTTTGTTTTTTTTAATAATGAGCTGCATGCGCTGTTAATATATTTTGGAGATTAATCCTTTGTCTGTTGATTTGTTTGCAAATATTTTCTCCCATTCTGAGGGTTGTCTTTTGGTCTTGTTTATGGTTTCCTTTGCTGTGCAAAAGCTATGAAGTTTCATTAGGTCCCATTTGTTTATTTTGTTTTTATTTCCATTACTCTAGGAGTTGGATCAAAAAAGATCTTGCTGTGATTTATGTCGAAGAGTGTTCTTCCTATGATTTCCTCTAAGAGTTTTAAAGCATCCAGTCTTACATGTAGGTCTTTAATCCATTTTGAGTTTATTTTTGTGTATGGTGTTAGGGAGTGTTCTAATTTTATTCTTTTACATGTAGCTCTCCAGTTTTCCCAACACAATTTTTTAAAGAGACTGACTTTTCTCCATTGTATATCCTTGCCTCATTTGTCATAGATTAGTGGACCATAGGTGTGTGGGTTTATCTCTGGGCTTCCTATCTTGTTCCATTGATCTATATTTCTGTTTTTGTGCCAGTACCATATTGTCTTGATTACTGTAGCTTTGTAGTATAGTCTGCAGTCAGGGAGTCTGATTCCTCCAGCTCCGTTTATTTCCCTGAAGACTGCTTTGGCTATTCGAGGTCTTTTGTGTCTCCATACAAATTCTAAGATTTTTGTTCTAGTTCTGTAAAAAATGCCATTGATAATTTGATAGGGATTGCATTGTATCTGTAGATTGCTTTGGGTAGTATAGTCATTTTCAAAATATTGATTCTTCCAATTAAAGGACATGGTATATCTTTCTATCTTGGTATCATCTTTAATTTCTTTCATCAGTGTCTTATAGTTTTCTGCATACAGGTCTTTTGTCTCCCTAGGTAGGTTTATTCCTAGGTATTTTATTCTCTTTGTTGCAATAGGTAAATAGGAGTGTTTCCTTAATTTCTCTTTCAAATTTTTTCATCATTAGTTTATAGGAATGCAAGAGATTTCTGTGCATGAATTTTGTATCCTACAAATTTACCAAATTCATTGATTAGCTCTAGTAGTTTTCTGGTGGCATCTATAGGGTTCTCTAAGTATAGTATCATGTCATCTGCAAACAGTGACAATTTTCCTTTGTTCCTGATTTGTATTCCTTTTATTTCTTTTTCTTCTCTGATTGCCATGGCTAGAACTTCCAAAAGTGTGTTGAATAATAGTGGTGAGAGTGGACATTCCTGTCTTGTTCCTGATCTTAGAGGAAATGGTTTCAGTTTTTCACCATTGAGAGTGATGTTTGCTGTTGGTTTGTTGTATATGGCCTTTATTATATTGAGGTAGGTTCCCTCTATGCCCACTTTCTGGAGAGTTTTTCCCATAAATGGGTGTTGAGTTTTCTCAAAGGCTTTTTCTGCATCTACTGAGAAGATCATATGGTTTTTATTTTTCAGTTTGTTAATATGGTGTATCACATTGACTGATTTGCATATATTGAAGAATCCTTGCACCCCTGGGATAAATCTCACTTGATCATGGTGTATGATCCTTTTAATGTGCTGTTGGATTCTGTTTGCTAGTATTTTGCTGAGGATTTTTGCATCTATATTCATCAGTGATATTGCTCTGTAATTTTCTTTTTTTGTGGTATCTTTGTCTGGTTTTGGTATCAAGGTGATGGTGGCCTGATAGAATGAGTTTGGGAGTGTTCCTTCCTCTGATTCTTTTGGAAAACTTTGAGAAGGATGGATGTTAGCTGCTCTCTAAATGTTTGATAGAATTCACCTGTGAAGCTATCTGGTCCTGGACTTTTGTTAGTTGGAAGATTTTTAATCACAGTTTCAATTTCATTACTTGTGATTGGTCTGTTCATATTTTCTATTTCTTCCTGGTTCAGTCTTGGAAGGTTATACCTTTCTAAGAATTTGTCCATTTCTTCCAGGTTGTCCATTTCATTGGCATAGAGTTGCTTGTAATGGTCTCTTAGGATGCTATGTATTTCTGCAATGTCTGTTGTAACTTCTCCTTTTTCATTTCTAATTTTATTGATTTGAGACCTCTCCCTCTTTTTCTTGATGAGTCTGGTTAATGGTTTATCAATTTTGTTTATCTTCTCAAAGAACCAGCTTTTAATTTTATTGATATTTGCCATTGTTTTCTTTGTTTCTATTTCATTTATTTCTGCTCTGATCTTTATGATTTCTTTCCTTCTGCTAACCTTGGGTTTTGTTTGTTCTTCTTTCTCTAGTTCCTTTAGGTGTAAGGTTAGATTGTTTATTTGAGATTTTTCTTCTTTCTTCAGGTAGGCTTGTATAGCTATAAACTTCCCTCTTAGAACTGCTTTTGCTGCATCCCATAGCTTTTGGATCATCGTGTTTTCATTGTCAATTGTCTCTCGGTATTTTTCTATTTCCTCTTTGATTTCTTTAGTGATCTCTTGGTTATTTAGTAATGTCTTGTTTAGCCTCCATATGTTTGTGTTTTTTACGTTTTTTCCCTGTAATTCATTTCTAATCTGATAGCGTTGTGGTCAGAAAAGATGCTTGTTATGATGTGAAGTTTCTTAAATTTACTGAGGCTTGATTTGTGACCCAAGATGTGATCTATCTGGGAGAATGTTCCATGTGCACTTGAGAAGAAAGTGTAATCTGCTGTTTTTGGATGGAATGTCCTATAAATATCAATTAAATGTCTCTGGTCTATTGTGTCATTTAAAGCTTGTGTTTCCTTATTAATTTTATGTTTGGATGATCTATCTGTTGGTGTAAGTGAGGTGTTAAAGTCCCCAACTATTATTGTGTTACTGTTGATTTTCTCTTTTATAGCTGTTAGAAGTTGCCTTATGTATTGAGGTGCTCCTATGTTGCATGCATGTATATTTATAATTGTTATATCTTCTTCTTGGATTGATCCCTTGATCATTATGTAGTGTCTTTCCTTGTCTCTTGTAACATTCTTTACTTTAAAGTCTATTTTATCTGATATGAGTATTGCTACTCCAGCATTCTTTTGATTTTCATTTGCATGGAATATCTTTCTCCATCCCCTCACCTTCAGTCTGTATGTGTCCGTGGGTCTGAAGTGGGTCTCTTGTAGACAGCATATAGATGGATCTTGTTTTTGTATCCATTCAACGAGCCCATGTCTTTTAGTTGGAGCATTTAATCCATTCACATTTAAGGTAATTATTGATATGTATGTTCCTATTACCATTTTTTTAAATTGTTTTGGGTTTGGTTGTGTCAGTCCTTTCCTTCTCTTGTGTTTCCCACTTAGAGAAGTTCCTTTAGCATTTGTTGTAGAGCTGGTTTGGTGGTGCTGAATTCTCTTAGCTTTTGCTTGTCTGTAAAGCTTTTTGTTTCTCCACCAAATCTGAATGAGATCCTTGCTGGGTAGAGTAAGTTTGGTTGTAGGTTCTTCTCTTTCATCACTGTAAGTATATCATACTGTTCCCTTTTGGCTTGTAGAATTTCTGCTGAGAAATCAGCTGTTAACCTTATGGGAGTTCCCTTGTATGTTATTTGTCATTTTTCCCTTGCTGCTTTCAGTAATTTTTCTTTGTCTTAATTTTTGCCAATTTGATTACTATGTGTCTCGGCATGTTTCTCCTTGGGTTTATCCTGTATGGGACTCTCTGTACTTCCTGGACTTGGGTGGCTATTTCCTTTCCCATGTTAGGGAATTTTTCGAGTATAATCTCTTCAAATATTTTCTCAGGTCCTTTCACTCTCTCTTCTCCTTCTGGGACCCCTATAATGTGAATGTTGTTGCGTTTAATGTTGTCTCAGAGGTCTCTTAGGCTGTCTTCATTTCTTTTCATCGTTTTTTCTTTATTCTATTCCATTGCAGTGAATTCCATCATTCTGTCTTCCAGGTCACTTATCTGTTCTTCTGCCTCAGTTATTCTGCTATTGATTCCTTCTAGTGTATTTTTCATTTCAGTTATTGTATTGCTTATCTCTGTTTGTTTGTTCTTTAATTCTTCTAGGTCTTTGTTAAACATTTCTTGCATCTTCTCGATCTTTGCCTCCATTCTTTTTCTGAGGTCCTCGATCATTTCACTATCATTATTCTGAATTCTTTTTTCTAGATGGTTGCCTATCTCCACTTCAGTTGTTTTTCTGGGGTTTTACCTTGTTCCTTCATCTGGTACATAGCCCTCTGCCTTTTCATCTTGTCTATCTTTCTGTGAATGTTTTTTTTTTTTTTTCCCCACAGGCTGCAGGATTGTAGTTCTTGCTTCGGCTGTCTGCCCTCTGATGGATGAGGTTATCTAAGAGGCTTGTGGAAGTTTCCTCATGGGAGTGACTGGTGTTGGGTATAGGTGGCTGTTGCTCTGGTGGGCAGAGCTCAGTTAAAGTTTATTCTACTTGTCTGCTGATGGGTGGGGCTGGGTTCCCTCCCTGTTGGTAGTTTGGCCTGAGGCGACCCAACACTGGTACCTACCTGGGCTCTTTTGTGGTGCTAATGGCACACTCTGGGAGGGCTCACACCAAGGCGTAGTTCCCAGAACTTCTGGTGCCTGTGTCCTTGCCCTCATGGTGAGACAGAGTCACCCCCTGCCTCTGTAGGAGATCCTCTAACACCAGCAGGTAGGTCTGGTTCAGTCCTATGTGGTCACTGCTCCTTCCCCTGGCTCCCGAAGCACATAATACTTTGTGTGTGCCCTCCAAGAATGGGGTCTCTGTTTCTCCCAGACCTGTTGAAGTCCTGCAATCAAATCCTGCTAGCCCTCAAAGTCTGATTCTCTAGGGATTCCTCCCCCCGTTCTCTAGGGATTCCTCCCCCCATATTGGGAAGCCTGATGTGGGACTCAGAACCTTCAGTCCAGTGCATGGACTTCTGTAGTATAAGTGTTCTCCAGTTTGTGAGTCACCTCTTCAGCAGTTATGGGATTTGATCTTATTGCAAATGCGCCCCCCCCATCTCATTGTGGCTTCTCCTTTGTCTTTGGAATTGGGGTATCTTATTTGGTGAGTTCCAGTGTATTCCTGTTGATGATTGTTCAGCAGTTAGTTGTGCTTCCAGTGTTCTCAAAGAGGGTGTGAGAACACGTCCTTCTACTCTGCCATTGAACCACTCTCTTGTACCTAGTTTTTAATTGGCCTAGAATCAACCAGGAGTATAAGTCCAATGGATCAGTTTGCTCAACCTTAAAAACTATGTGCCTATTTCCACCCCCCTTAAAAAATTAATGATTCCAATTCCATGGATCACATATTTCAGTCTGAGGAAGAAATCTTCATGATTTCTGGTGTCTTGAATCATTTCTGATAAGTTACCATGAGAGGCTCCCCATCAAAAGTTTGAGAAGAGGGATTTGTTGTGAATCCTAGGAAAGGCAGTATGATTTTCTCAAAGTGTAGGTCGTTTTTGATGTCATTAGCATAGTATGCCCATCTAATTATACAGGAAAAGTAATCCCTTGTGTGTATATCAAGAGGACATAAAGATAAAAGGAACTAAAAAGAACTAGGGCAGGATGATGTAGTCGGCATGGGAGTATGATCTAGATACATAGGAAAAAAGATCCCCTAAGCGTACATGTTGAGGGTACATAAATTTATTGATATAATTGTAGAGAACAAACACTCTAGGTAGACTTAAACCATGTAGTGGTTTCTGAAGAGCTTAGAGATATTGTTGATTCTACGGCTGGTACAGAAAAAAATTCAACATGAGTCTGAAGCGCTTCATTGTGTCAAAAAGTAAGGAAGTTCTAAAAAAAAATGACATTGTAAAAATGACACAGGAGCCAGTTTGAAGGGCTCTCAATCGGACAATGTTATCTTCAACACAAATATAGCAGTAATGGATGAGAACCCATTAAATAAAAAGCTCTTCTTTATCATAGAATGTTATATAATAAATGTAGAAGGAAAGATAGAGTTGGGAAAAAAAAATTCACCATTCTGCAACCACCATAGTGATAAGCAACTTAGACAAGAATCATTAATAAGTGCTAACATCATTAGGTGAAAGTTTGATGAGGAACAGATAATTAAACTGTCTCAGAGTATTTCCCCACACATTACTTATTTTTTTCCCCACAGATTACTTATTAATTACAAAGGGTATATTGATAATTTTACATGGAGAAACCTTGTGGAACCCATATAAACCAAGTGATTGAAGCTAACACCATTAGTACTGTGATAAACTAATGTCATGTGCTTCTTGATGTAAGGACACAACATCGGTTACTTGGTATTCCTGACAAACATGCAAAAACTGTGACAGAACATCAAAAAGCCCGTGTTGATGGAGAGTTCATAAAACAACTAGCCTGTGTTCTTAAAAAATATCAATGTCATAAAGGCAAAGACAGGGGAGAAACTGCTCTAGATAAACTAAAGAGACATTACAACTAATTGCAATGGGTGATCCTGGATTGAATTCTGGATCAAGAAAAAAAGTATATAAAGGACATTAGGAGGTAATTAATATACTATACTATGATATTATAAGAATATTGTGTTTTCTGAATTCAGTGACTATACTGTGGTTTTGTAAGAGAATGTTTCTATTCTTAGGGGATAAACAAATATTTAGGAATAAAGGGTCATGATATATGCAACTAAATTTCAAATAGTTTAGCATTAGTAATAATAATTATTTCATTATTTATATGAATATATAATATATATAAAGAGAGGGAAAGAAAGAAGGAGAGAGATATAAAGCAAATGTGTAAAATGTTAAGAATTAGTGAATGTAGGTAAAGTGTATACAGGAGTTAATTTAACTGTTCTTGTGACTTTGCTATAAATTAGGATTTTTTAAAAATAAAAACGTAAAAAATTAAAAATATCATTAATTCATTTTACCTCTCCAGGGCTTTGAGGCTTATAGGTAAGTGACAGTTTTGTTTTAAAGGAAGACTCTTATATAGCTTCTTGAGCAGTTCACCTGTGAAGAGGAGAATAAAAAAATACCAACTTCCTCCCCGCCAAAAGTTAAAACGTTAGACTTTCATCAAGGAAAACTACAATCTAGCCAGAAAACTTAAAATTATTACTAAAACTTACTTAAAGCTTTGTGATTTGGGCAACTAAATGAAATCCATTTGTAAATGCTCAAATTATCCTTGAGGTGTAGTTGTAAGTCATGCTCTACCTTTATAGTTTTTTTCTGGGTTATGATAATTATAGAAAAGGCAATATTTGGTCACCTATTAAGTCTCTCAGGGGAAATTTCCCTGCTAATATTTTTGAACAGTTTGGACCAGTTTACCTTTGTTACTACACGTGATTTATGTAGCATGTGCACTAAAGTGCTGGACATTCACTTGGGTGCCACTGAGTAAACATCCTGGGAACGTACAGATCCCTTGCTGTGTTGAGACAGTGCTGAGATACCTTTTCTTTCCTATAGGGACAGATTATTATAATTGAATAAGTACTTCTTATTTAAGTATGGATTCATGAAACCATAGGGGAAACTTTCTTTTGACACCAAGAGTAACAAAATCAATAAAGAGTACTTTTTTGCATAGTGGTTTCTGGATGGAGTAACCCCCTTTAGCTTCAGAAGTGCATAACTAGGATTCCCTTTGTATGCTGGACTGCCTCTAAAACGTTATTTGTTTCTTCCTCATGTTGGGGCGTCTCAGGAAGTTAAAAAACTTCTCTGTTTTCATACCATGCCTGTAGTGGAAACTGACATGATACCTGCATCCCCTTCAGGACTGATGGACTTTGTCCCCCAGCTGTCAGTTCTTCTTGGAAATTTTTCTCTCCAACTGTTTCACCCAAGTTTATGCTCTCTCCTCAGGGAAGATCTACATCCAGTGACTGATTGATTCAGAGTAAAATGCCCAACATTCTTAATGTAATGGAAGACAATTCTGATGGGCCATTCCAGCTTTAGAGTCTGTATAGGGTCACCAGAGCCCTTGGATGAGACTGTGCCACAGCCCAACCTTATTCTCTTTCCAATTCTGCTTCAAAGGTGTTGAACCCAAGTATACACCCTAATAAATGCTCTACACAAACAAATTTCGGTCTTAGATGTTGTTTCTGGGAACTCAACAAAGCTGCAGTCATGACCAATTTCTTTTTTTTTTTTTTTAATTTAATTTTTTTTTATTAGTTTCTGCTTTATAACAAAGTGAATCAGTCATACATATACATCTGTTCCCACATCCCTTCCCTCATGCATCTCCCTCCCTCCCACCCTCCCCATCCCACCCCTCCAGGCGGTCACAAAGCACCGAGCTGATCTCCCTGTGCTCTGCGGCTGCTTCCCACTATCTATCTACCTTACGTTTGGTAGTGTATATATGTCCATGCCTCTCTTTCGCTTTGTCACAGCTTACCCTTCCCCCTCCCCATATCCACAAGTCCATTCTCAAGTAGGTCTGTGTCTTTATTCCCGTTTTACCCCTAGGTTCTTCATGACATTTTTTTTTTAATTCCGTATATATGTGTTAGCATACGGTATTTGTCTTTCTCTTTCTGACTTACTTCACTCTGTATGACAGACTCTAGGTCTATCCACCTCATTACAAATAGCTCAGTTTCGTTTCTTTTTATGGCTGAGTAATATTCCATTGTATATATGTGCCACATCTTCTTTATCCATTCATCCGATGATGGACACTTAGGTTGTTTCCAGCTTTGGGCTATTGTGAATAGAGCTGCAATGAACATTTTGGTACATGTCTCTTTTGGAATTATGGTTTTCTCAGGGTATATGCCTAGTAGTGGGATTGCTGGGTCATATGGTAGTTCTATTTGTAGTTTTTTAAGGAACCTCCATACTGTTCTCCACAGTGGCTGTACCAATTCACATTCCCACCAGCAGTGCAAGAGTGTTCCCTTTTCTCCACACCCTCTCCAGCATTTATTGTTTCTAGATTTCTTGATGATGGCCATTCTGACTGGTGTGAGATGATATCTCATTGTAGTTTTGATTTGCATTTCTCTAATGATTAATGATGTTGAGCATTCTTTCATGTGTTTGTTGGCAGTCTGTATATCTTCTTTGGAGAAATGCCTATTTTAGTCTTCTGCCCATTTTTGGATTGGGTTGTTTGTTTTTTTGCTATTGAGCTGCATGAGCTGTTTATAAATTTTGGAGATTAATCCTTTGTCAGTTGCTTCATTTGCAAATATTTTCTCCCATTCTGAGGGTTGTCTTTTGGTCTTGTTTATGGTTTCCTTTGCTGTGCAAAAGCTTTGAAGTTTCATTAGGTCCCATTTGTTTATCTTTGTCTTTATTTCCATTTCTCTAGGAGGTGGGTCCAAAAGGATCTTGCTGTGATTTATGTCATAGAGTGTTCTACCTATGTTTTCCTCTAAGAGTTTGATAGTTTCTGGCCTTACATTTAGGTCTTTAATCCATTTTGAGCTTATTTTTGTGTATGGTGTTAGGGAATGTTCTAATCTCAAACTTTTACATGTCCCTGTCCAGTTTTCCCAGCACCACTTATTGAAGAGGCTGCATGACCAATTTCTAAGTCATATCTATTATCAGCAAAGATGTTCACTTAAAACTTTAAATAAATGGGTTCTGTAAAGACAACGTCCAGCACAAAATATATATTGATTATTTTTAAGATATGTGTCATCAACAAATAATATGTTGGGGCTTCTAGGAGAACATTAATTGAGTCAGGATGGGGTATTATAGACAACTGCTAATTTTGATTTCTTATTTTCCCCCAGCTTTGTTGAGATATAATTGACATATAAAATTGTGTAATTTTAAAGCGCACAATGTGTTGATTTGATACACTTATATATTACAAAATTATTACCACCATAGTGTTAGGGAACGCTTCCATCACAACACAAAATTTAATAACCATTTCTTTTTTGAGGTGTCAAAAACCAAACTCTTCATACTGACTAAAATAAAGTGGAAATGAAATGGAGCAGGACTCTATGGTCCTTGCCCCCCATGTTTTCCGCCTGCCTTTTGTCTGTGGAAAAACTTTAGCCAAAAGTAAGTTTAATCAGAGAAGTTAGAAAATGCAGAAACACAGGAAAGCAGTCCAACAAGACTAAATAATAATAGTTTAGTCATTAAGCAAAGTCAAGACCTTTAATTCCTTGACTAATATTCTGAGCCATAACCTGTGAGCTGTCTTATAGATAATGAAATCCCCACCACATGGAAGAAGTTAACCACATCATGCCCAGACTATAGCCATGACACTAGCAGCCACAATTTCAAGAATTGGCTTCAAGGAAATGGAAACAAACTGACCCTGGAACTGAATATTAATTGTACTTAAAACAATCAAAATGTTGCTGATCAGACCCCCGACGACCACCTTCAAGATGACTGTCAGAGCTGACTGTGCTGTTTCTGCATGTAGCCCCCTACTTCTTTCTATAAAAGCTCTTGCCCACTGATTGACAGTGGGGGGAGTTGGCATTTGGACAGAAGTCTGCCCCTCCCCCACAGTTGTTGGCATCCAAAATAAAGGAAACTTCCCACAAACCTGGCATCTTCATTGGCTTTTGAGTGGTGAGCAGCAGAACCACACTTTTGGTTACAGAAAGATGAGTTTATTGCAAGGCTTTTGACCTGCAAGCCAGGAAGCTCAAGGCTGTGGTACCAATGAGTTCCAAGTTGCTCACAGACGCAGGGTTTTTTGTGAGGTAAATGTAAAAGTTATTTGGCTTTTTCAGCTGAATAGTCCCCTAGTGATTTTCTTCCCTATTTGGATCATTGTTACTGAGTCATGGGAACAAAGAGGTTCTGAGATTGCTGTGAAGAGATTTGGTGTTTGGGGATTGGTTGGTGTCCTCTGATGATTTCTGAGAAGAATTATAAACTTCTGTAAAGTTAGGTTAAGATTCCTTTATGCTCCTGTGTTGACTCTCTCCATTTTGTCCTTGATATAAGTGTTTGTCATTTTCGTTTTGTTCTACACTGGTGAGGACAGTTAACATCTAGTCTCTTAGCAACTTTTGAGTATATAATAAAGTATTGGACAATGGTTAAATAGTCATGGAATTCATCTTTACCAGGAAGGGAAAGTAAGGTAGCTGGATTTGGACTGGAGCAGCATTTGACTATTCTATGGGAATCAGACAAGGTAGAATTTTGTAGGTGGTAATAAAGCTGGTTGAGAAGTGCTGGGTATTAATTTGGAGTAATGAGGCTTGCAATCTATTAAAAGTTTATAGTGGGACAGGCCAGGCCAGAACACTCTGACTGACAGGATTTGGAAGTCAAGCAACTGCATTTAGCATAAAACTGAGGGAAATGTTGCTCTTAGACCACTTTTGATTCATTCATATTTCTTGAGAAGAGCTCCTTATAAGCTAATGATGGTTTGTGAGGCAAAAAATGTCCACAGAGACGAATAGAATACCCGCATGGAAGTGCTTGGAGGTAAGCTCACATTTCTTTTTGCATTATCAGTAATTTATTGAGACCAAAATATATTAGCAACTCTGGAAGAAGTGAAAGGTATTTGATTTCTTTCCCAGTCCACATGTGTTTCCCAGAAGACCTGAGTTCTCTAAAATTTATGTTAACGCTAACTACTGTTGTGTCAACAATATCTAGGTATTGCAGTTTTTGTTAGAATCCTCTATTCTGGCCAATCCTGAAGTCACTTCTTAGCAAAAAATCTTGTTAAAAAAGAAAGCTCTGTAATCCTTTCACTCCACCAAGATACAACTTCGTGCCTTACAGTAGCACTGCTTACAGAAAAAATATTCCAGAAAGCCATAAGAAAGTTCACAGGTGTAAATCTCAAAGTACCAAAGCATATTCTATGGCTGTCAAAGTCGAATCATTTCTGCATAGAGCTTCATAAGATCAACTTGTATCTAAAGTTACTCTCGTGGTTTCTCCTGAAGTACATGAATTAGAATGTGGGTCTTGGGGTTTCTCTTAAGTTTTCTTAGCCACCCTTTATTTTGTAATATATTTCTGCTGTAATCAGCGATCATTTGCTGCTTACCAAAACCGACTCAAATTAATTTAAGCAAAAATGGAAATATGTTAAAAAGATACAGAGAGAGCAATCTTGCTCCATCTACCATAGAAGACACAGCAAGGAGACAGTTGTCTATGAACCAGGAAGCAGACTCTCATCAGACACCAAATCTGCTGGTACCTTGATCTTGGACTTCCCAGCCTCCAGAACGCTGCATGGGACTCTGAGACTTCCGGGTAAGATGGCGGAAGAGTAAGACGCGGAGATCACCTTCCTCCCCACGGATACACCAGAAATACAGCTACACGTGGAAAAACTCCTGCAGAACACCTACTGAATGCTGGCAGAGGACCCCAGACCTCCCAAAAGGCAAGAAACTCCCCACATACCTGGGTAGGGCAAAGCGGAGAGATTCCCGCGCAGAGGATCGGTGCCGGCCGGCACTCACCAGCCCGAGAGGCTTGTCTGCTCGCCCACCGGGGCGGGCGGCGCTGGAAGCTGAGGCTCGGGCTTCGGTCAGAGCGCGGGGAGAGGACTGGGGCTGGCGGCGGGAACTCAGCCTGAGGGGGGCTGATGCCGGCAGGGAGTCCGGGGGAACTCTGGAGCTGCCGAAGAGGCAAGAGACTTTTTCTTCCCTCTTGGTTTCCTGGTGCGCGAGGAGAGGGGATTAAGAGCGCTGCTTGGGGGGCCTCCACAGACGGGCGCGAGTCACGACTGAAAGCGCGGAGCCCAGTGACGGGCGTGGGACGCTGGGGCTGCTGCTGCCGCCGCCAAGAAGCCTGTGTGCGAGAGCAGGTCACTGTCCACACCGCCCTTCCGGGAGCCTGTGCAGCCCGCCACTGCCGGGGTCCCGGGATCCAGGGGCGGCTTCCCTGGGAGAGCGCATGGTGCGCCTCGGGCTGGTGCAACGTCACGCCGAACTCTACCGCTGCAGGCTCGCCCCGCACTCCGTGCCCCTCCCTCCCGCCCGGCCTGAATGAGCCAGAGTCCCCGAAGAGGCTGCTCCTTTAACCCTGTCCTGTCTGAGCGAAGAACAGACGCCCTCCAGCGACCAACATGCAGAGGCGGGGCCAAATCCAAAGCTGAGACCCAGAGGCTGTGAGAACAAAGAAGAGAAAGGGAAACCTCTCCCAGCAGCCTCAGAAGCAGCGGATTAAAGCTCCACAATCAACTTGATGTACCCTGCATCTGTGCAATACATGAATAGACAACAAATCATCCCGAATTGAGGAGCCAGGAGTCAGTGCTGTGCCTCTGAGCTGGGAGAGCCAACTTCAGGACACTGGTCCACAAGAGACCTCCCAGCTCCACATAATATCAAACGGCGAAAATCTTCCAGAGATCTCCATCTCAACACCAGCACCCATCTTCACTCAACGACCAGCAAGCTACAGTGCTGGACACCCTATGCCAAACAACTAGCAAGACAGGAATACAACGCCACCCATTAGCAGAGAGGCGGCCTAAAATCATAAAAAGTCCACAGACACCCCAAAACACACCACCAGACGTGGACCTGCCCACCAGAAAGACAAGATCCAGCCTCATCCACCAGAACACAGGCACTAGTCCCCTCCACCAGGAAGCCTACACAACCCACTAAACCAACCTTAGCCACTGGGGACAGACACCAAAAACAACAGGAACTACGAATCTGCAGCCTGCAAAAAGGAGACCCCAAACACAGTAACATAAGCAAAATGAGAAGACAGAAAAACACACAGCAGGAGAAGGAGCAAGATAAAAACCCACCAGACCTAACAAATGAAGAGGTAATAGGCAGTCTACCTGAAAAAGAATTCAGAATAATGATAGTAAAGCTGATCCAAGATTCTATTTCCCAGATCCATAATCTTGGAAATAGAATAGACAAAATGCAAGAAACAGTTAACAAGGACCTAGAAGAACTAAAGATGAATCAAGCATCGATTAAAAACACAATAAATGAAATGAAAAATACTCTAGATGGGATCAATAGCAGAATAACTGAGGCAGAAGAAAGGATAAGTGACCTGGAAGATAAAATAGTGGAAATAACTGCTGCAGAGCAAAATAAAGAAAAAAGAATGAAAAGAACAGAGGACAGTCTCAGAGACCTCTGGGACAACATTAAACGCACCAACATTCGAATTATAGGGGTTCCAGAAGAAGAAGAGAAAAAGAAAGGGACTGAGAAAATATTTGAAGAGATTATAGTTGAAAACTTCCCTAATATGGGAAAGGAAATAGTTAATCAAGTCCAGGAGGCACAGAGAGTCCCATACAGAATAAATCCAAGGAGAAATACGCCAAGACACATATTAATCAAACTGTCAAAAATTAAACACAAAGAAATCATATTAAAAGCAGCAAGGCAAAAACAACAAATAACACACAAGGGAATCCCCATCAGGTTAACAGCTGATCTCTCAGCAGAAACTCTCCAAGCCAGAAGGGAGTGGCAGGACATAATTAAAGTGATGAAAGAGAAAAACCTGCAACCAAGATTACTCTACCCAGCAAGGATCTCATTCAGATTTGAGGGAGAAATTAAAACGTTTACAGACAAGCAAAAGCTGAGAGAGTTCAGCACCACAAAACCAGCTTTACAACAAATGCTAAAGGAACTTCTCTAGGCAAGAAACACAACAGAAGGAAAAGACCTACAATAATGAACCCAAAACAATTAAGAAAATGGGAATAGGAACATACATATCAATAATTACCTTAAATGTAAATGGACTAAATGCTCCCACCAAAAGACACAGATTGGCTGAATGGATACAAAAACAAGACCCATATATATGCTGTCTACAAGAGACCCACTTCAGACCTAGAGACACATACAGACTGAAAGTAAGGGGATGGAAAAAGATATTCCATGCAAATGGAAACCAAAAGAAAGCTGGAGTAGCAATTCTCATATCAGACAAAATAGACTTTAAAATAAAGACTACTAGAAGAGACAAAGAAGGACACTACATAATGATCAAGGGATCGATCCAAGAAGAAGATATAACAATTGTAAATATTTATGCACCAAACATAGGAGCACCTCAATACATAAGGCAAATACTAACAGCCATAAAAGGAGAAATCAACAGTAACACAATCATAGTAGGGGACTTTAACACCCCACTTTCACCAATGGACAGATCTTCCAAAATGAAAATAAATAAGGAAACACAAGCTTTAAATGATACATTAAACAAGATGGACTTAATTGATATTTATAGGACATTCCATCCAAAAACAACAGAATACACATTTTTCTCAAGTGCTCATGGAACATTCTCCAGGATAGATCATATCTTGGGTCAGAAATCAAGCCTTGGTAAATTTAAGAAAATTGAAATTGTATCAAGTATCTTTTCTGACCACAATGCTATGAGACTAGATATCAATTACAGGAAAAGAGCTGTAAAAAATACAAACACATGGAGGCTAAACAATACACTACTTAATAACGAAGTGATCACTGAAAAAATCAAAGAGGAAATTAAAAAATACCTAGAAACAAATGACAATGGAGACACGACGACCCAAAACCTATGGGATGCAGCAAAAGCAGTGCTAAGAGGGAAGTTTATAGCAATACAATCCCACCTTAAGAAACAGGAAACATCTCGAATAAACAACCTAACCTCGCACCTAAAGCAATTAGAGAAAGAAGAACAAAAACATCCCAAAGTTAGCAGAAGGAAAGAAATCATAAAAATCAGATCAGAAATAAATGAAAAAGAAATGAAGGAAACGATAGCAAAGATCAATAAAACTAATAGCTGGTTCTTTGAGAAGATAAACAAAATTGATAAACCATTAGCCAGACTCATCAAGAAAAGAAGGGAGAAGACTCAAATCAATAGAATTAGAAATGAAAAAGGAGAAGTAACAACTGACACTGCAGAAATACAAAAGATCATGAGAGATTACTATAAGCAACTCTATGCCCATAAAATGGACAACCTGGAAGAGATGGACAAATTCTTAGAAATGCACAACCTGCCAAGACTGAATCAGGAAGAAATAGAAAATATGAATAGACCAATCACAAGCACTGAAATTGAAACTGTGATTAAAAATCTTCCATCAAACAAAAGCCCAGGACCAGATGGCTTCACAGGCGAATTCTATCAAACATTTAGAGAAGAGCTAACACCCATCCTTCTCAAACTCTTCCAAACAATATCAGAGGAAGGAACACTCCCAAACTCATTCTACGAGGCCACCATCACCTTGATACCCAAACCAGGCAAGGATGTCACAAAGAAAGAAAACTACAGGCCAATATCACTGATGAACATAGATGCAAAAATCCTCAACAAAATACTAGCAAACAGAATCCAACAGCACATTAAAAGGATCATACACCATGATCAAGTGGGGTTTATTCCAGGAATGCAAGGATTCTTCAATATACGCAAATCAATCAATGTGATACACCATATTAACAAGTTGAAAGAGAAAAATCATATGATCATCTCAATAGATGCAGAGAAAGCTTTCGACAAAATTCAACACCCATTTATGATAAAAACCCTGCAGAAAGTAGGCATAGAGGGAACTTTCCTCAACATAATAAAGGCCATATATGACAAACCCACAGCCAACATTTTCCTCAATGGTGAAAAACTGAAGCCATTTCCACTAAGATCAGGAACAAGACAAGGCTGCCCACTCTCACCACTCTTATTCAACATAGTTTTGGAAGTTTTAGCCACAGCAATCAGAGAAGAAAAGGAAATAAAAGGAATCCAAATTGGAAAAGAAGAAGTAAAGCTGTCACTGTTTGCAGATGACATGATACTATACATAGAGAATCCTAAAGATGCTACCGAAAAACTACTAGAGCTAATCAATGAATTTGGTAAAGTAGCAGGATACAAAATTAATGTACAGAAATCTCTGGCATTCCTGTACACTAATGATGAAAAATCTGAAAATGAAATCAAGAAAACACTCCCATTTACCATCGCAACAAAAAGAATAAAATATCTAGGAATAAACCTACCTAAGGAGACAAAAGACCTGTATGCAGAAAATTATAAGACACTGATGAAAGAAATTAAAGATGATACAAATAGATGGAGAGATATATTATGCTCCTGGATTGGAAGAATCAATATTGTGAAAATGACTCTACTACCCAAAGCAATCTACAGATTCAATGCAATCCCTATCAAACTACCACTGGCATTTTTCAAAGAACTAGAACAAAAAATTTCAAAATTTGTTTGGAAAAACAAAAGGCCCCGAATAGCCAAAGCAATCTTGAGAACGAAAAATGGAGCTGGAGGAATCAGGCTCCCTGACATCAGACTATACTACAAAGCTACAGTAATCAAGATAGTGTGGTACTGGCATAAAAACAGAAAGATAGATCAGTGGATCAGGATAGAAAGCCCAGAGATAAACCCACGCACATATGGCCAACTTATCTTTGATAAAGGAGGCAGGAATGTACAGTGGAGAAAGGACAGCCTCTTCAATAAGTGGTGCTGGGAAAACTGGACAGGGACATGTAAAAGTTTGAGATTAGATCATTCCCTAACACCATACACAAAAATAAGCTCAAAATGGATTAAAGACCTAAATGTAAGGCCAGAAACTATCAAACTCTTAGAGGAAAACATAGGTAGAACACTCTATGACATAAATCACAGCAAGATCCTTTTGGACCCACCTCCTAGAGAAATGGAAATAAAGACAAAGATAAACAAATGGGACCTAATGAAACTTCAAAGCTTTTGCACAGCAAAGGAAACCATAAACAAGACCAAAAGACAACCCTCAGAATGGGAGAAAATATTTGCAAATGAAGCAACTGACAAAGGATTAATCTCCAAAATTTATAAACAGCTCATGCAGCTCAATAGCAAAAAAACAAACAACCCAATCCAAAAATGGGCAGAAGACTAAAATAGGCATTTCTCCAAAGAAGATATACAGACTGCCAACAAACACATGAAAGAATGCTCAACATCATTAATCATTAGAGAAATGCAAATCAAAACTACAATGAGATATCATCTCACACCAGTCAGAATGGCCATCATCAAGAAATCTAGAAACAATAAATGCTGGAGAGGGTGTGGAGAAAAGGGAACACTCTTGCACTGCTGGTGGGAATGTGAATTGGTACAGCCACTGTGGAGAACAGTATGGAGGTTCCTTAAAAAACTACAAATAGAACTACCATATGACCCAGCAATCCCACTACTAGGCATATACCCTGAGAAAACCATAATTCCAAAAGAGACATGTACCAAAATGTTCATTGCAGCTCTATTCACAATAGCCCAAAGCTGGAAACAACCTAAGTGTCCATCATCGGATGAATGGATAAAGAAGATGTGGCACATATATACAATGGAATATTACTCAGCCATAAAAAGAAACGAAACTGAGCTATTTGTAATGAGGTGGATAGACCTAGAGTCTGTCATACAGAGTGAAGTAAGTCAGAAAGAGAAAGACAAATACCGTATGCTAACACATATATACGGAATTTAAAAAAAAATGTCATGAAGAACCTAGGGGTAAAACGGGAATAAAGACACAGACCTACTTGAAAAAAAAAAAATACAGTGATCCAATAAGAGGAAGTGAAGTCAGACACCACAGAGAGCTAGGCCGGAAGTGGAAAGTCCTCCAGATCCACTGCAGCCTCGCTCTCTGTCTCCCTCCCTTGGGTATCTCTGCTCTTTCTCTTTCTCTCCCTGGGTACCCTCATTTCTCTATCTCTTAGCAGATTGATTCACTTGTGCACATAGGAGAAAATGTGTGTTTGTGCACGCGCGTGCGCATGAGAAAGAGAGGGAGCGAGTAATGAATTTTTTTTACAATCACTGTTCAAAATTGCAAAGTTGAGCCTTCTATTTATGATCACTCATCATCTGAGGTTGTCTCTATTTGATTTTTAATAGAAATTCAGCAATCTTCTTCTTCCAAATATTCATACTTTAGAGCATGAAAATGAAATTATTTACAGATTTATTTTCTCTGAAGTTTATGACAAAGCCTTTTGAAATGTTGTCTATTTATTCCTTAATCAACTATTAGAAACTGCCTCCATAGCTTCCTCTTTCCAGTGTCTTGAATCTTCTCTTCTAGTGACTTGGGATGTATGAAAGTTCCCTCACTGTGAGGTGTATATTCTCATCTATTTTTATTCCTTTGGGCAATTTCACTTTTAACTCTTTAAAAATGCCTAATTATTTACCCAATTTATATAATCCATCTCATCTACTAGCAAAGTGGGAGTTTAAAACATCTCAAACTTATATTTCTGAAATTAGGAAATTTAGATACAGAAATAGAACAGGGAAATAATGAAATTATGCCATGCTTATTATAGTGACACAGTGAGCTAACATGTAAAAGTCCTTACTGCAGTGATTGGCATGTGGAAATCACATTGTGTGTGTGTATGTGTGTGTGTGTGTTGCCTTATACAATGAGGAGTAGGATGATCTAGTGGTTAGGAGTCTGGCGTCTGGAGCTATAGCTACTTGATTCACATCCAGGCAACATCACATATTAACTGTGACTTTGAGTTATCTTCCTAACCACTTTGTGTCTAGTTTTGTCATCTACAACATTGGGATAATAGTACCTATCTCAAGGGTTGAGAATTAAATGTGGTAATTCAGAGTAGAACTCATAGAGCTGTAGTACCTGATATTCATAACTACTTGGTAGATATTTAGTTATTATTATCATTTAACAGACAACTTCCCTTCTCCATCCTTCACAATATAATATAAAAAGGTATAAACTGGGTTGTTGTTTCTCCCATGATATTCCATGGCCTCTATACACACACTATCTGATTTTTCACCAGCTCTGCCTGAGGGGTTTGGTCAGCTTTGTATTCTTCTGGTCAACTTCTGTGGGAAGGAGCCCTTGGTGCTGAGTCTCCCCAATTTGAAGGACTTCAGGAAGACTAGATGAGGGGAAAAAAAGTTTCAGCCCACTTTTGTGTGTCCACAAGAATGTATTTTGATATAAAATTTTCCAGCTTAGAAAAGAGGTAACCAACTGAACATTCTTGAAAAGGATTCAGTATTTTCAGGACCAGTTTTACCCAGAAATAACCTCAATTTTCTCAGCCACTCTAAGGATAGCAGCAATTTATCTCACCGCCATGCTCTTTCCCTATTTTAATATAAGTAACTTCTGTACCAATCTGCATTTTACCCATTCCTATATATCTGGATGTCTCTGAAATTCTTTTATGGTAATAAGGAGGTCCACACATGATAGACATTAAAAAGCCTAGCAAGAAGATTGCAGAGGACTATGATGTGGTCTGAATGTGTTCCCTGACTCTCCACCTCCGAATTTATATGTTGAATCCTAGCCCCCAAAGGCCAAGATATTAGGAGGTGGTGCTTTTGGGAGGTGATTAAGTCATGAGGTGGAGCCCTTATGAATGGAGTCAGTGCAGGCTTCAGAAAGAACCCTCTCCCCTTCCACCCAGTGAGGATGCACTGAGAAGATGCTATGTGTAAGAACCAGGGAGAGAACCTTCAGCACAATCATGCTGGTGCCTTGATCGGGGACTTCCCAGCCTCCAGAACTGTGAGAATAAATTTCTGTTGTTTATAAGCCACCCAGTCTGCGGTATTCTGTTATAGCAGCCTGAACAGACTGAGACAGACTATAAATTGTATCCTTACTGTAAGCGCCAACTCAGCTGTCCCTTGGAAGCCAGCTTTTCTTTTTTGAATAAAGTTTTCATAGCAAAAGATTTAAAAAATTCAGAATATAACATAGTTTCCTCAGAGGATAGAAACATATTGACAAATAAAACAGATGACAAGTTTTGAGCATGGGACACTTGAGCGAGGAACATTGAACTCAGGGTCAGGAGATCTGAGCTATAGTCACGCTGACTGTAGTCACTCCATGTGTCTGACATGAGCTTGTCACTGCCTAATGGGCATTATAACTGCTCTGTTTCAAGCATAAAATAATTTGAACTATGAAAATACCTCATAAGTTATTGGCTAAGTCATCCAGAGTTCCATAGATTATTTGACTCTTGAATATTTACCATGTACTCACAGAAGAGTCACTTAGCCTTTTAATATATATCTGAAATGGAAATATTTACAAATACTTATTGTAAAATATTTGACAGCTTTGGCAATATATAGCTCCAGGCTTAGATGCAAATGAGTTTAGAGTTTGTCATTACTCTCCTGAAAAGAAAGGTCTTTAAAGAAAATGGGATAAGTAGCACCAGAAGCATCCTGTTTTAAAATCTTATCCTTTGGAAAAACATTGCATCTCTCTGCAAAAGACAATAGCTCTAATTTGTTGGATCAAATAAATGTAATTTGTGCCTTTCACTATCAGGGGTTATAGCCTATAGGCATATGTATAGCATCATTAAAGGAAAATGACACCCTTATTATACCTGAAAAACAAATGAGAGTGAGGTCAAAGCAAAGAAAGGCTGTTTCCTCTGCAGTAGAAAAGAGGACTAATCACAGAATTGGAAGAAAATCTAATGGAGCCTTTGAAGAAACTGACTCCCTGATAAGAAGTCAAGTCAGAGAACTGAGTAGGTCTTAGGAGAGACCCCCAAAGCAAGACAGCACACATCTGGCTGTGCACCTTTGTCAGGACTGCTTCACGTTTTTTTCTTTTTTTTTTTTTTTGGTGTTTTAAGAACTGTATTTAGGAGTCAGGATGTATTTAGGAATCAGTACAAGGTACAGCATTCAGTGGTCTTGGGCCCAGAGGTGTCCAGGGGATTCAGGAATGCACAGCTACAGGCCAAGTGAGATGGACCCAAAGGTGCTAAGGGTTCAGGAGGGTGCACATGTTGACCAGGTGTGCTGACACAAAAATGCTAGTGCATTAAGGCTGCCAAAGAGGACAGGCTGAGGCAGGCACAAGGAAAAGGGGGGGCAGCCAGGAAGAGCAATGGTAGGGCTGGGGACTCTGGGTTGGCGAATTACAGAATAAGCATCCCTCTGGTGCCCACCTCTCCCACTCTGTCTCCACCCAAGACCTCAAGGGAATCAAACAGAGGTGAAAGGGCACAGGCATCAAGGATCAAGGGCATGATCAGATCCCTGGCATTGCAGCGCTGCTATTGCTTGTCCTGCTACTGGTGCTAACCAGGTGGGCTTGGGGTGCACTGGGCAACCAGATGCCGGCCCCGCACGCCCATCCCACGGACCCGATCTGCTCCTGCTTCTGGGGAACTTGTGGCAGCTAGTCTGGACGCCTGGACCATGCACTTGTGGAGGTAGCCCCGACAATGCGTTGGGGGGCGGGGGGCAGATGGAATTCTGGATTCGTGGAGGTGAGCCTGGAGGCTGTAATTCCTGGTTCTCTGAATGCAGACGGAGCTGAGGGCTCGGCACCCATGCATCCTGAGAGAGGCTGATGGGCCTGGGGTCCTGCCTTCCAGGAAAGAGGGAGACAGGGGGTGGGATGCTTCCATTCAGGACATTTGGTGGTGAGGGAAGAGGAGACTGGGGTGGGAAGTCAGATCTGGAGGGAAAAGGGGTGGTGGGTCTGAGCTCCTGGTTCAGGGCAGAGTTGCCCTGCCACCCCAGTCTCCCCAACTCCTGGGTCCCGAGGGAGGAGGACACTGGGGTGGGGGACAGTCTGCTCCCAAGGAAAGGGGAGCAGAGAGGTCTGTTCTAGCTCAAGGAGGGGAGGCACTGAGGGCCCAGACACCTAGTTCTGGGGGTGCAGCAGGCTGGGGACCTGGCCTTCTAGATCTGGAGGGAAGGCAGGTAGTGGGGGCAGGGGTGTGGATGCCTGGGTCTGTAGGAGAAGGGAGCTGGGGGCAGGGCTCTGGGGCCTCGGTGGCCGGTGGTCAGGAGCCCAGACCGGGACGCACTGAGCACCTGCTGCTTGTAGTTCTCTGGCCACTGGGGACTGGTGTTCACGGTGTGCCTGGGCCTTGGCCCTGTGCTGATGCTGTGTGGCTACCCAGCGCTGTGCGGACACATCAGTGCTGCAAGAGGGTACCTTCTGTGGGCGGTGGGTCCGAGGCCGTCTTCCAACGCTTCACATGAGGAAATTTTAAGGTTTGGGTGGGCAGGACTGCTTCATTTTTAAAGCAAGTTCATTGCTTAGAACAAAGATTGAAGTTGAATCTGGCCTCTGTACCCCAACTCTGGACTAAATCTCGGAGACAGAGTGTTTTGGGTGAAGAAGAAAAGAATAGCTTTATTACTTTGCCAGGCAAAGGGGGCTATAGCGGTAATGCCCTCAAAACTGTGTCCCCACCTGGAGGGGGTAGTGAGAAATTTTATAGTAATGGTTCAAAGAGGGCGTGATCAGCTCGTGGTCATTCTTCTGATTGGTTGGTGGTGAGGTAGGTGGGAATCGGCATCATCTACCTTCTGGTTCCAAGTGATCTGGGGTCTACATGCTTGTGGACAGCGTACAGTTCATTTCTCCACTTGATGGGGGTTTCAGTATTTGCAAAACAACTCAAAGATATTGTTGTGTGTATCCCTTGAGGGGGAACCAGGACCCTGCCCCAAGGCTGCACTACTGTTTCTTGACTGTTCCTCCCTTGTCTCTGCATCCTTTCCTTTCCCTAATTAGCAACAGCTTGAACTGCCCATTGGAACTTCATGGAGGCTGAATGAAACCTATTCCTACTAACAAGAAAACGGGGGACACAGAAAGACTTTTGCACCCAAGAACCCCACAAGGTTCTGCTTGGTTTCAAGATGGGAGTCCAGCTTCTGGGAAAGAAGCTGTAATTGCTCCCAAGTGGAATTACTGGGCAAGAAAGCTTGTGAGATATCTTTCTAATTCTTGTGCAGAAAAAAAGAAAAATCTCTTTGGTAGGGAAGGAGGAAAGCCCTGTGTGAGCCTATCATTTGGGTAACTTCTGCTTTGGGACATAGTTGGTGGTGTGATCTCTCATTACAGCTACATAAATGTTGTGAGCAATTTGAGAGAGAAAACTCAGCCTGGGAAAGGGAGGAGGCTGATCTGACGTCCTCCCTTCACAGCTCTCCAGTTCCCAGAGCAGCAGTGGCTGCACCAGAGAACAGAGGCTCACGGGTACCTTAGCCTCTGGGGTCATTTCTGTTTCCAGTAGGGTGTGGGGGGTGGGAGGGGGACTTTACAAAATTCTTGGCCTGAAGACCAACTTTACTTTCACCTTCCCGATGGGCAGGCCCTGATTTGTTCCCAGTAACCACACTTTTGCCTACTTCCTGTGGGCAGGTCACTGCCTTATTTCAGTAACCAAATCCCAGTCATAGCCCCATCTATCCTGGTTCTCTTCTAATACTGCAGGTTTGCCTCAGGCCATCTCAACCCTCCCAGGGATTGGAGTGCAGGCCCTGAATCACAACCAACTTGGCCATGTACTTGCTTTCTACTGGTCGGCTTGCTGACTGCAAGATTTCCTTGACACCGTGCTCCACTGTGCAGGGGCCACCTCTGAAGTCTGCCATATTCTGGACTGTAAGACCCATGAGGGCAGAGATTGTTTCTATCTTGCTCAGTATTATATCTCTAGGGTCCCAAATGGTGCCTGGCACATACTAGGCATCTAAAAAGTTGTTTGTTTTTTTGCTGCTAATATCTGCTCTAGTCATCTATGTTGACCTGACTAACCCATCTCATCTAATTCTGGATGTCTGAGCTCTCACCCTCCCTCTCCGATTGATTCCCAATGCTGACACACATAATTTAGTTGGAGTCCCACACTAATTATTATTCATCAGAATACTTAGCACTTTTCATCATCAAAATGTCTTCCAATTTTAGTTAATTAATCAACCACAGATTTGTATGGAGTTGACTATAAAATCTTATGTGTGATGATAAATCATTGTAAAGTGGCATGACATTTTATATGGAAAGAGATCAATGTGAATTTACTTTCAGATTAACCGTGGTAGGGAAGTCAACCTGAGGAGTGTGTGGTATCCCCAGTAGAACCTCAGGTTGCCTTTGCACAATGAGTCAGGGATACCTGGGTTTAATCTTGAATCCATCAATTCCTGCCTGAGTATTGTGAGCAGGATTATTCACCTGCCATCTCAGTATCCTTGTGTGTGAAATGAGGATAATGCTAGAACCTACATCAGAAAGCTGTGAAGATTAAATGAAAATTACATGCAGAACATGTAATACTCTGCTTGGTACCTAGGGAGGGCTCAGTAAATACCTAATAACTATGTAACTCTGTAAACTGCCACTCAAGTCACAGTGGTAAAATTTCCTAAAATTTTGAAGCAATGGAAATTTACTTTTTGGTGTGGTACAAAAGAGTGGGGGCATCGGGACTTCCTCTTCTGGTTAGATAGGTGGACTTGGGCAAGTTACTTCACACAGCCAGTTTGTACAGCTCCTGGGAAGAATGATTCACAAAGAATGCAATGGAATGGAGCCCCTTGGAGCTTGATCTTGTATCTTGACATCTTAATTTCCTTATCTATAAAATATGCATATTAATTATTACTTTTCAGGGCTGGAAGGATTAACTCAAGCAATGTTTATAAAACTCATGGCCTAGCATATAGTATGTACTTGAGAGATAATTCTTATTTTGGAAAAATATAAAATATATTTAGTGCTTAACACCATGTATAGAGTTAGATCTAAAGTCATTTGAGTTAATGAATATTGAAATACATTATATCTAACTTTTAATTAATTAATCAATTAAGTTTTGGCTGCGTTGGGTCTTTGTTGCTGTGCGTGGGTTTTCTCTAGTTGCGGCACACGGGCTTCTCATTGTGGTGGCTTCTATGGTTGGAGAGCATGAGATCTAGACATGTGGGCTTCAGTAGTTGAGGCTCGTGGGCTCTAGAGCGCAGGCTCAGTAGTTGTGGTGCATGGGCTTTGTTGCTCCCTGACATGTGGGATCTTCCCAGACCAGGGCTTGAACCCGTGTCCCCTGCATTGGCAGGTGGATTCTTAACCACTGTGCCATTGGGGAAGCCCCTCTAACTTGGTTTTGATATAAAACTATAATGTTTAGAACCATGAAGATCTGAAGAAAATTTCTACTTTATAAAAAAAGCAAAATAATCTTCAGAAAAAGGACTTTTTCCCCAGTTCTGTCTCTCTCTCTCTCTCTCTCTTTTCTTCTCTGAACCTTTGGAAGTCTACTTCATGTGAGTCTCTCAGTGTATTGATATATAGATTAGTTTTCTTTATTCTATTTTGGATTTTTCCAATGCAAAGCTCCTTTCTTTGGTAAAATCCCATTATCCTTGAACTTGGATTTTTTTCTCTTCACATCTGTATTTCTTCTAGACATCACTATAATAATCTTCTATAATTTAATTTTCAGTTCACTTTCCTTCTGTTTGTATTCACTTTCTGCGCCTCCTTTGTCATCTTTTTCTCTGATTAGATCTGCCAGATTTGAAATCTGCCCTAGCATCAGCTCAGGCTCAGAGCAGACCAATGCCATCACATGGGTGACTGCAGAAAGCCTTAGAAGGAGCTGCATAAAGTTCCAGAGGGGTCTACGGTCAGGTAATTGGGGCAGATTATACATGAGAGACCTAGCACCATGTTACCACCTACCCAAATTCGTCTACAGTCCTTCCTTCAAGGCCACTGCATACAATTATTGTGTAGCCTGTTCACTGTGACCTGTAGCCTTTTCTATTCCTATTCTATTCTATTCTATTCCTGGACAAGGGCACTGGCTGAAGGAGTGGGACATGAAATCCAGCCTGCACTCCATCCACAGAGCTGTGCTCTATTTGCGATAATTTACATACTGGCAGGAAGGCTGTCTCTATCTAACTCACACAAAGACTTCCATCTGAGTTAGCAGAAGATCTGCCTTCTTTTGGGGAATTCCCAGAAATTCACACAAGGTGGAAAGAACAGAGGTCCTTTTACTTCACTGTGTGGACTAAGTACTCTTTCAGAATGTGTTTTGTACTTTCTCCCTCTGATCTGTTGCTCATGCTTTTCTCCTTGGTTGGAATGTCTTTGCCTCATCTCTTTCCCCACTCCCCACTTCAGCTGTCCAATCAAAGGCAAGCTCCAAAACTTATCTCAGACAACATATTTATGAATTTTTTGTGTCATCTTGTGGCAGATGCACCCTAAGGTGACTCCCAAATGAGTCTTCATATAATTTTTCCTTTTAAGTGCAGGCAGAACTTGTGATTTGCTTCTAGCCAATAAAAGAGGGCAGAGGTAATGGGATGGTTACTCCTGGGGTTACCTTAAGTTATATAAGACTCTATCTTAGCAGACCGGAGAGACAGATTCTTTTGCTGGCCTTGGAGAAACAAACTGCCATGTATGAGAAGGCTTGTGAGAAGGCTATGTGGCAAAGAACCATGGGTGGCCTTTAGGAACTGATGGCCAGGAGGAAAGCAGGGACGTCAGTCCTACAGCTGCAAGGAACTGATCCTGCCAACAGTCACATGAGCTTGGAAGAGCATCCTGAGCTCTAGATGAGAATGCAGCTCAGTCTGTACCTGGATTTCACCCTGGTAAGACATTGGGCAGAGGACCCAGCTAAGTTGAACCAGGACTTTGACACGTAGAAACCATGAGATAATCAATAGATATTTTAATGTACACCTCCTTCATTAGACATAGTATACAACAGGTCTCTGACTGCCTTCATGATGTGTTATGATATTGTTTCACTTTTATAACACTTTTGCTACAGTATCTATCAAATTACATTGTTATTGATCATTAACTTTGTTTATTGTGCTTGGTTTAATGATCCCAGGTTAGGTACAAACACCTAGGCAGAGAAACAAGACAAAAAACAATGCACATTTGTAGAACATGTCCAAAAGGGAAGAAAATGACTGGGCTAGGTGACATCTCGAAATCTCAGTCTTTGTCTAAGCAAGAAGAGCTGGACAATGCTATCAGGTGTCTTTTACTATTGCCCACAAGAGCGTCACATGAGAAAAGGAATTTATGCCATTGTGTCCATTTGTAGGAAAGGAGAGAGATGGTAAAAAGGTATATTTTGGCGGTTTACAGGGCAAAGAAATGTATGGAGAAAAGAATACATCTTCACAAAATTAGTAAACAACTTTTATTTATTTGAAAAGTGTTTAGAATTGCTGTGAAGTTGTTAGAAGAAAAAAATATAATTTTGGCTTTTATATTAAGAAAATACAGAATTATCATATTTTCCCCAAATCAATATCTCATTTTAAAAATTTAAACCAAATGCACAGATTAAGATGGTGACATAGGTGATTTCCAACTTCAGCCCCCCTCACAAGAAGACCAGCTAGCCACTATCCATAGGCAAAGCACCATTGTGAAAATCCCAGAAACCCAGGGGTGAGGCTAAAGCATTCCCATGGACCACAGAGATCCCGAAGGACCGAATTAGAAAGGTAAGGAGAGTGGCTACATTGCCCCTCACCCAGGACCACATAGCAACACACTAAGGGGCCCCACTGGGTCTATGGTTTCTCCAGTGGAGGGAAAAAGAGCCCAAGGTGGACATTCAGCTTCCTTATCATTGCTTGGCGCTTCCCAAGAAGCCCACTTAGGTATCCTCACAGGCATCGCTGGGGAAATCTCTGGGACTTGACCACTGAGAATCAGATAGAAATGGAGCAGGGTGGCAGGGCTTATAGCAAACAGCACTGTGCCTGTTAGAATGGCTACTATCCAAAAGACAAGCAGTAACTAGTGCTGGAGAGGACGTGGAGAAAAGGGAACTCTTGTGCACTGCTGGTGGGAATCTAAATTGGTGCAGCCACTACAGGCAACAGTATGGAGGTTCCTCAAAAAATTAAAAATGGAACTACCATATGATTCAGTAATTCCACTGGAATATATATCCCAAGGAAATAAAATCACTGTCTTGAAGAGGTATCTACACCTCCAGGTTGATTGCAGCATTATTTACAATATGCAAGTCATGAAAACAACCTGTGTCCCTTGACAGAGGAATGGATAGAGAAAACGTGAATGGAAAGAAAATAAAGAATAGAATATTATTCAGGGCTTCTCTGGTGGCGCAGTGGTTAAGAGCCTGCCTGCTGATGCAGGGGACACGGGTTTGTGCCCCGGTCCGGGAAGATCCCACATGCCGCGGAGCGGCTGGGCCTGTGAGCCATGGTTGCTGAGCCTGCCCTCCGCAACGGGAGAGGCCACAACAGTGAGAGGCCCGTGTACTGAAAAAAAAAAAAAGAATATTATTCAGCCATAAAAAGGAAGGAAATCCTGCCATTTGTAACAACATGGATGAACCTTGAGGACATTACGTTAAATGAAATAAGCCAGGTGGAGAAAGAGAAATACTATATGATCTCCCTTATACACGGAATCAAAAAAACTGAGCTCATAAAATCAGAAGAGATTAGTGGTTGCCAGGGGCTGGGAGTGAGAAGTGAGAGGGGAAAAGGGTAAGGTAGTCAAAGGATAAAAACTCCCAGTTATAAGATGAGCAAGTTCTGGGGGTGTAATGTACAGCATGGTGACTCTAGTTAACAATAGTGTATTGTATACTTGAAAGTCGCTAACAGAGAAGATTTAAAGTTTCCACCACACACAAAATTTTGTAACTCTGTGAGGTGCTGAATCTGTTAACTAATCTTTTTGTGGCAATCATTTTGCAGTATATAAATATATCAAATCATTATGTTATAGACCTTAAACTTATACAATGTTTTAATATAATGCTATAATGTCAATTATATCTCAGTAAATCTGGAAGAAAATAACATTTCCATAGTAATGTTGAATGACAAAATGTTATATAAATTGATGTGAATAGTGAAAGAGTATCATTGATTATGAAACATGTCCTCCTTCTTATCTGCTCTAGTGCTTCTTTGACCAAAGTTCCATTAAAGCAGTTACTTACTGTATTGTATTGAAATTATATATTCATTATCATGTGGGCTAGGGTGTGCAAGGGTCTGGTGAGCACAAAGAGAGAGCTTGTGCTGTGGCTGACAGTTCAGAGGAAAGAAAGTTTGGGCCAGTGGCTTTTAACATCTGACCCTTCCACCAAAAGCGAGAGACCCATTGGGTGTCAGATCCCCACCCCCTGGATGGAGGGGAGTGGGTGATCATGGAGAAGGCAGCAGGAAGTGTTCACTGCTATGCTGTATGGAAATGAAAAGAGGGATGGATTAGGGATTTTATCTTCCCACCCACAACCCTTTGACTAAAAACCCTCCTCCTTTAAAATATTTGTTAATTTTTTAAAGCCTTCACCCTTGTGGCTCAGATCTAGAGCAGTGTTCTTGACAAAGAATAAAGTTCATGCAAACTTAAGTATTTAGAAATATTTACAACTGCCAAGACATGGAAGCAACCTAAGTGTCCATCAACAGATGAATGGATAGAGATGTGGGGTATAAACACACACACACACACACACACACACACACACACACACACAATGGAATATTACTCAGACATAAAAAAGGATGAAATTTTGGCATTTGCCGAAACATGGATGGACTTGGAGGACATTATGCTAAGTGAAATGTCATACAGAGAAAGACAAATACTGTATGATATCACTTATACATAGCTGTGTAGCTTTTGAGCACTTGAAATGTGACTCAGCCAATTTGAGATATGAGACAAGTATATACATACTGAATTTCAAAGGTTAAGTATGAAAAAAGAATGTAAAATATCTCAATAATTTTTCTATTGACTGCACATTGAAATGATAATATTTTGAATATATTGAGTTAAATAAAATATATTATCAAAATTAAAAAAACAATCCAAGTGCACAGGATTCACCTTCATATAACATTTTCAAAAGCTTGAAAGTGAGAAAAACTTTGCTTTTGTGGTTCAGTATTTTACATATTCAAACTCTTTTTACTTCTAGTGCATGAGCCCATCATTTTTCAAGTTTTCATTTTGATCATTATAGCCTCAATAAATGAACCTATTTTATTGCCATCAAAAGAAAAAAAACCTCTTTTACACTACAGAATCAAAAAAGATTATGAATAATTATTCATATAAGCTAAGTCTGTAAGGCAATTTGAAGAGCATTTCACTTTTATTTTTTTTATTGTATCTGCAAAATTCCTCCTCTGCCTCTGTTATTAGAGGTGTATGCTTTCAAATATGAGAAATGGCAATAACTTGGTTTTCAAATGGAAAACGGTAAAGAGAAGCTTATGAAAATCAAACATCCAACCAAGTGCTTTATTCCGAGGTATATCTTATTTTATTCTTTCTCTCTCTAACCGGTCCCATTATTTAAGAATAAAATGAGCCCATTGAACTATTTTGATTTAGGGCCATTTGTTGAGCTGATTTCAGGCTAAATTAGGAAGTAGACAATGCTCGCACTTAGCGTCCTTTTTGAGCCACCTTACTCTATCCCATTCATCTGTATTGCCCTCAAGCCACTCGGGGAGGGTCCCCCATTGAGGTGAAGCAGTTGGTTCTCCCTTCCCAGCACTATCTCACATCAGAGTTTCCTCCCTCCCAATCCAAAGTTACTTGTGCCTAGTCTCTTTTCCTCATCATTTTATTAGGTAATAGGCTAGCAATTCAAGTAAGTTTGTTCAGAGAAGTTAATGGTTTTTTCCTACAGAAGGGTAGTAATCCTTTATTTTAGATGGCATTTTAAAGTTTGCGAAATACGTGCCCATGCATCTCATTTGACATTCATAGAAGCCTAGGGAGCATAGATTTCTTTCCCTGTTTTGCAGAGGAAGAAACTGAGAGGTTAAATGACTTCCTCAAAGTTAGGTGAGTAATTAGGAGAGAATCCAGGTCTCTTGATTCTAGGCCTTTCCCTTCTACTGTTAAGTTCCCTGACCATGGATAATACGTTTTCAGCCAAAGAAGAGACAGTGTAACTTCAGGCACTATATTTGACCAGTGGGGGGTTGTATTATTGAAAAATTATCTTGTTATCCCTCAAATCATATCACATTGTTACTGTCCTCCTTTGCTTTTACTGGCTATTCTTATTTAGCAGTGTGCAGGCAATTTCTTGTGATGTTAAAACAAAGCAGATGTTGGCACTCCATCTCAGACTGAATGAATTAAATTTCCAGTAGATGGGGGATAAATTGTAGTTTTAAAAAGACCACTGGTGATTATTATGCCTTTTCCAGGTTAAAAACCATTAGCCCAGATCCTGACCAGTAATTAATTTTTGCCTCATCTTATATCTCTGGTCTTAGTGGCAATCTTGGCCCAACCTCAGTCTAACTCATGATGGAACCATGTTTCCTGGCAGCCTTTCCTATTCGTGATAGAAAGTGAATGATAGTGGGGCAGGTATCTTGTGGTCAATCTAGTCATGCAGTCATGAACTAATCTAATACCGAGACTGCTTCCCAGCATTCACTATTAACAAGTTAGGAGATGGGGTTTACTATATGGATTACTTGGATAGTAGAATAGTTTGACTTGAAACCATTTGGAAGTTACATATTTCTATAATTTTAGAACACTGTAAGCCAATTTAGAAGACTAGAATTAGACAGGGTTAGTGGTGATATAAATTGCAATTGGATGAGACTGAGAATTAACATAACTCTCATACTTTAATGTTCTCATTTTCTTCCAATTAAAGCATTGCTTTTTTTTTTTTTTTTTTTTTTACCAGCACTCTTCTTTACCAATCTCTTTAAATGGATGCTGCCTATTTCAGAGGATAATAGGTATTAGCATGTCATTATCTATTGCTGTGTAACAAATTCTAAAAAATTTATTAGCTTAAAATAGCAACAATTTCATTTGCTAATGATTCCATGAGTTATCAATTTGGGCAGGTTTTGAGCTCGGCTGCATTGTTCTCATTGTCTTTCCTGGGCCATTCACTTGGCCGTAGACTTCTAGTGGCTGAACTGGGACTGGGTTGTCTAAGATGGCCTCACTCACAAGCGAAGTGCTTAGTAGACGGTCCAGCTGGGGCGCTCTGCTCTACCCCAAATGGTCTATTCAGGAGGCCAGTTCAGGATCGTTCACGTTGTGGTCTTAAGGTCCCAACTGGAGTTGAAAGAGAGCAAGCCCTGATGTGCAAGTACTTTTTAAGTCGTTGTTCATCTCATGCTTGCTAGTATCTCATTGGCCAAAGCAAGTCAAATGGCCAAGCTTAGACTCAAAGTGTGGAGAAAAAAGCTTTACCTCTTGATAGTGCATGGTCATCTTTGCAAATGACCCACAACAATAGAAAAAACTGGTATATGATTATGTAAAACACAGAGAAATCCAAATGACAAATAACCTAAGAATAAAAAAAAATAACACAGAGGAACAGAGTAGAAGGTTATAAAATAAACTGAAGCATTTATTCTAAGCATTAAGCAAATATAGATTTAAGTAAACATTTTCTTAATATCATTCAAATCTTGCTTTTTAATTTTTTCCAAAATGATTTTATCTATTGGGAAAGATTATATTAAACATCATTTAAATATTTAAGCCCTGAGACATACCAGGTCATGAATTGTGTTAATCTGCACAAAATGAAAGTTTGCATAAATGGCCAAACATAATTTCCATCCTAGAATATTTTACCATAATTATGAAATATCATATTAAAGTGTGAGTGCATTGTCTGAGTAAACTAGAAATATGTCATCAGTTCAGTGCTCTGACTATGAAATGAGCAGTGTTTACTCTTGAAAACTTCACTCAAGTAATGAGGCACATTAATTCTGAGCAGGGTTTCAGTTATCGCTCTGAATTTAAAGATCTTTTAATTCTTCTCTGCCTATAAAAAATTCATGGACTGGGTTTGATGTATCCCATGTTTCTGGTAAGCACACACACCTTGCTTCTAATTTGAGATGTATTTAAGAACAAGACAGGCAGGGGAAAAATGCTTGATCTTGCTATAAAGTACAGAGTACATGACCAAAGAGAGCTCATTAAAGTCAAAAAAACACCTTATGTGAAATTCTACGGGAGTCTCTGCCCAACTCTACTCTTGTGATAGTCTACTTATCTTGGAATTAAAATACTGCAAAAATACTCCTTTTTTATCTCTACAGTTCCCAGGCTCTGACATCACCCATTTCTGTCTCTCTAGTTTATCTTCCTTTTTCTTGCTTTCACACCTCAAAACTTATTTCAGTTCAGCTTATCCTTTAATTCCACTCATGGGCTATCCATGCCTGTCCATTAACTATCATCTCCTGTGCTTTTGTATGTGAGCTTTAGTTCATTGCTAAAAACTTTCCTTCATCTTCATTCTTTATTCCTTCAGTGGAAATGTGGTTTCCTCAAATAACACTATAGATATAGAAATAGAAATAGGTATAGATATGTATATAGATGATAGATAGACTGTTGCCTTCTTTTGTGATTCTTATGAATTCAGAAAGGCTCAACCTATTCTCTGCATTTCAGTAACTTTTGCATTTCAACTCTTTCCTGCCATTGCTTCACTTGGACATTGTGTCTGTGTTACTGCTCACATTACTCTCTTCATATTTCTTATCTCCCACTAAATAATTAGTGACTTTAATATCCACATTGAATATAAGATGCTGAATCAAAGTTCCTTACTCATACTACCAGTGACCTTAACTTCCACTTCCTAACACTACTATTATTGCTCTCATGTCCTGGATTTTGCCATTACCAACCCAGCTCCATCTCACAGATTACCAAGTTGTTTTTATCTGACAGTTAGCTAACATTTCTTAACATTCACTAAATCTTACCCTTACCTTTTTTATGAATAAGCATTTCTCTCTCCTTCTTTGCCCACTTTGCATAAGTTGGTGCAGTAGAAAGAGTAAGAGGCAGAAGATCTGAGTCTCAATCTTCTTCCACCATGTGATACCTGAATGACCTTAGCTAACTTTTGATTTCAGCTTCTTTTTTTTTGTATGGTGGAACTTCTTCTTTGTACAATGGAAGTAAAATAAAAACCTATTTCACAAGATGAAGTGAATTCTCGAAGGACTGAGTTGAAGATTATTGAACATGTAAATCTTCTTGAAGCTATTGTTTGCTGTTATAAGAACAAAAGAAACATTTTTAACAAAATACCATATGAGTAGTAGACTACCAATGAGCAGTCATCAAGCATGCCCAATCATACTGTAACTAAAAAATGATGACATGTTTGTAGGCATGTGTTAGGAAAGGTCATCAAGAAGACGTGACCACTGGTTTGACCTGTCAGCTGGAAGGCTGCTCACCCCCTCCCCTGATCTTGGAATGTGTACTCCACTTACCTTCCCCTCCCTAGAAGTTACTCAAGGATACAGTTTTGAGATAGTAATGTGGTATTGTAAACATCTGGATGGTGTATATGACTAAACCCTTAAAGCCTCTATATAAACTTACAAGATTTGGTGGGGAGTGTGGAAATCTTGTTTTGAGGCTGCCCAAGGCAAACTGCACAACTAAGGTCCCTTGCTTATAAAACCTGCCACCTACCAATATGGAGTGACCTGCCTCTCTTTTTGGTTTCTCCCTGCTCTCCATGTACAGGGGCAGACTTCAGATGATAACCTGAAAACTCCTGAGGAGATTGCAAACAAATTGTGTATGGAAAGTTTTAGGAGGTCTGACTAATGTAGGTCTGACCAGGGTCTACTATACAGTCTTTAGCAAGTATTAATTGAGGTACTATCTGTAAAATATTTGGGCACAGGGATTTATTTACCTCTTTGCCATTTCTGTGGTAGCATTTCTCAGTAGTACACCTTCTGTTTTACTTGCTTTTGCATCTGGATCACAGAATGTTGTTGAAAAAGTCATTAAAAGTGAAATGATTTATTACACTGATGATTCATGGTATTTAATTTAAACTGGACTTTTACCAGTACTCCTTTCTTCTCTTGTTTGTTTCATAGATCACTCTCCCTGAGCTGTCATCTTTCTTTCTGCAGCCTCCCAGTGTCACCCTCCTTCTTCATTCAGGCCAACTCATCTCATGAATTAGACTTATGTCTTTTAACTGGACTTAGTATCTGTGAGGCCTCTATTTTTAATTAATGGAGTATCATGACTATTCCTTCCAAGGTGAATCATAGAGGCAAATTTGAGTCCTTGGCTTGTTAATTATTTGTATATTAAATTACTTACCAAATCCTATTTTATCTCATATTTTTCTCCTCATTAGAATTTGTGATGTGCAGTTGCCCTGGGTCAGGTTCTCGTAACCTCAATCTGAGTGTACTCAGAGAGTTCTAGCTATTTTTTATCCAGTTTGCCCTGCACATTTCTCTCAACCTGGACTCTCCACCAGAGCCAGGCCATTGGGCAACACACCCTACCCTGGGCCCAAATTTTTCTTTTTTTTTTTTTTTTGGCAGACCAGTAACATTTTAAAAAAACTTATTTATTTATTTATTTATCTATCTATTTATTTATTTATTTATGGCTGCATTGGATCTTCATTGCTGTGTGAGGGCTTTCTCTAGTTGCAGTGCTACTCTTCATTGCTGTGTGTGGGCTTCTCATTGCGGTAGCTCCTCTTGTTGTGGAGCACGGGCTCTAGGTGTGTGGGCTTCAGTAGCTGTGGTGCACGAGTTTAGTTGCTCCACGGCATGTGGGATCTTCCCGGACCAGGGCTCAAATCTGTGTCCCCTGCATTGGCAGGTGGATTCTTAACCACTGCGCCTCCAGGGAAGTCCCTGGGCCCAAATATTAAATGCACTGCTCAGCCTCCATTATTGCATGAAAGTATGGAAAAATCACCAATGTTTTTACAAAACATTAGACCTATTGTGTAAATCTTCCCGATAAAACAACTTGCTTTGATTAAAGGAGGGAAAGCATGCTTCCAAGGAATGAGAAGTATGGAATAGTTAGATTCCAAATTTATATGTTGGATGTGGAAATCATGGGATGAGTGAAGGAAGGAGGTATTTGGATACAAAATTCACTTTTCAAGTTCTGAATACTCGATTTTAAGATGGTTTAAAGGAGTCTTTTGCTTTCATCATCTGAGAGTTCTCCATGAAACAGTTGCTTTTAATGAGTCTGATATCAAGAAATATTGAATATATTGGCCCTGAAAGTGGCCCACATCCTGAGATGTTGTTGCCATTAGTAACACATATTATGATTAGAAAAGCTTAAATATTTCTTTCTTCACTAATTCTTTATTAATCAAAATACTTAATGCATGTCTATTACATATCAAGCACAGAGGCAGTAGGTGACAAAGTCAAACTTTGTCGTAAATCTCATACACCAAAGTGCATGTTTGCTACACCACAAAATGACAGTTTTTCCAAAACCCTAAGCACATGCCCCAAAGTAAAAATATTTTGTTTGCTTCCATTGTACAGTAAGATAATTATCCTAATTCCTAGTAATTGTAATTTTAAATGAAAGCAGTCAGATTCATAAAGCCCACATACTTCAACAGAACAACTAATACTTCTGATTCTTGGGCCATTATGAGAACAGAACAAAGGATGTTAGATCATCTAACTCTATGATTAGCTGAGGTGGTTCCAGAGATATTTTCAGGGTTCAACATGTAGCAAACATCTGAAAGCTTCTTCATAAACATAGATTCTTACGAAATTCTGAGACCAAGTTCAGAAAAATGCAATTTAGTTCCATTAATGTGTAAGATTGTTTTGAGTGCACAAATATAAGTTCTAGTCTCTGATTTTAAGGAGGTGAGAATCTGGTTGGGCATAAAGGGTATATACGACTGAAACAATTAGAAAGCAATCCTGCCAGATTCTACTAATTAAAATAGTGTGGTGATGACACAGGAGGAGATAGACCAATAGAGCTAAATAGGCTCCAGAAGTAGAACAAAATATGTCAGATAATTTAGTATAGAATAAGTTGAAGTTTCAACCCCTAAGAAAAAATGGGCTTTTGCTATTAACTTATGTTGGGGTACTAATTAATTATTTGGAAAAGGAAGGACAAATTTGTTCTCCTGTTAACTATGCACAATAAATTACAGGTGAACTAAGACATAAAATTAAAATAGTGAAATGATAAAAATATTAAAAGAAAACATGGAAGAATTAGAAAAAATTATAGAGTATGTTAGGACAGCCTGAATAAAGCTCTGTCCCTGTGTACACGAATGTACACACACACACACACACACACACAGAGCAAAAACCCACTGAAACTAAAGACAAGATAGAAAATATTTGTATCATCTATGACAAAAATTTAATATTTTTAACAAACAGCAAAGTTCATAAATAAAAGAAGAAGATGAGTACTGTTAGAAATAAAATCATATGATTAGGTAAGGTAGAAAAGAAAAAAATATAAATGGCATATAAGTATATATAAAGATGTTCAACCTAACAAGTAAGCAGAGAAGCAAATAAAAACAGTAGAATGTTATTTTTAACTTCTTAGATTGGAAACTCTGAACAAATATTTAAGATATTAATGGATATTTAGAGTGTGACAAATTCATTTAAACTAATGAAAGGCAGTATGTTAATATGTTAATATGTATCAATATTTCAAATATGTATGCTTCTGACCCAGTGAGTTCACTTGTGGGAACATTTTCTTAATAAGTTCTTAAAAATGAATAATTATATTTTTATATATAATATATATATAATTGTATATATAATATATATACAAAAAAGGCTTGTGGCAGTATTATTTACAATTGGGAAAAAAACAAGAGGTAGTGAAGAGTTGTTAACACTGTCAACATTTTAGCCAAATTGAATGAATTTGAATTCTGGCTCCATGACTTCTGAGTGACATTAGACAAATTATTTAAGCTCTCTTGGTATCAGTTTTACCATTTACAAAATGGAGATATCAAAAGTGCCTGCCTTGTATATTTGTGAGAGTTGTAAATAGTATAATACAATTAAGGCTCTTAAAACAGAGTCTGGGACTTCGTAAGCACTCAAAAAGGTAGGCTATTTAGAGATTTATTTATTATTTTATTATTTATTATTTATTAAGAGATTGGTTAAAAATTATTGTTTCAATTTGCTGTAATGATAGACTGAGTAATTTTCACCAACATTTCCCCTGAGAACAGCTAGAAAAGTTGGACAAAAATATACAAATCCCATATATTTGAAGTCATGGAAGACCTACGAACGTAATGAAAAATTATAGGGCCAAAAACTAGGAGAAGAAAGAAACCTAGAAGAGTGGGTATGTATTTGGGCCATTCTCCCCTTCACTGAGGGATAAAAATTGGAGCTCAGGGCCTGTAAAGGAAGATTTGGTGAACACACCAGGTTTTGGGTTGAGAATCAGAAGGAGTCTTTCCTAGAAGTAAGTGAAAGCCTTGATAGAAGAGCACCCAGGGTGACTAAAGCTCAGGTTTAATAACCTTAAATGCTAATTGGACTAAAATAATTTTGGATTGCTCATATCTCTACTGTTTCTGAATGCCCAGAAGAAAAGTTAAACCCTCTTTCAGGGAAGATAACATTTTAGCCTCAAATGGTCTCTCAAAATCTTTAGAATTTAGTGCCTCACATAAAAATAATAAAGCAAGCCCAGGTATACTAGGTGACAAAGCAATATGAACAAGTGCCAAGAGAAATAGGTAAAAATCCAGATAATTAATTCATTAGGCATGGACTTTAAAACAACTCTGTGGGCTTCCCTGGTGGCGCAGTGGTTGAGAGTCCGCCTGCCGATGCAGGGGACACGGGTTCTTGTCCCGGTCTGGGAAGATCCCATATGCCGCAGAGCGGCTGGGCCTGTGAGCCATTGCCACTGAGCCTGCGCGTCCGGAGCCTGTGTTCCGCAACGGGAAAGGCCACAACAGTGAGAAACCCGCGTACCGCAAAAAAACCCCACAACAACTCTGTTTAAAATGTTCAAGAAAATAAAAGCTGAACTGGGAAATTTGGCAGGGAAATGAGAAAACCTGCAAAAAGGAACCAAATCAAGATTCTATAATTGAGAAATATGACAAAAATTTATTCAGAAGTCAGTTAATGTGCTGAACAACAGATTAGTCACAACTGAAGAGAGAATCAGTTAAATAGTTGGGAAAAATATCCACAATGAAGTACAGAAAGACACAAAGTGGGAAAACATAGTTGTAGAGAAATAAAGACAAAGATTAACAAAGTAGGTAAAAACTCAAACCCAATTGTATGCTGCTTCAAAGAAACACTTCTGAAATATAAGGATTCAGAAAATATTAAAAGTAAAAGAATGAAAAAAAATGTATACTATGCAAACACTAACTAAAAGAAAGATGCTCTGCCTATATTATTATCAGGCAAATTAGAAAGTAATGCAAAAAAGCATTACTAAGAACGTGAAGAGATGTTCCACATTAATAATAAAATTTCAATTTGCCAGAAAAGTATACCTATTCTAAACTTGTATGTGTCTAAAAATAGTTTCAAAATATAGAAAACAAAAATTGATCAAATTTAAAAGAAAAGTAGACTGATTCACAATCATAGTAGGAGATTTTAAACAATTGTCTTGATAACTGATAAAACAGGCAGATAAACATCTGTAAGGGTATAAAATAGTTTACTACATGAGTTACACACTTGACCTAGTTCACATTTATCAAACATTGCATTCACCAACTGATATATACATATTCTCTTCAAGCACATATGAAACAATTAACCAAAATTTACACGCTGTCCACAAAGCAAGTTATAACAAATTTCAAAAATTTTTACTTATACAGAACATGTTGTTGTACCTCAGTGGAATTAACTAGAAATACATAACAAAAGATAATTTAGAAAATCTCCTTGTATTTGGAATTTAATCAATACACTTCTAAATAAACGATAGGTCAAAGAAGAAATCACAATGGATTTTGCAAAATATTTTGGACTGATAAAAGAAAACACAACATATCAAAATTTACGATGCTGCTAAAGAGGTACTTAAAGGAAAATGTGAGGTCTTAAATGCATATATTAGAGAATAAAAGCTATTAAATGTCAGTTACCAAAACCTGAGACACTACAGAAAAACAGCAATATATATGCATAAATTATGGTGCATTGTAAAATTGTATATACCTGATATGCTACACTGTGGAAGCAAACAGCTTGTAGGGGTTTTAGAGTTTTATCCTGTTTATGTAACTTTATATATGCATTGCAATATGTATGAAAATACACATAGCAAACTCTAAAATAATGATTGCGTATGGTGATAGTATTTTGGGTAATTTTTCATTTTTTCTTTATATGCTTCATATTTGAAGAATTTAATTCATAAAAAGTAACTTTAAAAAACCAAATTAAACACAATAATAAAGCTTTTTTATTCTAAAAACAAAATATTGGCATAAGATTATGAAAGAATAATCTGTGACTAACCTCTGAAATGTGTGGATTTAGCCATCAGGTAATTGGTTTGGTCAGGGTAAGGAGAGATCAAAGAAGTCTTAGAAGTGGTGATGGTCAGGAAAGCCTTCAATGAAAAAGTCAGGACATAAGCTGGGCCCTGAATAATGGGTACCATTTGGATAGACTGAAAGTAGTAGTTCTGGTATGCCAAGGTGAGCATACTCTGTCTACAAACCTACATTTCACTAAAGATTAGGTTTTCTCTTTGTGTGTGTGTGTGTGTGTGTGGTGTTTGTGCATGCACAGATGTATTGGGGGTTGTCAATGGGAGATAAAGCAAGTGTGGCTGATTCTAATCTCACTTAATGGAATTAGGCTTAGTTAAGACAGAATCCTGTCTTAGACTTTTAGACTCTTTCCTCTCTCTCATGCCTGTATCCAATCAATTTTCAAGTTCTACAGATTTTAGATTTCAAATACTTCTCATCTGTAACATTCTCCCTACTTTTCTTTGAGGTCCTAATTATTTATTGAATATACTCTGCTATTTCCTACCTCTGTGCTTATGCTCTTGATGTTTGCTCTAGCTGGAATGCCTTCCTCACATTTTTTTCCTCCTGGATAAGTTTTTTCATTTTTTAGACTTAGATGAGGCATCATCTCCTCAAGGATATTTTCCTTGAGGGATAAATATTTCTCTTCTAAGTCTTCTATGTTATTTTTATTTACTTTTATCCTAGTGGTTACAATATTATATTAAAATTATCTCTTTAGATACTTATATCTTCTACTGGACTATAAGGTTTTCAAGGGTAAAGGGTGTATCTCATTCAATTTTGTAACCACAGGTTCATAGTAGGTGTTCAATAAACGTTTGATAATTTGGATCATTGTAAAATGATGAGGAGTTTAGACCTCAGACTACAGGCTTTATTGACTCCTATTGGGTCCCAGGATAAGTTCACACAATAAGCTAGGTGAAAAAAGTTTTAATTCTCTTTTGGAATAATATTTTCTTTGTTAAATTGTTTTTAATGATATATTATCTTACTTAAGTTATAATTTAACTCTAAACAAGTGTTTTTGAATTCTTCAGTACATGATCAAGAATCATTAGTCATCAAGTTTGCTAAGTTATGGTGTCTATGATTGTTTCTCATTGATACTATTCTAAAAAGCATAATTTGTAATTTGGAGATTACATTATAGAGGCATATCTGTATTTGTATGGGGCTTAAGGTGATGTTGAAAATGTCAAAGCAAAGAATGTATAATTTAGCTGACGAATTCATTGGTTTTACCTTTTTTTTTTTTTTTTTTTTTTGTGGTTCGCGGGCCTCTCACTGTTGTGGCCTCTCCCGTTGTGGAGCACAGGCTCCGGACGTGCAGGCTCAGCGGCCATGGCTCACGGGCCCAGCCGCTCCGTGGCATGTGGGATCTTCCCGGACCGGGGCACGAACCCGTGTCCCCTGAATCGGCAGGCGGACTCTCAACCACTGCGCCACCAGGGAAGCCCCATTGGTTTTACTTTTATCACTGCCTATGATGAGACACAAAAGCCAAAGTACTTCTTTTATGGAAAGACTCATGCAAGGGAAATATAAAGCCTTTGGAACTTTATAATGAGGCCTTTATACTGGTCAGTTGACAACACAGATACAAAATGTGTTTTTTTTTTTTTTTTTTTTTTGCGGTACGCGGACCTCTCACTGTTGTGGCCTCTCCTGTTGCGGAGCACAGGCTCCGGACGCGCAGGCTCAGCGGCCACGGCTCACAGGCCCAGCCGCTCCGCGGCATGTGGGATCTTCCCGGACCGCGGCACAAACCCATGTCCTCTGCATCGGCAGGTGGACTCTCAACCACTGCGCTACCAGGGAAGCCCACAAAATGTGTTTTGAAGAGGCCTCAATTTAAAGTCTGTAATTTTACCAAGACTAAAGTTTTCTCCAATCCACAGTCTTCTTGATCCATCCTACAAAATTGCTTTTTATAATGACAAGTAAAAGAAGACTTACATAGTGGATGACTTTGGTGAATCCATTTGTCTTGGAAATGGTGGAGTTTATTTGTAATTTGGAGCAGAATGAGAACAGAATTAGTCTCTTTAAATGATGTCATATACTTCAGAATTGCTGACATTATTCTAATAATCTGAAATGGCTAATGAAGGTGATGACATTTTCTTTCAATATGAAGTTGGGTGAAACTACAGATGTCTTAGTGACCTTATTTTGGATTTTCACATATGCATGTGCTGATATCATTTTGTGGGTTTTTTTTTTTTGAAATTGCAAAGTTGACTTTAAAATGGTTAAAATTACTTTGCTAAGAAAACATTCAATTGAGAATGAATTGAAAAAGAGAATGTCATCTACTCTGCCTATAGAGGGAGTGTTTGTAATGTTTGACAGTTCGTCTGGTTTTATTGATTTGTTGAAGAATGATGTCCGCTCTTCAGGCTCCATTAGTCATTCTCCATTAGCATACATGGCATCAGAGGTTCTGAGAAGAATCCCAAAGAAGTGTACATGCCATGAAAGTCCTCCACTTTAGGAGAGCCAGAATCTCGAATTAACATATCTTCAATTAGTTTGTTAGGAAATAGTAGCAGAATAGAAATATGCCTTTAAAAATAACCAGGTAATATGCAAACTCATATATATAATAAAAATATTATGTATACACAATAAATAAATATGGTTTTAATGTTTATTCTTTAAAATACATATGTAAATAAATTATATATAACATACATTTATCTGCATGCTATAAATATATGCATGTCTTTAATATGTATATAACACATATGCCTTTAAAAATATATATCTTTACATATATATATAAACTGATATATATGTCATATAAATATACATTGTCTTCTAAGAAGAACAATTTAATTGTGACCAGCAACATATGAGAATGCTTTGCTTCCTAAACCCTTGCAAAATTGGGTATTATTAATATAATTGGAAAATATTTTCCACTTTGATACATAAGAAAAGTATATTATTATTATCATTTCAATTTTAATTCTTTATTATTGTGATTAAATTTCTTTTTAGTATCTTTGTTTTTCCTTTTGAGGTTGATTGTCCATATATATTACCTATTTTAATATGGGGGTGTTTATCTTTTGCTTAATGTGTCTGTACTCTTTATGTATTATGGATATTTAGCCTTTCTCAATTACATATATTGTGAATTTGCTTTTCATTAGTCTCTTGTCTTTCAACTTTGTTTTAAGATGATTTTTTGAATGCTTCCTCTCTTTTAAAATGTGTAGGACTTTCAATTCAATAAGCCAGTGGAAAAGTCCTAGTTCCATTTTGAAATGGACTGACCCTATGGAAGAGCTCTTAGAGAATTTGGTTCTTGAATGCATATTAGTGTTTTCAGTTGCTTATCTCCCCAACTCCCTAATTTATAACGAGTCATTCTTTCCGGTACCTATGGAAAATAGTCTGGGGGGTTCTAGTGTCCATTTATAAATAGTGAAATAAAAGCACAGAGCCCCAGCTCTTTAGAAGTATAGTTTCTCCTTTGTGTGGACTGCTTTTGCTGAAACTCTCACCATTAGAACTTAGTTGAGTGAACTGTATTCACTGGCTTTAGCAAGCAATAAATGACAGATTCCATCCAGTTGTCTAGAGAGCATCTTGATATTTTTCAATTATACCAAGTTATCAAATACTCTGTATTACATTGGTGACTCATTTCAAGATAATCCATGCATGGAAAAATATAACTTGGAGTCTAGTTCTTATTTTTGAGTATTACTCATGTTCACAGCATGGCACAGAAACTGAAGGAATAGGAAAGGAAGATTTTCCAGGCTAGTAAAATAAAGGGAAGACTGTAATTCAACTTACAAGTTTGATTAAGGAAAGAAAGTAGGGACTTTTCAGTGGGGTGTAAATTCTTCCTGGTGAGTGAGTCATCAAAGGTTTGACGATGTAAATATCCTCCACAAGACAGCTTCTCCATTGTAGGAAAAAAATGGAGGGACTGCATACAAAATTTTCATCCTTTCAGTTTTCTTTAAGAAAGTAACATTCTCTTTGGCGTTTATCTTTTAAAGAAAGCTGCTGCTGCCGCCAGTATTAAAGAGAAGAGCTTAGGTCAGTGTCACAATAAACAAACATCCTTTAAAAAGTGGCAGCAAAGGGGTACTGGGCAAGAGCTGGCAAGGAAAGGGGCAGTTACAGACAGAAAATTTACAGGTATTTTGTGTCAGATACCTATCTGATGTAAGAGTTGTTGGGATCTTTTATATTTTCCCAGGATTGTGGGTCCTGACAGAGGAATAGGGGCTCTTCTTATACCCCAGCAGGAGTGACAGTTTGGTGTTGATTTCTACTTAGAAGATCATCTTAGGTCATCCTACTCAGGCTGCTGGAATAATGAAAAGGCAAATTTCTTGGTTCTTTTGCCTTTTTCTTTTCTTCAAGGCAAAAGCATGAGTATTATTCTTCCCTCTAATTACAGGGCATTAAGTTAGAACTATCAGTTTACACATTACAAATGAATCTTATGTAGCACATTTATCACCTTGTTAATATCTCAAGTCAAAGTTTTATTATACTACATCACATTCCAGAGATTTTGTAAATTGAGATTTGGTAAGATTGCTATCATAAAATCTACCATATAAATCAAATGGGAGGACCCAAGATACAACTTACTAAAATTATTTTTTAATAAAGAAACTAGGCTTGAATAAGTATAACTGTAATAAGATGACAACTTATATGGACACTAGCTGATTTATAAAATCTTTTGGCTTATTAATAGATGCTCAGGGAAGGAAGTGTAGCTTTAATTTTTTAAAAATGATAGGCTATTCGAATAAAATAAAGGATGGGGTTTCACTGCACCTTCAGAAGGATTTTAAGATGACCAATCGAAATTGATACTGTGTTGCTAATGTATATGCTAAAGAAATACTGGAATGGGAACTGGGGATAGGTGGAGGGGAAGAGAGGAAAGTACTCATTTTGGGTTAGTGGAATAAGGCTAAACTGTAAGAAGTAAAATTTTTAGAAACTGACTTGTTAAATATTCATTTGACAGAAAAGGAACTATATAAATTTTGATTTCCTCAGGGAAAAAGAAAATCTAGTTTAGAAGAATAGTAATAACAGTGATAGTAAGAATAAAGCAACTAAGCGTATAATGCAGGTTATGGATTATAGAGACGTATTTTTTAAACGTTAAATAAAACAAGTTATATTAGCAATGTCACCTAGTAGGACTCTCTAGATAAACTATTTTAATAAACAGATACAAATCAATTATATCTATCAGGTAATTTTTGTGTAAGTGGTGCTTTTAGAAACTGAAGTTATATTGTCTTATACTTTCCTTTATACTATGTATCTGTACAGACTAGTAAATGCTTAATAAATGCATGATTTTTGAGGGTAGTTAAAATATTTCCTCATAATATTTAATTAGGATTCTTTTCAGTCATCAAGTTTACAGTGAGTACTTTCTGTGTATCTGGTTTTGTGCTAGGTACTTTGTAGATATATGAAAAATATAATGCTGTTTCAAGTGAGTCAGAGGATTTTCTTTTATAGCTTTATTGAGGTATAGGTGACATGAAATAGACTGAACTTCTTTAAAGTGTTCATTTTGATAAATTTTTACATAGATGTATACCTGCAAAATTATCACCACAATCCAGATAATGAACAATGTCCATCACCTTCAAAAGTTTCCTTGTCTCCTTTTGTAATCCTTCTTCCATCCCTCTTCCTCCTGTCCTCAGTCAGCCACTGATTTGGGTTGTCCCCACTGTAGACTAGTTGGCATTTTTTAGAATTGTACACAAATGGGATAACATAGTCTGCACTACTTTTTGTATCGCTTCTTTTACTCAGCATGACTATTTTGATATCCGTTCAAGTTGTCGTGTATCAGTAGTAATTTCCTTCTATAGCTGAGTAGTATTCCATTGTATGGATATACCACAGTGTTTTATCCATTTATTGATGGGCATGAATTGTTTCTAGTTTTACTAGTATGACTAAAGCTATAATGAACATTTTTTGTACATCTTTGCATGGGCACATGTTGTCATTTTTTTTGAGTAAATACCGAGTGAAGGAATAGCTAGGTCATATGGTAGAAACATGTGTAACTTTTAAAGAAACTTCCAAATTGTTTTCCCAAGTGGTTGTACAATTTACATTCCCAGCAACAGTGTATGAGAGTTCCAATCATTCCCCACACTCTCCAGCACTTGGCATAGTCACTTGTTTTTAATTTTGGTCTTTATTTTTTAGTGAGAATGAGCTTGTGTTTATTAGTCTCACCCACTGATTAAATAGAATTATCTGAGTCATAAACTACAAAATTTGGAAGCTACTAATAGATGATGAGATTTAAACATTCACCAACTAAAAAGATATATCAAAGAAGAGTTGAAAATTTGGTAACAGAGAGGCTTTATACGATTAGATATACTTTTTAAAATCATCATGTCAACAGTTATCACGAATGGAATTTTTAATCATCTATTGCAATCTGGACTGACTAAAATAAATAAAAGTTCTTTATAAACTCATGCCAAATATTTAGTTAAATGTACCAAGTGTAAATGGCATACTTCTTAATCCAGTTCTCTAAGCAAAAATGTCATAAAAGTCCTTTTACTCTTTATTAATTTAAAAAAACAAGATGTCTAGGAGAACAGAGGATTTTGGTTATTCTAATAGGTGTTGTTATGGATTGAATTGTTTCTCCCTATCAAAGTCCTAAGTACTTCAGAATGTGAACTTATTTGGAAATAAGGTTGTTATAGATGTAATTTTTTTTTTTTTTTTTTTTTTTTTTTTGCCGTATGCAGGCCTCTCACTGTTGTGGCCTCTCCCGTTGCGGAGCACAGGCTCCGGACGTGCAGGCTCAGCGGCCATGGCTCACGGGCCCAGCCCATCCGCGGCATGTGGGATCTTCCAGGATCAGGGCACGAACCCGTGTCCCCTGCATCAGCAGGTGGACTCTCAACCACTGTGCGACCAGGGAAGCCCGAATTATTGTTTTTACTTTGCCTTATTTACTCATGTTTTACACTCTATCCTTTGATAAAATATTATGATTTTTTAAAATATAGGTTATTTTGACTTTGTTTACCCTTGGTTATAATTTTTGAGACACGAATTAAAGTTTTACCCCCTTATTTTTATATTAAATGTCTTGGTCAGTGCTAATTGGTTTGATATTTAAAAAAATCAATTCTTAGGTATATCTGTGACCTCTCCAAGTTCCCCAAGTAAGCCCTAATTGTTTTTAATTGAGATGTAATTGACATATAACATTGTATAAGTTGAAGGTGTACCTATTAATTTGATACATTTATTTATTGCAATATGATTACTGCTGTAGTGTTAGCTTACACTTCTGTCATGTCATATAATTATTAAATCTTTTTGTGGTGAGGACAATTTAGACCTAGTCTCTAGTATTTTTTAAGTAGAGTTTCCTCAACTGGGAGGGAAAAGGGGAAATAAACTTGTGATTAGGCTGCCACTTCTCATCCCCTCTCACTCCCCAACTCAAGGAAGGAGCCTCTGAAGCCCAGAGAGGATAAGTGAGCTGCCCAGGATCACAAGACTAGTAAGTGGGACTAGGAATTTTAAAATATACTAAATGAATGAAGAAATATAGTAGACATAGAGATACTTATTATTGATTCAGGCTTACCAAAATGGAATGCTCTAAGCATCACTGAAAAATGGGTGGCTGTCAGAGTCACCTTCAGCTGCACGAGCAATTTGTTCAGGGTTCACATATGGTATACTTTTCAACATTAAAATGACTACCCACAGTGAAAATCCTCTGGGCTCACATATAATGATGTCAACTTAATAAACACGTTTTCCTAATGAAGAATGAGGGATATCAAGTTGACTTGAACCACTCTGTAGGTGAGTAGCTATTATAGGCTGAAGCAATCAGCATTAAACTTATTAGTGACAATTAGTATGCACAGCTTACTCATCATATTCAATTAGCACCTTAATGTATTTGGATTATATTAAGTGAGAGGATGATCTTTTAGTGTAATTAGGAAGTGAAGTGGGAAAAAAATCATCCGAGACTCTCACTAGAAGGACCCTATTAATTTGCTGAAGTAAAACTTAAATAATTCTCATGAACCTCTAGATATTTGGTTGATTTCCCCAACAAGAGCTAGGACTATCCAATAGAACTGTTTGTAATGATGGAAATATTCTGATGTCCAAGATGGTAGCCACTAGCCACATGTAACTAGTGGGTACTTTAAATAAGGCTAGTGTTGAAGAACTAAATTTTTAATTTAATTTAATTCAATTTAGTTAATTTAAATAGCCACATGTAAACAGTATAGACTAAGTTCAAATCTTTGGAGCTGCCAAATTAAATCACTTCTCATGTGTGAGGAGGAAGATAATTCTTTTTGGATAGCATTTTACACTTGTGTAATATTTTAAAATTCATAAAATTTTCACAATGACCCTGTGATTTAAGTGTTATTGTAACTTTGCAGTTGATGCAATAAAAAAGGTAGACAACTTGTACAAAGTCACCCAATCAATAAATGTATTTTTATTTTCAGTTTTATTATTAATTTCTAGTTTTATTGCATTGTGATGAGATAATGGTGCCTGTATTCCTTTAACATTTTGGAATTAGTTATGATTTTCATTATAGCCTAATATAATGGCCATTTTTATGATAGTTCTATATAAAAATAAGTTGTAGTTTTTATTTCAGGGAACAGAACTTGATCTATATTAATTAGTACTACTTTATTATGTGATTTAAGTCTTTATTATTTCTTACTTTTTTCCTTTTTGATCTGTCAAAGACTAAGAGAGGTGAGTAAAATTCTACTACTTTGTGTTTTTCTTTATAATTCCTATAGTTTTTGCTTTGTCAATATTGATGCTATATCTTTTGGTGCATTGCCAATCTTGACTTTTAAAAAAAATTTTCACTGTGAATATCTACTTTTAACATTATATAGTGACCTTTTGTCTCATTTAATGTTTTATAACATGAATTCAACATGGCCTGATATTCAGGTTAAAACCTGTTCTTTTCCTCCCTTCTTTCTTCCTTCTTTTCCCCTTTCCCCCTCCCTTCCTTCATTCTCCTTCTTCTCCCCTCTCTTTACCTTCCTCCTTTCTCCCTCCCCTTTCCCCTGACTTCCTTCTCTTTCTGTATTTGCCTTGTATACCTTTGTTCATGTTTTTACTTTCTTTCCTTTCTTAAAGATATAAGTTTAACCCATTTATATTTTTCTGACATGTATATTTGAATCTTGTTCTTTGAAATTAATTATACTTTATGTTTTTGCTGTTTTCAAAAATCACATTTAGTTCATATTTTTAACTTTACTTCTACTGTATAATTCCTAAATAATGTGGTATTTAAGAAGGTTTGCCTTTGTGTTCCAGTGGCTATTTTAGAACTATTAGATTATATAATTTTCTTAATTATTCAATACATTAGACATTATCTTTTATTTTCTTGCTATAAATGATCATAAAACTAGTGTATTTCTTTTCTTTTATCCTTTCCTCCACCACCTTACTTTAGTTAATTTTTCATTCTTAGTACTCTTCCTTACAATGATAAATATTTATGCTTTTGCTATTTTAGTCGAGGGCTTTAATGGCATCTTTTGAATTCTAGCTGTTGCAGATGAATTTCATGGTAATATTTAGAACTTTCAAATATTTAATAGGAGTAAAACCATTTTTTCTCTTAAGGAAAATTATCACCACACATAAAATCAATAAAACTGGAACTGTGGTTGAATGGGAGTGGGAAAGGGAGGCATTATGGGAGACCCAGAAACCTGCCCACTCTCCCCACCCCTGATGTTGCTCTTGAGTTACCCCCAAGGAACCCTGGGGCTCAAAAAGATATAGTTATACAACCATCACTCAGAATGATACTAGTATGTTGAGAAAGCAGATTTATAAATTACCCTACTAGTACTTACTGCTAAAGGTAGCATCTGAACCTTTGTAAGTGGGATGTTTTATGTTCTTAAATTGCTTTCTAATTTTTATTTTAATATCTTGAGATGCTAGAAAATTGTAAAGAAAGGATTTATATAAGGTCGAATTTACATAATCACTCAAAGCATCAGACAATTGTTTGGAGAATTAAAAATAATTAAGATACATATGGCTTTACAAGCTTTTTGGCTCAGAAACCTTTTGGAGATTAAAACAAGCAAACAAAACCCCCATGCAGATAGAGATCCTAATTGCCTAACCCAGAATTCTAATCTGGAAACTACATTAATTTGAAACACTTTTCCCCTCCACACCATCCATCCATGGACTCATACATTTATTCACATTATTTCCCCTACTTATTTTATAGTTCTGTTAAAGAATTTTTAATATTTGGCTAATATTTTATTGTAGGTTGAAGTTCTTTCTAATGGTTAATGTTTAGTTAAACCAGAGTAGTCCCATGGGACCTAAATACTTGCAATCTAGGTTGATCTAGTTAAAGTGTTGAAATTAATATCTAATATTTATTGAGAGCTTGCCAAGAGCTAGTCCTTGGGCTAAGTTTTGTGCATACATTAGCTCATTAAATCCTCACAGAAACCTTACAAGATATATCTGCATTTTATTCATAAAGAACTTGAGGCACGAAAAAATTAAGTAATTTAAACAAGATTAAGTTAGAAGGGCTATTCTTGTGAAATACACAAACTAGCTGATAAGACTTTGACTCATTTGTCTTGCTCTTTAGATGTAACCCTCTGTATACACACATGCCATTCCTTTGTTCTCCATTTAGAACATACTGAGGTCTGCTTTTTAATTAAATGTCCCAACACACTGATTGCAAAACAGTGGTTATGAAGAAGACCAGAAGAATTATTCAGCTATAAGAAATTCTGAGAATTCGGGTGTATTTGGGTAGGTGCAGTTGAGAAGTTAGTTCCATTAGCTTAAAAGAAAACTTATTTCTTATAAAAAGGTAAAAGCATACCTGGCAAGCCTGATAGTATATTTAACATTTGGTTAGCCTATTCCAATTTGAACCTGTTTGCCTATGTTTTCACAGTTTAGTTCCAGACATCTTTGGAAGTGTAACAGCCAAAGTTTGCATTTTCAGGATAGCCATGTTGTCATAAGTCAGGAAGAACACAGTACTTTCATTCATGTGCTCAACCTCTTGTTGGCTTTCAGAATATTTTACAACTTTGCTAATTACAGACATCTGCATGGCACTCAACACTCTATGACATAAATCACAGCAAGATCCTTTTTGACCCACCTCCTAGGGAAATGAAAATAAAAACAAAAATAAACAAATGGGACCTAATGAAACTTAAAAGCTTTTGCACAGCAAAGGAAACCATAAACAAGACCAAAAGACAACCCTCAGAATCGGAGAAAATATTTGCAAATGAAGCAACTGACAAAGGATTAATCTCCAAAAGTTATGAGCAGCTCATGCAGCTCAATAACAAAAACACGAACAACCCAATCAAAAAATGGGCAGAAGACCTAAATTGACATTTCTCCAAAGAAGATATACAGACTGCCAACAAACACATGAAAGAATGCTCAACATCATTAATCATTAGAGAAATGCAAATCAAAACTACAGTGAGATATCATCTCACACCGGTCAGAATGGCCATCATCAAGAAATCTAGAAACAATAAATGCTGGAGAGGGTGTGGAGAAAAGGGAACACTCTTGCACTGCTGGTGGGAATGTGAATTGGTACAGCCACTATGGAGAACAGCATGGAGGTTCCTTAAAAAACTACAAATAGGACTACCATATGACCCAGCAATCCCACTACTGGGCATATACCCTGAGAAAACCATAATTCAAAAAGAGTCATGTACCACAATGTTCATTGCAGTTCTATTTACAATAGCCAGGAGATGGAAACAATCTAAGTGTCCATCATCAGATGAATGGATAAAGAAGATGTGGTACATATATACAATGGAATATTACTCAGCCATAAAAAGAAACGAAATTGAGTTATTTGTAGTGAGGTGGATGGACCTAGAGTCTGTCATACAGAGTGAAGTAAGTCAGAAAGAGAAAGACAAATACCGTATGCTAACACATATATATGGAATCTAAGAAAAAAATGTTATGAAGAACCTAAGGGTAAGATGGGAATAAAGACACAGACGTACTAGAGAATGGACTTGAAGATATGGGGAGGGGGAAGGGTAAGCTGTGACAAAGTGAGAGAGTGTCATGGACATATATACACTCCCAAACGTAAAATTGATAGCTAGTGGGAAGCAGCCACATAGCACAGGGAGATCAGCTTGGTGATTTGTGACCACCTAGAGGGGTGGGATAGGGAGGGTGGGAGGGAGCGAGATGCAAGAGGGAAGAGATATGGGGATAGATGTATATGTATAACTGATTCACTTTGTTATAAAGCAGAATCTAACACACTATTGTAAAGCAATTATACTCCAATAACAATGTTAAAAAAATTGAGATAATTTTATAGAATTCTAATGTTAAAAATGCATTTAACTTTTCAAGTCTTTTTCTTGACTAGAATTTATAATATGCTCTAGAATTGTCACACCAATGTCAGAAATATTTGTGAGGAATTCGGGATGGAAAATTCTTTTCTAGTGACTCCATTTTCATGCTTTTAAATTTTTTTCTAAATATTTTCCAAATAAAGACCCAAACACAGAGAGTCTCTTGAAATTTGTTACTGAGGGTCAGCAAAAGTAGTTATTCTGTATACTTCCCAATCCTTAATCTATTTCTTTGATTCTCCAAGTGACACCTTAGGAATGTGGAAAGTTATAATTTAAATGGCAAAATACTTTTTTTACTCCAAATGTATACCACAGTCCACTGCCATTATGAATATCCATCTGCAACACATACTTAGCAGTTTTGGGACAACTTTGGCCAGACTGATATATATATATATTTTTTGTGGTATGTGGGCCTCTCACTGTTGCGGCCTCTCCCGTTGCGGAGCACAGGCTCCGGACGCGCAGGCCCAGCGGCCATGGCCCACGGGCCCAGCCGCTCCGCGGCACACGGGATCCTCCCGGACCGGGGCACGAACCCGCGTCCCCTGCAACGGCAGGCGCACTCTCAACCACTGCGCCACCAGGGAAGCCCCAGACTGATATTTTTACCGAGACAGAAAAAAGAATGTTTTGAACTAGTTTAACTTCATTGCAGGGTTGTGCTAATGAGCTCATTTAACTCAGAATCTACAAAATATGTAATGACATCTCCTTTATGACTCTCAATGTTATAAAATATGTTTGAATCCATATTTTATTGATCTTTCAAAATTTTCCTATTTTAGGTTTCAAGGTGCACGTAACTTCCCATTGTCTGATAAAGTGACACCAACCTCTTTATATTTCTTCAAAGCTAAACCCATTATGTGTTTTGAGTTTTCTAAAATTTTCTTTAGGAATGAGAATATTCAGAATTCCCAACATAAAAGACCCATGGAGAGAATGGGGGACCAGGAAAAACATAAGTCTCCAAGGCTTCCCCAAGTTAGTTTGGTTGGTTTTGCTTGGTAATTATGAAATTTAAAAAACAGGTTACTTTGACTAAGTTGTTTTTTTTAGTCAGAACTGTCAACCCTCAGTCTTTTTTCTTTCTGAAGCCTTATTTATTATTTTTGGCCCTGAAGTGTGGCTTGTGGGGTTAGTTCCCCAACCTGGACCCTCAGCAGTGAAAACATGGAGTCCTAACCACTGGACCACCAGGGAATTCCCCGGAAGCCTTATTTTTAAGACATAAAATTTGAGATATAAAAAAGCCAATTGACTGGAAAAGCATGATCAGAGGAGGTGAGAGAGTGAGATGAAGTGCAGGTGATGGTGCTGTTGACTTCACTCTGATCCAGCTGGGAATCCTGATAACCTAGGACAGAGAGAAGATCTGGGGAGTAACATAACAGCCCGCGGGACTTACCAGGTAAACTCCCACTATTTTCCATAGATAATTTTGGTATGTGTTTAGTCAGTCATATAGAATATTTTGCAAATGTAACAGCCAATTGGATATCTTTCTCTCTTAAAATGTTTCCATGTATGTGTATGTGTGTGTCTGCATTTGGGATGAAGGAATGAAATTAAACAAAAAGGAATATTATGGAGTCCCTATGCATATATTTTTTTCCCTTTTTTGACCATATGAGCACTATTTGGGAAGAAGAGCCAGACCTATCTATTTAAATTTTATATCCAAGTTTCCCCAAACATATTCATTTTCTAATTGGAAGTTTGTCCCTTTGACCAACATCTCCCCAGCTACCCCAGCCCGGTTAAATATTCCACTGTGTATATATACCACATCTTCTTTGTCCATTTATCCACTGACAGATGCTTAGTTGGTTTCCAAATCTCAGTTATTGTGAATATTGTTGCAAAAAACATGGGAATGCAAATATCTTTTCGATATCCTTTGGATATATACCCCGAGGTGGGATTGCTGGATAATATGGCAATTGTGCTTTTAATTTTTTGAGGAAGCTTCAGACTGTTTTCCATAGTGGCTTTACTAATTTACATTCCCACCGATCGTGCACAAGTACTTCCTGTTCTCCACATCTTCACCAACACTTGTTATCCTTTATCTTTTTGATGATAGCTATTCTAACAGGAACTACATGGAACTAAAAAGCCTCTGCATGGCAAAAGAAACAATAAACAGAATGAGAAGTTAAGTTACAGAATGGGAGAAATGTTTGCAAATCATATCTGATAATGGGTTAATATCCAAAATATATAAAGAACTCATACAACTCATTGACAACCCCTGTCCTACCCCCGAATAATCCAGTTAAAAATGGGGCAAAAGGCACTGAATAGATGTTTTTCCAAAGAAGACATACAAATGGCCAGCAGGTACATGAAAATATGCTCAATATCACTAATCATCAGGGAAATGGAAATTAAAACCATAATGAGATATCACCTCACACCTGTTAGAATGGCTAGCATAATTTTCTACTAATGCGCTAAGAGATGACAGACACCTAAATAAATAGCAACAATGTCTTAAGGATTATGGGTCTATTATCATTTATTGTACAATCAGCATTGTTTACAAATTAAAGGATATCAACAGTTAAAAAGGTAAAATTAATTGAAGATGCTCACAACTCCTAAAAACAACACACTTTTATGTGTTCCCATCCAGTACTTGCACACATTTTATATTTATTTTTTTACTTAGTATAGTAGCATTTTCTATTATATTGTTCTATTATCATTTAATGTTATATGACAAAACCAGCATATTTTCCAGGGTGTTACGTAGCCTTTAAAATTATTATTTTTAATAAGTACCTAAGAGTTCACTGGCTTTTCAAAACCATTCTCTAATTGTTCATCCTTTAGATTGTTTCCAGTTTTTTAACGAGCCTAAAAATTTTATGAAATAAAAACCTTCATACTTATAGCTCTTTTATGCTTTTAATGTAATTCTTAGGAAAAATTCCCAACAATGGGATCACTGAGTGATCAGATATGAACATTTTTATTTCTCTTGATAGGCATTGCCAAGTGGCTCTCCAAAAGCGTTGTACCAATTTATATTGCCATTAGTGATGAATGAGTTTGACCTTAACTACACGGCATTAATTTGCCATTATCTTTATCTACCTCTCTTGTTTTCTTCTGTAATCATAAGTGATAGATTTTAGACCATATTTGTCTTTGAAAAACTCATGTATATCAATGACTTTTGAAGAAAATACAAACAACTCAAAAGAAGTATAGCATAGAAGTTTTATCTTTAAATACATAAGTCTACCTTTATATAACAGGTCCTATGTAATTCCCCTTGATGTTGAATCCCTTCTCAGATTGTCTTCTTCAGAAGGAAGTTCATAGCTATAACTTATCTTCCCCCCACCTCCTCCCACTCCTGGGTATGGAGCTGTGCACTTATCCTTTATTATTATTTGCAACTGTTTACCTAATACATGCTTTATTTATTATTTGAAAAAGGTGGACAGAATTTGCTTAACTCTCCCTTTTTTGAATCTGTACTAAGAGCATTAGTCTCCTGTTTAAAATTCAAGAAATGCTGGCTTGTATAGTGAAGAGTTGACCTTGCATATATGTGATTCCAGGAAGCAATATAATTAACTCATAAATACTCCAAATAAAAATTAAATTATTGATTCTTGGAGACAAAGAATTCAGGTTTAAATAACTGACTAGTCTCTTCAAATTTCCAAGAGACACGAGGTCCTAATGAGGGAATACATTTAACTGTCCTCTTCTATATGGGAAATTTGACTTCCTTTTTTAACTTGTCACTTTAGGAGGGAATTGTGAGAGAGAAAGGGAGCATCTCTTTAAGCATCTATATCAACCCAAATAAACTGGAAACCATTCTTGTTATAGATGTCATAGCTGGATAATCCTAACATCTAACTTGTTGTGGCCATTTATTGTTGTTTAACAAATTACCCCAAAACTCAGTAGCAAAAGCCAACCATAGATTCTACGTGTCAGTAATTTGGAGAAGGCACAATGAAACCAGCTTGTCTTTGCTGCATGATGTCTTAGGTCTCAGCTGGAAGACTTGAAGCCTGGAATCTGGTATCATCCAAATGCTCTTTCACCCACTTGTTAGGTGGTAGGTGCTGGTTTTTGGCTGGCTCAGTCCCCAAGAGCTACCATCCAAGAAGAGAAGCCTTGTGGATGCATATCCTCTTGTTGACCTAGCCTTGAAGTCATATAACATCACATCCACTGCACTTTATTTGTCAGAGCGGGCACAAGCCTCACCTAGACTCAAGAGGATAAGAAACATAAATGACAACTCTTGGTGGAGAAGTGCTAAAGTCAATTTGGAAATAACCAAAAGGGATGGGGGTGATGTTGTTGTGGTCACTTAGGAAAACACAATCTGCCACATAAGTGATATGAAAAATAGATTTGACATATACTATTTTTTGCTGAGCCTTTTAAAATCTCAGTTTGGAAAAGGTTTTATATCCAGGAATGGCAAAGCAATTCCTATTGCCCCAACCTTCCTACAGATAACAGTTATAAAAGTTAAATAGTTAAAAGTAAAAAACCCCACCATTTCAAGAAGGGAATGACACTGGTTGGCCCTTTGCCTGAGTGCAGACTCCTGTTATCACCATGCAGGATGACTGACACTCTGATAGAAATATGTGGTCTTACTGGCTTGAAAAATCAGAGGGTAGGATTTGTATTGACCACAGCAGATAGAGTGGAGATTTCAACTCTAAAAGGAGGAGAGCTGGAGAGCTAAAGACCTACATTCTGCATATGAACACTTTTCTGATCTCTGGCTCACCTCTGAACTATGCATGTGGCTGCCAAGCAACCCAGCTAAGGCTAAAAAACTTAAAAAAAGACTTCAGCTTCCACCCTTTAAAAGAAAGACAAATTTGGGGGTTTTAGTCCAATTAAGCTATCTGCTAAAACAGATAAACCAACCAACAAACCATTATTATCATTTTTATTTTATTTTATTCTATTTTTTTCTGAGAAAAGTAACAGAATCCAGAAAGTCCATAGGTCTGGGTTTCATATCTTTTGAAATGAAGACACATACCTCTGAAGTTCGGTCGATCTTCTTAGGGCAAAAACTCAGTATGCTTCAGGAATCAGGTACGGAGAATGACTCAAGAGGAAATAGAATTGCAAAATTTGCTGATATATATTATCCATAATGTATGTGGAAGTGGATTCTAAGGGAGTTAGACCAAGGAGCATGGAAATAACACTAGAAAAGCTGGGCCAAATGCATTGATATGGGTGCAGTTACTGAACATTCTGGATTTAATGTGCTAGCTCATGGAGTTGGTGGTGACTCCAACAAGTTATTTGGTTGGTTAACCAAACCTTGAAATCAGTAGTGGCCTATTTTAATGAGGCTGAGATCCAGTGCTTGTGTGGCATGATGTGGAGAAGGAATTAAAAGGCCCAGAATTCAATCCCTTCACTGGGGAAGATATTGATGCATACACTGAGGGGACCACCTGCATCCTTGAAAAGGTCTGGGGTTGCTCTCTTTTGTAGTCAGGTATGACTGTGGCTAACACCACTCTTTATATGAGTTCCCTGATTTTAACAGAGATAATGGGATGCCAGAGTATCAGAGGCCAAGTGGCCAACTGACAAGGACAAAGTAAGCACATTTACTAGAAAGGCCAGTAGGGACATAATAGTAATCTGAACACTTTGGTCCATAGGGACCACTGACTGTAGCTAATTGATCACAGTGTCCCTAGGAATAAAATAGATGGGAAGTCTGTAAGAACACTGCTTGAAACTAAGCATGTTCATAGTCCCAGAGTATCTTATGTTTATTGAAGGAAAAGGGAAAGTCAGGTATCCTTGAAGGGGAGGTCAAGTTCACCTGAGGAAGAACCCTGCAGTATTGCCATAAGTATGTACTGTGAATCTATCTTCAAGCCTGCATAAATTTAGCAGAGTGAAAGTGCACTAGGGAAAAATACCCAGACCTTAGGGAATTATTAAATACTGCTTCTGGATTGTTGCTAATTCCGATGACCCAAAATACCATGGTGGCTCTGGTCAGGTGATATACATGGATGTACCTCACAACCCAGATGTGACTCACAGAGTACCCAGTTAGTTCATAGGCACACTGTGTTGTTTCACTAGTATCTAGATGTATAATTGGATTAGAAATACTTGGCTCCTGGAAGAATCCCCACACTTGCCTTGGGGCCATGGGGTAAGAGCCATTATGGTGGGAGGAGCAAATGGAAACTTCTGAATTTTTCTTCTCCTTACCAAGATAGTAAACCAGTAGCAATGCCACATCTCTAGGGGGATTTTCAGATATTAGTGACACTATCAAAGACTTAAAAAATGAGAGGTGGTGATATGTATCATATCATATCATTCCTTAACTTGCCTGCTTGGCCTATGTAGAGGTTGAATGGATTTTGGAGAATGGCTGTGGATCCTATAAACCTTATCAGGTGGAGATCTGCAGTGTGTAGTATTTTTACTGAAGAAAATTAGCATATCTCCTGGCACTTGATATGCAGTTATGACCTGGTCAAGACTTTTTTCTCTGTATCGTAAGGACCACCAGAAGCTGTTTACTTTTACCTGGCAGAGACAACAATATACCATCACCAAGTTGCCTGCCTGTGTCAATCCTCCTGCTCTCTCTGCCACAATAGGGTCTCCAGAGGCCATGATTGCACTGATATTTGACAAAATGTTATAATGATCCACTACATTGAGGACATTATGCTGACTGAATATAATATGCACAGAGTAGTGGGTATTTTTCATGCCTTAGTAAGACCTATGTGAACCAGAGGGTGGGAGATAAGCCCCAGAAAATTTCAGAAGACTGCCATATTAGTGAAGTTTTTAGAAACCCAATGGGCAGGAGTGTGTTGTGACATCTCTTCTAAGGTGGAGGACAAGTTGCTGTACCTTGCACTACCTATAAAGAAAAAAGATAAGGTATATTTAGTAAGCCTCTTTCTTTTTCAATTTAAGTTTTAGATTTACAGAAAACATGAGCAGATAGAACAAAGAATTCCCCAATACTCCCTGCCCCTCCATCCCCACATCTTGTTCTCCTTGTTTTTAATGACTTGCATTAGTGTGGTACACTTGCTACAGTTAACGAACCAATCTCGATACATTATTATTAACTAACATCCATCATTTATTCAAATTTCCTTAGTATTAACCTAATGTCTCTTTTCTGTTTTAGGATCAGTATAACACATTACATTTCATTGTTATATCTCCTCAGGCTTCTCTTGATTGTGATAGTTTCTCATATTTTCTTTGTTTCCAATGACTTTGACAATTTTGTCGAGTACTGTTTAGATATTTTGCATTATATCCCTTAATTGGGATTTGTCTGATAATTTTCTCATAGTTAGACCGGGGCTATGGATTTTGGAGAGGAAAACTGCAGAGGTAAAATGCCATTCTCATCACATCATATCAAGGATCTACACTATCAACATGACGTATGGCTGTTGCTGTTGACCTTGATCACCTGGCTGAGTTATTGTTGTCAGATTTCTCCACTGTGAAGTTCCTCCTATTGCTTTCCTACTTGTACTCCTTGAAATAAAGTTGCTGTGCACAGCATCCTCCTTGAGGATGAAATATCTATATAAATTATTTGGAATCCTTCTACAGACGAAATTTGTTTATTCTCCCCCACTGATTCTTTTTTTTTTTTTGTGGCTGCTTTGGGTCTTCGTTGCTGTGCGCAGGCTTTCTCTAGTTGCGGTGAGCGGGGGCTACTCTCCATTGCAGTGGCTTCTCTTGTTGCGGAGCACAGGCTCTAGGTGCATGGGCTTCAGTAGTTGTGGCACGTGGGCTCAGTAGTTGTAGATCGTAGGCTCTAGAGCGCAGGCTCAGTAGTTGTGGCACACGGGTTTAGTTGTTCTGCAGCATGCGGGATCTTCCCGGACCAGGGCTCAAACCCGTGTCCCCTGCATTAGCAGGCAGATTCTTAACCACTGGGCCACCAGGGAAGTCCCTCCCCCACTGATTCTTAAATTGATTAATTAAATAATTTCACTGTGGACTTATAGCTATTTATTCTGTACTATGGGTTGTAAGCCAATTCTATTTCATTGATCTTGATGCTTAGATTTTTCCATTTTTGGCCCCTTTGAGTTCTTTCATTTGGGTCCTTTGTTCCTTTGACATTTCCTCATCATTGTGCTTTGTTTGTTTGTTTGAGTACAGTACTTCCTTACATTCTGGCATTACAAGATGTTCCAGGTTTATTTTGTGTTTAATTTTGCTTAAATCAGTACTTTTGACAATGTGACTGCCTAATACCTATTAATATTTTAGTTAAAACATATAGTAAACACTTAGTATGTGCTAAGTGCTTTGTTGCATGCTCGGTGTAATGCTATTTATTTTTATATCTAAGCAGGTAATGATCATCTTGATTATCACTCACATTTTTAAGCTCCTTTGCTTTTTACAAAGCTCCCCTCCACCATACATTGGCTCATTTTTTAACCTCACACAATTTTTCTATGATAGATATAGTAGGAGTTAATTATGATATCTATTTCACAGATGAAGAATCTGATCTAGACTTTTAATAGATATTTTAAGGGAGAAATGAAACTCTAGTTTATTTTAGTGAGTGCAGCCTCTTCTGAATGCATGCAGCCATTTGTTCAGATTCCCTCTTAATAAATTTTACAGAGATTTTTCCTGATTAATGCAACATTGTGAGTACAATGAATTTATGTTTTGTTCTCTTACAGATTTATTCTTCATTTCCCTTCTCATTCCGAGCCATGAAAATAATAGAAAGATTTAGTTACATAAAGCCTTGGCTTATTTCAGTTTACTTCAGAATATGATGATGTAAATTGGAGAAAACTCTATGGAATATATTATGATTGTTCCCTTTTTTTTTTTTTTTTTTTTTTTTTTTTTTCTTTTTGCGGTATGCGGGCCTCTCACTGTTGTGGCCTCTCCCGTTGCGGAGCACAGGCTCCGGACGCGCAGGCCCAGCGGCCATGGCTCACGGGCCCAGCCGCTCCGCGGCATATGGGATCCTCCCAGACCGGGGCACGAACCCGTATCCCCTGCATCGGCAGGCGGACTCTCAACCACTGCGCCACCAGGGAGGCCCCGATTGTTCCCTTTTTAAGCATAAAATTTTCTAAGAAGTGAAATAAAATTCCAGCATCACAATAAGTAAAATATTTGATGTAAACTAAGAATGTCAATAAACTTGTGAGTTATGGCACCAAATATGTTTTGGCAAACACAATTCTGTAGAGACTTTAAAGATTTTAGTACAGTTCTTGTCTTGTAAAATATGAATGCATCACTTTATGGTGAACTTATGATGTTGCAATAATCTCCTTTCAAATGTCTTACTTTGGAAGGAGCTTGACTTAATTTTTTGTCTCTCTCTCTTTTTTTTTGATATAGGTTCTATAACTTCATGCATAGCTCATATGTTTTCTTATAGGATTCTATTTGATGGACTTTGAAATTACAGATCATGATCTTCCTTTTACTCAGAGGCAAACCCTTTCTTTACTCTGCACTGCACTCTAGTGTTTGCTTGTTGGCATCCAGGGAGAGTGCTGAGGTGTGAGTTTTACTACATTGACTTGTACAATGAATAGCTTCAGAGAAGCATTAGGGAATATTCTGTGAAGAGTGCATAGCTCAACTCTATAGGCTCTAGCTGAGCTGTCCCACTGAGCTATAGATAAAAGATGACCACATTTAGACACTTTAATTGAACTGCTTTTGGCTTTCTCCAGGTTTTATGAGAAAAGGGTCTTACAATACTCAGAAGTAAAAACTATGCTCTCTCCATGTTCAGAATGCTGAAACTGAGTGTTATCTCAAGTGGAAATATTTTGAACTACGTTTAAGGTTGGTTTGTTTGTCACTTCAAATAGCCTTCCAGAACCACTATCTTTTGGAGGCTCCATTCATTTTTCCTGCTAGTTTTTGACCTGATTTAAGGGGAATGGCAATATATGGAAATCTACCCTTCCATTATCATGCTTATATTTGGAGCATCATGGATATGTGCTAGGTGATTCTTCATAGGGACACACTTTTTGGAATAAAGCTGAAACCTTATGCTAGAAACAATTTTTCTACTGAAGAATCTGTGACATGTTTGTAGGAACAAACCTGGGCAAACCATAAATGTGATAGGTAAAAAGCAGAGTCAGATTTGCAGGTCAGGTTTATCAACACAATGAACTGGGTGATTTCTTGACATATGACAAACTCATTTACTGTTTGTCCAGGAAACAATCTGACATTTTCCCAGGGATCTTACGTGCATTTTAAAAGATTTAAGTAATATATGGCCAGAGCATTCAGTGTCAGTAGTTGCAGAAGATTAATCAGTTTTGGAGGTAACATCTAATCTATTCAAGGGATTTAATTCATCAAAATTTATTGATCTCCAACTATGTGCCATATGCCTTCCATGAGGTAGAGGATATGAATAATCTGTTTTCAAAGGACCCAGAGTCTTTTCATAAAAAATATTAAAATAATAATTCAAGGGAGATTATTAGTATAATAGTAATCAAAGTAAATCTATCAGAAGAGTGACTATTTCCAACTAGGAATCAAAATGGCTCCACAGAGGAGAGAAAGTGTTATTTATAAAGTTCCAACTTTACGTAGTCCACATAACAATGGTATGATGCTGGTATGATCCCCATTTTACATGAAAGAAAATGAACCTAGAAAAGTTAAGTACTTGCCTAGTGTCATAAAATTATGCCAGATATTTAAAAAGGAGTTGAGGCTAAATAACGAGTTACAAACAGGTGCATTGTACTTTTCTCTCTGCCATGTGTGTTTAAAATTATACATAATTTTACATATACACTGTTGGTAAGAATAATTCCAAAACCTCTTTCTCTTTTCAACTAACCATTATCAGGGTCCAAAAATAGAGATGGCAAACCAGCCTATAAAATTGTTATTATTATATCCCTTTTACATAAGAGAAAATGGGGGCTTAAAATGTGTTAAGTGACTTGCTTGGTATTAAGCAAACAAACGGTGGATCCAGAATTTGTGTGTGGGTCTTTTTTAACCTTTTTATTATGGATATCTATCTATCTATCTATCTATCTATCTATATATATATATATATCTTTTCTTTTTTAAAAGCTTGTGTTATAAACACTTAACATGAGATCTACCCCATTAAAATTTTTTTAAATGCCTAATACAGTACTGTTAACTATGGGTACAATGTTGTACAGCAGGTATCTAGAACATTTGTATCTTGCTTAACTGAAATTTTATGCCTGTTGATGATCAATTCCCCACTGCCACCTCTCTGCAGTCCCTGGTCACCACTATTCCACTTTGATTCCAGGAATTTGACAATTTTAGAGACTTCATATGAGGGGGATCATGCATGTCCTTCTGTGACTAGCTTGTTTCAATTAGCACGATGTCCTCCAGTTTCATCCATATTGTTGCATATAGCAGGATTTCCTTCTCCTTTAAGGTTGAATAATATCCCATTGTATGTATATGCCACATTTTCTTTATCCATTTATCCATAGATAGACTTTTAGGTTATTTCCACATTTTGGCTATTATGAATAATGCTGCAATGAACATGGGAACTCATATATATCTGTGAGATCTTGATTTTAATTATTTTGGTTAAATCCCAGAAATGGGATTGCTGGATCATATGGTAGTTTTATTTTTAAATTTTTTTGAGGAAACTTCATATTATTTTCCATAGCAGCTGCATCAATTTACATTCCCACCAGTAGTGTATTGTGGGTAATTTTAAGGACTCATTGTAGACAGAAAAGTACAGTGCCTCTGCATGTACCCATTATTCAGCCCCAACACTCGTTAGCTCACAGCCACACTTGCATTTAATGAAACTTCCTTTACGTCTCTGCCTACCGAATTGTTTTGAAGCAAAAACCGTACATAATATTTCACGCATAAATATTTGAGTATGTGTCTCTGAAAGAAAAAAACTCTTGTTAATGAACCCAGTCATGGTGCCATTTTCATACATAAGAAGACCTAGTCATGTCTTAGATCATCAAATATCTAGTCAGTATTTTCTCATACATGTTTTATTTTATTTTTGTTTGTTTATAGATATTATGTTGCTGGTTTGTTCTAATTGGATTGCAACAGGGTGCACCACTGCATTCTCTTGGTACATCTCATGGATATTTTAATTTCATAGGCTACCTTAACTTATATTTAAAAATTTTTGAAATTGATCTGTTGAAAAAATTGAGTAATTTGTCTCATGAACTTTCCTGCTTTCTGGATATCGCTGATTGTACTCTCATTTTTTAAAGAAAACCTGTTTCTCTATTCCTCATGTATTTCCTGTACTGGTGGTTAGATCAGGAGGCCGGATCCATATTTAGGTTACATTTTTGGTAAGACTACTTCATAAATGGTGTTCTAAACTTCCATCAAGAGAGGCATAATGTCCAGTTGTCTACTGCTGTGGCATTAGGTGCCACTGAGGATCATTTCCCAGATCCAGAGTTTACTTTGGGGTTTGCAAAATGGTAATATTCCAATTATGTAATTACATCTTTATATGTTAGTTGGAATACTTCCATAGACAGATTTTTTTCTCATCAACTTTTGAATACCCTGAGGTATAGTTCTTACTATAAAAACAAGTAATCTGTATGATTCTTTCCCTTTATTTATCAGTTTTTAGAACATGGAGTTGGTTTCCTAGCATCCTCCAAAGGTGATCTTTTTTTAAAACATGATCATTGGAATTCCTGGATTGATTTCAACCCACTGATGTTTTTACTCTTATTGATGCTGAGGATGACTCATCTTTGTGCAGTGGGAGCCACTTCAAGATGTTTCATGAGTCCTTTTGACACTATTCCAATAATTTTTTTTATAACTTCCTTGCTTTCTGGTATGACAAAATACTAAGATTCATCTTGTAAATTGCCTGCCCCTGACTTTTTTTCTTTTCTTTCTTTCTTTTTTTTTTTTTTGCGGTACGCGGGCCTCTCACTGCTGTGGCCTCTCCTGTTGCGGAGCACAGGCTCCGGACGCGCAGGCTCAGCGGCCATGGCTCATGGGCCCAGCCGCTCCACGGCATTGTGGGATCTTCCCAGACCGGGGCACGAGCCCGTGTCCCCTGCATCGGCAGGCGGACTCTCAACCACTGCGCCACCAGGGAAGCCCGCCCCTGACTTTTATATCTGTCTCCTTTACATGTTACCTCTCATCACATATAAGTAATAATTTTATTTAAATATAGCTTAATCTCCCATTGTATGTGCATGTATACACACACATATATACACGCACAGACTCCCTTTTTTCAGATAAATGGTAATACAATATATAGTATACATATTGCTTATACTACTTGCTGTTTTCATTTAACAATATATCCTGGAGATCACATATTAGAAAGTACTTTTTTTTTTTTTTTTAACCAGCTGTATGGTGCTCCATAGTAAGTATCTCGAAGTTAATTCAATTCATCATGTATTAATGGACATTTAGGTTGTTTCTAGTATTTACTTTTTTAAATCATGCAGTAAATATCCATGTGTATACATATTTTCATGTAGAGAAGGGGAAAACATAAAAACATATGTAGAATCATTAAATAATGCCAAATTGCCCTCCATTGGGTTCATAACATTCTGCATTCTTTTTAGAAACATATACGTGCCTGTTTCCTCTTAGTCTTACCAACTAAATATGTGATCACACTATTGATTTTTTGTCATTGTGATAAATAAGATATATCTGTGTAATATTAATTTGTATTTCTCTTATTATGAGCTATTTTTTTTAAAATTATGAGACATATAGAGTCCTAAACATATGAGAAACTGCATTGCCTGTACTGCCTTTTCTGGAAACTATCTACTCACGTCTTTAGCCTGTTTTTCTTTTTTTTTTTAAACATCTTTATTGGAGTATAATTGCTTTACAATGGTGTGCTAGTTTCTGCTTTATAACAAAGTGAATCAGCTATACATATACATATATCCCCATATCTCTTCCCTCTTGCGTCTCCCTCCCTCCCACGCTCCCTATCCCATTCCTCTAGGTGGTCACAAAGCACTGAGCTGATCTCCCTGTGCAATGCGGCTGCTTCCCACTAGCTATCTATTTTACATTTGGTAGTGTATATATGTCCATGCCACTCTCTCACTTCGTCCCAGCTTACCCTTCCCCCTCTCTGTGTCCTCAGGTCCATTCTCTACATCTGCATCTTTATTCCTGTCCTAGCCCTAGGTTCTTCAGAACAATTTTTTTTTTTTTAGATTCCGTATATACATGTTAGCATATGGTATTTTTTTTCTCTTTCTGACTTACTTTACTCTGTATGACAGACTCTAGGTCCACCACCTCACTACAGATAACTCAATTTCACTTTTTTTTTATGGCTGATTAATATCCCATTGTATATATGTGCCACATCTTCTTTATCCATTCATCTGATGATGGACACTTAGGTTGCTTCCATGTCCTGTCTAGCCTCTTTTTTAAATTGCATTGTTGTTATTTTAATTTTGCTTATGAAGTTGTATTTGCCATGCATTTTTTTTTTTTTTTTTTTTTTGGCTGTGCTACTATGCAGCATGCGGGATCTTAGTTCCTCTACCAGGGGTCGAACCCATGCCCCCCCAGTGGAAGTGTGGAGTCCTAAGCACTGGACCACCAGAGAAGTCCCTGCCATGCATGTTTAATCTTAATGTAGTCAAATTTATTAATGATTTTCCCTACTGCTTCAATATTTTGAGTGGGAAGAGAATTTTCCTTGCCTTTCGGTTATAAAGAAATTCAGAAATATTTGTACTTGTGTAATTTCATTTTTTATATTTTAGTTTCTAATTCCTTTAGAATTTTCACTGATTTCTGGTGTCAGAAATGAATTCAATTTCTATTATTTTCATGTACTTATCCAGTTATCCCAGCACCATTTATTAAAGTGCCCATATTTCCCACTTGATTTGTGACTTCACCTTTGTTGAATACTACCAGCAATTGCATATGTTTCTGGAGTCACTATTCTTTCTTATTGACCTGCCTGGCTACTCATATGCCAACACCACACTGTGTTGATTATAGAGACCTTAGGATATGCTTATATATCTAATTGGGCCAGCAATCCCCTTGCCTCACTGTTGCTCTTCTTTTTCAAGTGAATGTAGGTCTTTGAACACCAAATTCAATTCAATTTCTTTTCACTAGACTCTACTTCCTTCAGTAAGATATCACAAAAACAGAATGTTTAGACTCTTTTAAATAGGAAAATAGGAAAGTAAACCTGTGAAAGAATTTGATGACGAAAATGGGTCAAGAATAATTTTGTTTTTGGTATTTGTTTTAATTAAAAGACTAAGAAGAACCAAGCCTACTGAGTCCACTTAGTTTTTTTTGTCTTCTATAGATCCCCTTAGAGAAGTGATGTATTATCCTGATTTAGCAATCAAAATTTCCATCGTGTGGATCCCTTGATTAGGTCTGATTTTGTTTGAAAACACTAGAAGAATTAAGATTTATTAGTGATAACACCCTTCTAACACCTGGCAGTAAAGCCCTGGATATCTGTGTAAGATCCAAAGCATGGTGATGTGGTTGCTATGTTGGAATATATTGGAGGGTGTGTGTATGTGTGTGTGTGTGTGTGTGCACACGTTCTTCACCACTATTCACTAGAATAACATGAGGTTTAACGTTCATATTGTCAGTCTCAAAAATTCAAAGATATTTCTTAACATGGTAATCTGAGGGGAGAAAACAATAATTATAATGTGTGGAGATCCTGAAGTCTGACAGTTGTAGCTGCAAAGAATTTTACTAAGGGACTATTTGAGCAAAATGTTGGGTTGTCAGGTTGAGCATTATTGTCATAAGTGATCCTGTTTTTAAAAGCTTGATTTTAGGTGGCAGGTGGCCATTGGGCTCAGTCGGAGGATGGCTGCGGCCATGGCAGGTGGATCCCCGGGCCAGTCCCCTGGCCCTGCTGTCTGGACTGCATCACAGGCACTGCAGAGGTGAGGGGACTCGTGGTGCCGCCAGGCTGTGCTCTTCTTCCTCAACAACATCTCCCTGGACGGGCTGCCCTTGAGTTTCTGGAAGACATGGTGGGATGTGCCTCCCTTCAAAGAACCAAACATACATCTGGATCCCCAAGACACAAAGGCCCGAATAAGTCTCACTTCATCAATAATATGAGGCAGTACAACACCAGGAACAGCAGGATTATGTTCATCTGAGCCAAGCAGTCCCTGTGTGCAGCCTTCTCTGTCTTGCCCTGTGGAGAAGGCCTGCGTGTCAGTGACCTGAGGGTGGACAGCCAGAAGCAGAGGCATCCGTCCGGTGACGTTTCCATGTCTTCTGAGATGGTCTTCCAGTTGGAAGACTTTGAGCTCGGGGCAGAGGGAAAGGTTGTGTCTTACCAAGATCTGTACCCCACCAACACCCTGGTCATGCTCAAGCTGGCCCACTGCCTCAGCCCTGACCCAGAGTGCCTCGTGCTCTGCTGGGGTCCAGATGCAAACCTGTCCTGACCAGGGCGGCACCAGCTGGCTCAGAAATAGGGGCCAATGTGGGGGATGCCCTGGAGTACAATCCCAGCCTCCTGGCTGACCTTCAGTGACCCTGCAGCAAGCACGTCCTCATCTTCACAGCCTACATGATCACAGTGATAGAGTATGTGAAGCCCTCCCACCTCAAGAAGGACATGAAGGAGACCTTCTGGGAGGAGTTCCTGCACATCAAGCTGATGCTGAGCAAAATTAGGAGTTTAAAATGAGAGATGCAGAACTTGTCCCAGGAGTGTGTTTTGGAGCCTGTGACAGTGCCAATGGCCTATGTGTACTTTAAGAAGCTGGTCCTGCAGGGCAAACATAACAAGGAGAACTGCAAGCTGCTGAAGAAACAGCAGATGAAGGAGCAAGGTAAAAGCCCACCAGACCAAACAAATAAAGAGGAAATAGGTAGTCTACCTGAAAAAGAATGATGGAAATGATGATCCAAAATAATCTTGGAAATAGAATGGAGAAAATACAAGAAACATTTTAAAAGGACCTAGAAGAACTAAACAGCAAACAAGCAATGATAAACAACACAATAAATGAAATTAAAAGTTCTCTAGAAGGAATAAATAGCAGAATAACAGGCAGAAGAACGGGTAAGTGACCTGGAAGATAAATAGTGGAAATAACTACCGCAGACAGAATAAAGAAAAAAGAATGAAAAGATTTGAGAACAGTCTCAGAGACCTCTGGGACAACATTAAATGCACGAACATTCGATTATAGAGGTCCCAGAAGAAGAAGAGAAAAAGAAAGGCACTGAGAAAATATTTGAAGAGATTATAGTTGAAAACTTCCCTAATATGAGAAAGGAAATAGTTAATCAAGTCCAGGAAGCACAGAGAGTCCCATACAGGATAAATCCAAGGAGAAAAATGTCAAGATGCATATTAATCAAGCTATCAAAAATTAAATACAAGGAAAAAATATTAAAAGCCGCAAGGGAAAAACAACAAATAACATACAAGGGATTCCCCATAAGGTTAACAGCTGACCTTTCAACAGAAACTCTGCAAGCCAGAAGGGAGTGACAGGACATATTTAAAGTGATGAAGGGGAAAAACTTAAAACCAAGATTACTCTACCCAGCAAGGATCTCATTCAGATTCGATGGAGAAATTAAAACCTTTACAGACAAGCAAAAGCTAAGACAATTCAGCACCACCAAACCAGCTTTACAACAAGTGCTAAAGGAACTTCTCTAAGTAGGAAACACAAGACAAGGAAAAGACCTACAATAACAAACCCAAAACAATTAAGAAAATGGTAAAAGGAACATACATATCAATAACTACTTTAAATGTAAATGGATTAAATGCTCCAACCAAAAGACATAGACTGGCTGATTGGATATAAAAACAAGACCTGTATCTATGCGGTCTACAAGAGACCCACTTCAGACCTAGGTACATATACAGACTGAAGGTGATGAGATAGAAAAAGATATTCCATGCAAATGGAAATCAGAAGAAAGCTGGAGTAGCAATTCTAATATCAGACAAAATAGACTTTAAAATAAAGATTATTATAAGAGACAGAGAAGGACACTACATAATGATCAAGGGATCAATCTAAGAAGAAGATATAACAATTGTAAATATTTATGCACTCAACATAGGAGCACCTCAATACGTAACGCAAATGCTAACAGCTATAAAAGGGGAAATTCACAGTAATACAATCATAGTAGAGGACTTACACCCCACTCGCACCAATGGATAGATAATCCAAAATGAAAACAAGCAAGGAAACACAAGCCTTAAATGCTACATTAAACAAGATGGACTTAATTGTTATTTATAGGACATTCCATCGAAAAACAGCAGAATACACTTTCTTCTCAAGTGCTCACGGAACATTCTCCAGGATAGATCATATCTTGGGTCACAAATCAAGCCTTGGTAAATTTAAGAAAATTGTAATTGTATCAAGTATCTTTTCTGACAACAGTGCTATGAGACTAGATATCCACTGGAGGAAAAAATCTGTAAAAAATACAAACACATGGAGGCTAAACAATACACTACTCAATAACCGAGAGATCACTGAAGAAATCAAAGAGGAAATCAAAAAATACCTAGAAACAAATGACAATGAAAACACGACAACCCAAAACCTATTGGATGCAGCAAAAGCAGTTCTAAGAGGGAAGTTTATAGCAGTACAATCCTACCTCAAGAAACAAGAAACCACCTGGACTTCAGACACTACAAAGCTAAAGTAATCAAGACAGGATGGTACGGGCACAAAAACAGAAATATAGATCAATGGAACAGGATAGAAAGCCTAGAGATAAATCCATGCACATATGGTAACCTTAACTTTGATAAAGGAGACAAGAATATACAATCGAGAAAAGGCAGCCTCTTCAATATGTGGTGTTGGGAAAACTGGACAGCTACATGTAAAAGAATGAAATTAGAACACTCCCTAACACCATACACAAAAATAAACTCAAAATGGATTAAAGACCTAAATGTAAGGCCAGACACTATAAAACCCTTAGAGGAAAACATAGGCAGAACATTCTATGACATAAATCACAGCAAGATCCTTTTTGATCCACCTCCTAGAGAAGTGGAAATAAAACCAAAAATAAACAAATGGGACCGAATGAAACTTAAATGCTTTTGCACAGCAAAGGAAACCAAAAACAAGACCAAAAGACAACCCTCAGAATGGGAGAGTATATTTGCAAATGAAGCAACTGACAAAGGATTAATCTGCAAAACATACAAGCAACCCTTGCAGCTCCATATCAAAAAAACCAAACAATGCAATCCAAAAATGGGCAGAAGACCTAAATTCACATTTCTCCAAGGAAGATATACAGATTCCCAACAAACACATGAATGGATGCTCAACATCACTAATCATTAGAGAAATGCAAACCAAAACTACAATGAGGTATCACTTCACACCAGTCAGAAGGGGCATCAGCAGAAAATCTACAAACAATAAATGCTGGAGAGGGTGAAGAGAAAAGGGAACCCTCCTGCACTGTTGATGGGAATGTAAATTGATACAGCCACTAAAGAGAACAGTATGAAGGTTCCTCAAAAAACTCAAAATCGAACTACCATACAACCCAGCAATCCCCTACTGGGCATATACCCTGAGAAAACCATAATTCAAAAAGAGACATGTAACACAAGGTTCATTGCAGCACTATTTACAATAACCAGGACATGGAAGCAACCTAAGTGTCCATTGCCAGATGAATGGATAAAGAAGATGTGGCACGTATATACAATGGAATATTACTCAGGCATAAAAGAAACGAAATTGTGTTATTTGTAGTAAGGTGGATGGACCTAGAGTCTGTCATACAGAGTGAAGTAAGTCAGAAAGAGAAAAACAAATACCATACACTAACACATATATCTGGAATCTAAAAAAAAAAAAAAAAAGGTTCTGAAGAACCTAGGGGCAGGACAGGAATAAAGACATAGATGTTGAGAATGAATGGGCTTGAGGACACGAGGAGGGTTAATGGTAAGCTGGGACGAAGTGAGAGTGTGGCATGGACATACATACACTACCAAATGTAAAATAGATAGCTAGTGGGAAGCAGCCACATAGCACAGGGAGATCAGCTCGGTCCTTTGTGACCACCTAGAGGGGTGGGATAGGGAGGGTGGGAGGGAGATGCAAGAGGGAGGAGATAGGGGGACATCTGTATATGTATAGCTGATTCACTTTGTTGTATAGCAGAAACTAACACACCATTGTAAAGCAATTATACTACAATAAAGATGTTAAAAAAAAGCTTGATTGTACTTGAGTACAGTATCTTTCTGATATAATTATTTTGTGATGAGTGGGAGGAAGCATCCTTGCAGGTTAAAAAAAAACAATGACTAAAACAGTTGATGAGAAAAAAAGTAACACATCTGTTATTTTGGAATCGAATGTTGAAGCACAGAAGTGGTCTCATAATTTTGGCATTTCACCAATTTATGATACTAAAAACTGATTATTAAGTAGACTTATCACATGCCAAGCACTGCATAGGTCATTATGGATATATGTCAAAGTAAGTTAGGGAGGCAGAGGTAGGTAATGAACAAGACTATAACGAGGTGATGCTGTGGAAATGCAGTATAGGCAGACACTAACTGTGCTTGGTGATATAGGGAGGACACCAAAGTAGATACGAATGTCCAACTTGAAACTTCTGAAGCATTTACTTTTGAAATTTCTTACATTTAAGGGGCCTCACTAATTTTAATCATCTGATGCTGTTCTAGCATGACTTTTATTTTTTTTTAATTGTGAGATTATTTCCTCTTTTCTCAAAATGATGATCAGGTCTCTTTTTTAAGCCAATTATTGTAACACCAACAGGTCGTATTTTTTTTTCCAAAAGGAATTCATCTACCCCTACACGATCTGCTCCCTTCCCTCTATTTCCTGTTTCAGTTAACAGAGTCACAATTTATGATGTAGTCTAAACAGACACCTCAAATTGAACCCATAGCTAATACTCCTCCGATTCCTGTATTCAAAATTCTTGAAGTCTTGATAATTCTCTGTGAAATATTTGTTGAGTATGTCCCCTGTTTTCAACTCCAATAACCACTGCTTTTGTATTTCTTCTGTATTCTTGCAATCCATTGAACTGGTCACCCTAATATTGTTGCTGCTGGAAATACCTGTCAAAATTGAGTTAGTATAATATCATTCCACAGCATAAACCCTTTTACACAAGTTCCAATAATGTCCTTCCAAACCTGGCCAATCTCCAGCCACTTAACGATACCTCATGATGGCATCCTCCCATCTCATCACCATTCTAATCTTAGCACTATGTTCTCCTTACCCCGAATGACTTTGCTGTTCACTAAATATACTGTGAATCTTCAGGTCATCATGACTTTTAAACATTCTCTTCTATGCTTGAAATGCCACTTCCTTATACTTCTGCCTTTTAAATTTCTCCTATTTGAGGTCACAATGAAAGACTGACATCTTTGAAGAGAAGGGCATGTATATGTATTTAAATACATACATACATACATATATATATATATACATATATATATATATATATGTATATATATATAACTTTTTCCCCTTGCACTTTACACTTAGCCCAGTGTTTAGTGTATAGTAAGAACTCAATAAAGATTGTAAAATGAACATTAACCCAGTTGGCTACAGGGAAACATATTGATCTGAAGGGGTACATTACTCATGGTCCCAATGGGAAACAGAGATGCACTTAGATGAAATTCTGATGAGTAGTTAGAGAAGGGACTATTTACAAAGTATGAATAAGCAAACCAATGAAGGATGTTCAGGCTCTAGCTACCAGCAAAAGAAGCTAATGCCACTCCTAGGCCTGAAGGGATGAGGGGAGAAACTAAACTTGTTAACAGAGTCCAGTGAAAGCTGGAGGTGTGAAGGGACTTCCAGGGTAGCTGCAGAGACATCTGACCACTGCCAGAATTATGACTCCAAAGCAGGTGGCAGTGAGGGAGACATTCCTGACCTGTCTTCTCTCATGCTCAGATTTCCTAGTGGTGCCTCCCACTGGCTAAGTCCAACCAGAAGCCAGAGAACAGGAGAGCAGAGATGATAGTCTGTGTGGGACAATCTGTTATGACACAAAACTGAACTTGGAAGGGCAGAGAACAGAATGGGCAGTACAATCAGAGAATAAACAGAATAAGAAATATGCTCAAACCTTAATATTAAATAATGGATGCCGACCAGCCTCTGGAGCAAGATGCTTATGATACAGCCTCCAGTAACTAAGTTGCCTGGGAACACATACCTTAATTAAAATCTCTGAATATTTTCCTTATCCACACCCTGTAACAGCAACAGCAAAAATGACAATAGTGACAATAACAATTACCACTCACTACGTGCCAGATGCTGTGCTAAACACTTCACTCATTTTGTCATTTATGCCTCATAACAGTCCTCGTTTTGTGAATGAGAAATAGTCACAGAGGTCAAGTAACTTGCCAGACGTGCAACTAGTTAGTAGAGGAGCCGAAGTTTGAAACCAGGTTAATGACTCCAAAGTCTTTTAATTCCTAAACTGTATCAGTGCAAGGAGACTCAATATTCTGTTCAATAGGAAACCATAGCATCTTCCAGTAGAATTGTGCAAGGTGAAATTCTCCCCTGAGGCATCTGGCAGGAAATTGTGACTAGTGTCTGTGCAAAGGAGACCTAGGGAGGAGGCTGCTATTTTTGATGTAAGTGCAAAGATAGGTCATTTTACTTTCAATGAGAAAAAGAAAGATAAAAATGCTAATCAAATCTACTGAGCATCAGTTACCTGGGAGGGTTTTAATTAGAAAATCTCAGTGAAAGTGCCTAATGAAACCATAGTACTATAATTGAATATAGAGACATGTTGGTAATTAAATGATAATGTAGAATAAATCCTTTACTTAATAGGTTTAATTCTGTTTTCACATTGTGCATTAATGGGGTGTCCCCCTGCCCAATATATTAGTGTCTAGCAGAGATAGGATACTTTATCTATTTATCCACTAAAAACTTGATTTGGTACCATAGAAAAGTGCCATTCCTTTCCTTTGCCTTTCTCATGAACTAGAGCTACTTAGGTGTGTTTTGTCTTGTCAATTAGGGCACTCTAAGCAAAAGAGACAAATATTCTCTTCTTACTTCTTCAGCTCATGTAGTTTGAATATATGTTTTGTGTTCATAGAGGAATACATGTATTCATAGAGGAAACTGGACCTCACAGAGTCAGGACTGGTCCATCCAGGTCTCTGCTTCATCCAGGTCCCTTTGGAGGAGAGAAGTTGAGAGGCTGGAGAGAAGCCTTTCAGGCTGGGTCATCTTTGCAGGACTCAGGGTGGCTTTGTGACAACCAAAACACCAAAACAGGGGCCCTAACTCACTGAGCAGGGCTCTATACCATGCCCACATCTCTGCCTTGCTTTGGTCCCAAGCAGCCTGGATACCCAAGGTCCCAGGTTAAAATTTTTTTGATAATAAACTTCTGAGTCCTTGGCACTTCCAATTTTTGAAGGATCTGGAAGAAACTGTTAAACTTACTGCTTAATTATTTCTCCAGGAAGTAAAAGGCATGCATCATCACTTGGGATGACTGCCAGCCAGCCCAACAGATGTTTTGCCAGTTTCTGAATTTTTCAGGGGGACATGTTTAGATTTATGCTATTCATTTGCAGTCTAGTTGATGTTTTTCCACTTAGATTCTTATCAGTTTGTTATTAGACAGCATGTTCACTTCCATGTTTTATTAAAAAACTGCTGATAGAGTGATAATTCTTAGCTATATTGGCATCTAAGTTGTTGAAGAAGTTAGAATTATTAATTTGAAAAGCATAATTTTTGGTTTTATTAAGCAATTTAAAGGAAAAATACTTTTGTATAAAGGATATTATTTTGCTTTTTGTTCTCAGTGTAATGCCCCATAAATTATTTTAGTGTGGAAAGCTCTGGCAAACGTTATTACAATTGACACATTTTCAAGGAGAAGATGAATAATTCAAACATTCTGGAATTGCAAAAGCACCATTTCTTGCTCTCTGTCTGTCAAATCATTTTCATTTAATAGACTTTTATATTCTTTTTTCCATTTTTTTGGTATGATAAGGATACCTTGTCTTAAGTCTCCTTAGGTGATATCATGTGAATTTCTAATTGAAACCCTTTCCTTTTACACTTAATTTCTTTGGAAGCAGGAATAAGGCACGCAGATTCATCATCATCAGCTAGCATTCTTCCTTGACCCTGTTGGTGTGTACAATCCAATCTCTCCACCTTTCTCCCTCTTAGAAAATGTGTGCTTCCTTTAGCATTTTTCCCGTAATTATTTTATAGTCTATTAGAGTTTGAGCCTCAAACTGTTAAGAAGAAAACAATTTCAAGGTTTAAATCATTTCTTTTTTTTTTTAAGAATCAATTTTATTTATTTATTTATTTTTGGCTGCGTCGGGTCTTTGTTGCTGCGCGCGGGCTTTCCCTAGTTGTGGTGAGCAGGGGCTACTCTTCTTCACTGTGTGTGGGTTTCTCTCATTGCAGTGGCTTCTCTTGTTGCGGAGCACGGGCTCTAGGCACGCGGGCTTCAGTAGTTGTGGCTCGCGGACTCTAGAGCGCAGGCTCAGTAGTTGTGGCTCACGGGCTTCGTTGCTCCGCAGCATGTGGCATCTTCCCAGACCACGGCTCAAACCCGTGTTCCCTGCATTGGCAGGCGGATTCTCAACCACTGTGCCACCAGGGAAGCCCTGAAATCATTTTTATTTAACCTAAAATTTAGACAAATTATGAAATTTTCAACATGGGCTCCTGCATAAAATAAACTGTTTCAAACCCATTGTTATTTCAGCCATGCTGGTGACCACATTTGGAAGCAGTTATCAGAAAGTTATCACTATGACAGACAGAGCAATTAGAAAACCCAACCACACTGTAGGTTACATCCTGAAGGAAGAAGCTCTAAAACATGGAGCGTTTCACTAAGGCCATATCCTGCTACATGGTGATATCCACAATATCCTAACTCTGCTTTTAAAGGGAAAATAAATCACTTTTTTCTTAAAGTGAAAATAAATCATTTAAAAGATTCTTCCTCTTTTAGGATAACAGAATTTGGGATATTTGGAAAAAAATCTAGAAGTTTTGTGTCAGTAGTTGAATAACTAATTCCTTCATTCCCCATCAGGGTGTTTTGGTTTTGTAAAGACCATGAAGATGAAACAGCTAAGTTTCATAGTTTCTTCTCCAAAGGTAGGCAGTTCACTTTTAAAAGCAGTTTAAAAAATATTGCTAATGCATATATAAAACTAAACTATGCACAGTAAGAAAAAAAACCACTGCTATATCTCTGATGTGTAGATACATATAGTATTCATTCATATTTTTTGAATGAATTAGCTATCTAAAAGACACTGACTAAAATTTACATGCAGTATAGAGTTAAGTGGCAGCCATCCAAAAGATGGTTATTGAAAGCTTAATATTACCAGTACAAAGAAGGCATTAGAGATGTTAATCTCCCAATGTAGTTGCTATGACATTTCTGAAACTATTGCCAGAACTAGAAGTGCTTCAGAGAATTAAAGATATTGAAAACGTTATCATCTATAGTTCTCATGCTTCATCAAGAAAGAATTCATACTAATTAGGATATTTTGTTTATGCAAATAATTTTATCTGCATGACTGTTGTTAGCATTGATTATTATACTCAATGTGCTTTGTTAATTACTTTTGTAAAGTTCTCACCTATACAAAGCTTGCAATAGCACAATACATCCAGTTTTGTGAGAGCTGACAGTAGGCCACTAACAATAAAACTTTACATGAATATCACGTTTTAAATGACAAACAGATACAGCAAAATAATACTAACATAAACTCTCTAGAAAAAAAGCAGCATGCACTGTTTTCAAGGTGAAGTTGACTTTCTTTTGGTCTTTTTTATAGTCTATCAGCAAACTATATCACAAATGGGTAGCCATAAAACAACAGTGTACTTAAATACCACCCTCTCCACATACATCCACACCCCCCAACACACACAGACTTCAATATAATCCAACAGTTTCATTAAAAAAATAAAACATGAAATGCTTTAAAAAAAATAAAAAAAAATAAAAGCAGTTTTTAAAAAAATGTCATCCAAATTTCAGTGAAAAAGAAAACTTTGAGGATACCTCTGCACTAAATTTTCTTTTGTGGTTTTTCATCTAAAAAGAGATTAGTTAATTTGAATATAAGTATGGTGAATCTGTGAGGCCCAAGAAAATATTTAGGTGTTGACTTGGTGGGTATTTTAGAAGATAAATTTTGGACTTTTTCCAGTTTTTCTATTTAAACCATTCCAAAGTGAAATGATGGCAGTATACTGCAATTCTAGGCTGGCCTGTTTTTATGTTTGAGAGATAGCCCTGTATCAAAAAAGAGTGAGGGGAGGGATAAATTAGGAGCTTGGGATTAACATATACACACTACTATATATAAAATAGATGACCAATAAGGACCTATTGTATAGCACAGTAGGGAACTATACTCAATATTTTGTAATAACCTTACAAGGGAAGAGAATCTGAAGAAGAATATATATATATATATAGTAGCAATGCTGAGCTGAGGGACTCAGGGGCAATTTCAGGTGCTCCTGGGAGTTCTTGAGTGTTGCTGCCCTGTCAGGACCATCAGAAGATACGCTACTAGACTTTCCTGCTTCTTTTGTTCTCCTGCTCCAACAGAAGTGACTATTGCTTTCATTAAGAGCTATTGCTCTTTGTTAGTGAATCCTTTATGTAAATAGCAGTTGGATTATTAGCTTTGGGGATGTTGATCCTGTGATGTCCTCCTTACTGAGGAAAGATAAATCTGATTAGAATGAAAGCTCAGAAACTTCTTGGGAGACTTTGAGTTAATTGCATTGACTTAAGCCTCCCATGAAAATTAGGTTTCATAAAAGTCATTTTTATTGAGGTAGGTACAATTTATGTAAAATAAATCCGTTTAAAATTTACAATTTGATGAGCTTTTACAGATGTATATACATGGGAGGTAATTGTTGCAATTATGACACAGAACATTTCCATCACTCTAGATTTCTGTGCCCCTTTGCGGTCCATCTTTCCCTTCACACAGACCCCAGGCAAACACTGATCTGTTTTTGTTTCTCTAGATTAGTTCACAACTTTCTAGAAGGTTATGTAAATGTAAAAAAAAATACTGCATGTATTCTTCTGTGTCTGACTTTTTTCACTCAGCATAATGATTTTTAGATTTTTCCATGTTATGTATATCAGTGTTTTCCCTCTCTTTGTAATTATTAATGTAGTCCATCGAATAAATTTACTATATCTGCCTTTCAACCTCAACCATCTGATGGCTTTAGGAAAAGTTATAATCTTGTAGATTATTCAGCTTTTTTATGTTTTAGGTCAGGCGTGATGCTGTCTTGTGGCTTTCTACATCCTAAGGAGAAGCGGAACCTTTAATAAATGTACATTTAGATTTTAAACAATTAAAAATAAGTCTGTATTGTGCTATGTCTTGGTTTATAGAAAGGACGGCATCAACGTAATATTTAAAAAATGTTTATGTGTCTAAGGACATTGTTATAAATATATATATAGCGAAGTCAGGAAATGTTAGAATTGACACTTAAAATAGAGAAAAATGTTTGATGATGCAATCTGGGACATTTCTAATTGAGAACTTGGGGCAAAGAATTGTTGGTCAATGACATTTCAGGCAGCATAACAGCTAAAAATGTATGAGATCTAAGAGTTTCTCAATTTTATACCCTGAGTTTTGGCTCTTTTGAAACTATCTTAGTTTCAAGCAATTTAATGTTGTTTGATACCACAAATGAGATATCATTTGTAACCATGAAGTAAGTACAAATTTTAAGTCTTTTTTATTCCAAAGTAGAAAAATGGGAGCAGTTTTGTGGAAAATTTTAGGGATTATTCAGAAACTAGTAGAGATAAAGACGTTTGATAGGCACATCTATATTTATTTCTAGAATAAAGTATTTCATCCTTCCACCCAATTCTATTTTCTCTTCCTCATCTGGCCGAGTTGGCATTTTAAAACTAGTCTCAAGGTTGAAATTTTATTATACTTGAGTACTTTCCATCCCACAGTACCCATTTCTCACCTCTTCTTCTGTTTAAAAATATACTAAGTAGCAAGACTGTGAGAGGCATTATAAGACACCTTAGAGAAAAATTGATTTGTCCCTGACCTCATCTATGTATTCAAAATTTCTGGAGAGTGGGTTAAATATTCCTAAGGAGGTAAACATTGTTCCTTGGTTTGTTGCGTTAGTTTAGGGACAGTTCATGTCTAAAGATTGTGCTGTATTAATGAGACTCTTCCCCCTGAAATCTGCCCTCCTGGGAAGGAACACGGTAGCTGGTTAGTAATGCCCAACTGCACTACTTAATTTACCTTTTTAAAGCAGGAAAAGCAGGAGAGATCGAATGCATTTAAAACTGCAGGGGGTGTGGAGGCCGTAGGAATGTACTTTTCCCCATTACACATTGGCTGTTTTTAATCATATGAAAATTGCTGGAGGATCCTTAATGGGCACTAGTGGTTAGAACTCTGAATTTCACATGCCTCACAAGACTGGGCTTGTCTCAGCAGACGATTAGTACCAGGCATGCCTAAGAGGGCTTCTTGGTGATTTTAATGACAATGTAGGCTGTCTGATGTTTTGAAAAGAAAATGACCCCTGAGATTGGAAGGATCAGCTGTAGTGGGGAAGGACAAAGCATGAAAACCACATCCATTTGTCTCACACCTACTGTAGTATCAAATTCCTATACCATTATTTATAGAAAAGGCTTTTATTTATATTTTATATTTATATTATTATATTTATTTATTATTTATTATTATATTATTTATATATATAATATATATATACAATATATATAATTATATATATAATTATATATATAATTAATTATTTATAGAAAAGGTAGAAAAGGCTCCATCCAAACAATAATGGTCACACCTGGAGGTTATTTGGCCTATACCATCTGATAAGGTCACGGACCAAAGAAATAATGCCATGGGCAAGTCAGGGCTTTGTAGTGGAGTGACTGAGTTGGTCAATGAAAATGAATATTTAATGAGAGCTGGGCAGGTTCTGTGCGTGTTGTATATTCCAAGATATATTTTCTGAAAAATCAAGTGATTTAAATTCCTGTAAGACTTTTCTGACAACAGTGATTTTAGGCATGCTTTAAAAAAAATTGTTTTCCAAAAGGATTCTTATTTGACATCAGAGATTTATCAGAAAATTTTTTAGCATTCAACAATTTGAGTCTTATTATGCATCTCCTTTGTTTATTCTTCCCTTAGATCTTAGTTTTGCCCACACTTCCCACTTGGAAGAAGCAAAATGACAAACAACACTAATTCCTTGGCTGTTAACTATTATTTTGAATAATCCTTAACATGGAGTATTTATTTTTTTATCACATGTCTTTTACATAATAATAACATACTGGTTAGGGTTATCTTTTGAAACAGAAACTCTAAATGTGAAATGAATATAAAATAGTAGAACCTAAGAACAACAACTTTAGAAGAGGTTTTTTAAAACAATAAAATATTTTAAATCAGAACATCAATTTATTAACATCCAATAAGAAATAAGCTTTCAAAACAGTCAGATACTTAAAAAAATTTTTTTATTGGAGTATAGTTGATTTACAATATTGTGTTAGTTTCAGGTGTACAGCAAAGTGAATCAGTTATACATACACATATAACTACTCTTTTCTAGATTCTTTTCCCATATAGGCCACTACAGAGTATTGAGTAGAGTTCCCTGTGCTATACAGTAGGTCCTTATTCGTTATCTATTTTATATATAGTAGTGTGCATATGTCAATCTCAATCTCCCAATTTATCCCTCCCCTCCCCTTTCCCCCCTGGTTACCATAAGTTTGTTTTCTACATCTGTGACTCTTTCAAAACTGTCAGATACTTGCTTCAGTGACCTTGAAGCTACGTGGGTAGACAGATCAGTAGGCTGGTAGGTATGCATACTGATGCTGGGCCTGTATGCTCTCACACCTCACATCGGTTCCTTGCCTTCCCTTCATTTTCTCTGTATCACAAGGGAGCTAATTCCTGTCATCTGTGCTCCTCAGATTTGAGGACAGAAGGAAAGAAATGTGGTGTATGTTTTCTCATCCATCTCTGCCTTAGGTGACTTCTTTGGTGGTGGCTGAGTCTCCTGCCTAGTTCTAGTTTCCATCAACTGCCCTGGACCCGTAGGCTACAGTAACACTCCCTCTTCCCCTTGTTCTTCTAGCCCAGTGGTGTTTGTAGCTTCCTGATGTTGCTAATCCCTGTATTTTCCTCATCAACATCTGTATAACCAATTTTCTCCATGAAGTACTTTGTACTGTCTTCTGCTTTCCTGGATGAATCTTGAATGCTAGAGCAGGCAGGGATTGAGATAAAGGGAAATTGGTTGTATGATTCAAATATTTAATGCTACTTGGGTTTCTTTAGTCAAAGCATAAAGCTTGATGAATACTGAAGTAAGGTCAGATTCATTCTGCCTAACTCAAGGGTAACCAGAAAACACTCAAATCTTCAGAAATCTTTCTGAAATATCTCTTTCTCTTCTCCTACATTAGTAAAACTAAATTTGTTTACTCTTTTTGATGCTTTAGATTCTTGTAGTATTTCTCAGGGTATCTAGGACCTTGATATTAAAACAGAATTTATAGATGGAATAATTAATATGATTTCTATTTTGGAGGCAGCTTTGAGGCAGTTTTTTAAAACCATCCTTTTATCAGGCTGTGTGTGCGTGTGTATGCTTGTCTGTTATCTTATGAATATATATTAAAAGGATAATACATACGTAGTGTTTTGTTATTTACAAATATTGAATCAAATACACTGAGTGTTTTAACTTAAATAGAGAGGCAATGCCAGGTTAGTAAGGTTTCTCAGGAGCAGAATTTATCTTTGGATGGCCCAAAACTAGGTCATTGACAAACAGAGGCTTTAGAAAACTCATTCAGTCATCCACTGTTCTTTAAATATTTAATGGTCACCTGCTATGAGCTAGGAATTGGAGCCACAGTGGTGAACAAGACAAATAGTGTTCATTGCAGTAAACTTAAAATCTGATGGAGAAGGCAGACATCCACAGGCAATCACAATAATGTAGAGGAAGTTATGGGGATACATAGGATTGAGATTTGACCTGGTCCAGAAGTTCGGGGGCCTAAGAAAGTGATCAGAAGATGGAAGATAATGAAGGCCAAAATTGGCCCAGGTTATCAGATAAGAGCCATCCATCCACTCATCCATCCAGTCATTTCTACAAACATTTATAAGGGTCTCAGAAAGATGATAAACATGAATAAGCCTCAGTTGCCAGTAGGACTAAGAGTTTGTATGAATAAAAATACAAAAAGTTGACCTGATGAAGCAGGAACACTGGAAGTTGGGTAATGTATTGGGGCTTATTCCACATCAATAAATTCTGACTAATAGGGATTAATGACTTCTCCTCTGTGCTCTTGAAAGAGTTCATACTTCTGTTATAGCATTTTGGACTGTTTGGTCCAAGAAATTTCATTGAAAATGTGCTATATATATACAATGGAATTTTATTCAGGCTTAAGAAAGGAAATCCTGCCCTATGCACAACAAGAGTGAGCCTTATGCTAAGTGAAATAAACCAGTCACAGAAGGACAAATACTGCATGATTCCACTTATATGAGGTCTCTAAAATAGTCAAATTCATAGAATCAGAGTGGAATGGTGGCGGCCAGGGGCTGCAGAGAGGGGACAATGGGGAGTTGATAATCAACGGGCAGATGAAAATGTTCTAGAGACCTGCTGTACCATATTGTGTCTTTAGTGAACAATTCTGTATCTTGCACTTAAAAATGTGTCAAGGGAAGAGATCTCGTGTTGTATGTTAGCACAATTAAAACAAATTTCATTGAGACCATCTTAATTTTACTGACGAAAACATTGAGGATCAAAAGGATTAAAGGACTTGTCCAAAGTCACTGAGCTTGTAAGTGGCAGAGAATTAACACTATGACAGTGTGGTGACGAGTGAGTCTGTGATCTCAGGCATGTCCCCTAACCTTCCAGGGTTGTTATGAGGATTAAAAAAGAAAATATTTAAATGACTTAACACAGTGCTTGGCACAGACTATTTAATTAATATTAGCTCTTACTAGCTATTAGACCTATGAATCGCCATCCAGTCTCTAAAGGCTCTGTTCATACATTTCATTTGATTCCAAAGGCAACACTGGGAAGGGGAAGGTAGGTGTGATCATTCCCATTTTAGAGAAAAAGAAACAGTCCAGAAATATTAGTGATTTTCCCTAATAACACATCAGTGATGGAACCAAGAATCTGATGTCTATTTCCATTGTCTATTGCCTGTCAATCAAGCTGCTTCTTATTCTACTATAAGTAGTTATACAATCTCCCTCTCCTTTACTAGACTGGATAGACAAGTTCTTTACAGCACTGTCTCTCTTACCAGGCCACCTACTCTTCGAAGCCAGAGACTAGATTTTTTTTTTCATCTGGCATGTTCTTGTAATAACAAGCACAGAGACATGAACATAGTAGGTGTTTCACAAACACTTGTTGAGTTAAACTGGGAGGCAGACAGAGAGGTATAGTGGATAATGCAAAGGAGGATGCTCCAGTGAGATTCTGAAACAAACACACTCTTTCCAATTTGCTACAGCATACTAATGACTACTAAGAAGCTGCAGTTCCTATCTTTGAGTAATATTCCAAATTCTGGGCAACTTGACCTCCCCCTAGAAGATCTTGGGGTCCCCTGTGAACTTGAGGGAGTTGTTCCTTTAAGATTCTTCAGGTTGGTTTTCTTTCTTTCTTTCTTTCTTTTTTTTTTTTTAAATGAGCTTTCCTCTTTTGTTGGTGCTGTGTGCTCAAGTTGAGTCTGGAAACCTGGGAGGTGGGAGTCTATGGCCTCCAGATGAAATTTTCTTTTGTGCCCATTGACAAACAGTCACTATATGACACCATGCTACTTCAAAGATCCTATTGTCCTATTCCTGGCCCTGTGCAGGGGTCTCACCTTGCGAGCACTCTCAGCGCAGTCCCTGCCCCTCCGTGTTGAGAGTGGGATGCTGAAGTCACCAAGGCCCAAGCCCCAGTCTTTTTTCTTCCCTGGCTTGCTAAGTGCTGAACGTGCCTGGGCGCAGTGAAAGCTCTCTGACTCTCTCTGCCTCTGAGTGAGATTACTAACCAAATGTAGGACAAATTAGGAAACGATTTTCCTGGAAACAGAAGATATTTCTCCAGTCTGTAGCACCAAAATCATGAACCTCACACTAATAGTTATGCAGTCTCTTTTCATTCTGATGTAAATAACATTCAATTATGGAAGTCACATGTTATGCTTTGACAGAGCCATTTGTGAAAAGCCAGCAGAGTAAATCTGCACAAATATGCCACAGGGCCCTTATCCTGGAGCTTAGAAGGATGTCTGTGCGAGGTCTTTGCAGTGGTAACTTTATATTTCAACCATATGCCATTCAGTTATAATGAAACCTAGCAAAAATGCTCTGGATTTCCTGGGAGAAAAAATGTGTGGGTGTGGATTTATGTGTGTATTTGCACATACACATTTACCTAGATGTTTTCATTTTAGGAGTTAGTGTGGCCTTAAAAAGGCAAGGAGCACGTCTGAGACTATATAGTAGTTTAACTCCCTGGGCAAGCAAAACAGTTTCTAATGGGTGTTATTACTCTCTCAGTAACACAAATCATTTAAATGAGTTTTACCTAGATTATAATAAGGTACAGTAACTGTGAAAGATTTCACCCTTAACAGAATCCAAAGAACATAGATCTAATTATTGGGAGCAATGTGTTACAATAGATGAAGAGACTATTTCACATGTATGGAAAGAGAGGTGTTTGCCATGTGTTAGGGAAATAAGAGAAGTCTGTTTCTTTTGAGATGTTTAATGCCATTTGGTAAACCATATCAGAATGGACTGGTAGAAATAGCATTTGCATATTGACAGACCTTGCTAATGTCTGCTTCATTTAGCTGTCATGCATAATCACATATATGAAAGCCTTCTTTGAATAGATCTATTTCTGAGAACACAATTATAGTACATTATATTTGGGGTAATTACTATATTCTTTGAGAGTGTGTTACATAGTATATCCTTTCACTTGTTTAGTTGCAAGACATTTTTTTTCATGCTTTCACTTGAAAAATTACTAAAACAGGGCTTTTGTCCAAATGCAAGATGGGCTTTCAGTTGATTAAAAATTACTAAATCTGACCATGCAAGCTGCAGTGGCTTAGTCCTCTTGCTCACTTTGTCTTCTTTCTCCCTTTATACTCGTTCTGATGATACTGATGACTCGTGGATCACACACGGTAAGGAGATTCATGGATTCTATGGAAAAATGAATCCCCCAAAATTTGACAACAAGAAACAGAGTAGTGACTTCTTTCTAAAATCTCTCTTGAGTCTTTTCAGTTCAGTCTTTACCTCTTGATGCAGCTTTACCTTGGCTGGCTCATAATCACAGGTTATAGCACTGTTGAAGTAAGAATGAAGATGAAATGAGGAAGGCAAAAGTTCCCTCTTCCCCTCTGTTCAGGAGACGGAAAACCCGAAGCAAGAAGAAAGAAGAATAAAAGACAAGATTGTGGTAACAGTACCCAAAGATTTTGGAGCATTTTGTCAGGGGTGTTTTCTTGAGAATGCCCTTGTCCTCTTCTGTGTTTAATATCTTTCTAGCTCCTGGATTTCTGGCTTATTCAAATGGACAGTCTGGCTGTGAATCTTAGACACCCCCAACCTTCCCCATGCATTCCCCAAGCTCCTCCCCCCATCTGCTTGATGTATCCATTCCTGCTTGATTTATTTTTGCCACCTGGCTCCAGTCTCTGGCATCACTTGTCACTTATCTTTATCTGCTCATGCCTGAGCACATTTTGCTAGTGTGATGTAGTGGAAAGACCATAAGCTTTGGGATTTAAAATCCCAGCAACCCGTAACTGGCTGTGTGACCTGGGATATGCAAAATATTTGAGTCTCATTTTCATCTTCATTAAATGTGAAAAGAGATTATGAATATTTTCCTATGAGGGTAGAAGTGAAGAATGAATGAGTTAACAGGATACAAAGTGCGTATGGCAGTGGCTGGCACCTGGTACACATTCAATGCCTATATACCTCCTTTCTTCTGACTTCCACTCCCAGAGACATGTCTGCTTCATCCTGCACTGACTTTCCTGGCACTGCAGACCCACTTTTGTCTAGTTTGGCTCTATCCCTTTCCCTGCCATCTCCTTAATAAATATGGGTTTGTGGGTCATGACATTATGACAAGGATGACCAGTGACGCAGCCCCTATCTGCATCCTTCTAATTGTCCTCTGCTTCCTCCTTTCTTTCCTATACCTGTTATTAATGGCTTGTTAACAGTTAATCAGTACCCAGCTACACTGTCTCCTGTTACCACTCTTGGCAAAATGCTAAAGAAGGGAAGGAAAGAATCAATAAAGATATAATCTGGGGTTGCTTGGGACTCACTAAATAATTTAAATCTTCAAAAATGTCATCATCTTAAGTTTAACAACACCACCACCACCATTTCGACATTTATACCTTATATCTTTTTTTCTCCTATTTATAGAATCACTGTAATGATGCTTTTTTCTCTTATTTAACCAATCCAGAGTGGTCTTTATTTCCCTCTAATTCTTTGAAGTATCCTTTGCCAAAACTTTCTGTTCTCCCTCCTATGGCCTTATTTTCACCAGTTTTGTCATAAACTGTGCTTTCAACTCTGATTATATCACAAATAGGTGATTTGAATGTTTCCTATTTAATACCTCAGTGATTAACTTCAAAAAATGGTCATGGACGATTTTCCTGCCAGCTCTATGTTACTATGGTTCTTTATCTCTTATGAGGTACTTGAATTTCTGAAACCTTCAGCTTAAAGACTTTAAGAAGTGTAGAAACTCAGCATGCTTAACACCTTTAAATAATCAACATGACATCCTTATTAAGCGGTCACGTGGCCCATCTTGAATAATCCCAGTTAGGATGTAATCATTGAATCTCAAGATGTCAACCCACTCCAAGACAGCTTTGATTATCAGAAAGCTAAACCAAATTACCTTTCCCATGAACTCTTTCCTTAATTTTAACTTTGCCACTTGAAGTCATATGGATCAGACTTGGTTTCCACTTTTAAACCACTATGTATCTGAAGGCAGCAGCTATGTTGTTCCCTCATATATATTCTTCCAGCCCCAACATTTGCTACATCAGGATAAATGTTTCTATTTACTCCAATTATCTGTAAAACAAATGTTTGTTAACACACGATTTATCACATTTGCCATAAAGTTAGGAATTTATGTTTCTACGTGGTAATGCCACAGAAATAATGGTCATGGAAATAATCCCCAGTAGATATTATATGCTAGAGACAAACAAACAAATGACAAAAATAAATGTGTTTTGATAAGTGCCATGTAACAGGATGTTTATGTGAAGGGATAGCTTTGCATACTCATCTACACTGATTTAAACACATAATGTATAGGAACAGTGGACCATATATATATGCACAAGGGAGTGAGTGATAAGACTTTAGAAATTACTAATGTGTCATTACCTTTTGTTGTCCATGATTTTGCCCAAGTCAATCTGAGCAACCATCTGCCTGATAGGGGAAGATAATTTATTGTAGAGAATGATGAAGAGGAAAACTGAATAATATAGAGTTTCTGACATGAAAAACAGGGACAAAGTGAAATAAAAGCATTATAACCCAGACTATGATCTTGAGAGACCGTTTTCCAGATCTCTATTTTTCCGTCTAACATATCAGGTACTTAACCGCGAAGATCCCCCGCAGAGAAGGTACCCTTCCATCCATGATAGCAAAGCCCTGTGCCTAATAGATACAGAATGTAGAAGAAAGAGCAAAGCCCACCTCATTCCCAACTCTGGAGGAGGAGGATGGGGAGAGGCCAGAGAGGAAGAGAAGGAAGGAGCACATTGATCGGATGTGTGCCCCCGCTTCCCCTTGGTGGACGGTGAGGGTAGATTCGGGGTGTGGGCTGCGAGGAGGTGAAGGGAGAAGGCTATATGCCCTGACTCCCTTTTTGGGCTCTGTGAAGAGAGACCTTTTCTAACTTTTCCAGCACCGAACACACCTCCATTCCTTTGGTTGTGTAGTGTTGTCAGGGAGCTGGAACCTCCTAGGGTTAGCTTTCCTGAACCACCATCAGTTCCCAAGGAGATGGGGGGCTGGCCTCAGAGTTGGCCTTGGAGGCTGGCAGGGAACCTCGGGGTTTTGGAGCCAGGAAGTGACCAAGTGAGACCGAATTGGCCAGAGAATGAACTGGGTTATGACCAAATTGGGAGAATGAGATCAGTTATAGACTCCAGCCATGAATGCCAGCACAGCAACCAGATGGTTAAGACAACACCAACTAGAAGACCAGGACACCACCCTCAAGGTCACTCATCTCCCCATTTCACACTCCTCTCCTTCTCTCCCCACGTATACACCCAACTGCCTTCTTTCAGAGATGAGTAGAGAGACGCAGAAGAAATCTGAGCGACTTCCCTCTCCACTCCTAGGGAGAATATTGCCTGAAGGGACGATTTAAGCTGTCAAATCAGTCTAGGTCTAAACTGGGTTAGATACTCATTTAAAAATTTTAGCTCTAACCAGAGGATGGAGGCTCATGTGGAAAACTGTAAACAACAACAACAAAAAAAACATTTTCTCTGCATATCCAGGTTGTTTGAGTTAAAATCTTTGACCCCACTTATGCATCAACAATCCCCCAAAGACCTCTAATCGTATTTGAGAGGGGGGAGAGAAATTGTCACCAGTGATTTGTCACCTGAGGTTTACTGATGCATGGAGATAATCTCAAGTTTCTATTCATGTAGGGGTTTATTTGCACACAGTGTGCTACATTAATTTTTCAACACAGTTTTCATGTATTTTTATTAAAGTATATTTTTCCTTTGACATTTTAAAAGCCCTGTTGGTATTGCAGTAACCAATGCTGCATTCATGGGCTTGATCCATGCCTGATTCTCTGCTTACTGTTTGTGTTTGTCTTCAGTGAGAGCAGAGCAGAGAGTCCTGTTTATCCTTTGTTGTTCATTCAATATTAATCTAGGCTTTTACATAGTCCCGGGGTGTATTATTCTTTATGCTCATATGTCACAGACCTAGGGGAACTCATAAATTCAGTAATTTTTGTGAAAATAATTTTTAGTATTTTACTACTCAAAGTAGAGTTAAGGTAAGCAAACTGTTTTCCTTTGGGATGCTGATTTTGGGGGCTCATTATTTTCAGAAAGATTTGTTGAGATTCAAAAAAAAACTTTCTGAGATTTTATTTTACCATTGGAATTACATGAAGTTATATTATTCATGACTATGTTATTTATTTATTTACTTGGAAAGCAAAGGAATTATGTCATGGGGGTCAAAAAGTTCCTGAAATTTTTTTAACTAGAAAAAAGAAACCCACTATTTATTGAGCATTTACTCCATGATAGTCACTTTGTCTGTTCTTCCATTTAAGTTTCTTAAACAGTATTCCTGGCCCATAGACGTCTCAGTTAAGGGAGCCCAGGTTGAATGTCTCATTTTACCAACGGCCTCCTGGAGACCTTGCCTAAACTTAGAGTAATGTCTCTAAGGCAGGGTATTCTGGAACTTAAGAAGGCCTGGGAAGAAACATTTCACGAGGGAAGGGCTTCAGGGCCTCTTAAACTGTAGGGAACAGCTTGCTCTACCTCGGAGCAGGGCCAAAATGGTAGTGAAGGAACAATAGAACCACAGATAATGAACAGGCTGGGACTATTGCCACCTTCTAATGCCTGTGTGCTCTTGGGTAACTTACATAACCTCTCAGAGCCTCAGTTTCACTCATCAGTAAATTGGGGATAACAATGGGAATTGACCTGCCCATCTCACAGAATTGTTTGAAGATGAATGAAGTTACATGTGAGAGAGCCTTTTGTATACTATAAAGCATAATAAGTGCTTGTTGTTATAACATTTTTTCTTGCAAAACAGGTAAGCAAGGGCAGGGAGGGGAGAGGGGATAGGAATGGTTGGAGAGGAGGAGTAGTGTTGTCAGGGATCCTAGTCTAGGGAGAATGGAGCTTATTCTTTCTAGACCCTGTTCCTACCAGACAAGTATCTAATGGTATTTTCTATAACAGTCCTTTCACCAGATCATTAGGTATCTAGGACACCACCCTCCTTCTTTCTCTCTGATTTACTCTGTTCTGGTCTATACCAAAGTACATATTTAGTGTTTAGTTCATGTGGAATAAGTTGGATAGAAACTGGGTGACTCTCAAGGCATGGATGGTGTTGCTCCTGCTGGTGAAATACTGGCTGTTACCAGAGGGACTTCCCATCAGAAGGCCAATGAGAAGGTCAGTTATCTGTTACATTCACACTCAGTCACGTAGCAACTGAAGGTATGGATATGATGACTTACTTGTCCTGAACAACTCCTGGTTGCTTGAATATGCCTTTCTGAGTACTCCCTTACTTTAGTGATTTCTCCATCCTCCAATCTCTCTAATATATTTATTTCCATTACCTCTCTTCCTATTGCTTTCCCGCAATTCCCTTCCCAGCCTGGGCAAATATTGTGGAGACTTAAAGGTAAGTTTCACTCTCTCTAATCTTCAATTTTTCTCAAACGTTTGGCCTAAGTCCCAAATTCTCTCCACTTTCCTTTTGGAAATCAAACCCAGGAATACTTGTTCAAACTTTTTGCCTTGACATACTTTGCTTGTGAGACAATCATTACAATAGACTGAATGTTTATCTCCCTCCAAAATTCATATGTTGAAATCCTAATCCCCAGTGTGATGGCATTAAGAGGTGGGGCTGTTAGGAGGTGATTAGCTCATAAAGAAGGAGGCTTCACGAATAGGATTAGTGCCCTTATTAAAGGGACCCCAAAGGGTTCCCTTGTCTCTTCTGCTCTTTGAACACACAGTGAGAAGATGACCAACTGTGAGCCAGGAAACAGGCCTTCCCAAGACACCAAATCTGCTGGTGCCTTGATCTTGAACTTCTCACCTCCAGACCTGTGAAATACAGATTGTTGTTTACAAGCCACCCAGGCTATGGTGTTCTATTATAGTAGCCTGGACAGACTAAGACCATCATGTGGAAGTAACCTAACTGCTTGAAAGTGTGTGGAGTGTGTGGGATAGTTTGAAAGTCAAATAGGGGAAATATACTTGGGAAGATATGTTAATATTAAAAAAAATGATCCTGCCACACACATATTTGGATTGTTTACTATGGCAGACTCTGGAGGACCCCCAGAATAATTCATGTTAACCCTTTCTCCTCTTCCAGAAGAGCTTTTTATCATACGCCTCAGGGGTGGAATCTAGCCCTTAGTTTCATCAATTTCTAGGGTCTGGGCTTAAACAAAAACTGAAAAAAAATTGTGCCCAAGAGAAATTGTGAACCTAACATAAAGATGATGCTTATATTTGGGGGTTAAGTTGTCTAGAAGATTTTGTTTCAAATTTGTGTAAGACAGCACATCTTTCCAGGCAATTTTAGGCACAACCTGTCATGGTAACCAGGTAGGGGCAGCAAGATGCCATATTTATTGACTCTTGTTGAACTGCAACTCTTGTTGGTTCAGCTTTGACTGTTATCTCATTATGGTTCTGTGTTTTGGTTCTAATGTGAACAGAAATTTATTTTTAAAAAATCTTAAAAATAAAACAAACCCAAATTTGCTAAAATTTATATAGTTATTTTGTCTGCAAAAATAGTTCACCATCTTGAGTTCACCATCTTCAGCTTCTGCTCTCACATGTTTTATCAGCTTTCTGCTCATTATCAGTTTCACTCCACAGAGTATCATGGGGCTGAGAACAACAGAAAGGAGAACAGAGATAATTAAAATGAATTTCTCAACTATACCTAGAAATTAGGGCAAAAATTGTGTGCATAAAAATAGGATAGTAAATGTTTAATGCTTGAAACCTAGCTGTTTGTAATTCAGTGACTCTTATCCCTGTTAGTGCTGATAAACATTGAAGGATAAGCATTTTATTGAACAGCTTTAAGAATTTTTCAATATATTTTAATACAAATTTTCTCTTCTGTAAAATAAGGCTAAATTTATACTGATTTGCGAGGACTTGAGGATCAAAATGTTTTTTAAACTGGAACAGCCTTACGTATTTTAATAATTACTGCCTACTCTCCCTTCCCCCACCAAGTTCCTGCTTATGCTCTGAAGTTTATTCATGGATTCTGCCCTTGGTTACTCAGATCAGCCATGGTTCTAATGCTCTTTGAACATCTCTCAATTTATCTTTTTTAAGAAAGTCTTTTCTAGAATTCTTGAAGATGCCAACATTTGTATAATCTGGTTTTCCAATGGGGTTTCCATTTCTAGTCTTTTTGTCTAGGTACATGTTGACACATAAGGACAAATCATGGCCTGTTGTAAGAACTGCTTATAAAATTCATGAAATATATCCTGTCTCAAACTTGAGAAATAATTTAAAGTCATTTAAAGTCGTTAGAGTTTTTGATTCTGTCATTTTATCAGCAAACTCTTTCAAAAATGACCTCATTTTATGTAGGGCTGACATGATAAGAGTAATCTTCTATAGGATAAGGCTGATTTGTGCACAGTCAAGAAAATCATTGATTTGGATGTGAGAACTGTCCTACAGACTTGCTTGTAGCTTCCAGAAAGTCACTTAATGCTTTTCAGTAAAGTTTTTCCATTAGACTCTATATGTACCTATTTTTCAATGTCTTAATGTGCTGTATATTAGACATAAGAACATATATAACATGAAACCACAGTTTAAACAGCAACAGCAATAATAATAAAAAATGAATATTTGGACAAATTTATTTTAAAAAAGGAAATTACCATTTCCTTTGAAGCTCTTCAGTTTCCCTTCTGAATGTATGTCCTTCCCATCCAGAAGGAGCCATTCTCCTGAAGTTGTGTTAAACATGCTATTCATTTTCTCTTTTATTTTACCACATGTATTCGTCTCTAAATAAGTTTGTCCATTTTTACACTATATAGACATCATAATATGTCTATTCTCCTGGAATTTGCTTTCTTTAAATTATGTATTATACTTTTTTCTTCTTTAGATTATTATTATAATTCATTTTTCATGGCTATATATTATTTTGTTGTATAAATATTATGCAATCTATGACCCAATCTATTATTTTATACAGGCATACCTCAGATACATTGTGGGTTTCGTTCCAGACTACGGCAATAAAGCTAGTCACATGAACATTTTGGGTTTCTAGTGCATATTAAAGTTATGTTTAGGGCTTCCCTGGTGGCACAGTGGTTGATGCAGATGCTGGGGACACAGGTTCATGCCCCGGTCTGGGAAGATCCCACATGCCGCGGAGCGGCTGGGCCCATGAGCCACGGCCGCTGAGCCTGCGCGTCTGGAGCATGTGCTCCGCAACGGGAGAGGCCACAGCAGTGAGAGGCCTGCATACCGCAAAAAAAAAAAAAAAAAAAAATTAATAAAGTTATGTTTACACTATACTGTAGTCTACTAAGTGTGGAATAGCGTTATACTTAAAAAAACAATGTACACCTCTTAATTAAAAGTAATGCTGTTGAAAAAATTGTACTGATATAATTCCTTGACACAGGGTTGCCACAAACCTTCAACTTGTAAAAACTTCATTATCTGCAAAGTGCAATTAAGTAAAGTGCAATAAAACGAGGTATGCTTATATATGTCTATGAGAACATTTTTTTCAGTTTTTTAAACCTCATTATCTTTGCTGTTATTTGTTTGTATGGTTTATCAAATACTGTCAGGGCTGGATTAAAATCTTCACTATTTTGATGGATCTATTCCTTTCTTGTCATTCTCTGAGTTTTTGCTTTGTAGGGTTAGATGTTAATTTACAAATTTATATTCTTATATATTTCCTGTGAATTAAGCCTCTTAATCTTTTTTGAAAGAGTCCATTTTTACTAGCTATATAGCTAAACCAGCTTTATTTTCAATTTTTTTCTATCCCTTTTCTTTCAAATTTTCTATATTCTTATGTTTTAGCTTTATCTCTTCTAATTGGCATATAACTAGATTGTTTTTAAAAATCCTGATAATCTTTAAAAAGAGGAAATTTAATATATTTTTGTTTAATGGAATTACTGAAATATTTGGATTAATGTCAGAAACCATATTTTGTACTTTATGTCCCACATTTCCTATTTTTAAAACTCCATTTCTTTTTATCTTTTTTAACATCTTTATTGGAGTGTAATTGCTTTACAATGGTGTGTTAGTTTCTGCTTTATAACAAAGTGAATCAGTTATACATATACATATATCCCCATATCTCTTCCCTCTTGCATCTTCCTCCCTCCCACCCTCCCTATCACACCCCTCTAGGTGGTCACAAAGCACAGAGCTGATCTCCCTGTGTTATGCGGCTCCTTCCCACTAGCTATCTATTTTACATTTGGTAGTGTATATATGTCCATGCCACTCTCTCACTTTGTCCCAGCTTACCTTTCCCCTTCCCCGTATCCTCAAGTCCATTCTCTAGTAGGTCTGTGTCTTTATTCCCATCTTGCCCCTAGGCTCTTCAAGACCATTTTTTTTCCTTTGATTTTTAGATTCCATATATATGTGTTAGCATACGGTATTTGTTTTTCTCTTTCTGACTTATTTCACTCTGTATGACAGACTCTAGGTCCATCCACCTCACGACAAATGACTCAGTTTCATTTCTTTTTATGGCTGAGTAATATTCCATTGTATATATGTGCCACATCTTTATCCATTCATCCAATGATGGACACATAGGTTGTTTCTATCTCCTGGCTATTGTAAATAGAGCTGCAATGAATATTGTGGTACATGACTCTTTTTGAATTATGGTTTTCTCAGGGTATATGCCCAGTAGTGGGATTGCTTGGTCATATGGTAGTTCTATTTTGAGTGTTTTAAGGAACCTCCATACTGTTCTCTGTAGTGGCTTCATCAATTTACATTCCCACCAACAGTGCAAGAGGGTTGCTTTTCTCCACACGCTCTCTGGCATTTATTGTTTGTAGATTTTTGGATGATGGCCATTCTGACTGCTGTGAGATGATATCTCATTGTAGTTTTGATTTGCATTTCTCTAATGATTAATGATGTTTCACATTCTTTAATGTGTATGTTGGCAATCTGTACATCTTCTTTGGAGAAATGTCTATTTAGGTCTTCTGCCCATTTTAGGATTGGGTTGTTTGTTTTTTTTGATATTGAGCTACATGAGCTGCTTATAAATTTTGGAGATTAATCCTTTGTCAGTTGCTTCATTTGAAAATATTTTCTCCCATTCTGAGGGTTGTCTTTTGGTCTTGTTTATAGTTTCCTTTGCTTTGTAAAGGCTTTTAAGTTTAATTAGGTCCCATTTGTTTATTTTTGTTTTTGTTTCCATTTCTCTAGGAGGTAGGTCAAAAAGGATCTTGCTGTGATTTATGCCATAGAGTGTTCTGCCTATGTTTTCCTCTAAGAGTTTGATGGTGTCTGACCTTACATTTAGGTCTTTAATCCATTTTGAGTTTATTATTTTGTATGGTGTTAAGGAGTGTTCTAATTTCATTCTTTTACATGTAGCTGTCCAGTTTTCCCAGCACCACTTATTGAAGAGGCTGTCATTTCTCCACTGTATATTCTTGCCTCCTTTATCAGAGTTAGGGTTACCATATGTGCGTGGGTTTATCTCTGGGCTTTCTACCCTGTTCCATTGATCTATATTTCTGTTTTTGTGCCTGTACCATACTGTCTTGATTACTGTAGCTTTGTAGTGTCTGAAGTCCAGGAGCTGATTCCTCCAGCTCCGTTTTTCTTTCTCAAGATTGTTTTGGCTATTCAGGGTCTTTTGTGTTTCCATAAATATTGTGAAATTTTCATTCTAGTTCTGTGAAAAATGCCAGGGGTAGTTTGACAGAGATTACATTGAATCTGTAGATTGCTTTGGGCAGTATAGTCATTTTCACAATGTTGATTCTTCCAAACCAAGAACATGGTATATCTCTCCATCTGTTTGTATCATCTTTAATTACTTTCATCAGTGTCCTATAATTTTCTTCATATATGTCTTTTGTCTCCTTATGTAGGTTTATTCCTAGGTATTTAATTCTTTTTTTGCAATGGTAAATGGGAATGGTTCCTTAATTTCTCTTCCAGATTTCTTATCAATAGTGTATAGGAATGCAAGAGATTTCTGTGCATTGATTTTGTATCCTGCTACTTTACCAAGTTCCTTGATTAGCTCTAGTAGTTTTCTGGTAGCATCTTTAGGATTCTCTGTGTATAGTATCATGTCATCTGCAAACAGTGATAGCTTTACTTCTTTTCTGATTTGGATTCCTTCTATTTCTTTTTCTTCTCTGATTGCTGTGGCTAAAACTTCCAAAACTATTTTGAATAATAACAGCAACAGTGGACAACCTTGTCATGTTCCTGACCTTAGTGGAAATGGTTTCATTTTTTCACCATTGAGAACGATGTTGGCTCTGGGTTTGTCATATATGGCCTTTATTATGTTGAGTTATCTTCCCTCTATGCCTACTTACTGGAGGGTTTTTATCATAAATTGGTGTTGAATTGTGTTGAAAGCTTTCTCTGAATCTATTGAGATGATCATATGGTTTTTCTCCTTCAATTTGTTAATATGGTGTATCACACTGATTGATTTGCGTATATTGATGAATCCTTGCATTCCTGGGATAAACCACAATTGGTCTTGGTGCATGATCCTTTTAATATGCTGTTGGATTCTGTTTGCTAGTATTTTGTTGAGGATATTTGCATCTATGTTCATCAGTGATATTGGCCTGTAGTTTTCTTTCTTTGTGACATCTATGTCTGGTTTTGTTATCAGGGAGATGGTGGCCTCATAGAATGACTTTGGGAGTGTTCCCTCCTCTGCTATATTTTGGAAGAGTTTGAGAAGGATAAGTGTTAGCTCTTCTCTAAATGTTTAATAGAATTTGCCTGTGGAGCCATCTGGTCCTGGGCTTTTGTTTGTTGGAAGATTTTTAATCACAGTTTCAACTTCAGTGCTTGTGATTGGTCTGTTCATGTTTTCTATTTCTTCCTGGTTCAGTCTCAGAAGCATTTCTAAGAATTTGTCCATTTCTTCCAGGTTGTCCATTTTATTGGCATATAGTTGCTTGTAGTAATCGCACATGGTCCTTTGTACTTCTGCAGTGTCAGTTGTTACTTCTCCTTTTCCATTTCTAATTCTGTTGATTTGAGTCTTCTCCCTTTTTTTCTTAAAAAATCTGGGTAGTGGTTTATCAATTTTGTTTATCTTCTCAAAGAACCATCTTTTAGTTTTATTGATCTTTGCTCTTGTTTCCTTCATTTCTTTTTTATTTATTTCTGATCTGATCTTTATGATTTCTTTCCATCTGCTAACTCTGGGGTTTTTTTGTTCTTCTTTCTCCAACTGCTTTAAGTGTAAGGTTAGGTTGTTTATTTGAGATGTTTCTTGTTTCTTAAGGTAAGATTGTATTGCTATAACCTTCCCTCTTAGAACTGCTTTTGCTGCATCCAATAGGTTTTGGGTCTTTTTGTTCTCATTGTCATTTGTTTCTAGGTAATTTTTCATTTCCTCTTTGATTTCTTCAGTGATCTCTTGGTTATTAAGTAGTGTATTGTTTAGCCTCCATGCGTTTGTATTTTTTGCAGATTTTTTCCTGTAATTGATATCTAGCCCCATAGCACTGTAGTTGGAAAAGATACTTGATACAATTTCACTTTGTTAAATTTCTTCAGGCTTGATTTGTGACCCAAGATATGATCTATCCTGGAGAACATTCCATGAGCACTTGAGAAGAAAGTGTATTCTGTTATTTTTGGATGGAATGTCCTATAAATATCAGTTAAGTCCATCTTGTTTAATGTATCATTTAAAGGTTGTTTCCTTATTTGTTTTCATTTTAGATGATCTGTCCATTGGTGAAAGTGGGGTGTTAATGTCCACTACTGTGATTGTGTTACTGTCGATTTCCCCTTTTATGGCTGTTAGTTTTTGCCTTATGTACTGAGGTGCTCCTATTTTGGGTGCATAAATATTTACAATCGTTATATCTTCTTGGATTGATCCCTTGATCATTATGTAGTGTCCTTCTTTGTCTCTTGCAATAGTCTTTGTTTTAAAATCTATTTTGGGGCTTCCCTGGTGGCGTGGTGGTTGAGAGTCCGCCTGCCATTGCAAGGGACATGGGTTCGTGCCCCGGCCTAGGAAGATCCCACATGCCGTGGAGCAGCTGGGCCCGTGAGCCATGGCTGCTGAGCCTGCGTGTCCGGAGCCTGTGCTCCGCAACAGGAGAGGCCACAACAGTGAGAGGCCCGCGTACCGCAAAAAAAAAAAAAGCTATATAAAATCTATTTTGTCTGATATGAGAATTGCTACTCCAACTTTCTTTTCATTTCCATTTGCATGGAATGTCTTGTTCCATCCCCTCACTTTCAGTCTGTATGTGTCCCTAGGTCTGATGTGGGTCTCTTGTAGACAGCATATATACAGGTCATGTTTTTGTATCCATTCATCCAGTCTATGTCTTTTGGTTGGAGCATTTAATCCATTTACATTTAAGGTAATTATTAATATGTATGTTCCTATTACCATTTTCTTATATGTTTTGAGTTTGTTTTTGTAGGTCTTTTCCTTCTCTTGTGTTTCCTGCCTAGAGAAGTTCCTTTAGCATTTGTTGTAAAGCTGGTTTGGTGGTGCTGAATTGTCTTAGCTTTTGCTTGTCTGTAAAGATTTTAATTTCTCCATCAAATCTGAATGAGATCCTTGCTCGGTAGAGTAATGTTGGCTTTAGGTTTTTCCCCTTCATCACTTAAAATATGTCCTGCCCCTCCCTTCTGGCTTGCAGAGTTTCTGCTGAAAGATCAGCTGTTAACCTTATGGGAATTCCCTTGTGTGTTATTTGTTGTTTTTCCCTTGCTGCTTTTAATATATTTTCTTGGTATTTAATTTTTGATAGTTTGATTCATATGTGTCTTGGCATGTTTCTCCTTGGATTCATCCTGTATGGGACTCTCTGTGCTTCCTGGACTTGATTAACTATTTCCTTTCCCATATTAGGGAAGTTTTCAACTATAATCTCTTCAAATATTTTCTCCATCCCTTTCTTTTTCTCTTCTTCTTCTGGGACCTCTATATTTTGAATGTTGGTGTGCTTAATGTTGTCCCAGAGGTCTCTGAGACTGTCCTCAATTCTTTTCATTCTTTTTTCTTTATTCTGCTGTGTAGTAGTTATTTCCACTATTTTATCTTCCAGGTCACTTATCCATTCTTCTGCCTCAGTTATTCTGCGATTGATCCTTTCTAGAGAATTTTTAATTTCATTTATTGTGTTGTTCATCACTGTTTGTTTGCTGTTTAGTTCTTCTAGGTCCTTGTTAAATGTTTCTTGTATTTTCGTCATTCCATTTCCAAGATTTCGCATCATCTTTACTCTCATTATTCTGAATTCTTTTTCAGGTAGACTGCCTATTTCCTCTTCAATTGTTAGGTCTGGTGGGTTTTTGCCTTGCTACTTCGTCTGCTATGTGTTTCTCTGTCTTCTCATTTTGCTTAACTTACTGTGTTTGGGGTCTCCTTTTGCAGGCTACAGGTTTGTAGTTCCTGTTGTTTTTGGTGTCTGCCCCGAGTGGCTAATGTTGGTTCAGTGGGTTGTGTTGCCTTACTGGTGGACGGGACTAGTGCCTGTGTTCTGGTGGATGAGGCTGGATCTTGTCTTTCTTGTGGGAAGGTCCACATCTGGTGGTGTTTTTTTGGGGTGTCTGTGGCCTTATTATTATTTTAGGCAGCCTCTCTGCTAATGGGTGGGTTTGTGTTCCTGTCTCGCTAGTCATTTGGCACCAGTTGTCCAGCACTGTAGCCTTCTGGTTGGTGAGTAGACCTGGGTCTTCACGTTGAGATGGAGATCTCTTGGAGATTTTCACCGTTTGATATGTGGAGGTGGGAGGTCTCTTGTGGACCAATGTCCTGAACTTGGCTCTCCCACCTCTGAGGCACAGGCCTGAGACCTGGCTGGAGCACCAAGACACTGTCATCCACATGGCTCAGACTAAAAGGGAGAAAAAAAAGAAAGAAGATAAAATAAAATAAAATAAAGTTATGAAAATAAAAAGTAAAAAAATAATTATTAAAAAATTAGAAAATTAGAAAAGAAAGAAAGAAGAGAGCAACCAAACCAAAAAAGAAATCCACCAATGATAACAGGGGCTAAAAACTATATTAAAACAAACAAAAAAATGGACAAAGTGAACCCTAGGACAAATGGTAAAAGCAAAGTTATACAGACAAAATCACACACAGAAGCATACACATACACATTCACAAAAAGAGAAAAAGGGGAAAAAAAATATATATATATATCGTTGCTCCCAAAGTCCACCTCCTCAATTTGGGATGATTCATTGTCTCTTCAGGTATTCCACAGGTGCAGGGTACATCAAATTGATTGTGGAGATTTAATCTGCTGCGCCTGAGGCTGCTGGGAGAGATTTTCCTTTCTCTTCTTTGTTCGCACAGCTTCCGGGGTTCAGCTTTGGATTTGGCCCCGCCTGTGCTTTTAGGTGGTCTGAGGGCATCTGTTTTTCGCTCAGACAGGACGGGGTTAAAGGAGCAGCTGATTAGGGCGGTCTGGCTCACTCAGGCCAGGGGAGGAGGGGTTACAGAGTGCGGGGGCGAGCCTGCGGAGGCAGAGGTCGGCATGATGTTGCACTAGGCTGAGGCTCCCTGTGCTTTCCCCGGGGAAATTGTCCCTGACCACAGGACCCTGGCAGTGGCGGGCTGCACAGCCTCCCAGGAGGGGAGGTGTGGAGAGTGACCTGTGCTTGCACGCAGGCTTCTTCTTCTTTTTTTTTTTTTAAATTAATTAATTAATTTATTTTTGGCTGTGTTGGGTCTTTGTTTCTGTGCGAGGGCTTTCTTTAGTTGTGGCGAGCGGAAGCCACTCTTCATCGTGGTGCATGGGCCTCTCACTGTCGCGGCCTTTCTTGTTGCAGAGCACAAGCTCCGGACGCGCAAGCTCTGTAGTTGTGGCTCATGGGCCTAGTTGCTCTGAGGCATGTGGGATCTTCCCAGACCAGGGCTCAAACCTGTGTCCCCTGCATTGGCAGGCAGATTCTCAACCACTGCACCACCAGGGAAGCCCAACACGCAGGCTTCTTGGTGGCTGAGCAGCAGCCTTAGCATCTCATGCCCGTCTCTGGGGTCCACTCTGATAGCTGCGGTTCGCGCTGGTATCTGGAGCTCACTTAGACGGTGCTCTGAATCCCCTCTCCTCGCGCACCCTGAAACAATGGTCTCTTGCCTGTTTGTCAGCTCCGGACTTTTTCCCGGACTCCCTCCTGGCTAGCCGTGGTGCACTAGCCCCCTTCAGGCTGTGTTCACACAGCCAACCCCAGTCCTCTCCCTGGGATCCGACTGAAGCCCAAGCCTCAGCTCCCAGCCCCCGCCCACCCCGGCTGGTGAGCAGACAAGCCTCTCGGGCTGGTGAGTGCTGGTCGGCACAGATCCTCTGTGCGGGAATCTCTCTGCTTTGCCCTCTGCACCCCTGTGGCTGTGCTCTCCTCTTCGGCTCCGAAGCTTCCCCCCTCCGCCACCCGCAGTCTCTGCCCGTGAAGGGGCTTCTTAGTGTGTGGAAACCTTTCCTCCTTCACTGCTCCCTCCCACTGGTGCAGGTCCCATCCCTGTTCTTTTTGTCTCTGTTTTTTCTTTTGCCCTACCCATGTACGTGGGGAGTTTCTTGCCTTTTGGGAGGTCTGAGTTCTTCTGCCAGCGTTCAGTAGGTGTTCTGTAGGAGTTGTTCCACGTGTAGATGTATTTCTGATGTATTTGTGGGGAGGAAGGCCATCTCCGCGTCTTACTCTTCCGCCATCTTGAAGCTCCTCCTCCATTTCTTCTTTATTTTAAATTGATGGAGTTTCTTTGCTTCATTTCTCCCTCCTGCCTGCCTCTGTACTAGTTTGAAATTATACACTCTCTTTCGTTATGGTTTAGTGACTTCCCTAGAAATTTTAACATTGCGATTTCAATGACATGGTTTAAGGTTAATCAACATTTGCCTCCTTCAGAATAATGCCAGGACTCTTAGATCACTTTTACCCCATCACCATTATTCCAACATATGTACTGCTGTTATTCATGATTTTAAATTAAAAAAAAATTTTGATACTCTTTCCACTCTAACAGAAAAATATTTTTACTCTTCTGTGTTACAATTTATCTGGTTTTATCTAACAGCGTATCATTTTCTTTGCTTACCATTCCTTCTTGATTTTCAGACCTTTCTGGCATCACTTTTCTTCTTGTGGAACATTCTATAGATATAGAAATTGCTTTTTTACAGGTCTATGCATTTTATACTTCTTAGATTTTGTTTTTCTAAATATGTCTATATTTTACCTTTGTTATTGAAATGGTTTTGTTTGTATAATTCTGGATGACAGTTACTTTACGTTCTCTTTTTCTTGGACCATGTTTTCACCATTATCTTCTGGCTCATTTTTTTTTTTTTTTTGCGGTACATGGGCATCTCACTGTTGTGGCCTCTCCTGTTGTGGAGCACAGGCTCCGGATGTGCAGGCTCAGCGGCCATGGCTCACGGGCCCAGCTGCTCTGCAGCATGTGGGATCTTCCTGGACCGGGACATGAACCCATGTCCCCTCCATCGGCCAGCGAATTCTCAACTACTGCACCACCAGGGAAGACCTGGCTCATATTTTTGATGATGAGAAGTCAGCTATCGGTGCTTTGTAGGAAATTTTTCTCTTTGACTGTACTAAATATCTTTCACTTGTCTTTGGTATTTAGTACTACAAAAGTCTCGGTGTGGACTACTTTTCCTTTATCCTGTTTATGATTCCTAGGTCTTCCAGGCTTATAGGATTGATTTCTTTGATCATTTCTGGAATATTCACAGCTGTGATTTCTTTGAATATTACCTCTCCACTATTCTTTCTATCTCTTCCATCTTGAAATCTGATTAGACATAAATTGGGCCTTCTCTCCTGTCTTTAATCCTTGTTATATTTTATATCTTTTTGTATCTCTGCACTGTATCCTGAGCAATTTCTTCAGGAATATTTTCTAGTTCCGAAATTCTACCTTTAGCTTCTAAATTACTGTTAAACTGAACCATTGGACTTTTAATTTCAATTATTGTATTTTTTATTTTTAAATGTTTTATGTGGTTCTTTTTCAAATTGCTTGATCAATTTTAGTAGCTACTTCCTTATCAAACTTTCAATTCCCCTTTTTATTTCTGTAAACATATTATATATGCTTAATTTAGGTTCCATATCTGATATGGCCAATAACTGTAGTATTTACAGATCTGATTCTGCAGTTTACTATTCCTCCAGACTCTTGTTCACAAGTCTTTTTGTGGGTTTGCTCAGTTTTGATTGTAAACTTATATTACTTTGAAATTTATAATGTGGGAATTCTTTGAGATTTGCAATTGAAGGTAGATTCCTCCTTGAGAGATGAAGTTTCTTACTTCTTACACATGTTGGAAGAGTACAAAAAACTAGAATCACTTCTGAGCAGTTTTTAGATTGAAGTTTTCTGGGTCACATATAGTTTGATTGTAGTATTGTAGTTAATGATTTTCAGGACAGAATCATTTTTCCTTTTCTTGCCCTTAGACATGTACAATCAAGGCCACAGGTGGGGCTTTCTGATTCACTCACTGACATATCACCCTTCAGCAATCTTAACTTTATGTGGGGCCTCACGTCTGCCCCCAAGCTGTTACTTTATCTGCTGTCATCAACTTTTTGTTCAAATTCAGACTCTAGGCCAACAAGAGTTATCCAATGTCTCCAGGGCAAATGCCGTTTCCAGGATTAGCTTATAATTATAGAATTGCTTTCTCATTCTAAACCCAAATTATTTTCTCAACTACTAGCTCAACTGTGATTTAAAGATTTTTTTAAAAAACATGTTATCCAGCATTTTTTGGTGTTCTATACTATTGTTACTCTGTACATCTAGGACATCTTGCTGAAAATGGAATTCCCATGTGGATGTCTGTACAGAGTTTGAATGAAGACTCACAACTCCTCAGAAGATATATCTTAGTTTATACTGTTTTTAATTGCAAAGTGCCATAATGAGGACAGAAGCACATGTCATATATTAATCTTTGGTCTCCTTTTACCCATGAATTTTACCATTTGATATGTATAGAGCTCTTCTTGCATACTGGATGAAAACCACATATATTTGTGCAATTTCCAAATAGTATTTATGTGTGTGTGTGTGTGTGTGTGTGTGTGTGTGTGTGTGTGGTGGTATTAATACTGTTTAGCCTCTCCATATAAATTACATACAGAATTCTGTGTGTATTGGTATATAATTGTTTGAGATTAATTGCTACTTTGTGGATATATTTAGTCATAAGATTTTTTTAAAAAGTTGCCTGAAGGGGTCTTTTCTTGGCTCTGAATGTTTGTAATTGTTGCTTTGTTTGAAGTGTTTTCCCTGCTAATATTCACATAATTTACTCTCTCACCTACATCTCGTTTAAATGTCACCATTTTAGTGACACCTTCCTTGGTCATTGTTTCTAAAATTGAGGTGATTTTCCTAACTCTTCCCTTGCTTTAATTTTCTTTAATTTTGCTTTAATTTTCTCCTTGCTTTAATTTTCTCCTTAGCATGTATCAGCATCTAACATACTATATAGTTTGTACCTTTATCTTGTTTATGTTCTGACTTCCCTACTAGAATGTAAGCTTCATGAAGTCTGAGATTTGCCTGGAACAGAGCCTAGCACATAATGTTTGCTCAATAAATATTTGTTGTATGACTTAAATGAATGACCATGACCATACTTCATTTCTCTGAAGCCACAGAGCCTACACCTGCCTGTAAGTTGACATTGTAATGCTTCAGCTCAAAAATAGGCATCCTTTACTTTAAAGCTCTACACTAGCAATCTTAAACTCAAATGTACTTTCACAGCCTCAGGATTCAGTTTGAGCCTCTTATAACTGTATTTCCCATCTTATTCTGATATTCAATGAGCTCTTTAAAGGTTTTTTCAGCTCACATTGCATATACATTCCTCTTTTTGTCCCCAAAAGATGTCAAGCTACTTGGGGACTTAGTGGTCCTTCATTTCACTCTCAAAGGAATGTGAAATTGAATGATATAATTGTCGCTTGTATCAAATGCTGTCAGGAGACTGACTCACTATGGCAATTAGCTGCCTGGTGTCATTTCAAAGATGAAGTCAGAATGATAGAACATCGCAAAGGTCAGTAAAGTATTAGATAGCAGAGATCAGTGGCTACTTCATCAGTTGTGCAGAACTTCAGGCATAAGTAACTCTGTTACTCTGTCACAGGAAATTCTACTTCCTTCTGTGACCCTTTCACAGTAATTCAAATAAGTGTAATCAAAAAAGGGATTCGTTGCTCTTATAAATTGGGTGTGAGAGAATGGTCCATCCAGGCTTGGGTTTGATTGGTCCAGGTTCCAATCATGTTACTGGGGTTTCATCTCACCTAGTACTGGTCCTCTCTGCTCCACTTTATTCTGCACGGATGTTGGTCATGCAGAGTAGGTGAGATGACCATCAGCAGCTTCAGACTCTAATCTTTTCTTAGCAGCTCAGAAAAGGATTTCTTCCCCAAGTTCATGTGGAAGTCCACAAAAAGATGTCTTATTGACCCAGTTTTGCATATTTTCACTCCTATGGCCAGAGGAAGTCAGGAAGCTGTGATGGAAAGTTTCACTAAGGCGTCATGAAATGGGGACTAGTTGTTCCCACAAGGACGTGATGCTTTAGAATAAAAACAATATGGTCATGACACCTGGTTTTAATATCTCCAAAACGGAGCTAAGTTCTACCTCATAGTGTTGATAAATGATACTACGTTGATTTCTTGGCATTTGATTGGCACTCAATAAATGATAGCCATTATTATCATTTGAGCTGTGTTAACTGTGCAACTTTCCTTCATCACTGAATAGCGATCCTTATTTCTATAATCCCACCTAACTGTTATGTTATCCAAGATAACTGTCCATTGTTAGTGAAGAAAGAGGGGGAACATGTGACAAATTTTCAGCTTTAAATTATTGAACATTGTAATTGTCTATTATTTTATGATTTTAAAATGTTTTTACACATATTATCATTTAAAATCTAACTGACAACTCTGGGAGCTCGGCGTGATTATCATCATCACTTTACAAAGAAAGAAATTTAGAGTTAGAGAAAGTAAATGTCTTGTCTAATATCACACAGTTGGTACGTAACAAACTCAGTAGTAAAGGTGAGTTGTTTTTACTCTAAATTCTGTGTTTTTTCTGGGATACTATGTAATTATGGATTTACTTGTAGAAGGTATTAAATTTTTCATAGAACCAGGGATCTAATGGAACATTTTAAAATTGAACACTATTTTGCTTGAAAATCGGACAACTTATGGGAAGCGTTTCATAGACTATGAGAAGCTACACTATCATAAAGAATTTTGACTCTGACAATGAGGGTGTTTTAAGCTAATACTATGAAAATGGCCATGCTAATAAGTAGGTAGGAAGGTTGAGAGGATAAAATTCACCTTTCCCTCAGTTTTGTTGACCTGCAGAAGAGATGACAATGATGATCAAACCTCTCAATGTTTAGGTCTCTTAAAAAAGTCACAGTTTACAACTATTATTCTTTTTGAGACTGTGAATTTCATGCCAATGGATGTGTTTATAAAGAGGTCAGAAAACCACTTTTTCATGATTTGGTATGGATGCCTTGTGCTGTTTAGGGAGAATGACAATATCAGTGGTCTCCAAACTGGGGTTCTAAACGATATACATGATTTGGCCCTTCCGCAGAATTAAGAGGTCACTGGAGCCTAAATTGTGAGTTGCTTTTAAGGATTCTTTTAATTCTGAGTCTGTGGTTCTCCCTCTCTCTATTCATTATTGATCCATTTTTGAGGACACTAATATTATCAATAAAGGATATACTCAAAGATTTTCAAACTACTATGTTTTTTGATCTAGTGAGTAAATATAGAGAACCCAGACCTGATTTTTTCCATCAAATAAATTAATATCATAATGCATATTCTGAAAACCACATACTTAGGGGAAAATGCTTTTTTCTTTCAGCTACTGTTTACTGTATAATAACCACCCCTTACTTCAAGACTTAGTGCTTTATTTAATTTTGATATGCCCTGGGGGGTTCTAGGACACTATCAAGCACTCATTCTTTGCTCCAGGGCTTTTTAAATTACCTGCCTGTAAATCTCTTTGTGCAGCTGCATTCAGTTCCCATGGCAACCTACTTGATGTCAATATATGTTTGAGCATATTCAGGTCACTTGAAAACCAAAAGATGTGCCTAAAAATGTGATAAATAAAGCAAATGCAAAGTGGATGTTTGAACATTATTATTTATTTATTGTTAGATTTACAGAATATAAAAGAAAAAAAATCAATTGACAGAAGGCTTTAAGATGTCTGCAGAGGTCTGGGCTCAGGTTTACAAGCCTAGAATGAGAAAATAGATTTTTGATCTCTGAGATGACTAATAGTTGAGTCAGCTGCTCATGGAATAAGAAAATCTCTAGTTGTCCATGACATATTGAGTTTGTCAGACTCTTTGTGATGAGTTATGATCAATAAACCAAAAGGCAGAGGGATGAAGAACAAGGCTGAGTTCTGTTACCTGAGGCTTTGGAGACCACAAGGGGTAAAGTCTCTATTTCTGCACTGGTCCTTGATAACAGGGTATTCCATAAGGAATATCTTCTGAAGGCACTTTGGTTGGGGTGGGCAGAGGGCACTCGTATCTAGAGCTGCAGTTACTGCAGATACTGAGAGGAAAGGCACATTTAGAATATACTTTTACACACATTTACACATTTATACAAGAATTCCTTTAATACCTCCAGAACTTTTTATTTTTAATCAAGGGAGAGTATACATACAGTGATAGGCACATATGATAATTGTAGTTCAGTGATTTTTGACAAATGCCTCTACCCATGAACACATCACCTCAAGCAAGATACAGAACATTTCCCTTGTTCCAGAAAATTCGCTCATGCTCATTTCCAGTAAATGACCTCCTTCCAGAGGCATAGATTAGTTTTACCTCTTCTAGAACTCCATCTAAGTGAACTCATATAGTGTATATTTTTTAGAAGTCCTTTTTTTAATCTCAGCAAAAAATTTTGAGATTCATCTATGCTGTTCTGTGTGTGAGCAGTTTGTCCCATTTAATTGCTGAGTAGTATTTCATTGTATGGATCCACCAAAATTTGATGATTTACTCTTCTGATGAAGGACATTTGGGTTGTTTCAAGTTTGAGGTTAACATTAATAAAGTTGCTAAGGGACATTTATGTGCTGATATTTGTGTGGAAATGTGCTTTGGTTTCTCCTTCACCCAAGTGCAATTGCCAAACCATGGAAAATTTATACTACATGTTTAACATTATAAGATACTGCCAAACAGTTTTCCAAAATGATTGTACTATGTTACATTCTCAATGGCAATATTTGAGACTTCTGAATGCTTCACATCCTCATCAATATCAAGTGTGTCATTCTTTTTATATTTAGCCACAATTACAGGTGTCTAGCGATGTCTTTGTGGTTTTCATTTGCATTTTTCTGATGACCAATGATATTGAGTATTTTTTTGAGTACTTGTTGGTCATCTGCATGCTTTCTTTTGTGAATCGTCTGTTCAAATCTTTAAATTTTTTTTATTGAAGTACAGTTGATTTACAATTTTTGTTCAATTTTTTGCTCCATTTAATTGGCTTCTTTTTTTTGCCCTTTTTAAAATAAAATTGTATGGGTTCTTTACATATCCTGCATACAGAACACTTTTTCATATATATATATATATATATATAGTGAATACTTTCTTCCAGTCCGTGTTTTGTCTACTCATTTTCTTGAGAGTGTCTTTTAATGAATGTGTGATTAAGTTTTGAGAAAGTCCAATTTATCGATATTTAAGTTTTTTTGTTGGCAACTTCTGTGCCCTATTTAAGGAATCTTTTCCTGCTTGTGAAGACATTCTCCTATATTGTCTTCTAGAATAACACTTTCCATTAGAACTTCTATTTGCCTTATCCAATATCATAACCTTTAGCTACCTTGGCTGTTAAGCATTTGAATTATGGCTGCTGTGGCTGAGAAATCAAACTTTAAATTTCACTTAATCTTAAGCAGTTGAATTTAATTATATATGGTCAAATGTGGTTAATGGTTATTGTATTGTACAATAGCACCCTGTGGCATGTGGGATCTTAGTTCCCCGACCAGGGAAAGACCCTGCACCCCCCTGCATTGGAAGTGCAGAGTCTTAACCACTGGACCACCAAGGAAGTCCCTAAAGCTTTAAAGTTTTAACTTTTATATTTATATCTACAATTCATCTTAAATTATTATATTGTTAATTTCATTATTTGAGATAGTGGCAGAAAATCATTTTTTTCTTCATTTGTTTACCCAATTGTTCTACTATCATTAAATTTGCATTACCAAAAACAATTGACTTTCTATGTATCAATCTATTTCTAAACCCTCTATTCTGTTCCATTGATTTATTTGTCTGTCTTTATACTCAAATATAATGTTGACTTGATTACTGTAGGTTTATATCTATGTCTTAGAATCTAGTAGTATTAAGTTCATCAAATTTTTTTTAAGGTTGTTTGGCTTTTCAAGTCTTTTGCATTTTTATGTAAATTTTAGAATCAATTTTTCAATTTCTAAAAAAAATCGTTGCAGAATTTTGACTGGGGAAGTATGCATCCATAGATGCTTTTAAAAAAGCCCTAATGTATGGTGACAGATAGTAACTAGACTTATTGTGGTGATTATTTCACAATATATACAAACATCGGATCATTATATTGTACATCTGAAACTAATATAATGTCATATGTCAGTTATATCTCAATAAAACAAAAAACTTCTAAGAAATACTTTTTTGTTATAGACTCCATTTCAATTGCTCAGTCCACCATTTTGTAATCAAGTAGGTATTATATAAAATTCTCAAGGTCACAGGGAGGCCTAGATTTTTAACCTAGACTTTTCTGGTTCCTCGACTTGCACTTTTGGTAGTATTTTTACTTGCCAACTTATAAATACATAATTTGTTGAAAATGATTGATTTTCTCAGAAGAGTAGTTTCAAGGGAATATATATGTGTGTGTGTGTGTGTATATATATATATATATATATATATATATATATATATATATATATATATATATATATATAAATGTACATAAATGCCAGTTATCACTATTCTTAAGATAGCTATAATTTTGTCCCACATCCTTCTCCCCTATATAGCAGCACAATTTCATATGCTATTACACTATTGCACAGGGACAATTGGGGCTATAATTCATGCTTTTTAGTTCTCTTCCTTATACTTATATGGAATCATACATTATTACCTTCTATTTCACAACCTTCTCTCCTGCGTTGGGGAAGGGATTATCTAACCTGCCTTATTCCCACTCACCTCTAAAGAACCCACACACTTACATACACATACGCTCACACACACACATGCACGCACACACACACAATTTAGATTTCATCAACATTTAAAACTTTTTCTTCTCAAAAGACACTGTTAAGAAAATAAAAAGGTAAACCACAGAATGGAAAAAAAAATTTGCAAAACATATATCCAACAAAGACATTTATTTAGAATATACAAAGAACACATAACGGCTTATTAATGAGTATCAACATCCTGATAAATAGAAAGATTTGATAAACAAAAAGAAAAAGATTTGAACATTTTGCTATAGAATATGTGTACATGTTATATATATGATAAATATATACATCTATTCTGTAGTATATATATATAAATTCTCTGAGATGTATATATATATATATATATATATATATATATATATATATATATATATATATAAAATAAACACTTAAAAATGCTCAACTTCTTTACTCATTAGGGAAATGCAGATTAAAACCATAAGTAATTACAAGTACCCTTTGATAAAATATCTAAAAATTAAAAAAATTGACAATACCAAGTGTTGAGGTGGATATGGAACAACTTGAACTCTCATACAATGTAGGTGGGAATACAAAATGATACAACCACTTTGGAAAACAGGTTGGCAGTTTTTTTAAAAGTAAACATACACTCAGCCATTCCATTCCTATGTATTTACCTGAGAGAAATTCATACAACCATTCAAAACTTGTACCTAACTATTCATAGCAGCTTTATTTGTAATAGACAAAAAGTGGACACACCCTAATGTCCACCAATATGTGAAGGGATAAACATACTGTGGTATATCCACATATTTCCCCCTAAAGTGATTTCATGACCTACAATTAAAAAGACACAAACTTATATGACGTGGTCAAAATAAAGCCAAAGGTAACACGGGATAGCTCTCCTGCAGTTGGCCTCATATGATCCTGCAGCCTGGCAAACTCCTACACTGTATTTGAGATGCTGCTTTGGCATCTCTCTTTGGCAATATTCCCACTCCTTGATCCCATAACAAAGTTTATTACTTCCTGCTTTGGATGACTCTTATGGAGTCCATTTATTAAATTAAGTGACTGATAACTTTGTAACAAAAACTATACCTTATTCATCTTTGCTTCCATTTCTTAAAGTACAAGGATACATAGATAAATGTGTGAACCCTTCTAGAAAAGGTGCCCCAAATATTCTCTAGGTGGGTGTATGGCCATGTGTAACTGAGCTGCCCCTTCCGGGCTCCTTAGATGGACTAAGTTTCACTCAAGTTTTGCAGGAAAGTCGTGGATTTTACTTAAAAAAAAGATTTTTGAGAATATAAGAGATTGTTTCCTTGTTACCTGACAAAACTCTGTGTAGTTCAGAGCAATAAAGAATTCTGAAGTGCAAGAGTAGCCTTGCATAAAATCCAAGGTGATAAATATTAAAAAAACAACTTGCTTTTCTAGCCTGGCCTTGTGGGCTATGTCTTGTCAACATAAGCTGTAAAATTAAGAGCTTTGTTTCTTCCCAGTAGTACAGTGGGCCACTGTCAATACTTAGCTTAATAATTTGACTTTTAACCTATTGGGACAGAGGATGTTTGAGAGTCTGATGAAAATTAAAAAGCCTTTTCTTAGCAAAAAATTTACCTAAATACATCCACAAGTTTATGTATAATATCAGGGACTTAACTTTTCTATAAACCATTATGATAAAAATCCTGCACCAGATATTAACAGGATAATATCTCACCAGGATAATCTTAAATGCTGCCTTTTACCATCTCCTTGATGAAAGACTTCTGAATCTTTTCTATCTCTTTCATTCCTATCACCTCCTCCAGAGTTCAGACTTTAATAACGTCTCTCCTGAAGAGTAACAATAGCCATGTAACTAGGCTCCCCATTTCTATCTCTTTCTCTCTAATCCATGCTGCACACTCTTACTAAGCTGTCTTTCTGAAGAGCCCATCTCTTCACGTTACTCCATTTCCACTAATCTTCGAGATAGTTCAAATATATCAGAAAGCACTTGAGCACCTGAGTTTTGCATTAGTCCCTTGTATTCTATCTCCCCCCACTCTCCATCTTGACACTTGTCTCTAGCCATATCAATCCTCCTAGAGCATAAATGATATAAGCAAGCTACTGCCTCCCTCTATAGTATACTTGCTTCCTTCCCTTGTCCCCACCAAACCTCCAGCCCTGTCAGTGGCTAACCCTGTTAATCTTTTAAAAATTAGTTCTGTTATTGAGAGCATTAACTGAGCTATCCTCAGCCATCTTTAGCTAAGACAGTGGTAATTCTTCTGTTATCTCAGAGCCTGTATCTACCCTCCTGTACTTATCCCTCTGGGATTAATCACTGATTTTCTTGTCTGTCTCTCTGACCAGACTTTAGGTAGATTTAGGGCAAGAATCCTGTCCTAGCACTAGAGTGCCTAATGCCGAGGTCTTTGAATGAATGAATATATTTTGCCTCTTGCTCCCCTTAGAATGGATTTAAAAGAGGTCAGCCCCCTGAGCCCTTGGTCCAGGAACACTGGGTGAACTTGCTGGTGAGGTTTTCCTGCATCGAGGAGACCAGCTTTGCATGACTCAGCATCTGATCACCTTTGCTTCAGATTCTTCTAGCTTCTGAAGTACATGAGAGGCGTGACCTATATGCAGACTTTATAATTCTTTTTTTAAAATATTTTTTAAAATTGTATTTTATTTTTATATAGTAGGTTCTTATTAGTTATCTATTTTATGCATATTTGGTGTATATATGTCAACCCCAATCTCCCAGTTCTATAATTCTTAATTTAAGAATTAAGCTTAAATATGTAATAGGAGGGGGACTTGTCCTAGTATTGGGAAACATCACTTTTCAGAAGTCCAAGATAATAAAAATGAAGAATTGAAGAAGCAAAATTGCTGACAATAACGGCTCAGAAAGTAGGACAATTTAGAGAAAGTTTCTTAGACGAAAAGGGCATTCAGTGACTCTGGAATTTTCTACTTTTCTCACAGAGCTCCTTACGAGAAAATGACACTTTTGAATCTTTTTGACCATCTCAAGGATATTCCCTGGTGACCCTTAATCTTCCAATCACCACTTACAGACACCAAGCCCAAGGGTGAGAGAGGCAAGTGTCCCTAGTGAGTATTCAGTAGCTGAATGCCTTTAAAAATTGAATCTCAAGTTCACTCTTGCATTCATTCAGGCTTTCCTCCTCTGAGAAACAATTTTTTAAACCCTTACTCTTTGCCAAATCTCAGGCTAGGCTCTGGGGATTTAGATATAATCAAGTGTCAGTCTCTGCCACAGAGTTTATTTCTTCCAATTTCTTTTTTTTTAAGTGTGACTAAAAAAAAGCATAAAATCCACCCTTCCAACAATTTCCAAGAGTACAGATCAATACTGTCAACCATATGCACATTGTTGTGTAACAGATCCCTGGGCGCTACCCTGCTCACCATCCTGCATGACTGAAACTCTACACCCAACTACTCCTTATCTGCCCCCTCCCCCCAGTCCCTGGTACACCTTCTGCTTTCTGTTTCTACAAGTTTGATTACTTTAAATACCTCATGTAAGTGGAATCATGCAGTATTTGTCCTTCTGTGACTGGCTTATTTCACTTAGCATAATGTGCTCCAGGTTTGTCCACATAGCGTATGACAGGATTTCCTTCTTTTTAAAGGTTGAATAATATCCTGTTGCAGGCATACACTATGTTTTCTTCATTCATCCATTGATGGACATTTAGGTTCTTCTACCTTTTGCTCTCTGTGAATAATGCTTTAATAACTGTATGTGTGCAAACATCTCTGAGATCCTGTTTTCAATTCTTTTGGATATGTACCCCAAAGTGAAGTTGATGAATCATATGGTAATTCTATTTTTAATCTTTTTAGGACCCTCCATACCACTTTCCATAATGGCCGCACCATTTTACATTCCCACCAACAGTGAACAACTGTTCCAGTTTATCCACATTATTGCCAACATTTATAATCTTTCTTTTTTCATAATAGTCATCCTGACAGGTATGAGCTGATATCTCATTGTGATTTTGATTTGCATTTTTCTGGTGATTAGTGATGTTGAGAATATTTTCATATGCTTGATGGCATTTGTATATCTTCTTCAGAGAAATATCTTTGTGTATGAAACATATTTCAGTATTTCATATACTCAAGTAATTTTTACCACAACTCTATGTGGTAGGTGCTTTTATTATTTCTGCTTTTTAGGTAAAAAATGAGGCACAGAGAAGTTAAATAATATATTATTATTTTTTCAGTTATACATATATTTACATATTCTTTTTCAGATTCTTTTCCATTATAGGTTATTACAAGATACTGAATACAGTTCCTTGTGCTATACAGTAAGTCCTTGTTGATTATCTATTTTTTATATATAGTAGTGTGCATATGTTAATCCCAAACTCCTAATCTATCCCTCTTCCCTTCTTTCCCCTTTGGTAACCATAAGTTTGTTTTCAATGTCTGCAAGTCTATTTCTGTTTTGTAAATAAGTTCATATGTATCATTTTTTTAGATACCTCATATAAGTGCTATATGATATTTGTCTTTCTCTGTCTGACTTACTTCACTTACTATGATAATTTCTAGGTCCACCCATGTTGCTGCAAATAGCATTATTATTTTTTTTTAATGGCTGAATAATAGTCCATTGTATATATATACCACATCTTCTTTATCCATTCATATGTCAATAAACATTTAGGTTGCTTCCATATCTTGGCTATTATAAACCGTGTTGCTATGATAGTTTCTTAATTTAAAGAGAGTTTTCCTTATTATGGAAACATTGTGACCACAATGGATTTACATAAATTGTGCTGCTATGAACATTGGGGTGCATGTATCTTTTCAAATTAGAGTTTCCATTTTTTCTGGATATATGCCCAGGAGTGGGATTGCTGGATCATATGATAAATTTATTTTTAGTTTTTTAAGGAACCTCCATACTGTTCTCCATAGTGGCTGCACCAATTTACATTCCCACCAACGGTATAGGAAAGTTCCCTTTTCTCCACACCCTCTCCAGTATTCATTACTTGCAGATGTTTTGATGATGGCCATTGTGACTGGTGTGAGATGATATCTCGTAGTTGTTTTTTTTTTTGCGGTATACGGGCCTCTCACTGTTGTGGCCTCTCGCTTTGTGGAGCACAGTCTCCGGATGCGCAGGCTCAGCGGCCATGGCTGGCGGGCCCAGCCGCTCCACGGCATGTGGGATCCTCCCAGACCGGGGCACAAACCCACATCCCCTGAATTGGCAGGCTGGCTCTCAAACACTGCGCCACCAGGGAAGCCCTCATTTTAGTTTTGTTTTGCATTTCTTTAATAATTACTGATGTTGAGCAGTAATAGAATCTAAAACTTTCTTGTACTTTTACTTTTCCATATAATGTATAGATGCTTCTTCTGAAGACCTTTTTAGACACAGATATCTCTGCAGAAAGGATAAGGATCACTGAGCATTAGGAAAGTAAGGATGCACACTACTGGTCTCTTGATTTATGGAAAGATTACAATGCATATTGTTTTGATTTATGGAAAGAGATATAAATCCATATTCTTCATGAAGCAAAAGAGAATTTGAATCTCTGACATATGCAAGGTCTTGAAGCTAGGTATCAGCTTCAAGGTCAGCAAGGCCATGTCACCCATGCTCTCATGCTTGTGGACATTCTTGGTGTGGTCATTTTATCTACAGGAAGGGATTGAAGAGCACACTCATGGCTACTCCAACTCCTGGTCCCAGCTTCGACCATTACCCATCTCTCTTTTTTGTTTGAACTCAATCACATTATCTTGATACACTTCTGCATAGTGAGCATTAATTCTTTAGTCAAGAGGGACCCATGAGTCTTGGACCTCGTAGATGGCTCTTGATGTGCAAATCTTTTCAGTAAATTTCAAGAAACAGAACGCACTTTTAAATTTCTTTCCCGCGGGTCTTATTCTAAGTCAGATACCAAGCCAGACACTCCCGTGATAGAATTGTAAAATTTGGTCTCTTAAAGAGTTAATCATCTATGGGAAAAATAACATTACAGCTTGATCTTGTCTCAGTAAACATGCATATATTTATATTTGTGAATTTAAAAAATGTGGAAGAACTTACAATAAGGTATTAGTGTTTATCCCTGATTGTAGGAATAAAGTCATCTAATCCTCTTACTGTGGTATCTATTATCTTTAACTTACTACTCTGCATACAGATACTTGCTACATAATAAAAGTTTATTTTTTAAATTAATTTTTATTGGGGTATAGTTGATTTATAATGTGTTAGTTACAGGTGTACAGCAAAGTGAATCATCCATACATATACATATATCCACTCTTTTTTAGATTCTTTTCCCATATAGGCCACCAAAAGTTTATTTTTAATAAAAATAATCTACTGGAGATAGAAATAGACAGTGAAATGTGAGCATAAGTTCAGAGCAGGTGAGCAGACTCATCACCTACATGCAATCCTATTGCCCTCGGGGTTTTACGTTCCCAGCAATGGGAATGAGCTGGTCTTGCAAGAGTGCTAAGTGGCTTTAGCTGGGAGACCTCAAAGCCCTGGAGCCAGGGGTTATGGTATAGACTCTACCTGGTAGTTTAGGGACAGAAAGGGAATGTGTCTGGAAGTTTAGTTGTTGAGGGGCAGGTTTTCACAGGGAGAGTGTTGGTTCACTACCGGAGCTCCCTGGGTGAAATCCGACACTGGCTCCCTACACGGAGGGCAGGAGAGACTGAAGAAAGAGTTAAGCCACTCCAGACGGGTAGGAGGTAGTTTTAATAAGCAAGGGAACTTAAGTTCGAGGCTTGTCTGGGACAATCATGAGGTGAGTAGATCTCTGCACCTACCCACCAGAACTGTAATAGTTCATATGGAGACCATTAACAGGGTTCAGTAACTGTCCAGTTCAGATGGTCTCAACACATCATTCTCTCAAGGCTGCATCCTTAAGGGGCTCCTAACATGGGGACAGTGGGCCAGTCATACATTCTAAGTACAGGGGAAGGAGTAAGGAGCCTTTGATTGTTCAGGTCCAGTTCGAGGTTCAACCGGTGTCACTCCCTCTTGATTACCTCCTCCAACAGAGAGATAAGTGGGAATAGTTAAGTTGTATGAACAAAGTGGTTCATTCACTGGTGCCTAATTTATGTTTAAGCTCTGACTCTCAGCTGCTCTCTGATCACTTAATTCTTGATTTTTTTGGGTGTTATTCCTATACATTATGATGAGCCTCGGGGACCACAGACTGCATCTTGCATCTCTTTATATCCATTGCTCAGAATAGAGTTTTGTTTTTCATTGTTCAAAACATGCTGCTTTTGGTTTGGTTTCATTTTGATCTCCCTTTCTATGAAGTATCAGTACAAGGGCCAGTCACAGGCAAATAAAATGTTTTCCATTTGGAGATAACACAAGTTGGTTAATTAGACTCTTTACATGTCTCCTTAATCTCCTTGATCTGTAATACTTGGTGTAAAATTGCATAAAAGTTTTCAAAGAAGAGTCTCTACTCACTGCCCTGATTTCCTGACCTCCCATTTACTTTGTACTCTTTAGCATCTGGTTTCCATCACAGCCACTCTATTTAAACTGTTCTCATAAGGTCACCAATGACCAAGCAATTACCAAACTAAAGTGGTATTTTTGGTGTTTTGTTACTCTGCATCTTTGTTTCAACTGACACTGTCTTGTAAACTACTCTCTTGGCTTGTAAAATCCCAAGTGCTCCTTATAATGTAGCGACTCTTTGCAGACTTCTCTTCCTCCTCCACAGTCCCTCAGAAATGTGGAAACTCTTTCCACTTTGCATATTCTTCCTGACAAATCCATTGCAATTTCCTCCTAAGCTTTGTTGATCACCAAATTTATATCTTATACCCCACATATGTCTAATGAAATTTAAACTTGCCTATATAGTTGCTGCATGTATATATATTCTCCTACCTGTCCAAAAGTCACTTAAACTTCAGTATTCTTGAACTGAATTTATATCTGTGGCTACCTTCTGTATCCTCTATGTCACCTGGAGGCAATAACCTAGGTAGTCACCTAAGCTAAAACCCTTGTTTTTAACTTCTCTCTTTCTTATCTTTCACATTCAATTATGTAGTTCTATCCATTTTTTTCTCCTAAATATTTCTTGAATTTTTTCCCTATGCTCTATTCCAGCTACCACTACCTTATTTATCTCTTATTACTCTTAACACTTATCACTCATCACCTCTGACCTGGTTTGAGATGGTCTTTAAACCAATCTATTCTCCACACTGCCGTTGGGATCACCTACATGTAACATGTAGCTCTTCAGCTTAATGCTCCTTAAAGAGGATCATTACCCATAGGATAATGTCCAACTTTCCTACATGATACATCTCTTCATGATCTGACTTTTGACTTCTTGTGATCTGACTTTTATCTACATCTCCAGCTACAAATATTACTAATTTCCATGTTATGATTTACTCTTTGGTGGTATGAATTTGCCTGAAGTCTCCTAATCTGCTATGTCCTTTTTCCTTTTAAAGCTTTTATTCATATTGCAGTGGAGAGAGTTGACAAACCCTTAATTTGGAAAATAATTGGAGAGCAAAAAACTCTTGAGACTAAATAGTTTATTTTCTTGGTCTTGACAAATAATATGAGTGGTGGAGTGATCTAGAACCACAATTCTTAAATGTTAATGTGTGTATAAAATACCTGGAAGTCTTATTAAAATTCAGACTCTGAATCCATAGGTCTGGGATGAAGCTTGCAGTCTGCATCTCTAACAACACTCAGGTGGTGCTGATGGTCCTGGCCCATGGACCACACTGAGGAGTAAGGCTCTGAAGCCCTGATGTTCAGTATGGCAGCCCTTAGCCAGGTATGACTACTTAAACTATAATTAAATACAATTAAAAATAAATTCTTCAGAGTGACATGGACGTATATACACTACCAAACGTAAAATAGATAGCTAGTGGGAAGCAGCCACATAGCACAGGGAGATCAGCTCGGTGCTTTGTGACCACCTAGAGGGGTGGGATAGAGAGGGTGGGAGGGAGGGAGATGCAAGAGGGAAGATATATGGGAACATATGTATATGTATAACTGATTCACTTTGTTATAAAGCAGAAGCTAGCACACCATTGTAAAGCAATTATACTCCAATAAAGATGTAAAAAAATAAATTAATTAAAAAAAATTCTTCAGTTAACATTAGTCACAATACAAGTGCTCAATAGCCACATGTGAGTAGAATCTATCATACTGGACATTTCCATCAATGTGGAAAATTCTACTGGACAGGATTGCTATAGAGAAAATAACACTGCACTATATGGTAGAAGATCTGTGTCCAGTTCTCTGTTCTGTAACTTACTAGATTTATCAACATTGGACTTCATATCTATAAACCTCAATTTACAGATCTAAAAAATGGAAATAATAATGACAACCTCCTCAGAGGGTTTGGAAAACTTAAAATAGTTAGCAAAAGTGATTGGCATGTTATACTCGATAAATCATATTACCTAGTGGTTAAAAGCATGTTTCAATTATGGAGCCAGACAACCTAAATTAGCAAATTGATATGTTGATACTACCACTTATTGGCTCTGTGGCCTTAGTCAAGTTACTTAATGTCTCTGTGTTTCAATGTCATCATCTGTAAAATGAGGATTATAATAGTAATTGTCTGTGAAATTTTTAACAGGATTGAATACCTAAATATATGTAAAGCTCCTAGAACATAGGAAGAACTCAATGAATATCAATAGGAAGAAAGCAATAATTAGTTCAGAATATAATGAATGCTCTTGACATTCATCTAGACAGTTTAGAATAGGGATTCTTAACCTAGAGTATTTATCGGTGAACTTCAGAGGAACTTGGTACTCTGAATTTAAATGAATTTAAATGCATATATGTTATGTGCATTTTTTTCCCCAACATTCGTCCATTCCTTGATCTGAGACCAAGAAAAAAAGGAGGGATTATTTAGAAGAACTTTTATTCCCAAGAGAGTCCTTTATTCAATGGTGACTCGCTCTCAGCAACTCACTCTCCCTGATGATTTTTTTTTGACAGCAGAGTTTATACTTGGAGTTTGGGTTCTCAGAAATATAAGAAATTTATTTTCCCAGTAATTAAACATTTCACTTCAGCTCTCTGAGCGTCAATTTCTTCATCTGTAAACTGCGGGTACTGGACTGGATAATCATTGAATAACACTGGAAATCTAACATATGTTATGATCCTAAGACAAATGGAGTGCTGTTAGTAAAATGGCCACTCTGTCAAGGACCTGGGACAGATTTAAAATGAAAGCTTGACCAATATAGCTTTATCAAATCTCTTAATCTTTAAACAGGAAATCCAGAGCAAGGAGCTTGAAACATAGCACATCTCTGAGCAGGGAAGCACTGTTTGCCGTGTTGCAACCTCCCAGGCTGGAGAGTGCAAATAGAAAACTGAAGGATAGCTGAACAGTTGCAAGAGGAGCCAGAACGAGACAGCTCAGTTTTTTTCTGCAGAAGGAACACTTTAAGATACAATAAAGCATTGCCTAGACAATGCAGCAGAGTTTTGGGCGTGGGCAAAAACCTCTGTCAGCCACACTGTGAGTATACAATAAACTGAAATGTGACATCCTTTTTAGAACAAATGAATTTGGTCCAAGATTTATGGTAAACAGAGACAACTCTGCCTTAAATATTTATACATATGTGACTTTAATTATTTTATCACAGAATATTTGTACATAGCCACAACCTTTGTTTTTGAGTCCAAAAATCTATAAAGTACGCTATTTTTTAAAAGATAAGTTTAAATAAAAAATTGCTTGACTCTAAGTCCTTAGTCATTTTGTTGAAAAATTAAATATTTCAGTTTATTCTCTTTTTCTTTATGCCGGTATATGCCCAAATCATCTTTTTTCCATCTCACAATATGCTTCCTTAAGAGATCATTTTTTTTTGTTCCTGCTAACAGTTCTAAATGTTTGAAAGTGAAATTCATCATATTGTAAAGATGCAGAGAATCTAATGATTTTCTAATCCAGATGAAATTCATAAACCACATATTATCTTGCAGTCTCATAGTGGCAGCATATTTATACATAAATTTGAAGAAAAGGAAGGAAAATTTCTGCCCTTGGAATCTTTCTGTTTATCTAGTTTATTTTGAATCACTCTTACGTTCACATCATGATTTTATTCTCAGCTAATATTATTGACCCAAATATTTCTAAGTGACAGATTGTTCTGTCTCAGATATGAAATGCAAACTGTCACATTTCCTGTTGACTGAGTCAGAAGTCACACAGAATCTTTTCTGAAACTCTTATTAAGACTATAGTTGTCATTCATCTCTGTCTTGTATGCAGTGTCTTTGCCTTTCACTTGACCTGTATCCTTGTTAAATTCAGGATCTCAGTTTTTTCTCAATATCACTAATAATATCTTTAGCTTATTAGTAAATATCAACCATTAGCCAACCACAGGGCCAGAGGAAACAGAGGATGTGTACAGAGTTACCTGATGCCTTAAGAACAGCTCATATTTCTCCAGAGTTTCTAAGGTGAAAATGAGAAAAGATGAAGTCGGTCCTTAACACCATAAGGAGTACACAGAACTAAGAGGGTCTCAAATAAAAAAAAATGGGTACCAGTTATTTTGGTTAATTTTCTTCCCTTGCTTTTACCTGGAGAATGGGTCAGTGGAAGGAAGGAGTTGCCTCCAAAGACCATGGAAAGTTTTCTAAGTAGAATCCAAAGTAATTTTACTTTCCCCATATCTAGAAACTCATAACCATCCACCACTCTTCCCTCCAACTGTATATACAGCATTTTTCCTGCCCACACAGAACTTTGTGTTTTATTGAGTAAGTAGTATTTTAAATATCAATAGAACTAATACCACAGAACAACTTTCATAAAAGAATGCAGAGAAGGTAGTGTTTTGTGTTCTTAATGATGACAGGATTGTACTGATAAAAGAAGTGAAATGTATTTAAATTAACTGCGTTAGAGGACATATTTTTACCATACTACCTGCCAAACAAAATTCCCAACCACATAAGTAAATATTCTGTCTAATCTCTGGCTTGGGTGCCTATATAAATCAAATAAACTGCAATTTCTAGTGCCCCAATTAATGATACAATGTTTATTTTCTCTAGAACTGTGCAATTGGATATGGTTGCCATTTGTCATATGTGGCTCTTTCTGTTAACTAAAATTAAATTAAAAATTCAATACCCCAGTCACACAAAACACTTTAAGCGTTCAATAGCTACATGTGACTAGTGGCTACCAAATTGTACTTTTCAGATACAGAAAATTTCCATCCTTGCAGAAAGTTCATTGGAGGGAACTGTTCTGGTATGTATGTTCCAGGTGTTCTCAACACACAGAAACCTCTAAATACAGCCCTGCCTGACCCTTACTGAGAAAATCAGGAGCCTCATCTTTCAGCTCTCCTTCATCTAAATTCATGGTAACCTCTCTATTCATGGAGCTCTACCTCCACCCATCTTCCAGCCCCTTCATTTTCATCAAGAACTCTCATATTTAGCAAGACTGGCCTCTTAATTCCACATAAAATACGCTTATTCTTAACAATCTTTAATCTCCCCACCCCGCCCTTATATAGCATTTTGTAGTAGACATTACCAGAGGGGGACATGAAGTGATGTAGATGTACCTCTATCAATTCAGCATTGCATAGATCCTAACAAATATAGCCAGAATAGTGAAGATCAAGACATGACAATTTAAGGATTGCATACTGAGCAACTGGAGAAGAAGAAAAAAAAAAGTGTTTGCAGTAAGCACAGCAGCTCTGATCCACTTCAATGGACCCAGCATGGGTCAGGTTGAGACATGGGTCAGCTTGGGACATAGATCAACACAGGACTGGAAAGCAGATTAAAACAATGACTCAGAACAAGAGTGGTGAGAAGGAACCAGAATACAAATAGGCTCAGATTTAGTAGTGGATGGTGACTAGTTACAATGGATGAACAGAGAATAAATGAAGACAGTTCAATCCATAATGCATCTTAATTCTACTCAAGTAAGTACTTTCCTCTCTTTTTAAAATAAAATCTCAAATAGAAAATTCTGTAGGTTCTTGAGTGCAAAAATACTATCAAGCTCCTCATTCTGTTATTTTCATTGCTCTTTCCAAGGAGGAGAGATACTAGTTTGAGAGTCATATAGGAGACGGAATCCCTGAAATAGAACCCAGATGACTTAGGAAAACTGGTTGCTGCCTGTACCCAGCCCAGTTTGCCAGAGTTCTCTTTTCTTGGATTTCAGGGGAAAGTTCCACCCCCAAATTGCTGTTTTGAACCACTCACAGTAAGTTGGTTTAAACAAGACACAAGATTGTGTTAATATTGAGATAAAAATGCTATTATGGTGGTGTTATGACCAGGGAAGCCCAAAATATATGAATTCTTCCCAGGATATAGTGATGCCTCCTCACCAGGTCTCTGAGAGAAATACTTGGCAAAGAAAGTCAGCATAACAATAAATTGTTAGATGGAACATTCACCTGAAATCCGAATGGTCGGCATGGTAAGCCTGAATCCTGGGTCGGCAGGAGTTAGCCAGTCACCAGGGACTACTGAGATGGGCCTGGAGGCTGAGGCTGCAGGGACCACCTGGCACTGGGGCGGGGCGGGAGCCTGGGTCCTTGGGAGCATGCCTGGAGCCTGGTGATACTGGGGTGAGGACCCTGCGTTCGTGGGAGCTGCCCTGAGCTTGGGACCACAGGAATGCTCCCTGGGGGAGCCAGTCAGGGCTGGTGTGGGCCTGGTGCTGGGGCCCTGATGAACGTTGGTACTGCCTTCACTTTCCTTCCCTCCACAGGGAGGATTTCTGTGGGCTGCCTGGTGTTGGGAGAATAGTGACAGGGCAGTAATGTGCAATTGCCTTTCCTACCATCTTCAATGCGTCTTTTCTTACTTCTGTGCTTCACCCTGGTGTTCTAATCCTTCAGCTGAAATTCTTAGCTCTTATAAAGTTATTTTTGTGAGTGGATGGTTGTTCAAACTGATGTTTCTGCGAGGAGATGCACACTAGAAATCCCTATAATTCCATCTTGTTGATGTCACCCCCCCCATTTATTTCAGTCATCCTAATTTGTGTATAGTCATTTCTCACTATGGTTTTAATTTTTGCATTTTCCTAATGGCTAACAATGATGAACATATTTTTGCATGCTTATTTGCCATTCATCTTGTCATTTTTGATGAAATGTCTGTTTATATCTTTTGCCCATTTTTCTAATTGAAAAATCTTTTTGATGTTGAGTTTTAAGAGTCCTTTATGTAGTCTAGACACCAGGGTTTTTTATTTTTTTGTCAGATATCTGGATTGCAAATGTTTTCTTCCAGTCTGTAGCTTATCTTCTCATCCTCTTAACATCTGTCAACCAAAAGGAACACACACTGTAAAGAGGAAAAAAGGCAGTGTATTTCATCTTTGAATTGCAATTTGAAGATCACAGATTCTGGAGGAACCCAGAATAGTATTCCACTGGAGGAAAATGGGCAGGGGTTTTTATAGGAAAAACTAGGGAGTTAATGCTTATACCAAGTGTTTACCAAGAACTGGATTGGAGGGTAAAATTGTTCTATCCATATGATTGGCTTATGGAACGCATCTCATTTACTGCTAGGGAAAGGTATGTTTTCTTTAGTCCGGAAAAAATTCCAGTTGTCAGCCTTGTTCTTCCTTTTTAGCAACTCAGCAACTGTTAAATTGCAGTTTTAATTTAGAATGTCCAGCAAAAGTCCAATATGGGAGGGCATAACATGGAAGTCCTCAGGTCATGTCTCAGTCATTCCTAGCATAGTTCTTTTTACACATCCATTTGCTAAAAGGTATATCCTTCCTACACTGAATTTCCTTGAACTTGTGTCCAAATTCAATTAGGTATATTTGTGTGGGTCTATTTCTGGGTTTTCTGCTCTGTTCCATTGATCTACACCTCTTCACACTGTCTTGGCTACTGTAGCTATGTAAGTCAGTCATCTGGTAGAATGATTTCACCAACTTCATTCTTTTTCAAAAGTGTTTTAGTTATTCTAGTCCCTTTGTCTTTCCATATAAATTTTATAGTAAATTTTTTATACATACAAAGATCTTGGGATTTTATAGAATTTGCATTAAACCTATATATCAATTTGGGGAGAATTTACATCTTCCAACCTATGAACACAATATGTCCATTTATTTAGGTCATCTTTGATTTCTTGCATCAGTATATTATAATTTTCAGCCTGCAGATCTGGTACATTTTTTTTGTTTGTTTTTAGGCTTTACTTAAGAATTTCATTTGGGGGAATTATTGTAAATGGCATTGTATTTTAAATTTTGGTCTCCACATATTTGTTGCTTGCATATAGAAATATGATTGATATATGTGTGTTGATTTTGTATTCTGTGACCCTGATGAACTTACTTAATTTTAGGAGCTATTTTCCTTTTGTTTTGTAGATACATAAGTATTTTCTACATAGACAATCATGTCATCTGCAAAAGACATTTTCCTTTCCCCCTTCCTTCCCTCCTTCCTTCCCTTTCCTTCCTTCCTTCTTTCTTTCTTTCTTTCTTTCTTTCTTTCTTTCTTTCTTTCTTTCTTTCTTTCTTTCTTTCTTTCTTTTCTCTTTATTTTTTTAAAACATCTTTATTGGAGTATAATTGCTTTACATTGTTGTGTTAGTTTCTGCTGTCTAACAAAGTGAATCAGCTAGAGGTATACATATATCCTCATATCCCCTCCCTCTTGTGTATCCCGCCCACCCTCCCTATCCTACCACTCTAGGTGGACACAAAGCACAGAGCTGATCTCCCTCTGCTATGTGGCTGCTTCCCACTAGCTATCTATTTTACATCTGGTAGTGTACATATGACATTGCTACTCTCTCACTTCGTCCCTGCTTTCCTTCCCACCCCCCATGTCCTCAAGTCCATTCTCTACATCTGCGTCTTTATTCCTGTCCTGCCCCTAGGTTCTTCAGAACCATTTTTTTTTTAGGTCCCATATATATGTGTTAGCATTCGGTATTTATTTTTCTCTTTCTGACTTACTTCACTCTGTATGAAAGACTCTAGGTCCATCCACCTCACTACAAATAACTAAATTTCATTTCTTTGTATGGCTGAGTAATATTCCATTGTATATATGTGCCACATCTTCTTTATCCATTCATCCATCATTGGACACTTAGGTTGCTTCCATGTCCTGACTATTGTAAATAGAGCTGCACTGAACATTGTGGTACATGACTCTTTTTGAATTATGATTTTCTCAGGGTATATGCCCAATAGTGGGATTGCTGGTTTGGATGATATTTCGATTTTTGGTTTTTTAAGGAACCTCCATACTGTTCTCCATAGTGGCTGTATCAATTTACATTCCCACCAACAGGGCAAGAGGGTTCCCTTTTCTCCACACCCTCTCCAGCATTTATTGTTTCTAGATTTTCTGATGATGCCCCTTCTGACTGGTGTGAAGTGACACCTCATTGTAGTTTTGATTTTCATTTCTCTAATGATTAGTGATGTTGAGCATCCGTTCATGTGTTTGTTGGCAATCTGTATATCTTCTTTGGAGAAATGTCTGTTTAGGTCTTCTGCCCATTTTTGGATTGGGTTGTTTGTTTTTTTGATATTGAGCTACATGGCTGTTTGTAAATTTTGGAGATTAATCCTTTGTCAGTTGCTTCATTTGCAAATATATTCTCCCATTCTGAGGGTTGTCTTTTTATCTTGTTTATGTTTTCCTTTTCTGTGCAAAATCTCTTAAGTTTAATTAGGTTCCATTTGTTTATTTTTGTTTTTATTTCCGTTTCTCTAAGAGGTGGGTCAAAAGGATCTTGCTGTGATTTATGTCATAGAGTGTTTTGCCTCTGTTTTCATATAAGAGTTTTATAGTATCTGGCCTTACATTTAGGTCTTTAATCCAATTTGAGTTTATTTTTGTATATGGTGTTAGGGAGTGTTCTAATTTCAGTCTTTTACATGTAGCTGTCCCGTTTTCCCAGCACCACTTATTGAAGAGACTCTCTTTTCTCTATTGTATAACCTTGCCTCCTTTGTCATAGATTAATTGACCACAGGTGTGTGGGTTTATCTCTGGGCTTTCTATCCTGTTCCATTGATCTATAATTCTGTTTTTATGCCAGTACTTTATTGTCTTGATTATTGCAGCTTTGTAGTATAGTCTGAAGTTAGGGAGTCTGATTCCTCTAGCTCCATTTTTTTCCCTCAAGATTGCTTTGGCTATTCAGGGTCTTTCGTGTCTCCATACAAATTTTAAGATATTTTGTTCTAGTTCTGTACAAAATGCCATGGGTAGTTTGATAGGGATTGCATTGAACCTGTAGATTGCTTTGGGTGGTAGAGTCATTTTCACATGTTGATTCTTCAAATCCAAGAACATGGTGTGTCTCTCCATCTGTTTGTATCATCTTTAATTTCTTTCATCAGTATCTTGTAGTTTTCTGCATACAGGCATTTTGTCTCCTTAGGTAGGTTTATTCCTAGGTATTTTATTCTTTTTGTTGCAATGGTAAATGGGAGTGTTTCCTTAATTTCTCTTTCAGATTTTTCATCATTAGTGTATAGGAATGCAAGAGATTTCTGTGCGTTAATTTTGTACTCCTGCTACTTTACCAAATTCATTGATTAGCTCTAGTAATTTTTCTGGTAACATCTTTACTATTCTCTATGTATAGTATCATGTCATCTGCAAACAGTGACAGCTTTACTTCTTCTTTTCCAATTTGGATTCCTTTTATTTCTTTTTCTTCTCTGATTGATGTGGCTAAAACTTCCAAAACTATGTTGAATAATAGTGGTGAGAGTGCGCACACTTGTCTTGTTCCTGATTTTAGAGGAAGTGGTTTCAGTTTTTCACCATTGAAACAATGTTGGCTCTGGGTTTGTCATATATGGCCTTTATTACCTTGAGGTAAGTTCCCTCTATGCCTACTTTCTGGAGAGTTTTTATCAGAAATGTGTGTTGAATTTTGTCAAAAGCTTTTTCTGCATCTATTAAGATGATCATATGGATTTTATCCTTCAGTTTGTTAATATGGTGTATAACATTGATTGATTTGCATATATTGATGAATCCTTGCATTCCTGGGATAAACCCCAGTTGATCATGGTGTATGATTCTTTTAATGTGTTGCAGGATTCTGTTTGCTAGTATTTTGTTGAGGATTTTTGCATGTATGTTCATCAGTGATATTGGTCTGTGGTTTTCTTTTTTTGTGGCATCTTTGTCTGGTTTTCGTATCAGGGTGATGGTGGTCTCGTAGAATGAATTTGGGATGTTCCTCCCTCTGCTACATTTTGGAAGAGTTTGAGAAGGATAGGTGTTAGCTTTTCTCTATGTATTTAATGGAATTCGCCTGTGAAGCCATCTGGTCCTGGGCTTTTGTTTGTTGGAAGATTTTTATCACAGTCTCAATTTCAGTGCTTGTGATTGGTTTGTTTATATTTTCTATTTCTTTCTGGTTAAGTCTCAGAAAGTTGTGCTTTTCTCAGAAATTGTCCATTTCTTCCAAGTTTTCCATTTTATTGACATATAGTTGCTTTTAGTAATCTCTCATGATCCTTTGTATTTCTGCAGTGTCAGTTGTGACTTCTCCTTTTTCATTTCTAATTCTGTTGATTTGAGTCTTCTCCCTTTTTTTCTGGATGAGTTTGGCTAATGGTTTATCAATTTTGTTTATCTTCTCAAAGAACCATCTTTTAGTTTTATTGATCTTTGCTATCGTTTCCTTCACTTGTTTTTCATTTGTTTCTGATCTGATCTTTATGATTTCTTTCCTTCTGATAATTTTGGGGTTTTTTGTTCTTCTTTCTCTAATTGCTTTAGGTGTAAGGTTAGGTTGTTTATTTGAGATTTTTCTTGTTTTTTGATGGAGGATTGTACTGCTATAACCTTCCCTCTTAGAACTGCTTTTGCTGCATCCCATAGGTTTTGGGTCATCGTGTTTTCATTTTCATTTGTTTCTAGTTTTTTTTTTTTGATTTCCTCTGTGATCTCTTGGTTATTTAGTAGTGTATTATTTAGCCTATGTGTTTGTATCTTTTACAGAATTTTTCCTGTAATTGATATCTAGTCTCATAGCATTGTGGTCAGAAAAGATACTTGATACAATTTCAGTTTTCTTAAATTTACCAAGGCTTGGTTTGTGACCCAAGATATGATCTATCCTGGAGAATGTTCCATGTGTACTTGAGAAGAAAATGTATTCTGTTGTTTTTGGATGGAATGTCCTATAAATTTCAATTAAGTCCATCTTGTTTAATGTGTCATTTAAAGCTTGCGTTTCCTTATTTATTTTCATTTTAGATTATCTGTCCATTGGCGAAAGTGGGGTGATAAAACCCCCTACTATGATTGTGTAAATCCTGTTCCATTGATCTATATTTGATCTAAAATATTGATCTAAAATCCCCTATAATTCGAAAGTTGGTGTGTTTAATGTTGCTCCACAGGTCTCTGAGACTGTCCTCAATTCTTTTCATTCTTTTTTCTTTATTCTGCTCTGTGGTAGTTATTTCCAGTATTTATCTTCCAGGTCACTTACCTGTCCTTCTGCCTCAATTATTCTGCTATTGATTCTGTGTAGAGAATTTTTAATTTTATTTATTTTGTTGTTCATCTTTGTTTGTTTGCTCTTTAGTTCGTCTAGGTCCTTGTTAAATGTTTCTTCTATTTTCTCCATTCTATTTCCAAGATTCTGGATCATCTTTACTATCATTACTCTGAATTCTTTTTCAGGTAGACTGCTAGTTCCTCTTCATTTGTTTGGTTTGGTGGGTTTTTACCTTCATCTGCTGTGTATTTCTCTGTCTTTTCCCTTTGCTTAACTTACTGTGTTTGGGGTCTCCTTTTCACAGGCTGCAGGTTCATAGCTCCCATTGTTTTTGGTGTCTGCTCCCAGTGGGTAAGGTTTGTTCAGTGGGTTGTGTAGGCTTCCTTTTGGAGGGGACTGGTGCCTGTGTTCTGGTGGATGAGACTGAATCTTGTCTTTCTAGTGGGCAGGACCACATCCGGTAGCGTGTTTTGGTGTGTATGTGAAGTTATTATGATTTTAGGCAGCCTCTCTGCTAATGGGTGGGGTTGTGTTCCTGTCTTCTTAGTTGCTTGGCATGGGGTTTCCAGCACTGGAGTTTGCTGGTCATTGAGTGGAGCTGGTCTTAGTTTTGAGTTGCGTATCTGTGGGAGAGCTCTTGCCAATTGATATTATGTGGGTCTGGAGGTCTCTTGTGGTCCAATGTCCTGAACTCAGCTCTCCCACCTCAGAGACTCAGGCCTGACACCCAGCCGGAACACCAAGATCCTGTCAGCCACATGGGTGTGGCATGCACCCAACAGTTGAGAGAGCAGAAGGGTTTAAAGTCAGAAGAACTGGATGAAGTGATGCCTCAGTCTCTTGCTGGTTGGGGAACCCAAGCACAGCCTAAATCTCCCTGAGCCTGTTTCTCACCTCCACTCAGCCCCCAGGCTGTTTCAACATTGTCAGGGTTCTGCCTGTCACTCGGGGCTGGTGCACCTCCTTCCCAGTGTCCGGCCCTCATCTGACCTGGAGAGATGCTGGCTTTTTACATTTTGCCTTCCTCCTGTCTGAGGATGGAACTGGTCAAAGTGGTGCTACCATTGGATCTTTTCAACCTGCCCTTCCACGTCTTGGTGCCTTGGGCCACCACATCCACTAACAAAGACTCTCAGGGTGTGGGGTCCGAGTCACTGGCATGGGCTGAGGACGGCTGTTTGCTCCAGAGTGGGAGCGCAGAGACTGCATCCATTGTATTTCTTCTTTTCCAACCTGTATGCCTTTTATTTGGGAAAGAGTAATTTTGCTCCATAAGGCAAAACAATCTATTCAAGGCCCTTTTCATAACAGTTATTCCTGGAAGACAATGTGTCTCTAGACATTATTCATGTAGCTTGGTTGATTGGAAAGAAATTCAACGTTTTTTTTTTTTTTTTTTTTTTTTTACTGCTTTAAGAGAAAAAGCAATTTCTATGAACAACTTGAATTGAAAGACACATGTCATTTGCTTCTTCTCACATATTTGTGAGTGCAGATTTCTTACGTGAGGTGATGCCTCATTGTAGTTTTGATTTGCATTTCTCTAATAATTAATGATGAACATCGTTTCATGAGCTCTTGGCCATCTGTATGTCTTCTTTGGAGAAATGTCTCTTTAGGTCTTTCACCCGTTGTTTGATTGGGTTGTTTGTTTTTTTGATACTGAGCTACATGAGCTGTTTGTGTACTTTGGAGATTAATCCCTTGTCTGTTAATTTGTTTGCAAATGTTTTCTCCCATTCTGAGGGTTGTCTTTTCATCTTGTTTATGGTTTCCTTTGCTGTGCAAAAGCTTTTAAGTTTCATTAGGTCCCATTTGTTTATTTTTGTTTTTATTCTCATTACTGTAGGAGGTGGGTTAAAAAAGACTTTGTTGTGGTTTATGTCAAAGCGTGTTCTTCCTGTTTTCCTCTAAGAGTTTTATAGTGTCCAATCTTACATTTAGGTCTTTAGTCCATTTTGAGTTTATTTTTGTGTATGGTGTTAGGGAGTGTTCTAATTTCATTCTTTTCCATGTAGATGTCCAGTTTTCCAAGCACCACTTAATGAAGAGACTCTTTTTTCTCCATTGTATATTCTAGCCTCCTTTGTCATAGATTAGGTGACCATAGATGCGTGGGTTTATCTCTGGGCTTTCTATCCTGTTCCATTGATCTATATTTCTGTTTTTGTACCAGTACCCTATTGTCTTGATTACTGTAACTTTGTAGTACAGTCTGAAGCAAAGGAGCCTGATTCCTCCAGCTCTGTTTTTCTTTTCTCAAGATTGCTTTGAGTATTCAGGGTCATTTGTGTCTCCATACAGATTTTAAGTTTTTTGCTATAGCTCTGTGAAAAATGACATTGGTAATTTGGTAGGGATTGCGTTGAATCTGTAGAGTGCTTTGGATAGTATAGTCATTTTCACAATATTGATTCTTCCAATCCAGGATCATGGTATATCTCTCTATCTGTTTGTGTCATCTTTGATTTCTTTCATCAGTGTCATAGTTTTCTGAGTATAGGTCTTTTACCTCCTTAACTAGGTTTATTCCTAGATATTTTATTCTTTTTGTTGCAATGGTGAATTGGATTGTTTCCCTAATTTCTCTTTCTGGACTTTCATTGTTAGTGTATAGGAATGTAAGAGATTTCCTTGCATTAATTTTGTATCCTGCAACTTTACCAAATTCATTTATTAACTCTAGTAGTTTTCTGGTGGCATCTTTAGGACTTTCTATGTATAGTATCATGTCATCTGCAAACAGTGACAGTTTTACTTCTTTTCCAATTTGTATTCTTTTCATTTCTTTTTCTCCTCTGTTTGCCATGGCCAGGACTTCCAAAATTATGTTGAATAATAGTGGTTGGAGTGGACATCCTTATCTTCTTCCTGATCTTAGAGGAAATGCTTTCAGTTTTTCACCATTGAGAATGATGTTTGCTGTGGGTTTATTGTATATGGCCTTTATTATGTTGAGGTAGATTCACTCTATACCCAATTTCTGGAGAATTTTTATCATAAATGGGTGTTGAATTTTGTCAAAAGCTTGTTCTGCATTATTGAGATGATAATATGGTTTTTGTTCCTTAATTTGTTAATATGGTGTATCACATTGGTTGATTTGCATATATTGAAGAATCTTTGCATTACTGGGATAAATTCCACTTGATCATGGTATATGATCCTTTCAATGTGCTATTGAATTCTGTTTGCTAGTGTTTTGTTGAGGATTTTTGCATCTATATTCATCAGTGACCCATGTATCATTGATCAATGGAGAAGGAGAGAAAGCTGAAACCCACTTTGGGAAGTCACCCTAGTTGTTAGATCGGCTACTAAGTGGCAACTAACTGTAGAATCAGGGTCTAGAATGGATAGAGTATTCTAGCTAAAGTTAAAGAAATTGTACTTTTGATGGGCCTAGCAGAGGCCTGTCTTACATCTATATTTTTGATTTTGATTATTATTCTAATAGTTATTAATTGAAATACTTTTTATTAATTGTAGTTATTAATAAGACTTTTTTTTAGTCTCACAAATAACCTAGCTGAGGCAAAAAAAATATTTCTTCTAATTAAAGAGGAAAAAACATGGGGTTTAGTAGTATCTAGACCTTGGTTTTAATCCCAGTTTTGATGTCTACCAAGTAGGTGACCTAGTGCAAGTTACAAAATCTCTTTGAGCTGCGGTCTTTTTATAAGTAAAATGGAGTTAATAATTCTGCAAGAGTTGTTGAAAGACTTATAAAAATGTAAAATATCCATCTGAGGCCTGGCATATGGTAGACACTAAATCAGTCACAGGTACTTTTGCTATTCTGATTGGTATTTTCATCTAGGAAACTTCAATTCCAAGAGGACAAGTTAACAGAAATCCAGAGAAGAGGTGATACTTGAAGTTAGAGCCTATTTATTCTACCTCCATGGGGCAGTCTGTGGCCAGCAACCAAAGACATGGAGGAGAATGCCCAGTTCTCCATGGCAGGGCCTGGCAGAATCCGAGACATGTGGTCAGAGGTTCATACCAACGAGCTTGTTCAAAGGCAGGACATAGATCCTACTGAAGAAATGTGCCAGGAATCCAGTTATATGGACTAGGCAGGTGTAAAGGAGTTGTGGAAATGAGGAGCCATTGCAGTGCTCAGGATGCAGCAGGATGCAATGGCCCACATACCAGATACCATATCTATAGGAGCATTATGAATTCCAGTTTCCACTTCATAATGGACTAAGCCTATTAATAGTTTCCATAATCTGTTGCAGACTACCACAAGATCGAGATATTTTGAGTGTACAGCCTTAGAACCTGTGGTTGAGCTACACTGTGGAGAGGCTAACCTAATCAAAATTGATTTATTTTTTCCTGGTTGAGTAGTATGCTTATATTTGGGAAAGAATGACCATATTTCCATAGCAGGAATACCTCAAAGCTTCACCACATTATAAGACATCCAGAGGCTTGTGGTAATGGATTGCAACATTTTACACTGCTTGTGTATATAAATAAATCCTATTGAAATAACCTTATTACTTCAAAAAAAAGTCTAACTTTTCAAAATATAAAGTAGCATTTTATGGTAGTGTTATTCTTATAAGCATCTATGGTAACAGAATTCTAATGTTCCCACCCCTGTGCACACATTCTGTAAAATTTTTCTCCTTTGTTGTCGGTGGGACTTGTGGATGTGATGGCGTATCACTCCCATGATTATGTTACATTATAAGGCAGAAGGAGATTTGCAGATATAATTAAGCTCCCTAATCAGTTGACTTTGAGTTAACCAAAAGGGAGATTATTGGGAAGAACCTGAGCTAACCAGGTGAACCCTTAAAAGAGGTAACGAGATTCAAAGTGAGGGAGATTCTTATGCTACCCTTGAAGGAGCAAATTTCTATGTTTTGGAAAAGGTCATGTGGTAGGTAATAGCGAGTAGTCTCCAGGAGTGGAGAGCAGTCCCAAGTTGACAGCCAGCAAGGTAGCAGGAACATTGGTCCTACTGCTGTATGTAACTAAAGGCTTGCCAAAACTTAAATAAGTTTGGAAGAGGATCCTGAGGTCTGGATGAGCCCACGGCTCCACTCATCACGTGGTTTCAGCCTGGCAAGACCCTGAGCAAAGAATCTAATTATAACCATTCCCAGTCTTCTCAAACTGTGAGATAATAAGCAGATTATTGTAGGATACTGAATTTGTGGTAATTTGTCACACAGCAACAGCAAAAGAATATGTCTACTGCACAACCTTACTATGAATTTTAAATCTAATAGTACTGGAAGCCAACTAAAACTGAATGTAAGTTCTTCGTTTTATATCTGTAGGTTTGGCCAACTTTAATCAGGATTGAAAAGTTTAACGTGAGATTATTCTATGTCTGATGAAACTCTTTAATTTAAAATTAAATCTGAAATCAGAAGCCAGTTAGATTTGGGTTATTTTTCACAAATTTCTGAATCACTTAAAATGTGATTTTAGAGAATTTATTTAAGCTACGTTCTTTAAAATATTTTGTTCCAAAGTACGTAGAAGAAAATTCACAGACCGTATGTTTTATGTTTGCTAAATACAGGAGCAGATTTCTGAGCTTTCTAGCTTGCTAGATATCAGGGATTTCAGGACATTTTATGTATTAGAAAAAAGTATTTTGCAACATTTTTTATTCACTAAACCTGTATAAATCAGAATCAGTGGAAACCTAAAAAGAATAAGATGCACGTCTCTTCCTGATGGGTGAATAGTACAGATCTATTTCAATCTAGACAATGGATATTCCCAGAGGTATTAAAATCAGTAAATTAACTAATGTCTGACCATGTGAGAATATGAATTCCTACCTTTTTGTTGACTTTTTGACTTTAAAAAAGCTTTTTGTTTTGCCATATGCTGCCTGTTTTTCATTCTCATTTATATTTAATTATACTGAGATTGTCATATTTTTCAGACTAATTGCAGTGCTTTATTTTATGTCTTTTCTGGAGGACCAGAACATAAGATGAATATATACTAGATTTAAATCTTTTTGGATGATTCAGAAGAGAAAGGAACTTGAGATGTAAGGGAGGCCCTTCTATTCTGAACTATGTCACTGTAACTTTAATTTAAAACTTTTCTTCTACTAAAAACTACTTGACAAGAGACTGTGAGTCAGTTATTTCACCTTCATCATGCCGCATGCTTTTTCTCCTTTTGCAAATGTCCCTCTGTTAAAAGACCCATACATTCAGCACCCTTTAAAAGGATGTTATCCCTTTTTTAACTTCAAAGTAAATGTTTGAAATAACAAGAGAAGAAGTGCTAATGTAGTGAATATAGGATTGTGTATGATTGAGCTTGACAATATGATAGTTGATTAGCTCTGATGTTTTTATGCATTTGGAAAAAATTGCAGTGGTTCAGGTTGCTTTTATGATCTGTTGCTTAAAATCAACAACAGTGATGTGTCTTTGAAAGAATGTTTTCTCCTATTTACTTCCATTGTCTTAGACTCCTAAGCAAAACATGAGAGACTGATCTATAATTTTATAAGCAGCAAGAATCTTTAAAGGAAATTGTTTAAGCATTTCTCCTCCTCCTCTGCCCTTAAGCTACTTTCTCTCCAGAAGATCCCAGAAATGGAATATTTATTGAGGCTGCCAGTGGGTTCCATTAGTTGGACTACACCTCGTGGTTTACTAATGAGGCTAGGCTGTTTTAGCTGTCACTAATGATGATTTGAAAGAATGCTTTAATTATCTCTTTGCATGGATCGTGGTTGCTTTTCTTATGGCTTTAGTGCAACTATGTTGTACGATATCTTCCTTTCTGAGTTTTTGTGTACTACTTGATATTTTCTTGTTGATGGTCATTCTATGTTGGCAGAAAAATAGAGTAAATTAGCTTTCTTGCTTGTCATTTGGGGGAAGATGATTTATAGAGTTTTACATTTAGTTAAATACCTACATCCCCCAACATATTGTGGGTAAACACCCAGGAGGCTGCAGAGGTTGCTAAGCTTCTCTTTCACAAGGAAAAACATCATTGTGGATTATATCTACTTGCATCTAATAATGGTAATGTTCCTCCTTTTATTTGAAGTTTAGGCTACTTCTTTTTGTAAATAACTTGTATCATACAGTCTGATATGTAGTCAGGTTAACCCATTCTTAGAGCTGTTAGGTACTATTTCAGTCCCTATTCTTGAGGGTGTTTCTTCATTTGTTTGCTTGTTGTTTCTAACTCAGATGTATTTGGCAGAATGTTAAATCTTTTGAATACCCCCAGGGTCTGAGTCACCTCATGATTTGGGCAAATTCCAGTGAAATGACTTTAGTAGAGCAGATGTTTAAATGATCTTCACTTGATAAATTTCACCAGGGATAATATCTTCTTCCATGATATAGTAAAAAGAATGTAGGCTTTGAAAGAGACAGACCAGAGTCAGAAAGCATCCTTCTACTACTTCTGTTTATGTGAACTTGAGTAGGTTACTTAAGCTTGCCGAGCTTCAGGTTGCTAGTCATAAAATGGGCATATTACTTATATTTCAGTCGTCTTATAAAGATTAACATAAGTAAAATATATGTAATGTAATACAGGTATACATATATATGTATGTACATATACATATATAAAATATATGTAAAACATTATTTATGATATGCAGTAGGCCCTCAAATGTATATTGTCTTCAGGAGAAGGTTCTTCTTTTTCATTTTCCTATACTTTCATGAGAACAGTAACAAAACATATCTTACATAACTTTATAGAAACTATCTTATGCACAAATGAACAGTGAGTTCTCACCTACTCCTGCTCTCTTGATAGAATAAATGTAAAAAAAATGTGTAATGTTGTAGTTTCTATGAGTAGTTAGAGCTTGATTAGCACTGTGGATTGATTTATAGCATCACACTTATCTTTAGGATGAATTTAATGCTGAAGATGTGTGCAAGTGAAATATTTGTTTTTTGCCTTTCATTATTTATTCTTAATTTAATTTATTATTTACAATTTTTAAACAACTGGAGTAGAGCTGGTTTGATGAGTATTCCATTGAAAGTTATATTGATGGTCATTTATAATGAGCAATGAACAATGGGGATGAGGATATCTGGAGAATGAATGTCAGTCCCAGCTGATTAAACAGTGAATTCCCAAACAAGTTACTAGTTAAATTTTTAATTACACAGAGTTACATGTAGTCTTGTAGAATACTTAGAATTTCTTAAATGTTTATTTTTTAGTAATAAATATCCATGCATTATACTGTATGGCATGTTCTTACAAAGCTACAGTAATCAAGACAGTATGCTACTGGCACAAAATCTGAAATATAGATCAGTGGAACAGCATAGAAAGCCCAGAGATAAACCCACACTCCTATCATCACCTAATCTAAGACAAAGGAGGCCAGAATATACAGTGGAGAAAAGACAGCCTCTTCAATAAATGGTGCTGGGAAAACTGGACAGCTACATGTAAAAGAATGAAATTTAAACACTCCTTAACACCATACACAAAAATAAACTCAAAGTGGATTAGAGACCTAAATGTAAGGCTGGACACTATAAAACTCTTAGAGAAAAACATAGGCAGAACACACTTTGACATAAACAACAACAAGGTCTTTTTTGACCCACCTCCTAGACAAATGGAAATAAAAACAAAAATAAACAAATGGGACCTAATGAAACTTAAAAGCTTTTGCACAGCAAAGGAAACCATAAACAAGGCAAAAAGACAACCCTCAGAATGGGAGAAAATATTTGCAAACAAATCAATGGGCGAGGATTAATCTCCAAAATATACAAACAGCTCAGGTAGTGCAATATCAAAAAACAAACAAACCAATCAAAAAACGGGTGGAAGGCCTAAATAGACATTTCTTCAAAGAAGACATACAGATGGCCAAGAGGCACATGAAAAGCTGCTCAACATCACTAATTGTTAGAGAAATGCAAATCAAAACTACAATGAGGTATCACCTCATACCAGTTAGACGGGGTACCAGCAGAAAATCTACAAACAACAAATGCTGGAGAGAGTGTGGAGAAAAGGGAACCGTCTTGCACTGTTGGTGGGAATGTAAATTGATAGAGTCACTATGGAGAACAGTATGGAGGTTCCTTAAAAAACTAAAAATAGAACTACCATATGACCAAGCAATCCCACTACTGGGCATATACCCAGAGAAAACCATAATTCAAAAAGACACATGCACCCTAATGTTCATCGCAGCACTATTTACAATAGCCAGGTTATGGAAGCAACCTAAATGCCCATTGAAAGATGAATGGATAAAGAAGATGTGGTACATATATAGAGTGGAATATTACTCAGCTATAAAAAGAAATGAAACTGGGTCTTTTGTAGACACATGGATGGACCTAGAGACTGTCATACAGAGTGAAGTAAGTAAGAAAGAGAAAAACAAATATCGTATATTAATGCATATATGTGGAATCTGAAAAAATTGGTATAAATGATCTTATGTACAAAGCAGAAATAGAGACACAGACATAGGGAACAAACATATGGATACCAAGAGGTGGGGGTGGGATGAATAGGGAGATTGGGATTGACGTATATATACTATTGATACTATGTATAAAATAGGTAAAAATTGAGCACCTACTGTATAGCACTGGGAACTCTACTCAATGCTCTGTGGTGACCTCAATGAGAAGGAAATCCAAAAGAGAGGGGATATATGTATACGTATAGCTGATTCACTTTGCTGTACAGTAGAAACTAACACACCTTGTAAAGCAACTATACTCCAATAAACATTTAAATAAAGAATGAGGGTCAAGGAATGATTTGAGGGCATGTTGTCACAAACACATATATGTAAGGGAGAGGAGACGTTTGAAGAGGATGAAGGATGAATGGATGAGAGATACATAGACTTCTATTCGGAAACAGTGAACACAAGATGGAGAGCGTGGTGTAAAGCATGAGGGGAGGGGGCATTGTGAAGTCTATTATTAAAGAGGTGGATGGAATTGACGTGCACACTCTTGTTAGCCAGGCATGAGCATTGAGATGTTAGCTCCCCTTTCCTGCCCCACTTGATAAGTCATTTCAATAACGTCTGCATTTGACAGAAGGCATTTTGAAGACATGAGAATTGTGCAGGAGAAATATTGGAATATAAAGAAGAATTTGTATCCTCTGACCAGGAAACTAGAAAGTGTCTTGAGTATAGCAACATGGGGAATCTAGGAAAGCAAATAATTTCATGCTCTAATCAGCCAAGAGTTACTGGTTCCTGTCCTCATGGTGTTTTCAGAGTGCTGTATAGTGATTAATAAGCAAATTAAAGTACTTAAACTGTTTTTTTTAATCTTTATTGGAGTATAATTGCTTTACAATGGTGTGTTAGTTTCTGCTTTATAACAAAGTGAATCAGTTATACATATACATATGTTCCCATATCTCTTCCCTCTTGCGTCTCCCTCCCTCCCACCCTCCCTATCCCACCCCTTTAGGTGGTCACAAATCACCGAGCTGATCTCCCTGTGCTATGCAGCTGCTTCCCACTAGCTATCTATTTTACGTTTTGTAGTGTATATATGTTCATGTAACTCTCTCACTTTGTCACAGCTTACCCTTCCCCCTCCCCATATCCTCAAGTCCATTCTCTAGTAGGTCTGTGCCTTTATTCCTGTCTTACCCCTAGGTTCTTCATGACATTTTTTTCCTTAAATTCCATATACATGTGTTAGCATACGGTATTTGTCTTTCTCTTTCTGACTTACTTCACTCTGTATGACAGACTCTAGTTCTATCCACCGCATTACAAATAGCTCAATTTCATGTCTTTTTATGGCTGAGTAATATTCCATTGTATATATGTGGGAATGTGAATTGGTACAGCCACTATGGAGTACTTAAACTTTTGAAAAACATATTAAATCAATGCATCTCCACCAAACTGCTTAAAGTTTGGAAATACTATAGTTCTTTTAAGTTTCTTTTCAAAAGAAGGGGATAAAGTATTAATAAATCCGAAAAGGAAATCTCTACACAATAGGCACTGTGTATTACCCACTCACCTCCACCTGCAGCCTCCTCTGTCAGGCCAATCACCATGTCCTGAAAAGATGGACACTCAATCACATAGCATGAAGAAGAATGCAGTGTAAAAAGAGGTACAGAATCAGAGCATTCATCCAGATATATTTATTCTAATTCAACATCTTCGTTTTGGGAATTAAAAGAGCAGTTTATATTTTATACAGTAAAAGAGTACAAAAGAAGAGAAATCCACTTATTGGGGTTACTGTGGTCAAAATGACATGTAGTATGTCATCTTGTTCTCCAGCCCCATACCTCAGTATTTATTACTTTGGGAAGAAGGAGTCAGGGGAGCCTGGTCAAGTTTTCATATCTGTTAACATAGGAAGAGGTATTGACATTAGTCTTTTTACTTTATTTTTAGATTTTATTTATTTATTTATTTATTTATTTATTTTTGGTAAGCTACTTTTTTATTGAAGTTAATAGACTTACAATATTATATTAGTTTCTGGTGCACAATGTAGTGATTTGATATTCTTATACATTATGAAATGATCACCATGATAAATTTAGTTACCAACCATCACCATATAAAGTTATTACAAAATTATCAACTATATTCCCTGTGCTGTAAAATTCATCTCTGTTATTTATTTTATAACTGGAAGTTTGTACTGTCTCTTTAGATCCTTTTGTCACCTGATGATTTCTGGATCTTCCATGTTATTTGTCCCATACAGGGAATGAAAGAGTTGACGTGATGGATATGACCCTAGTCTTCAGAAGTTGGTGAAATACCAACTTCCTGGCTCTGCCCACTTGGTTTAGCACAGAGACTTCGTAGTATTAGTCTTCTGCTCTGTTGATGTCAGAGATGTGAGCTGGATTAAAGATTTGCTTAGCTTCTAATCTAGGATTTGTGCCAAAACTGGGAAATTGTCCCAGATTTGATAGGGCATCCATCATTATTGTTAATAATTCTCAGATCTTCCATTTTTGGAATTTACTTGCTTTCTAAAAATTTGTCTGACAAACCTTTTTTTTTTTTTCTTCAAGTTTTCTCAATGGGGAATTTTTGTAGTTTTATGTATCCTCTCCAAAACATACCTTAACCCTCTTTGTATTTGTCCTGACTATGACCTTTGGCCTGACAGATGCATCCAATGTCTAAAAGAATATTCCAAAAGTGAATTTTCATTGGCTCCATTTTCACTTACCTCAGGTAATTGCCTGTTTATATTTTAAAGCATCACACAATTCTAATTAATTTTAGACATCAGGGGATATGCAAATAGTATAAGCACTGATTCATCTTTAAGTGTGAAAAAAGCTACTTAAAATTTATTATATCCCACTAAAATAATTTTGAATAAATAAGAGTTTTCAAAGGCTGTTTCACCCCAGTATTTCTCCCCAGAGTTTCAAAATAAATATATCTTTCATTAGCAATAAGGAATTCTTTTAGTCCCACCAAGGAACTGATGAAATAATCCTAACTGAAGAGCCACTTAATGACTAAGACAGTCACTGATGGGATAGGTCTCCTCAAAGATATTTACATTCATCTTCCTTGTTATAAGAACTCCGATTTTTATTAAGATATGGGGGGATCCATATATTTTAGGGAGTGAAGTATATATGCTAAACCAATATATATTTCCTTTGTCTTTGTTAGAATTTCATGTCATAAAATCCTGACCCATCACAGGTGAGGGTAAGTTTCTTAGGAAAGTAATCTTTACTTTAAAAAAGATACTTAGGAGAGCATATGTCCTCTTTTTTCTTTGCATTGGACTTCGTGGTATAGGGACACAATGCCTGGAGATACTGTGGTCATTCTAATACAATGAGAAGTGAAGCCTACAGTTGTCAAGAGCAATCTTGATATTAAAATGCTAATTTAACTTCTGCTCTATTTTGGGACATCTTTTTACATGAGATAATAAATTTACCTTATTATGTATAAACATGTTACACCAGTTTTACTAAGGTATAATTGACATACAATAAATTGTACTTTAAGGTATGCAGTTTGACAAGTTTTGACATCTCTACATACTTATAAAATCACACATTCAATATAATGGACATATCTACTACCCCAAAAGTTTCTTATGTACCTGTCTTTGACTGTTGCCTGCGGTCCAGTGTCTTGAAAAACCACTCTTTCATATAATTTGTCTATTTTTAAAAATTTTTCAGGCAAGATGGAAAATGCCGTTCCTGTTACCCTGTCTTGGCCAGAAGGAGAAAGTCTCATATAAACTAATTTTGTTGGCTTAGTTATTTTTATTTGCAGCTAAAAACAGTCTTATATATCCTGACTTGAAGAAATAGATGAAACTTTTGAAAATTATTTATTTGGCAAGAAAATCTACTTGTTTATTTAAATAACTTTCTTACATGTCTATTCTTTACTCATAATTGAAGGGTAGGGGCACATCCCAGTTTATTAGTAAAAATTGTTATATTTAAACATATCTAGAAGTTTTTATGTTACATTTGAAAGGAGGAAAAGAAGTAGAATTTTATAACTGATCCTTTATAAGAAAATGCTAGTTGACTTTGAGGTTATTTAGCACATGCAGCAGAGGTTGTGAACTCATGACCCACAGGCTTATTTGGTCTGTAGGCATGTTTTATTTGGCTCTCACTATCTTGGTTCTTATGATATCTTTTTTTTTCTTTTTAATATCTTATTTATTTATTTGGCTGCATCACGTCTTTGTTGTGGCACGCGGGATATTTTGCTGCAGTGCACGGGCTTCTCTCTAGCTGTGGCGCCTGGGCTCTAGAGTGCATGGGCTTAGTTGCCCTGTGACATGTAGGATATTAATTCCCCAGCCAGGGCTTGAACCCATGTCCCCTTCATTGGAAGGCAATTTTTTAACCACTGAACCACCAGGGAAGTCCTGGTCCTTAAGATATTGTAAAAAGATATACATGTTGCTATCATTAAAAAATGTTGGAGAATTTAAATGGAAATCTAGATTTCCAGCTTCTCTTAAGACACTTTGAGTATCTGGAGATACTCATAAAGTATTGCAACAAAGCAGCAAAGTGTTGGAGCTGAGTAGTGGTTGCCTCCTTTAGATGTACATGCATCCCTTAGCTTATCACAGTCTATACCACGGCTTGTAGTCTCTTATACGAGACACTCACTCATACATCATATGCATGTTGATTGAAGAGATATGTTTGAACTTTCTCCAATATACGGATTATCTCTGGATCCAACTTCTCTCTACTATCTTTCTAGATTTATTGTACAATGAATTGGAAAAAGCCTCTGAAATTCAATGAAGTAAAACAAACAGAAATTCTTTATCTTTCCCTAATTAATCTCCTTTTTTGGAAGATTGAGGAGGAGAATTTCTTTGTGACTTCTCTCCCTACCTCCTTAGTAAATATGGACATGTTCTTATTCCTCCACATTTGCTTTCTGTCCATCCTTTTGGTGAAAAAAGGGCACAACATAGTTTTGCATCTAATTTTTAAAAACATTCCTATTCGTTGAAATATGTGGACATCTTTTCTGGCACCTGCAACTGGCTTCCTCACAGAATCTGTACTCAAAATGTACATATATGACCTGGTTTAAGGATAATCAGCACTAAGTAAGATTGGAAACTTAACATTGTGCAATGATACTCCAGGGCTAGGTTTTGGTTACTTTCTAATTTATAGTTTTTGTTTCTATATGGGATTTGTTTCTAGTGGATTATTCATCATGTGAACATTTCACTTCTCCAATTCTAGTTGGGCCATCTTTTTAACTCCACCTCAGACTTAAAAGGTTGTATAGCCTAGTTAGTTTGTTTGCCTACATGATTATAATATTCTTGACTTAAATAAATAGTATAAAATTGTAATAAAGAACATCAAGTTTCCAATGTTCAAATCTCAGTTTTCAGGTACGAACTATAATATGAAGCGGATACTTCATAAGAAATATATAAGCTTCATCTTTTAGTCTTCAGATCCTCTGACAGGTTTATAAATATGCATTGTATCTCTTGTGGCACCTATGTTAGCATTCGCATTTGCGTGATTCATAGTTCTGGCTTTTAACTTCCATTTAATGCTGTGGTTCTCAGTCTAGGGTGACTTTACCCACCTCTGGGGATGTTTGGGAAGGTCTAAAGATTTATTTGGTTGTCACACTAGGAAAACTACTGGGCCAAGACCAAAGAGGTTTTTAAACACCCTACAATGCACAGTGCGCCTTCCCAAAACAAATAACTGTCTGACCCTAAATGACAGTAGTGCTGAGGTTGAGAAGCTCTGATGTAGAGAGTTTTGAAAAACCCACAGTTGACACAATACTCTGAAAAAAAAAAGATTACTCAATTTTATTGAACACATAGTATGTGCCACGTGCTGGTTTAAGATTTTTACATGCTTAAATGAGTTAATCTTCAGAAAATTCCAGCGAATGTAGGTAATTATAACTTACATTTTATAATGAAAAGTTAAAGTAATTTGCATCATTTCATACTGAAAGTAAGTTGTGGAGCCAGTTTTCAACCCTTGGAGATCAAATTCCAGAATTTACTTACTTGACCATTCTGGTCTGCTTCCAAGACTTTCAACTGCAAGAGTCTCACCAATAGAGAAAATTGTTTGAAGGGAATTTGAAAAAGGCCTGAAGTTCTCAGAAAATAAAGTTTATACTATCAAAAAAATGGTTGGAGAGATTGAACGATATTGTAAGAGCCTATTTTATAATCATAAAGGAGATAATTTTTGATGGCTCAGGGAAGACAATAAAGTAAACAGCTAGAAAGAGACAAGTCCAGTTAGAGGAAAGGAGATAGAAACCCTAGTTGGGTTTAGGAGGTATTTGAGAACAGAGCGAGCCTGTATTTCACCTGCTAGGGAGTAGCCTTACACAGAAATTTGCACACCAGCTTGGTATGTCAGGATGGAGAATCCAGGCTGAGATTATGCCCAAGTCAGGGAATGTTTATCAAGGGATGATGCTGAGACAATACCTGCTATCTCCACCTCTCCACCCCCCAAACTGTGTCACCTTCATCTCAAAATGGCATGGGAGAGTATGCAGAAGTTGCCAATTGCTCAGACTGAGAAAGCTCTAAAAACTAGAAGACATCATGGTAATGGTGAGGTGATACCATCTATAAATGTGTTGTATGGACCCTAGGAGCCAGACTCCATGAAGAAGCTGGGACTTCAGCAGTAGATGGCAGTAAAGATAGATGTCAATGAACAAAGATTACATCCTATAAGGATCAAAGGTGACACTGGTTAAATATAAAACATACACCTTCTCTTCTCCCAGCCATGTTATGCTAATATTTCAGGCTGCCTTAACTCTGTGGAGATGAAGGGAGCAGGAGAATCCTGATTTTGAGTTTTGCAATGGAAATGACTGAATAAACACTAATTGGGATTAAATATGCCTCTGACAGTGTGATGGAGACTTACGATAAAAATAGTATGGTGAAGAAAATAAATTTACATTTTTGAATTCCAGAGTTTCATGTCTTTGAAATTCAATTCTCCTACATGTATCTATGCAACATGCAAATAAGGAGTGGAAGCTAATAACATTTTCAAGAGAAAAACATGTGATCTTCTGGTTTGCCATCTTTACTTCAATCTATCCCTTATACTACTGCTTAAAGAATATTTTTAAAATACTTCTTTGCACACATCATCTAATCTTCCCAAATTTCAGGGTTTCCCTTAGTTTATAGATAAAATCTGGACTTTATGCTAACCTTACACAATTGGGTTCCTGTGTAACTGTTTTCAACTCTAACTGTTATTTCTCCCTCCAACTCCAGGCAAGATTCTCCTTTTTACCCAAACCTATTAGATTTCTTACAGATACCTAGACACGACTTACCTCTTTGTCTTGGATCGTAATGCTCTTCTCATCTGGAATGTCTTTTTTCCTCCTTTCTGTACGTTTAATTATAAATCTCTTTCAAATCTATACTCATGTCACACATGGTTTATGAAGCTTTCTCCAAATGCCCCAATCCTAATTCCTATGAACTGCTACAGAAATGACAGCTATATACTCATTGGCATGTGGACAATCTGGCTATGCTTTTATCAAGGCTTTTATTTGAATTGCAAAGAGGTCTCAGTTTTTCTCTCTGTAATTGCTCACATTTTGAATGCTGAGCTTCCAGCCACCATAATTCTTTATGGCTCCTAATTTACTTCTTCACAGATTCATGCAATGCTCAATTTAAAAGCTTCCTTCTTTCAATGCATTATCTTTAAAATAACTTTTATTCAGGAATCAGTTTACTTTCCCTGTAATGTGCTTTCTGAATTGTAGTCAAGAAGTAAGAATTGTAACAAAGATAATCACAGCTTTTAGGGTTAAGAGCCATCTACCAGATAGGATGCTAGCTGGAAAAGTTTTCCTTTCTGTGCAGAAGTTACCTTTATCAAACAACCCTCCCCATCTAGGATAAAGAAGCATGTTTTGTGTGTACTTTGTGTGGATCATAATTGGTTGAGATAATTAATAAGCAACTGATATTAAAAGGTCAGTTAGGATGAATTAATTTTAGCAGAAGTGCTCTTATCCAAAGAAATTGGGTCATATATTTGGTCAATTAACCCAGTCAAATGTGAAATTATAATATGGTTTTGTGCAGTGAAGAATTAAGTTAACTCAAAGACAGGTCTGGCCTTTGCCTTTGGCTGCTGGGAGGTGATCTTTAGTCTCCTGGGATGTCCTACCTAATAGAAGTGTCTGTTTTCCTGGAGGAAGGGACTGAAGACTAAAGGTATCAGCCTGAGCCTCTAGGAGAGACTGGAGACTAAAGGACAGACACATGGGTGGTATGTGATAGAGCCCCAATAAAATCTCCGGACACTAAAGGCTTGAGTGTCCAGAGTTGGCAATACTTCCTGGTTGACAATACTCCATATATACTGTCATGCATCAATGCTGGAAAAGTACTACATTCAAGATTCCTTGGGGAGAGGATAGAAGAATCTCCACATTTGCTACCTTTCTTGGACTCTTCACTGTGCTTCTTCCTTGGCTTATTTTAACTTGTACCCTTTCCCTCTGTAAGCGATAACTGTAAATATAACAGCATTTAGTAAATTACTTGAGTCTTTCTAGTGAATTATTTAACCTGAAGGTGTTTGGGGGACTCTCCTTCCTACTGAATTTCAATCAGTTTTAGAAGTGAGGGTAGTCTTGTGTGCACTGTAATTCTGCAATTGGCTAAACTCAACACAGGTGTTCATCAGAGATATCCATAAATAGTTAAAGTCTACTTCTTTTAAGCATATTGTTATATATATATATATATATATATATATATATATATATATATAATGTGTGATAAACTGTTGTTGTTTGAAATGACTGAAATTTATAGGTTGTAAGTCCAGTGTAACATAGACATCTAGCTGATGAACATACAAATAAAACCTTTGGCTTAATCCTGAAGCACAGAAGGGCAAATTTATTTGCCTATATTTTGAAAGGCATTTTCTATGAGTATGGATTCAGTGGTGATATGTCTGTGACATCTTTCTTGAATAAATCAATCCCATAACTCGCTATCTAGTATCCAATTATTATTTCTTTGAAAGTTGAGCACAATCAATCTCAGAGCAGGATCCTTCTAGATTTCCTCCCTTATTTTTGTACTTGTATTTCATGTGTATATGTAATATTCCCTTGAGTAATGTAATCATAATACAAATACAACAGACAAAATGGTTTGGAACTGCATATGATAAACTCTTATTAGACATACAATTAAACAGCAAGAGGAAGTATTCAGGCATACAAAAGGGTAGTTTAGGGTTGGAGAGTATTTTGTGTTCTGTGAGCATCTGTATTTAGGTTTTACATAAGAAATGGAAAGTGTTAGTTTATAAGACAAATTAAACTGGTCAGTTAGGAGAACTTCTGCAGTAATTAATTAAAAAGATAAGGTTGGGAGGTCAATACTCATACTTTGATATAGTTCACAAACTATAAACATCAGACAGTATTTTAAATTACAACACCTGATCTGTTTGCTTTTTTAACCTTTAATTTCTGTTCTGTTTTCCTTTTTTTCACTTAAATTATGGTGTGTCCCAGAAACTTATTATCAAGAGAAAGACTCAACAGCACAAATGAGAAAATAGGAAACTTTTTGTATTATTAACAGTTTAATCTCTGACTCAAGATAGTATATAGTTATAAAATAATTTGCATGTTTTAAAAATAAATTAGGATTCTTAATGTATACCTGAAGAGTGTGAAGAATTAAGCCAATTAATGTTTGTTTCCAAAAAGTAGTTATAGGGGAGTGGCTTGACTTACCCATCTGGTCCATTTCTCTTATCACTACGCTTTCTTGTCAATTCAAGTCTAGAAAATTATCACACACCTAACCACTACTATTTGCTTTCACCACTAAGCCTATTTGCTCCTTGTTTTATCACCTTATCTAGAAAATGTTGACTTTTCTTTTGCAAACTCCCTGACAACTTTTTTCACAAGCTCTTCTATAATCTGATTTTTGCTCTCAATAAAAATTTTGACCATTTTTCTAGGTCAAGAAATATAGGGCTAAATCATAATTTTAAACTAATACATAGTAACCTGATATGCGAGTGTGTGTCTACACCATAAAATATTAATAAAAAATTAACCAGTTACTTTTCAGTAGAGGAGAATTGGGATAACTACCTGACTTTGCTCTGCCCTCTGTCCCTTGGCTTACTTGATTGCTCCAGGGGTGGAAACACTGAAGCCTGAAATTTCACAAGTATATACATAAATTTCACATCTGTTTTCATTTAACTTGCTTATCAATCATGCCCTTTCAATTTAACAACTGTTGTTTCCTTTGAAAACTGGGGAATTTTATCAAATCATTGTTTTTATTTTAAAAATAATTTCATCTCTAGTTTTCTTTCTTCTCTCTATATGAGATTCCTATTACTAGGACTGAGGGTGCTCTTCTTTTTTAAGTTACTATAATTATTATGTAACAAATTACTCCAGAACTTAGTTCTTCAAAATAACATTTTAATTTTACTCATGACTTTGTAAATTGGGATTTTTGGAAACACTTTTGGTTAGGCGGGTCCCACTTGGGGATTCTAATGGAGTTGCAGCAGACTCAGCTGGGATTGTAGTTATCTGAAGACTCTGTTGGGCTGGACATTCAAAATAAATCATTCATAAGGTGGTAATTGATGCAGGCTGTCAGCTGAAAACTCAGGGGCAGCTGTCAACTGGAGCGGCTGCACGTGACTTCTTCATGTGGCTTGGACACCACTTGATTTCTTTCTGCAGAAATTTGTTGAATTCCCTAAGCTTCTGATGACCCTCACTTCATCATGTGGTGGTTTTGTATTATGTCTTTTGGATATCCCTTTGCTACTATGTTTTTTTAAATCAATATTTTAAGGAAGCATGACATAGTTACAAAAATGTGCACAAATTTTTTTTAACTCAATGAATTTTCATAAAGTGAACATATCCATGGAATTGGTACCTAGATCAATATGTAGAACATTACCAGCATTACAAAAGTCCCCAATCCCAGTGTCTCTTCTAGAACCCCTCTCCTCTATCCTAATTTCAAATCCATTGATTAATTTTGCTTGCTTTGGGGTTAATTTTCATGGAATCACAGAATATGTACTCTAAATGTAGCTCTTTTTACTAGATGCTATGTTTGTGGGAGTCAACCACACTGTAATATATGTTGATTTATTCACCTTGTTATACTATTACATTGTATGAAATGTCATAATTTAATTTGGCTTTTTTATTGTTAATGTACTTTTTGCATTTTTTGGCTTTTATCAATAGTGACCCTACAATTTAGTAATTCTAGTAGCTTATCATTCTTTTGAATTTTCTACTTACACAATTCATTTGTGAATATTGACTTTACAATGCCTTTATGGAGCTGTTGGGTGGGAGAAAATATAGATGCATTTACTTAGACTGACTTTTTGACCAGACGTGTACACATTTTACATATAGACAATTTACTAAAACTTCCTTCAGAAATGTTGTATCAGTGTGTCTTCCTGGATGTATGAATAGCAGCTTTGTCATAGGTTTTCTGATACTGTGTACTTTTCTGTATTAACTTTTGCCAATCTCTTATCCCAAAATAAGACTTTAAAATTTGCATCGATTATTGAAAATCTGCACTGAAATATTTTTGTAAATTGCCTTATTATATCTTTTGAACATTTTTCTTTTGACACACCTTGTGAATTAAGTTGTATTTGATGTAGAAGAAATCTTCCATAGAGTGTCTTAAATAGTAACGGTGGATATCATAGACTCCACAATTTTTTTCCACAGTCTTAACATGTGGTTTTCATCTCATAATTGTCACTTTCTGGTATAAGATGGATATTCTCACTGTTTATCCAGCAGCAAGAAGGAGATGGGGTAAAGGCTTACATCATTTATGTTTCTCCAAATTCAAAAGTTTACCCAGAAGCTTTGTCCTGTAACTTCTGCTTCTATCTTATTGTCCAGAACTAAGTCATGTTGTGACCCCTAGCTACTCTGAAGCAGGGAACATACCTCTCTATGGACAGAGGAATTGTCACTTCAAAAAGAATCAGGGGCTGTTTGTAAGAAAGTATGGAAGAATGGATTGGGTAGGCAACAGCAAAATCTTTCACTCTATACCTGTCTGGCTCCCTAACACCAATAGATATCTTCTCATACATAGGATCTATTTACCATCATCCCAAGGAAGTATTCCATGAAATACATCTCATGGTCTGGTGACTTATAAGCTAAAAGACTAGTCACCTGCCTCTGATATATTCAATACACACCATAAAGTAATAATTTTATGGTTCTTTCATAATTACAGTTAAAATTCCAACTCAGAAAAGGAACAATGGGAACTACACATTGACTACTTTTCTCAGCAAATACCAAACCCTTCAGGGCAGCTATAGTAAAGTCTCACCGGCTGCAGTTGTGACGTAAGCTCTTTGGCAATACATCAGATATGTTTCACTAGAAGCAGAGCCTGAGATGTTGATTCTTATGCACGTCATTTATTGAGACAGTATCCTCAAGAGAATCTTGTAAGGAAATGAGGGAAACGTGAGGGGAAGGTGGAAGAAGCTAGGCAAAGGGATGCGTTTGTTTAACTTGAGACTCAAGTTCATCCCAGGGGGAGTTTGTGAGTAGGAATGGCACCAGGGAGTTGTCCCTCCTTGAAGCAATTGTGTTGGGCTTTTACACTTGTATCGGTGAGTCCTTAGCTGCTGGCCACCACTCAGCTGCAGGGTTTTGGGTAACCACCCAGACATCTCTGAGTCAGGGGGCTCTGACTGGCAAAGAGCAAGTCTCTGGAGGAGGGTACAGCTGTCAGCCATTAACAGCCAACAGCACAGCAACTGAGCCTGGTAAAGGAGATCTGGGCAGGTACCAAACAGCATCAGAGAGGTAATCTGGCAACTCCTGGTTCTCTCTAGGAAATGTCTGTATTTTGTTTTCTTTGGATTCTTCTACTCTATATGTTTTGGGAGGAAGTTGGGGGGAGGATTCCTGTTTACTCCTTCCTTCTACTGATTCTTCTGAGGGCTTAAAGGAGGGAGGATGTCTTGGTTAATCAGCTTTCTAAGGCCTCTCCCATGGGTATAATTTGGGGGACCTAGAGATAGATTTAGGGGTTCAAAAAAGCTGTTGCATAGATTTAGGGGTTCAAAACAGCTGTTGCAGCCAAGCCTGAGATTTTGTTGACAAAGTAAGCTCCTCAGAAGAGATCTAATTTGCTTCCAGTTATGTGCAAATGGATGCAGTTAGAAGGTTATTCATATACATGATGCTTAAATATGAAGATTGTCTGGTTTTATTTAATGGACTTGTCACTCAGGCTACTACCCTAGGGATATATATGGGTATTTCAGCTCATTGGTGATGGCATATACTCCACTACTTTCTACTCATTATGAAACTGAGGAACAGAGAAGTTAAATGCCTGGTAGCAGGCTACACACTTGTGTAGATAGCTTCAGTTTTCCTTCCTTCAAGTCCAATGTTTTGACTAAATTGTACTCTCATTAACATGTGATTAAGAGATAACTGTAATATTAATGGAAGCTTAATTTTATTGAATGCTTACTATATTATAGTTATTATTCCAAATGCTTTACATAATGCAATTTCATCCTTCCAAGAAATCTACAATGAACTTTGGAAAGGTAACATGGCTAAAAGAGGCTGAGCTGTTTGAGACTAAGTATAATATTTAGTAGAAAATATTATTCTTCTCAAATTAGACTCCTTAATTCCGAGTATCATTTCCTTGGTCTTCAAAACCATTCTTTTTTTTTTTTTTTTAATATACTTCCCTTTGACCCTTGTCTGGTCCATGTCATGATAATTTCACATCAAGGCCATTGAAATTGCCATTTTCTGTATTTTCTATAACTGATCTCATCTCATCTTGTTCTTAACAAAGCAGGAAAATTTCAACTTCGCCATTTAAAAAGAAATCGGTCTCATTTAAAAGTTCTCTTTGTGATAAGTATTTAGTCAATTTAAACTCCCTTTCAGGATTGTTTTTTTCCTCCAGGATTTCATTGCTCCCTTTTTCCATGATTGCAACCAGGCTTGGGTGGAAAGTCATCTATCCTTACGATGGTGGGGAAAGGGCATCTTGTCCTCCTGCTGTCCTTTGTGTCTGCATCAACCAGAGGGGAAGAGAATGCTTCCATTGCTCCTGTTCCTTCATCTTCTGCTGTGGTCTGCTGAGATGTGGTCCCATCTTCTTTTGTTCTGGACAGTGTACTGGCACCCATTGCTGAAATTTACAGTCCCTAACTCAACCATCTAGTTGATGTTCCCACTCCCTGGCATCCTGGCATTTACCAGTCCCCTCACACCCCTGCACTCCACTTGGTGTCATGGGGGCTCCATTTGGACACCTGCACACAGTCTGTGGGCCAGGATGTGCTGGTGCAGGCAGATTCCCCTAGAGACCATCTTCTTGTGCTATATTGGAAGAGGTGGGGACGCAAGGAAACTGCCAAAATGTTCTTAGATTCTCATTAAACTTATTTGGAGTCTCAGTTTTCTATCATGCTTTCTCCTCCCTTTTGCAGGGACTCAGGCAATATCTTTACATGAATGCATCCCTTCAAAATCTCTCTCAACCTCCTGCCAAACTGAAACCTAGCAGGGCCTGGTGGGGCTCCTGGGCACAAAAGTCTTTCTGTGGCCTCCGTTTCTTGATTACAGGAAATAGGCTTCATTCAGCATCCATGACCTTCCCTGAGTTCCAACAGGCAAGTTCAAACAGTGGCTAATCAGGGAAGGGAGAGGATGCAGAGACAAAGGAGGAGCAGTCAAGAAGCAATAGCGCAGCCTTGGGACAGGGTCCTGGTTCCCCTTCAAGGGATAAACATAACAATATCTTTGAGCTGTTTTGCAGATACTGAAATCCCCACTAGGTGGAGAGGTGAACTGTATGCTGCCCACAAGCACGTAGACCCCAGACAGGTTGGAGCCAGAAGGTAGATGATGCTGACTCCCAATTACCTCACCACCAACCAATCAGAAGAATATTCACGAGCTGATCACACCCTCTTTGAATCAATACTATAAAACTCCTCACTGCCCCCTCCAGGTCTGGACACACAGTTTTGAGGGCATTAGCCCGCTGTGGACCCCTTTGCCTGGCAAAGCAGTAAAACTATTCTTTTCTACTTCACCCAAAACTCTGTCTCCAATATTTAATTTGGTGTTGGTGTAGAGAGGCTGGATTCAGCACAAAAACCAGAAGGGCATTTCTCAATATCTCTGTAGAGTATTACTTATAGTAATTCTATTCTTAGACCTCTCAGCTTTATTCTTAATACATACAAGGGAGTTGTGGAATTAAGGAAACTTTTTGTTCTCTCATCAAATCCAGGGTTTCAAGACTCACTAAAATGAAACATTTCAGCTCTTACAGCCTGCAGAATAAAGTCTTATATTTTTAATCTGGAATCAACATCTTTCACAATTGGATTGCCAACCTATCTTCCTGTTTTTAAAGTTTCTGTCTCCAAAAGGACTCATATCTTTATTCCTGCTTAGACCACTTACCCAAACTGAAATGCCCTTCTCTCTTCACTCTCCTCATCTGCTCACAATTCCCTCCTGAAGAAAACTATTTCTGGCTTCTCCTCTTCAACCTTCTTGCCTGTTTTGCCCCCTACTTGATTAATTTTGCAATCTCCTCCATCACTTTATTTTTCTTTCTCAGCCCTTCTGAGCACTGGCAGTTCTCTGTCCTCCCCTCTTGTCTTGTGGGCTTTCTTTGGCTGATTGCACCTGTCCCTTGTTCTTAACTACTATCTCTAGCCAATGGCTCCCACGGCTGCATCTCCACTCCCAACATTTCTCTTGAAGCAGGTCATTTCTTTAATGGAGCCATTTATCTCTTCTTCAGGTTCTGCCGACTGCAGATGTTCAAAGCTGATCTTAAAGAAATGGGGGACAGAAAGCTGTTGTTCTTATATTCTTAACACTTTAAGCAAGTTCTGTTATCTCAAGATGAAGAAATCTTCAAGAATGATGAAGAATTTAGAATGTAGGAAGTTCAGATTTATGAGTGTTAGATGTTAATTTACCATAGAGAAAAGTCAATAGATGCATGTAGGTTTAAAATTCATCCCATCTAACCAAGTTTTGGAAGGAGCAACACTATGACTCTTTCATTTATGTTCGTTTCATTTTTATTCCTTAAAAACATGTTTGTCCTGACCATAAATGTAATAAAATTTATTACCAAATAATTAGAATAAAAAAAAAGGAGAAAAATAAAAATGACTCTTAAGTTCACCATCCAGAAATTAGAACAGGTAAAATTTAAAATTATATTTCATTCTGATCTTTTTTGTATGAGTATATATTTAACCTACTTAATAGAATGTTGTTTATTTATCTATTTATATTTAGGTAAAATTACCACAATACTAAGTACAGTTCTGTATTTATGTTTTCACTACTATTATATAGGGAATATTTTTATGTCATTAAAATTTCTTGTAATTCCCACTTTTATTGACTGTAATGTGTCCCATGGTCTGAATATACTATAATTTATCTCATTATTCTCCCTTTATTGGTACTTTAGATATTTCAATTTTTATTTTTCTATTTTAAAAACCCATAAGTCAAGAGGAGAGGGCAAAAAACCCAACTCTGAGAACTGACAAAACTCAGAAAGAAGCTGAGAAAGGAAAATAAAATGATGGAGGAGATGGTTCTTTGATGAACATGCTTTACCTATATCTTTGATCTCATGTGTGATTATTTTCCTTAAATTAATCCTAGAAATTGCTGGGACTAAAGTTAGGATTTTTTCTTTCTTTGCCTCAACTAATTAACCAAGATCCAATCTTTCTTATTCAGCCTGATTTGGAATTAATCAGGAGCATAGCATGAATGTTCCTGATTTTTTTTTTTTTTACTATAGCTTTTCTTTCTCCAAGAGAAAAAAATCAATAACTTGTCTTTGTAAACTACTTGTAAAAAACTTGTCTTTGTAAATTGGCGACTGCTCCAGAAGCATATACCTCTCCACACACCCTTTCTTCAGATTCTTCCATCAGGAACACAATAACTCCTCCCAGCTCCTGCCTTTGAAAGATGTTTAGGGTTCTGCAGCAGATGAGGCCAGAGAACAAAGCCAATGTTTAAGGGAGGACATCATAAGTATTCTCCTTGGTCCTTTAAAGAGAATAAAATTATGTAACACACAACAACTTATGGAATGTTTTAGGCATTATACAATGTTCTGGGTATCTGTGCATTTTAGACAAAAGATGTAAACACAGCCCATTTCATTTAAGGTTTTTTCCTTCATCATAGGTGATACTCTTAAACACATCTTGAAACCAGCTAAGTTTGATTCTTTTGAGTAAAGTAATTGGTTATTATTATGGCCTGAATATTTGTATCTCCCTACAAGTTCATATGTTGAAGTGTTAACTCCCAGTGTTGTTGTATTAGGAGATGGGGCCTCTAAGGAAGTAATTAAGTTTATATGAGATCAGAAAGGTGAGATGGGATCCCATAGGATTAGTGTTCTTATAGAAAAAAAGACACCAAAGAGCTCAGGCTCTCTCTCTCTCTCTCCACCTGCACAGAGAAAGGGTCATGTGAGGATACAGTGAGAAACTGGCTGTCTACCATCAGGAAGAGACCTCTCACCAGAAACCAACCGTGCTGCCACACTGATCTAACTTCCTGCCTCCAGAACTGTGAGAAAATAAATTTCTGTTTAAGCCACTCACTCTGTTGTATTTTGTTATGACAACCTAGAAGATTAATAGTTACTAACATAATGTCAGACAGAGCCTCGGAGCACAGAGCAGACAAAGTGTCACTTGTTGAACACTAAAGAGCAACTAGGCATAAGAATCTGAAAAAAGACTTGGACTCTCATGTGTAGAAATACAATCAATTTAAATAAATAAAAAAGAACACTAGTTTTAACTGAGATTTTTCAAACTTAAGTGATAAAAATGAATTGTGGAGCTTCTTAAACAACCAAATTCTTGAACCTCAAGCCCAGATTCTAATTTTATCAGTTGGGTGGGTTCTCTGTGCTTTATTTTTTATTTCAAGAAAGCATCCCTAGTAATTCTGATGATTAATTTGGTTTTGGAGCCTCTAATCTAAGAATTACAGTGTTTACTTTTTACTGCTTTTTAAAGAAAGATATTGTTTATTTTATATTCATCACAAAGTGAGTATAACAACACAGTGACCAACTGTCTCACTACTAAACAGTCTTATAATTCACAAAAATTTAATAAAAACTTGTGCTCATTCTGTATTTTTATCACTTCATTCTTTTCAAATTCTCTTTTTAGGAAACTTGCCTTGAGGGATGACTCACCTTTTATCCAGGTTCAAAAGAAAACATTTTAGTCTTTGTGTTAATTTCCAGGGTAAGGTTTGATTGCTTTAGAGAATTAAAAAAAAAACACAATAGATTAATTTTTCTTCCACAGGAATATTTCAGAATAACAGACCTTGAATTCATTTTTAATCTCTTTTGTGCTACTTTTTGTTCTCTTTCTGAAGAAAATTTTCTTTTCTCTCTTTTATCCTTTTTCCCTCTCCTCACCACCTCCAACCATTTTTGTAACTCTAATTTTTATGATCTTATTTTTTAAAACTTGGAATTTGATCAAAGCTATTAAAAAGGAGCAGATGTTTCTTGAAAAATGCTGTTGTGCCTTGATTTAGAGATTGTTCTGTATGAATATCATGGATTTCTGTATTTCTCTGTTTATTTACCACTGTATGTCTTGGTTTGATTCACAATCAACTAATATCGACTCTTTTAATACTCTAAAAACCATTGTGGGACTGATATTATTATATGTCATATTGAATCACATAAAATTGCTATGTTTGAAGGTTAAAAAACTCAATTCAGTATTGGAAATTTCATATGATCCAGTCTAATATAATTGTTGGCTGAATAAACTGAATTTCAGATTAAGTGACTTTGCTCAAAATAAAAAACATATTTACCAACATCTGTAACCTGTTTTCTTTCTACATAAATTGACAACAATTAGATCTTAAGTTGTGTTATCTAATGTATACTACACATGCATACAATTCTGATTCATAGAGCATACATATTGCATTTGTATTATTTTAACATCAACCAGCCTCCTCTGTGTTGCTCTGTATGTGTACATGGTTATGTGTGAATATACCTTTTTTTCAAAATTAATTAATTAATTAATTTTTGGCTGCATCAGGTCTTCCTTGCTGTGTGCAGGCTTCTCCAGTTGCAGTGAAGGGGGGCTACTCTTTGGTGCGGTCAACAGGCTTCTCATTGCGGTGGCTTCTCTTGTTGTGGAGCATGGGCTCTAGGCACACGGGCTTCAGTAGTTGTGGCACATGGACTCAGTAGTTGTGGCTGGCGGGCTCTCAAGTGCAGACTCAGTAGTTGTGGCTCATGGGCTTAGTTGTTCCGCGGCATGTGGGATCTTCCCAGACCAGGGCTCATACCCGTGTCCCCTGCATTGGCAGGAGGATCCTTAACCACTGCGCCACCAGGGAAGTCACTGAAAATACCTTTTTAAAGTGAGAAATAACTATTATCATTTATAGAAATTAATATTGCAGTATAAAGAATTTTTAGATTGATCAATACTACACTGAGGTACTTTCCTGGTGGCACAGTGGTTAAGAATCTGCCTGCCAATGTAGGGCACATGGGTTTGAGCCTTGGTCTGGGAAGATCCCACATGCTGTGGTACAACTAAGCCCATGTGCCACAACTACTGAGCCTGAGCTCTAGAGCCTGTGAACCACAACTACTGAGCACCCGTACACTCACCTAGAGCCTGTGCTCTGCAATGAGAAGCCTGTGCACCACAACGAAGAGTAGCCCCTGCTCCCTGCAACCAGAGGAAGCATGTGTGAAGCAATGAAGACCCAACACAGCCAAAAATAAACAAAACAAAACAAAACAAAAAACCCATGCCAGTCAGAATGGCCATCATTAAAAATTCTACAAATAAAAATGCTGGAGAGGGTGTGGAGAAAAGGGAACCCTCTTACACTGTTGGTGGGAATGTAAATTGCTACAGCCACTATGGAAAACAATATAGAGGTTCCTTAAAAAACTAAAAATACCAGCAATCCCACTCCTGAGCATATATGCGGAGAAAACACTAATTCAAAAATATACATGTGCCCCAATATTCATAGCAGCACTATTTACAATACCCAAGACATGGAAGCAATCTAAATGTCCAGTGACAGATGAATGGATAAAGTTGTGGTATATATAAACAATGGAATACTACTCAGCCATAAAAAAGAATGTAATAATGCTATTTGCAGCAACATGGATGGACCTAGAGGTTATCATACTAAGTGAAGTAAGTCAGGCAAAGACAAATATCATATGATATTTCTTGTATGTGGAATCTTTTTAAAAAGACACAGATGATCTTATTTACAAAATAGAAATAGATTCACAGACATAGAAAACAAACTTATGGTTATCAAAGGGGAAAGGGGGTGGGGGAGGGATAAACTAGGAGTCTGGGATTAGCAGATACAAGCGACTATATATAAAATAGATAAACAACAAGGTCCTCCTGTATAACACAGGGAACTATATTCAATATCCTGTAATAAACAACAATGGAAAATAATATGAAAAAGAATAAATATGAATATATATATATATATGAATCACTTTACTGTACACCAGAAACTAACACAACATTGTAGATCAACTATAACTCAATTTAAAAAAAAGAATGTTTAGATTGGACTGCTTTGTGTGTTATATTGGAAAAACCTAATATGTAAAGTATAAAAGAGATAATGTTATTTTATTTATGTTCTACTTATTATGTCTTGTAGATATTGCAAACAATCAGACCAAAAGAGAAGTAGTCATAGCACAGGATCCAAGTCCTGGAAATTTGTTCTAATAAGATAGAAAATTATGGAAAACATTATGGGCTTGGAAGAGAGTCTATACTAGAGCAAAATTCCTGAACTTATAACTGCTAAGGTACATTTACTGTTTTAAGAGCCCAGTTCTTCCAATCTACCTGTATTCATACTCCTTCCCATGTAACTTTGCCATGAGCAAGTTGGTCTGCCCTTCCTCTTGTTTCGTTCTCCATCTAACTCCTTTTGGCCAATAGAATGAAGTAGAAGTGATGATGTGCAGCTCCAAGCACAGGACTCACGAAGTCTTACACATTTCTGCTGCTAGAGAAGTCGTTCTCACCTGGGGAAATTTTTCCCCCAGGGGATTTTGGCAATTTCTGGAAACATTATTAGTTGTCACAATTTGGGCGATTCTACTAGCATCTAGTGAGTAGAGGCCAGTGATGCTGGTAAACATCCTGTAATGGGCATGACAACTTCCCACAAATAGGAATTATTCAATCTAAAATAGAAATACAGTTGAATTTGAGAAATTTTGTTCTTTATAGACTCTGTCATAATGCAAGAAGGACGTGCTTGGACTGACCCTCAGGGCTTAAGAGGAAGATGAGAGACACAGGAAGTAGAATTAACTTGTAGAAATATGAGCAAGCCTAGTCAAGATCAACCAACACACAGCCTTGTGACGTATGAGATTTAATAATTATTATTTTAAGTAACCAAGCCTTGAGATGTTTTGTTATGCAGCAATAGCTAAATGATACAACTTTGAAACAAAGAAAGAAAAGCTGAATATTGAGTGGCAGAGTCACAAGTCAGTATGCCATGTTAATCAATTAGTAACAAAAGGATAAAAATTAACCTATTACAGCTCCTATACCCTACCAAAAGCACATATTTTTTATTTTGGGAGGAAAATAAAAGCAGTTTTAAGATTTGTACAATAAATTTATTTCACAAGTCAAAGGATAAAGAATAATAATATGTTAGCATAAGTGAGAACCTCTGTTCTAATTAAACTATTTGTTATTAAGTATAGCATAGAAAACTCAATCAAATCTGTATTTATTGAGTGCCTTCATTGCCAGGCATCATTATGAACCCTGTAATTCTACAGAAGAAAGAAACATATTCCCTGCCACAACTTCCCACAAGGTTGATATATTAAAAATACTGTGTTTATGTACATTTAACTAATGTATCTTATTATTGGTTGAGGAAAATCATCTAGCTTAAAACAAACAAATGTATTTTTGGAGGCAGAGTTATAGCTCAAAATATTAATTTCTGCTTCTTCTGAGTTTTTGCCTCTCTCTTCTACTCTCTATTATTAAGCTGGGAGTTATTTTTACTTCCCTAACCCTACACTGAAATAGAAAAAGACTCAAAAAGATACGTGTACAAGTACAAGTCAGAATGACACACCTATGTACTAATGGAGGTATATTTTTGGTAGTCAAAGATTAGTAAGGCAAGGACAGTGGGAAAGGAGGACTATACATAGAGAGGAAGAGTAGAGAGACCTGATTCCACAAAGGAGAGGACAAGATTGGACTTTTCTAATACAAGTGCTGGGGAGCAAAACTGAAAGAGTTCATTACTAGCTATTCTCCAATATGTGTTCCCCCTCATCCTTACTGACCCATTGTCTATAGACAAATGGAAAACATACTGGAAGTTCAACTCAATGAAAATTGGAGGTCTTGGAAACCTGGTGAGGAGATGGGAGTTTAAAAAACATTTCACTTCCTGACCAATGCAGAACTAATCAGAAACCATTTTGACTTTCCCTATGACCATTTGGACTTTCCCTATGACCAGGTACAGCTGGGGACACATATATATGTATACATACACACATATTTCATGATCATTCAATATTTAAACATTTCTCACCTTTTCATTTTCAAAATATTCTTTGTCAATTGCACATATAATCAAGTTTGTGATTATGCCTACTGACGTCTGAAAATATGGAATATCAGAAATGTTGTTTTTTCTTATATCTATAGTTATTCAACCTATTTTTATAATGGCAAAGCAGAATCTCCTGTAACATGGTTTCTATACCTCCCATAACAGAAGCTCTAAAAAGGCTTCAAATTAGAGGGACTATGCATTTTTCCTGCTGTGACATCAAAAGCTGGTGCGGTACATAGACCCCAGGGTGACTCTCAGTGATTCCCACTCCCTGGTGTTTATGCCTGTTGTAAACACTCTGTAGAAACGGTTGGACCCTGCACCTGAAATCTGGTTCAGAAGTCAAGAATGATGATGTCATACTTACACCAGAGGGCATGAAAATGTGTATCACTCACATAACGAGGCTTTGTAGGAGAGCAAGACAGGTGTCTCGGCCTGGTCTGACAGTGGCCTCACAGAGCAGGGAAAGCAATTTGGTTTGGGGTTGTTATGGTAGTTAGAGTGGGTACTGAGGTCAGTGTTCTCACATGTAGACAGGGCTTGTGTATGTGACTTTCCCACAGGCCCCAAAGGAAGGACTTTGTTATCACTTGCTCAGATGTGAGCAGAATGGGAAGAAGGAAGGGTGAAGCATAAAAGTTGTCTGCAATAAAACATCAAACATGGAGTCAGCCTATTTATTACCATTCTTGTGTGTCATCCATTCCCCTTGGGTGTGAGTGGGACATGTGACTTGTTTTGAACCAATAGAATATAGAAACTGGGATGGGCTGTCACTCTTGTGATTATGTTATATTATATTGTAAAAGTAAGGATAGTACTTCCATGATTATGGCACATTATCTATACACATTATGACTCCAAGCAGACTCAGTCTGCTCTCCTGCTGACCTTGAGGAAGCACACTGCTGTGTTGTAAACCACCTATAGAGAGGGTCACATGGCAGGGAACTGTGGGCAATCTATAGGAACCTAGAGTTTCAGGTCTTCAGCTCCAAGGAACTGAATTCTGCCAACAGCCACAATCATATGAGCTTGGAAGAGAACACTGAGCCTCAGATGAGATTCCAGCCCTCCTGACAACTTGATTGCAACCTGTGAGGCCCTGAAGCAGAAAACTGTGTCAGACTCCTGATCCATGGAAACTGTGAGATACTTAAATATATGTTGTTGTAAGATGCTAAATTTATGGTAGTATATTCCTCAGCAACAGATAACTAATGTACCAAAGGATAACAATGTTTTCCATAGTTCCCTCCCCATGTCTTTTGATACAAGGAAAACATATCAGATTTGGAAAAAAAAAGATATTTCATAAAAATATATTTTTTGAGTAAATTGAACATAAATTAAAGCCAGAGGTGGAGGGTTTTAAACATAGCAGAGGGTTTAATAATGGAATGGAAGGAAAAGAACTGTAAGGTGTAGTTGACAGCAACAATGGGAAACTAATACATTTTTTATACATTCCAGAGAAAAGAAAACTAGAAGGCATTAATTCTATGTAATCCTTTACCTGAACCCAAAAATGAATCTCTTAAAAATATCCTGGATTATTTTTTCTATTTCCCTTCAGTATGCTGTTATGGTATTGAGACATGTTCCCTTTGTTGGTAAAATGTACATTTTTCTTCATGACTTCAAGAAAAGTTTCTGTGAAAGCTAGAAACTAACACTCTCAAGACAAAGCATGTTATTCCAATAGTGAGCAAAAGAGAATAAAGAAACAAAGAGTTTAAATTTCCAAGGTCAGAACATTTTCTAAATAATGACTTCATGTCACTTTTAAAAAGACCTTTTGCTCTGTTTTTATTTTTATAGCTTGGGAGTGTTTGGAAGCTCAAGAGTTAGGGTGTTTCACATGAATTTCTATACACAAAAGGATGGCCACTAGTAAATATTCTCAAGCTCTTCTTGCAACCCATTCAAATCAACAAATCAAGTATGCTTTTTTGATAATATTAAATATTTTGTAATTTTTAAAAATAAATGTTGTGATAAATAATAAATGTATGAAGCACTTTAAAATGCAGTATAGGCTAAGGGCTAAAATGTTACTGATTCGTTTATATAAGCCTAACATGCTGGTCTGTACTAATGACACATAGCTTAGCATTAAAGGGCAATGTGTTTCAGGACAGAGGTTGTTCCCAAATTCCTTCAAGTGTGATGTGAGGGGTGTCATGTAAAATTCTCATTCCTAAATATATCCCCAGAGCAACAGAGCCTAACCTTGAAGGTACACAACAGATATTTACTTAAGAATATATGTTGAAATAGAAACTAATTAAAAAAAAAAAAAAGAGAAAAAAAAAAAAAAAAAAAAAAAGAATATATGTTGCCAAGAGACATTTAAAACAAAACTAATTTTTATATAAGCATATTTACTAATCTACTCATTCAGAAAAGCTTGATGGTGTGGCACTAATATAGTAAAAAAAAAATACAGATATTAGAACCCACGAGTTTGGGTTAAAATCAAGTTTAGCTTATGGTAACTAGATTTATCATGGTGATCATTTTGAAATGTGTAGAAATATTGAATCACTATGTTGTGTATGAGGAACTAACATAGTGTTGTAGATCAATTATACTTCAAAAAACAAACAAAGAAACTCATAGAAAAAGAGATCAGATTTGTGGCTACCAGAGGTGGGGGTAGGGTAGGGAAAAGGGGAAAAGGATGAAGGTAGCCAAAGGGTACAGTCTTCCAGTTATAAGATAAATTGGTTCCAGGAAAGTAATATACAACATGATAAATATAATTAACACTGCTGTACGTTATATATGAATGTTGTTAAGAGAGTTAATCCTGAGTTTTCATCACAAGGAAAAAAAATTATTTCTTTAATGTTGCATCTATATATGATAGATGTTCACTAAACATTGTGGCAATTATTTCATGATAAGTCAAGTCATTATGTTGTATACCTTAAACTTATATGGTAAGTTATATTGTAAGCCAATTATATCTCAATAAAATAGTAAAAAAAGGTTTAATTTCTTATAAAATTCTTATGAACTACTTATGAATATCATATCACTCTCTCTGGCCTCCAATTTCTTCATTTGTAAAATAAGGATAAAATCCGCCTTATGTAGGAAGTGGTATTGTCTTATGATTAAAGCACAGACACACATATTGCGTGGGTTGAAATTTTGGCTCACCCACTCACTCCATGTCTGTGGGTTAATTATTCAGTGACCTTGGAGAAAAACTTTGTTTTCTCACAGTATAGTACCTACCTCGTAGAGTCGTTGGTAAGATTGCATAGAAAATATAAGAGCACACTGTGCGTGCTCCATCTGTGTTCCCTACCATAATTTGGTTGTGGGGAGGAATGGATGAGATCACATGTGAAAAACACTTAGCACTCAGTATCATTCAGATTCATTTATTTGAATATTATATAACATAAATATGTTATAGATAGGTATAATATTTAGTGTATTATATAATGTTTCCTCAAGTTTAGAACACAACTTTTTTTCATATTATTACATTTCAAATATTGGAATGTATCTTACAATTGACTTTTATGTTAAACATAGTGATTTTCCCCCCAAAAATCTAATATTAAATTTGTGATGGTGTCTTATAAATGAGGAAATAATACACATATGTATGTCATATATATATGTATGCATATATCAGTCAGTACATTTCCTTACTCACCTCTGTTTCCCAAGGGTCAGCACAGTGTGGGCCTTTGTATTGATATTTGCTCAATAAACGTGTGTTACACTATAAATAAATAACTTAACAACATCTCCGGGTTTAACCTGGCCTCCCCTTTTCCCACTGCCCTCTCCCCCATATTTCAGTCTAGCTAAAAACACTTTTGGCTAGTGGTTTGCTTTTAGATATGATACTGGGCTGCCTTTGCCTTTGAAATAAATACAAATCTCATCACATTTGAAACAGTATCTATTCTAAAACCTAGGTTCCTTCTCATCTGTCTACTTTGGGCCTTTGACTGTTATCACCTTTCAGTTTCCACTCAGCAGGCAAGCTCCTGCTCCAACATTCCTGTCTGGTTCCCTGGCTTTCTCCCCATCTCCTTTCCAGCACAGCACAGGCACTGTGAGGCTGAGCAATCAGGAGAAAGGGCATGGGCTTTTGAGCCAATGTGGGCAGGGTGTCTGCAGGAAACCTTCCTGTGCATTTTTCTCTATTTTTGCCCTCATGACCAGGAGCCTCTTTTTACTTATCTGTATTCCTTCAAGGCACAGTAAAATGCCTGACCCACAGTATGTAATGCTGTTGAATTGAATTATTAAACTGGAATAAGCTACAAATTGTTCATTCATGCCTGATTCCTTAGTTGACCCTCTATTGAGAACTATGAGTTAGTAGCTGGAGAAAAAAAGATGAATAAAATTTCTTTCCTTCCACAGAAAGTCTCACAATGAGTGGGGAGATAGATTTATAAACTCATAGTTATAACAACAATAATGAAACACTCAACATATTTATGTATGAAATGTTATAAAAGCAGATAAGATGGAATGATTTACTCACTGTTCGTGGGAGAGAGGAAAAGTGAAAATGCAGTTGGATTTTGAATGAAGACTATGTATTAAAGAGGCAAAAATTTGAGCCAAGGAAATGACAGTAAGATCCAGCTCCTACTGGACAACCTACTTGTTCACCCAAGGGAAACAAAAACATATGTCCACACAAATATTTATGTACACATAGCATATTAGCAGTATTAGTCATAATAGCAAAAAAGTAGAAACAACTCAAATGTCCATAACTGATGAATGGAATAAATTAAATGTGGAAAATGCATACAATGGAATATTCAGCAATAAAAAGTACTGATATGTGTTATAATATAGATGAATCTAGAAAACATTATGAGAAACAAAAGAAGCCATATTAGAATTCTTTAAAGAACTTTAAAAATATAATTCTCTTTACTATATGAAAAGTCCAAAATAGGCAAAACTGTGGAGGCTGAAAGATTAATGGTTGCCTAAGGCTGAGGGTGAGATATTGAGGAAACATAGAGAGTGATTTTTAATGGGATCAGGGTTTCTTTTGGGTGTGACAAGAATTTTCTAAAATTGACTGTGGAGATTGTTGCAGAGTTCTATGAATATACTAAAAAACATTGAACTGTGTACTTCAAGTGGCTGGTAAGTGAATTATATCACAATAAAATTGTTACACAAAAAAAGGAACAAAAAGGAGCAGGCAATCCAAAAATTTACTATAAATGTTCATGTGAAATTTTTACAACTAAGATGTTTAGTTGTTACGCTGCAAAATAAATATTCTTAAAATAAACAACAAAATCTGTAGAGGAGAAAAAGTTGACAATACATGAGAGAGATGGAGGGGAGAAAGCAGATAGAGGAGAAATCTCTAGACTGAGGTCCTTGAAAAAGTTGTGAGCAGATGGCATCTGGAACACAGAAGGATAATATTTTCCACTATGAGGGGGAAGGATGCAAGCAAGGATAGGCAGGAAAGTAGGTATATGAATAGGTGGGGCTACAAAGAGTTGAGAATGTTTCTACCAAATGGATTCTATTGCCTCTGGGAAGCATGGCATCTTCTGTGAATGTTGAAGGAAAGAGGAGGGTTGAAAGATTGCAGAAATAGCTGCCAGAGTGACAAAGCAGATATTCACCAAGCATTTTATTCACCCATCTGTGACATAACAATGCTGATAAAATAAAATACAAGAAATAAGTGGACAATCTTAGTATGAGGCTTAAAGTGGACAAAACTCCAGGAAATAGAGCATCAATTTTCATAATTATCTTAATGTCATGAAATGGAAAAAATTAATTATGAAAAACTCAAAGCACTTTCCTTGAATATAATTCCATTTATATGATTCCATGTTCCATGCTAATTTAACTTTTGCAGAAACAAGTAAATTCCTTAGAAGTCCAAGTCAAGGAGAAAATTCTTTACAACAAAGTAAATGTTGTAAAAGTAAAACCTTCAAGTAGGCGGAGGAGTAAGACATCGAGATCACCTTCCTCCCCACAAATACATCAGAAGTACATCTACACGTGGAACAACTCCTACAGAACACCCATTGAACGCTGGCAGAAGACCTCAGACCTCCCAAAAGGCAAGAAACTCCCCACGTACGTGGGTAGGGTAAAAGAAAAAAGAAAAAACAGAGACAAAGAATAGGGGCGGGACCTGCACCAGTGAGAGGGAGCTGTGGAGGTGGAAAAGTTTCCACACACTAGGAAGCCCCTTCGCGGGCGGAGACAGAGGTGACAGGGGCAAAGCTTCAGAGCCATGGAGGAGAGCGCAGCAACAGGGGTGCAGAGGGCAAAGCAGAGACATTCCCGCACAGAGTATTGGTGCAAACCAGCACTCACCAGCCAGAGAGGAGCACCGTCTAAATGAGCTCTAGAGATGGGCACGAGCCGTGGCTATCAGCGTGGACCCCAGAGACGGGCATGAGAGGCTAAGGCTGCTGCTGCAGCCACCAAGAAGCCTGTGTGCAAGCACAGGTCACTATCCACACCTCCCGCCCCGGGAGCCTGTGTAGCCCGCCACTGCCAGGGTCCCGGGATCCAGGGACAACTTCCCTGGGAGAACGCATGGCGTGCCTCAGGCTGCTGCAATGTCACACCGGCCTCTGACGCTGCAGGTTCGCCCCGCATCTGTACCCCTACTTCCCCCTGGCCTGAGTGAGCCAGAGCCCACAAATCAGCTGCTCCTTTAACCCCGTCCTGTCTGAGCGGAGAACAGACGCCCTCAGGTGACCTACACGGAGAAGCAGGTCCAAATCCAAAGCTGAACACCGGGAGCTGTGTGAACAAAGAAGAGAAAGGGAAATCTATCCCAGCAGCCACAGGAGCAGTGGATTAAATCTCCACAATCAACACCCTGTATCTCTGGAATACCTCAATACACAACAAATCATCCCAAAATTGAGACAGAGGACTTTGGAAGAAACCAGAGCATTGGGGTTTGCTTTCTGCATCTAATTTGTTTCTGGTTTTATGTTTCTCTTACTTTAGTATTTAGAGTTTATCAACATTGGTAGATTTGTTTATTGATTTCGTTGCTCTCTTCCTTTTTTTTAAATATATAGATATATTTTTTTCCTTTTTCTCTTTGTGTGAGTGTGTGTGTGTATGCCTCTTTGTGTGATTTTGTCTGTATAGCTTTGCTTTTACCATTTGTCCTAGGGTTCTGTCTGTCTGTTTCTTTTGTTTGTTTTTAGTGTAGTTTTTAGCACTTGCTATCATTTGTGGATTTGTTTTTTGGTTTGGTTGCTCTCTTCTTTTTTTAATTACTTTTTCATTTTTCAAATTTGTTATTTTAATAAGTTTATTTTATTTTATTCTTTCTTCCTTCCTTCCTTCCTTCCTTCTTCATTTCTCCCTTTCTTTCTTTCTTTCTTTTCTCCCCTTTCTTCTGAGCCATGTGTCTGACAGGGTCTTGGTGTTCCAGCCACGTGTCAGGCTGGGACCTCTGTGGTGAGAGAGCCGAGTTCAAAACATTGGTCCACCAAAGATGTACCAGCTCCATGTAATATCAAATGGAAAAAGCTCTGCCAGAGAACTCCATCTTAATGCTAAGACCCAGCTCCACTCAACTACCAGCAAGCTACAGTGCTGGACACCCTATGCGAACAACTAGCAATACAGGAACAGAACCCCACCCATTAGAGACACCCATTTTGTGTCCTTTACACAAAAGACACTGAATAGCCAAAGCAAGCCTGAGAAAGAAAAATGGAGCTGGAGGAATCAGGCTCCTTCACTTCAGACTATACTATAAAGCTACAGTAATCAAGCCAGTATGGTACCAGCACAGAAACATCAATATAGATCAGTGGAATGGGATAGAAAGCCCAGGGATAAACCCACGCATATATGGTCACCTTATTTTTGATAAAGGAGGCAAGAATTACAATAGAGAAAAGACAGTCTCTTCAATAAGTCGTGCTGGGAAAACTGGACAGCTACATGTAAAAGAATGAAGTTAGAACACTCCATAGCACCATACACAAAAATAAACTCAAAATGGATTAAAGACTTAAATTTAAGACCAGACAGTATAAAACTCTTAGAGGCAAACATGGGCAGAACACTCTGTAACATAAATCACAGCAAGATCCTTTTTGACCTACCTCCTACAGAAATGGAAATAAAAACAAAAATAAACAAATGTGACCTAATAAAACTTAAATCTTTTGCACAGCAAGGGAAACTATAAACAAGAGGAAAAGACAACCTTCGGAATGGGAGAAAATATTTACAAATGAAGCAACTGACAAGGGATTAATCTCTAAGATTTACAAGGAGCTCACACAGCTCAATATCAAAAAACAAACAATCCAATCCAGAAATGGGCAGAGGACCTAAATAGACATTTCTCCAAAGAAGGTATATAGATTGCCAACAAACACATGAAAGGATGCTCAACATCACTAATCATTAGAGAAATGCAAATCAAAACTACAAAGAGGTATCACCTCACACCAGTCAGAATGGCCATCATCAAAAAATCTACAAACAATAAATGCTGGAGAGGGTGTGGAGAAAAGGGAACCCTCTTGCACTGTTGGTGGGAATGTAAATTGGTGCAGCCACTAGGGAGAACCCTATGGAGGTTCCTTAAGAAAGTAAAAATAGAACTACCATATGACCCAGCAATCCCACTACTGGGCATATACCCTGAGAAAACCATAATTCAAAAATAAGCATGTACCACAATGTTCATTGAAGCTCTATTTCCAATAGCCAGGACATGGAAACAACCTAAGTAAGTGTCCATCGACAGATGAATGGATAAAGAAGATGTGGCACATACATACAATGGAATATTACTCAGCCATAAAACTTAACAAAATTGAGTTATTTGTAGTAAGGTGGATGGACCTAGAGTCTGTCATACAGAGTGAAGTAAGTCAGAAAGAGAAAAACTAATACTGTATGCTAACACATATATATGGAATCTAAAAAAAAACAAAGAAAATATTCTGAAGAACCTAGAGGCAGGACAGGAATAAAGACGAAGATGTAGAGAATGGACTTGAGGACATGGGGAGGGGGAAGGGTAAACTGGGATGAAGTGAGAGAGTGGCATGGACATATATACACTACCAAATGTAAAATAGATAGCTAGTGGGAAGCAGCCGCATAGCACAGGGAGATCAACTCGTTGCTTTGTGACCACCTACAAGGGTGGGATAGGGAGGGTGGGAGGGAGACATGAGAGGGAGAAGATATGGAGATATATGTATATGTATAGCTGATTCACTTTGTTATAAAGCAGAAACTAATACACCATTATAAACTAATTATACTCCCATAAAGATGTTAAAAAATCCCAGATATTAATTTAAAAAAATAAATCAAATGAGAAGGAAAATAATAAGTAATAAAATAATAAATGAAAAAAGTGCAAATGTATGAAGTGCAAATAATAATATTAATATATTAATAACTAACACTTATGTTGTACTATATATCAGGCTCTATTCTAAGCCACACACACACTCATTTAATACTCATAAAATCCTATGAGTTGGATATATACTCCCAATTTACATAAATTAAGATGAGGCATAGATCAGTTATGTAGTTTAGCAAAATTCACTTAGATAGTAAATGTGAAAGGAAAGATTCAAACTCAGGCAACTATGTTCTGTAACCACCATGCAACACTAGATAAATTGCGAGATATGTCCAGGAAGTTATCAGCTGTTCTTTGCAGCTGAAATGAATATAGGCTTTCTACTGAGCAGTTTCAGAAGAGGACGCTAGAATGCCAGAGTGGGATAAGTTTGTCAGTATCCTCAGATATGGAGCCCAAATTAGTACCACCCCAGCTGAGTACTTGTTCAATGCATTTATTTATATGGAGCTGCATAAAATTACTGGGTGCTAGTAATTTATGAGAAAGTTAATAATATAGAGGAAAGCATATTTACTGTGATACATCTCAGAAAATAATTCTCAATGTGTTAGCAAAGAAAACGTATTGGCTACTTGTGACAAGGGATGATACCACAGAGGAATAGGTTCAAACAACAAAAGATGAGATAGCTCATAACTACCTTATTTACTGAGATAAAATTAACATAAAATAAAGTGCATGCCTCTTATGCATTCAGTTGGATAGACTTTGACAATTGTATATGCCTGTGAAATCATCTCCCATAAAAAAACAAGATATAGAATATCTCCATCTTCCAGAAAGTTCCATATACCCCTTCTAGTTAATTCTCTCTCCTGCACACTATCTGTTCTTTCACCATAGATTAGTTGTGTCTGTATTTAGTTTTCATATAAAAGAATTTATGTAGTGTGGAATTTTTTGGTCTAGTATCTTTCACTTAACATACCATTTTTGAAGTTGATCCATGTTTCTGTGTGTAACATTTATTTGCTGTTTTCTATTACTGAGTAGTATTCCATTGTGTGAATGTAAGACAATTTATTCATTTTCCTGCTGAAACACATTAGTGCTTTTTTTCAAGTTTGGGGTAATTATATTATAAATAATTTTTTGTGAATTTCTTTTTCATGGACATATGTTTTTATTTTCTTGGGCAAACATGTAGGAGTGGAATTGCTACATCATAAGGTAAGAGTATCCTAACTCCCTCTTAAGAAAGATCAGACTGTTAATGTGACTTTCATTTGGCAAAACAAGTTAAGCAAGTTGGAACCAGAGCTGAATTGTGCATGACAGTTGGAGGGAGGCTGAGTGCTTTCTTCTGCCCCTTTTCACATGGATGCTCAGTCTCATCCATAAATAATAGAGGAACAAGTATTGAAAGTCTATTGGTTTCAAGCAGTGGTAAATTAATTACCAACTAGAGACAGCAAAATGTCTTAATCTGGCTTAAATATACCATAGTTATGAATGTAGATTTTGTTTTGAAGATTTTGTGACATGATTAAATCTATGTCTAATGACAGTCGCATTTGCATATTGTGGAAGGTGAACAAAGAATGGAGAAATAATCTTAAAGGCTATTGCAAAAGTCCAGGTGAAAAATAATGAGGTAAGCATCTTTGGGAATTCTTAGGAGGGAACTGAATTCAAAAGATATGTAAACACTGCTTGTGAATGTGTGTGTGTGTTTGTGTGTGTGTGCATGCACATGAATCCATGTGTGTGCATGTATGTTGCAGTAGAAAATAATACTCTCTTTTCACATTCACTGCATTTATTACATCCACACACAATAGATTCTGTATTACAGATTCAGCTTAACCAAAATATTCAGAGCAGCTAGTAAGCTGGATATCCCCATCCTGCAAGCCTCATGCCTTGCACTCATCTGACGCCTACCTAATGAGACCCATAACGCTCTCAATACATCATGGTTTCTTAGTTTGTGTCAGAATGTTTCTAAAACTCTTGGCCTTTCCAACATAGTAGTTTGGAAAGTATTTCAGTGCTCTAGTATCAGTTCTGAAAACCACAGAAAATGAAACATCCAACTGAAATAATATATGAGAAGGATGTGAATATCAAACTCTGACCCAGGTCTTAATGGTACCTCTTTTATTGTGTTTCTCAGTCATCTTCACAAAAAAACAGGCAAGGACTGGTTAGAGATACACTTTTTTATTCAGATTCAGAGAAAGATTCACAAGATATTTTATTTTTTAGCCTAGAAAGTCCTGGAAGAGCTTATCTTTATCCTCTCCTTGCTGTGACAGGCTTTGCCATTCTGCTAGCTGGCATGTCCAAGCATGATCTCTGACTGAAATAAAACTGATTGGTCATGGTTTAGGTCACTTTCACACAATGTACGGTCTCACTGTTTATTCAAGGTACTGACCCACAATTTTAGAAGATATGAAAAGACTAAAAGAAGAATTGAATTAGAGAGAGCCATTGCTTATATATTTTCTCTGTTTTGTGACTAGTGTATTCATAAAAACTCCATTATCCAGGTTTATCCCACTATCTACTTCATCAATTCACTGTGGGTGGTTGTTCTATTATTTATATCATCTCATCTCTTTTCCTTAGGGAATCTTTTGAGTATTTTTCAAAATTTAAAATAGATCCTGAATCAATCTTCTATTATTAAAAATCAAGGATGTTAATTGAAATATTTGGTACTTGTTGGGTAGAAATGAAACCCCTGAGTAATTAACTAGTAGGAGTACTTTTTTTTAATTAACATCTTTATTGGACTATAATTGCTTTACAATGGTGTGTTAGTTTCTGCTTTAAAACAAAGTGAATCAGTTATACATATACATGTGTTCCCATATCTCTTCCCTCTTGCGTCTCCCAGGAGTACTTATTAAAGGTTACAGGTTGATAGTTTTCATAAACAGGGTGGTACAAATTTTTAGTTGGTCACTAGCCAGTCGGGATCGTCGGCCTCTGGGATGTCCGAAACAAGAGCTGTGGTGTGTCTGTTGGGAAGGTGACTTTATTTGGAAGGTAACATACCTCCAGAGTCACCAGGAGAAGTGCATGCTAACTCTGGCCCTGTAATGTTTTCATTGATTTTGCAAACCATTTATGTAGCAGCTGTGAACACTAACTGTACTATGTCAGAGTCAAAAGGAAAAATGAGCTTTCTACATGTTAGAGAAATTTGCTTAGCCTTAGATGGCTAGCTCAGCAAGCTCTGAAGTACTTCCACACACAGTGAAAAGCAAGACATGAAGGTTCTAGTCTAAAAAAAAAAAGATTCTCTCTGCAATATAAAACTTGATGCAGGATTCTTCATCTTGGTGCATCTTTCATCAAGTTAAAATTCCAGGCTTGAAACAAAAATTGCTGATGAGAATGTGAGGATGCTTCAGGCTCTACTCTCTGTAGGGAGAAGACTGCAAACTGTAAAATCAGAGTGACTCATCTAATTATGTAGGAAAAGAATACAAACTTTATTGGAAAAAGAAATAAGAGTCTGTATTGGCCTACATTTTCTCTTGCAACTAGATCAGTTTACCTGAATTTGAGTATCCAGGACTTAAGTGTCACCCTCAGAACAATCATACCTACTCCAGGACAAATGGAATTTGTTCAGTAAGACTCAGTGCCCACACAATATCTCAATAAGGGCTGAATAAAGCTAAATTCTGTGAAACAAGCTACAATAAAAAGTTGAAAATTTGTTCACAATGATGGTGATCTGCCAGCTAATTTCTAATAGAGATAGCTTGTTTTATATGTCTCATTAAATTGTTTTCACAAAAAATAATGGATAGTAGCTTGCTTTGAAGATATTTTACTCTTCAGACATCTATACATAAGAAACAATATGCTATAAAATTATTTATAAATAATATTTGTGTTATAAAATAATATTTTTGAAGGATAACATTAATAATCAGAAGTCAGAAAAATTTGGAGTAAGGTATCTTCCCATTAAAAAAAAATCTTTTTGATAGTGTTCCTCTATCAGTCTGGTCATTACTCAACTTTTCTGCAGTACTAGACTGTGTGTGCCAAAAATCTTCCTATCTTAATTTCCTTGAGACCAATGAGTGTTCTACCAAACACCAGGTGGAGTGGATTCTGGGAGGTAGTTTTTATAGATAAAACCTATTCATTCTATAGAAAATACCAAAAGTTAAAAAAAAATCCCAATGGTTTTGTTTTGTTTGCATAGTTAAGATTAGATCATATGTCAATTTTCTATTTTATAGAAATAATCATGTATTGCTATAAAGAATTCATAAACACCATATTTATTGTTATATAGTATCTCAGTGAGGAGCTATGACTTACTTTTCTATTCCATTCCTACTGTGGTGATGAATGTCTTTGAGCATAAGATACATCACGGCATGGCAGAAAAAGCATGAGATGTGGAATCAGACAAATACAATTTCAAATTTCGTCCACTTCTTTGAAAGAGTATACGACTTAAGAGGTGTTACTTTAGACTTTCACAATCTCAGATCGCTCACATTTTAAACGGATGTTATATTTACCTGGTCAGGCTGTTGGGATAGTTAATTAAGAAAATATTTTCAGAATATCGAGGAAAAGGCCTGATATTTATTATTGTGATTAAATTATTCTATTTATTGCTATTATCATCTTTATTGTCATAAAGGCCTAGGACAGATTCCATATAACCAGCATCACTGAGGAATATTTTAATAATTGATCATGCATACCTACTATGTCCTTGAAACCGTTTTTATTAATTTTATTTTTTATTAGCTGCAACGTTGATTCCTCCTTACATTTGTATCTGTTGTTGCTTTATATATTTTAATATAATTAATATAATATTTTAACATGTTTGACACATTAAAGCTAATTTTTGTCAAAACTTCAAAATGGATTATTAACTTACATTGAATATCCTATTTAATGTTTGGGTCTTGGAAATGTATTTGGGACACTATCTATATTTGCCAAATATATCTTTACCTAGCTCTTTATTTGCAATCATATTGTACCATGCATCTTAATTTTTGCAGTATATAACCAAATTTTAATTCATATGAGTTGTCTTTAAATGAGTTTTATTTTATATTTAGTTTAACATCTTTTTATAAATATTTTGATTTACTTCCCAGGAGTAGGAATACTGTTATTGGGACCAACACATGGGTTAGAGGTCTCTAGAAGTCAGGCCATGCTATATTGAGGCGATGTTTCTCTCATCGTAAATGATGTCTGCAGGAGCCAAGACTTATGCACAAAAACTAAATGAAGCAGAAATGAAACATGAAGTAGAGATGGCCAGAGAAAATGAAGAACAGAACCAAAGGATGTGTATGGAGAGAAAAGTTAACATTTTATTTTAGGACTGAGTCTGAAAATATATAATTACTAGAATTCTCCTTTTATGCTGCTCCTTGTACATAATTTGGAAAACAATAAGATTTAAAAGGCTCATTTTATTTATTTTTTTAATTAAAAAATTATTATTATTGTTTTTTAATATCTTTATTGGAGTATAATTGCTTTACAATGTTGTGTTAGTTTCCACTGTATAACAAAGTGAATCAGCTATATGTTTACATATATCCCCATATCCCCTCCCTCTTGCACCTCCCTCCCACCCTCCCTATCCCACCCTTCTAGGTGACCACAAAGCACAGAGCTGATCTCCCTGTGCTATGAAGCTGCTTTGCACTAGCTGTCTATTTTACATTTGGTAGTGTATATATGTCAACATTACTCTCTCACCTTGCCCCAGCTTATCCTTCCCCTTCCCCTTGTCCTCAAGTCCATTCTCTACATTTGTGTCATTATTCCTGTCCTGCCCCTAGCTTCATCAGAACCATAATTTTTTAGGTTCCATATATATGTTTTAGCATACGGTATTTATTTTTATCTTTCAGGCTTACGTCACTCTGTATGACAGACTCTAGGTCCATCCACCTCACTACAAATAACTCAATTTCGTTTCTTTTTATGGCTGAGTAATATTCCATTGTATATATGTGCCACATCTTCTTTATCCATTCATCTGTTGATGGACACTTAGGTTGCTTCCATGTACTGGCTACTGTAAATAGAGCTGCAATGAACATTGTGGTACATGACTCTTTTTGAATTATGGTTTTCTCAGGGTATATGCCTAGTAGTGGGATTGCTGGATCGTATGTTAGTTCTATTTTTAGTTTTTTAAGCAATCTCCATATTGTTCTCTATAGTGGCTGTATCAATTTATGTACCCCATAACAGGGCAGGAGGTTTCCTAAAGGGCTCATTTTAGCTTGGACTTTATTATCTTCATGTGGTATGCTTCTTGTTTAAAGAACTTTTTTTTTTCACTTTCTCATTCAATTTTTGGAGGGGCTATATAAACTAAATATGTTTTGTCTTAACTTCTGCAATAATTTACATGGTACGTATTCAATTTTTAATTGAATTAGTGGTTATCTTGTGTTTTTAAACACTTTAAAATTATAGTTATGTAAAAATTCTTAAAATTATATTTGCCTAATTTTTGAAGTAAAACCAGCAGATTTTTAAAGTTTATTATTATTTAAGGAGCATCTATTTTCTTTTTATATTCATTTATCTACTATATCTCACACCCCTACAGTTTTCCTGGTTTTCTGTAGTGTAATTCAGGGGATATAAATCTGTATTTTTTAAAACTCTTTCCAACATACAGATTTTTTTCACATAACTTTTATGCATTTAACTCTAGCTCCAAATTCTATAGTTACTTAAGTAATTTCATTGGCTTTTTTTGGCTTAAATATTTATCATCAGTCTCTTTTATCTACAACTCAACATAGATTCTAAACTTTGATTCAGTAATTGAAGGGCTTCTATCTAGGAAGGATAACTTGATAGAAAAATCTATTTTTATTTCTATAAACATCTAAAACACCTTGCTATACATTTCATCCACAAAAATTAATATGGTTACACAAAGATGTTATGGGTAGCAGGTTTTATTTTACTGTTTTCCAGAAGCTAATCCTGTGGGAAGAGACTTAAAGTTAATATAAGTTGTACTCATTTTAAATTTACTCGGAAATTTGTAAGGTAATTTTAAATGTGTTCTGAATATGGGTAGATAATCAAGCTTCTCTTAAATTTCTTGAACCATGTCATTTTCAATTCAGAAGCCATCTTTTGCTATGATTTTTTTGTTCTAGATTCTATTCATGAGTTCTACTATTGCCTTAAAAGGGACATATTGCCTTTGACTCATTTTCTTCATATTTATTCTCATCATTTTTGTCTCTTTATACTTTTGTTTCTGATCTAGAGATGTATCTCCAGTTAGTGTTTTACTTCATGAATTGAAATTTAATGTTTCTGATTTACTAAACCTGAATACTCTATTCATTCACAAACAAACTTTGCTCACATTGCCCTCTTCTGATGATCTGCTACTATTCAGACAGTGGATATATTTTATATCGTGTTGCTTTGAATCTAAAATATTCTTGTTTTACTTTTAGGAAACAGCTGAAAACAACACCAATTTATTATCTCACAGTTCTGGAGTCAGAAACCTGAAGTGGGCTTCAGTGGGCTAAAATCAAGGTGTTGGCAGGGTGTGTTTCTTCTGGAGCTTCTTGGGGAGAATCTCTTCCTTTGGCCCAGCTTCTAGAGGCCACTTGCATTTCTTGGCTGGTGCTCCTTCCTCCACCTTCAAAAACAGAAACATAGCATCTTCAAATCTCTCTCTGATGTTATCACTTCCCTCTCTTACTTTATAAAATCTGTTTGTAATTACATTGGTTACATGGGACCACCACCCAGATGATCAGGAAAATCTCCCCATTTCAGGATCCTTAAGTACTTCTGCAGAGTTCCTTTCTCGTGTAAGGCAACATAGTCACAGATTGCAGGGTTTAGGACATGGACATCATTAGTGGGTCTATCTCAGCAGAATAGGAGCATATATTTGCAATTTCTGTCTTCTTATGATATGAAGTTGACCATCAGATGGGCAGAAAGAAGCTGATTAAATACTCTGATTACTGGATATACTGTTACAAGATATGCCAGAATATTAAATTTTGGTGAAATTCATTTCTGAGCTTATTCTCTTGGAACTGTAAACTTCAGAATCAAACAACAGGAAGCTTTTCTTTACACATGAAGCCAAAGCTATCATTTGTCAAAATTCCTTATTAAGCAGATGTTTTTGGAGCACTTGAGTTGAGGCTACTAAATAATAAAGCAACTTCCTCTTTTGTCTCTTGAAACTCTTATTTCGGGCATATTTATTAAGGTTTTTATAAACAGCTGGTGTGCATGAAACAGCTCTGACTTAAATTTCAAATCTTTTTAAATTAAGATCTGTATATACATTTTAATATTAGAAATAGAACAAGAGGAAAGCTCGCCAAAAAAAGGAGAGTTATGTGACATATCTAAATCACAGGAAAATTTAAGGTCTCTAGGAACTTGGAGAAATTGAAAAACATTTCAATCCCTCATGTATCATTTAACTCAAGAAGGATTTCAAGCATGTAAGAATATTAAAGAAGTATTGTAAAGCACATTAAAATAATAAGGACCATTGTAAAAGGATGTTTTAATCTCATAGCAAACTCCAGTCATGAAGAGGATTATAAGCCTTTTCTATGCTCAGTGGAAAGGATGACAATGACAATGGATGATGTCTGCTGTGGGTGTGGACCACATATTAGCTCTCCCTATTTTTGATGTTTTGTTTGGATTCTTCTGAATGAGCACACTAGAAAATATTAGGCTTTATCAGAAACATGTGGAAAATGTGTTCTCAATATTATTTCTATTTTCTTAGTACCACTAGAAAATAAGGAAAGACTTCTTCTGTTCTTCCAAGGAAGTTGACAGATATCTTGCCAAACAAGCATTCTATTAAATGCATTCATAAAGACCATGGGATAACTATATTACTTTTCTTATTGTCATTCCTAAAATTATTTTATTATGACCACAAAAAATAAGAAAACCAACATTTTCCTTATCTGGTTCTGTAAAGGCAAATGACAAGATTTTTTATTTTTAAAATATAAAAACAAAAACACAAAGTCAGAAGGAAGAAAAACAAAACATTTCTGGAGTGGTGTTCCCCTTAATCAGCTGGTCTAGGGAAAGGACTTATGCATTTTTAATTCTACAGGGAGAATAAAAGTAAGGAAAAAGAGAAGTTTTGTACATACATACACATACATATTTTGTCTCTTCAGCTATAAAAAGACATGTTTGAAGGAGTCTTTTCATGTTTCAAATAAAAATTCTACTACAGTGTTAATGTGGTAAGGGACCTCTTCCTGATTCTCTCTGTGCTTTCTGTCTCCACTCCCGACACATTCTGGGATTCCAGGTATTTAGTAATGACATTGGGAGGCAGGAAACCTAGCTTTATCTGGATTCAGCAGTGCAGCCCAGCAACTCAGGACAAGACTCACCACAGGATTTAGGTTTTTCTATTCAATAGAAGAAGAAATGTTATTATAATTGAGTTATTGACATTTTCCTCTTCATTTCACAGGTTTGTTCACTCATTCATTAGCTCAAGCAATATTCAGTATATGATTCCTGGATTGGGAGAAAATAGAAGACTAGAGGATCATAAAAGATATAATATTTTTTTAAAGCTGGCATTGAAATTTTTATGAGCACATAGCGAGATATTTTGGAATTAAAGTGGTTACAGGTAAGGCAAATGACCAGGGTGAGGTCATGGGAGTAAGCAGCTATAGTGGAACAGAGTTATATGTCATTGAATATATGAGACCACTGAAGAATTGAAAGGTTAGGGAGTTGGATAGTTACCACCTGAGTGCTGAATTCTCCCAGGATTATGGGAGGACTTGGAGTAGAGATGAAGTCTATCTCAGATGTGGGAGTCTACTGTAAATGAGGAGTATTCAGTGAGAGGTCTGTAGATGAGAGCAACAAGGAGAGGAAAAGATGGTATTTCCAGATGCTATGTCTTTCAAGATGATTGCTTTAGAGGGTCAGGAAGTAATGATATTGATCAAGATTCAGGAAGACATTGATCACACCTCCTGACCCTGAGGATTACGAGTGAGCAGCCAGCACACCAGAGGACTGGGAAGGAAGCATAGCCTTGGTGCAGCACCAGGTGTCAAAGTAAGACTAGGAGACAGTGTACATGAAATAGCCCTCTCCTTTGTCAGTTAGAAGTCCAAAGTGGGTGAGCCAAAGAAAATAGGGGAAAAATGTAATTTTATGTAGTCTTGTTCTTATTCACAGGTCACATTTCCTCTACCCTCACGGAAGCCTGACATTTGGAAATGGTTGGGCTGTAATAGGGAAGAACATTTTGTGTTCTACTGATATTACAAGTTACTCACTAAAGGGATGTTGCCTATAAGTTTAAATTATACACAATGGCCCATCTCTAGGAACCCTGCTTCCCTGGTAATGAGCATTAAGCTAAAATACCTTTGTTTAGCTCACAGGAAACATCCTGGCCAGGCCCACCTGTGAATAACTGCAGGAAGGAGAAATGAACACATCCCCTCTGGAGGCTGATGGGAACCAGGAAGCGTTCGACTTTACTCCCTCTCCTTTTAGTATAAAAGGAGCCTGAATTCTAACTCAGGCAAGATGGTTCTTTGGGGCACAAGTCCACCATCGTCTCAGTTTGCCAGCTTTCTGAATAAAGTCACTATTCCTTGCCCCCAACACCTCATCTCTCGATTATTGGCCTGTCATGCAGGGAACAGTATGAGCTTAGACTCGGTAACAGGAATCCATTATAGATGGTGGCTGCAGTTACATCCAAGGGCAGAACTCATTTTGCCTCTCTCCTTATCTGTGGACACTGGGGTAAAAACTCAGAGTAGGTCAAATAGAAATAGGACAGCAAACCTAATGGGAACAATAATAAACTCATTTTTCTTTCTCTTATTATGACTTTGCTGATCTCAGATGGATACCTGTGTTTTCTTTATTTGTTTTGAGAGAAGAGTATGAAACTAACACGGATTTAGTTAGGGGTATCATATTTTGTGAAACAATTTCTCCCCACATGGGTAATGCAAGGGAATTTTTGAAAACCCTTTGCAAAGTTGTTTCAGAGGTTAAAATGAGTGTTCCTTCTGTCATTCACTAGTACGTGGAAGACTGTGGAAGTTTTCAGGTTAAGTTTGAGGAAAAGTATAAAATAGGCCTTTTCCCTCAAACCTGCTTTTCTTCACACCATTCCTCTCTTTGGAGGATGCTGCTGCCTTTTTCAGGCACCATGTCTTATGGCAGCCCTTGGATGCCTGACCCCATTGTGATGACCCAGCCAATGTTTCCTGATAGAGCGGTATCCTCGTTCTCTCCATTCAATCAGAATCTTTCCTGTACAGTGTCCCATTTTTTGATTATGTGCTTGCATTCTTCCCAGAGGGCTTTTAGCTGGAATATTTAAATTCAAATGAAGGGATTTTCCAATAATCATGATATTGAGGAAACAGGATAGTATTCCTTAAATTAGAATATGCAAACAATTGTTTACTACACCTATGACAATCTATTGTAGTCATTATATCAGTTTTGTCCTTTCTAAAGAGAGTGAAGCCAAAGCCCTCAAACTTCACCATTACAGGATCCTTGACAGGGCCCAGAAATCAAGGAATCCAATAAAATACTTGCTGAAATCTGCTAAATATGCCTTTTTGGATTCATGTTAATTGGCTAAGGTGTTGCTCACCAGAGAAAACCTTGGATATAAGATCCAGTCACCAACATATCTCAAGTAGACACAAGATGCAGAGTTCTTGTCACCATGGAGACAATAGAAAAAGGACACCATGTCATTATCCTGAGGACTTCAGCTATCACAGAAGAGAGTATAAAACCTTGGTCACACCATCAGCACCAAGTCCATATGAATATAGTGAAACCTGTACTACATGAAAGCAGAGATGAACAAGGAGGTGATTTCTTAGGATACGTGGCTGGCTACTCACCTGTTGTGTTTGTGTTAATCATCCTCTAAAACTTACCTTCTTCAACTAGATGTGGTGACATACATAATATTTCCTCTGAAGTAATTTGGGTATTGAATATAAAGTTACAATAAATATAATTCAGTTGGGGTGTTGGTATTGGAATCAAGAACAGAGATATCATTCATTTATACATTCATTCATCCATCGTTTATGAATTAACGTGTCAACTAATTTTCATTCAGGACTTAATATGTGTCAGGCTTTGATAACAATGGTAAATAATATGTAGGTTCTACCCTTAAAAAATTCTAAACTCTAATTTACCAATGAGTAAAGGCCCTAACTGCACTGTAAGGAAGAGGTTATAAAATCTTTTATGCCGCTGGCATAAACTTGACCAGTTAAGTTTAGTTAGATGCTTTGTAATTAAGCTTATTGTAGGTGGTATTGGCATTTATAAGAAAAAAAAGTATGTGAGTACATATACACATATATACATACAACTGGGCTGAATAAAGCTTGGCTGAATTCCCAATACAGCACAGACAACTGGAGATTTATAGCCGAGGAGCAGAGTGAATGGAAGATTACTAAAAGAGACATCAGAGGTAAAGGGGGAATTCTGGCTAAACGACTTGACAGGATTCTTGCTGAAGGCTGGCCAAGGTGATTAGATATTGCCTGGGGGATGATAGAGGATGAAGAATTTGATCAAATATCAGGGGTGATCAGATATCAAGGGCTGGGGTGTCTGACTAAGTGACTTAGCAGGATTCTTGCTAAGAATGGGTAAGGCAAAGATGAGCAGGGAAGCCCAAAGGTTGAGTCTAAAAGATGGCTCAGAATATTAAATTTGGTCAAGGAGAGAGAGTCTTTGTTATGACATAGCCCCAAATGGTACCCATAACTGTGCAACTCTACCTAGCTGAAAGAGTGAGAAAAAAATCAAATGAAGCAATTGACTGGGCTTGGGGAAGCTTCGATTTTAGTAGTGACCTTAATGCTAATAGAAAGCAAGTCAGTCTGTTTAAACCTCTCTGGCTCTTAGTTTCTTTATTTGTAAAATGCAAAGATAGGACTAAGCAGCAGTATCTAATTAGATGACAATAGAATGGCTCCTAAGCAGTTCATCCTGGTAGGATGAAATCAAAAGACCACAAGCAGATCTTTCTCTATGTATTTAGTTTATTCTTGGTGAAACAGCCTCTCTCATTTCTCCTTCGTGGAACTGCATTTCATGTGTGCTTGGCCTTCACACTCCATCATTCAATCAACTTGATCATCTAGGAAGCACTGAGTGCCTACTCTGTCCCAGAGCTTGTGCTGGGTACTTCTCTCCTAGATCTCAAACTAGTGCATAAGCTCAGTCTCCTGAGAATCACCTTCCCTTCTGGCCAGGGTAACAGGTTTCTCTGGTCACAAGAAGAACTTAGAGGACGGTTCAACCTACCGTGAAGTGAACATCTCTTAAGAAGGAATTTGGCTCAGAAATGGTTTATATAAAAACAGGGTGGCTGTGTAAGTACTCAGCCTCTGCACTCAGAGTAACTTGAGGAGGGAATTTGAGATTATTTTAAATATGAAACTTAGCCTTCACTTTCATGAATTTGGTCAAGTGTTGTGACACCACAAATGGTTAGATGTAAGAGGATCTTTTGCAAAGAACTCTTTCTGAAAATAACCTTTGAGGTGACGGTCTAAAAAATCCAAATATGTGTCTCCTTGGGATATCCAGTGTTATGGATTGAATTGTGTTCACCTCAATTCATGTGTTGAAGTCCCAACCCCCAAACCTCACAATGGGACATTATTTAGAAATAGAGTTGTTGCTGATGTTATCAATTAAGATGAGGTCATTAGGGTGAGCCCTATTCCAATATGATTGGTGTCCTCATTATAAGGGGACAATTTGGCCACAGAGAAATATACACAGGGAGAACACCATATGAAGATGAAGGCAGAGATCTAAAAGCCAAAAAATGCCAAAAATTGCTAGCAAATCATCAGAATCTAAGAGAAAGGCAAGGGGACAGATTTTTCTCACAGTTTTCAGATGGAACAAATGCTGACAACAACTTGATCTTGGACTTCTAGCCTCCAGAACTGTGAGACAATAAATTTCTCTTGTTTTAAGCCACCCATTCTAAAGTTCTTTGCTACTGCAGCCCTAGCAATCTAATACACCAATTGAGAAAGCTCTGTACTCATTGATTCACTCTTTATTGTAATAGCCATGGGGCTGAAAATGTTGCGCTGACATTTATACAAGAAGAGTTATGTGCAATGGGCTTAAGACAGGTTGGAACACATTTTGAATATTTATTACCTTACTCCCAGGACTTAAACTCAGCATAAGGGAAACAACCAAACAAAATCAGTCTAAATGTACATTGAGAAAATAAAAAAGATATCATAACACAGTTTTTCTTCTTAAAATGTGTGTTGACAGGACCTTTAAAAAATACTGAAAAAAACCCACGCTTATATGACCTTCTGAGAACAATAGACACAAAAGAAATATAGAGAAAATAAAAGATAATAAAGGAAAATTCAGCAGTGCTCTAAAATGTCACAGTCACAATACGTTCGTGAGAAGTATGGCCACATGCAGTGTACAGTAGATAAGGAGAATGGTATTTATAATTTTTTCTCATGTTATGAGCCCTACAACCAATAATGGAACAGCATGTGAAGGAATGCCAGGGTCAGGCATAAAGGGACAAAGAGAAATGAGGAATACATGTGAGGCCAGTTAAGATGGTTTTTTTCATGTTCACTACCCAGCTTTCTAGAAAATCAAAGCAGAGGACTTCCCTTTGATCTGCAGTTGTTGTTGAACTGTTTTACATATCAGTGATTCTCACAAATAGTTTGAAAAAACAATTTTAGGAATACAGAGAAATTTGGATGGATTTTCCAATCCAATATTGGAGAGATCTGAATGACTTACTCTCCTGGCCAGGCCAATCCAATCACTTGTCAGCTCCCATCATTGTTGGTGTTTGTGTCTCTTGATTTAGCACCTGGGAACTCTTCACCCCTTCTCCTCTCCCCTTCACTTTCTTCAGTGAACTTGTGAATGAACAGGAAAAGAGGGGTGAAATATGTTACACTTATTTATAGGCTTTTCCATTATTTTTATATTTTTAAGTAAAACATCAGTATGTTTTTCTCTTTTGCCTTTCCACTATTTGTCAACTTCCTTAGCAAGACTATGGCATCTCTTTCTCTGAAAGGATGAGGTGGGCATGAGAGTGGGAATAAATTGCTACAATAAAGTAAAAAAACATTCAAAACAGGATTTTACAATATTTGAAAATAGACTTGAAAGACTTTTCATATATGAAAGAGATCTTCTGTATTCCATTAATACAGAGCTGTGTACCTCAGCACACTAATGTATCAAGAATGAGTTACAGACATCAGAAGTATTGATTTACTCAGAACTGCTGGCAATCAGACTGCATGGGGGTTAAAGTAAAGCTTGAGGCCTGGAATGCGGATGGACCAAGCTTTCAGGTCCTCACCAAGACAAGAAAATATGCACCAAGAGCTTACACAGGCTGCTAGCTTTATCCCAGCAGGATGAACAGCAACCAAAGGAACAAAAACATCACCATGGAAACCAAATGAATCAGAGGACAGCACATAGATGCAAGATTTCCTTTCCTTTTTCTCTGTGAGGTCACATAAGCCACAAACCTCTGCCAAGAGAGAAGGAAATGCAAAATTTGAGCAATTGTATATTTTACCTAAAAACACTATTTAAATTATTGCATCAGGCTGGTATTTAAAGATTGGACAGATTAAATGTAGTCTTCCTCTTCTACTATCAAGGGTTTGAGGGCTTTTGAGGAAGATAAAGGCAGTCTCAAAAAATAATGAGAATGTGTACTCTTTGTACATCTATGTGACAGTGGGAGTGTATTTGCTTTTTGTCGGAAGCCATCCTGGAGCCATTGCACCATGACAAAGTCATGAGCAACGGAAGGCGAAACTGCAAGGCAGCGCCGTGCCAGGAAGGTGGACTACAGCTCCATTGTTATGCTTTATGATAATAAATTTACATACAGGGGCAATTTTGGGGGGATGTTGCTCCATGTGAAAGAAAAATTCCTCTAGGACTCCCACTCCTGAAACTACCACAGAATGGGAAGTACCCACTAAAGCCTCGGGGAAATAGGTAAAGAATTAAGAGCCTGGAACTAAGGGGATGTTTTTATGAAAAACACCCTCTAGTATGGAGTTATGGCCATGGGCCGGAGTTCCTGATGACGACATAGGAAACTTATGGTTCTATTATAAAGGAAGATTAATTATAGAAAAACAAATGACTAGAGCAGAATTCGTTGCCAGGATAGGGAGAAAACACTGTCTCAGTTAAAGGAAACAACGAGAAAGAGCATGCAGGTGCATTGTAAATATTTTCATGGAACCATTGTAAAAGGTTGCTCATGCAAGAAGAAAAATAGGAACAAGTAGCTCCAACTTTTACAATTGAAATAATCATATAACTGCTTGACTTGGTTACTAAGAAACAACCTGTGATTAATGGGAACTTGGGGAAATATTTTAATAGGACATCTAGAAACTAGGGGATATTTGTTTTAATAAATCTTTATAGAATATTTTGAGGTTTGGTTGTGCTAAGGTTGTTTGGCCACGTACCTGGTAATGTAATCAACTACAATATATAAACCTGTGATTGTAAACAATAGAGGAAGAATCAAGAATAAAGACATGAGAGAGGGCTTCCCTGGTGGCGCAGTGGTTGAGAATATGCCTGCTAATGCAGGGGACACGGGTTCGAGCCCTGGTCTGGGAAGATCCCACATGCCGCGGAGCAACTAGGCCCGTGAGCCACAACTACTGAGCCTGCGCGTCTGGAGCCTGTGCTCCGCAACAACAGAGGCTGTGATAGTGAGAGGCCCGCGCACTGCAATGAAGAGTGGCCCCCGCTTGCCACAAATAGAGAAAGCCCTTGCACAGAAACGAAGACCCAACACAGCCAAAAATAAATAAATAAATTTATAAAAAAAAAAAATAAAGACATGAGAGAAAGAAACATGCAATGCTGAAGTAATAGAATTATTTCCTTCGCCGACGCTATCCATGCCTCGGGTATCCCTGGACTCGCTGGAGCTGGACTCCGGCAGCTTTTCTCCTTAATTTTACTGACTTTTGCTCAGTTTTCTGACTAATATACAGGATGAGATGGATAGGAAGTAGATACCAGAAACCAATGGAAAGGGGATATGAACAGAAGCATTCTGTTTCCTCAACAATTTCTCCCACTGACTTGTAGTCTTCACTTCCTGAGAGAACGGAGAATCTATGGCTGGTCTGCAATCTAGAGGGACTGTGCAGAAATCTTTTTCTCATATTTAATGTAATTGTGGGCACTGCTTTTTCAGCCCTGTAGGTTACTGAGTAAAAGACGACTAGGTTGCTCAAAGAAACTTGATAAAGTAGGCAATATTGTGTTTCTCAAATGATAACCTACCACCAGCTTTTTTTAAAATTTCTAATCCATTATAAATTTAGTGCTTTTATAAAATACAATAAAAACAAATCACTGAATTTCGGAGAATTTCAGCTTATTGCTAAAGATCACAGAGCATTGGTGGTGGCTGGTAAATGGCAGACCTGGGACATGAATTGAAATAATCTGCTTCTATTCTCATCCTGCTTGCATTTTTCCTTTTCTTTATATTCAGAGCTATTAAATTTTGCTATGGAATATCTCTTCCAATCTTTGAAAAAAAGATAAGTGTTTAAAGGTTATCAGTTAAGCATTTGAAGTTAAGGCTTTGCACTGGGTACTGTACGACCACTAATTTACATGGTGCAGTTCTGCCTACTCCAAGCTTACACAGCTAGAAGTGATGATTGGGGACTGAACTTTGTATTGAGACCATGATACACGAAACAAAAATCCTTCAAACAAAGACAGCCAAATAAAACACCCAGGATCCTTGTTTTATAAATGACAATGCTGCATTAGGAATGTTCCTGAGTTCAGATAACACCTATCAAAAAGAATTGGAGGTGGAAAATTAATATTCTTAAGTACATTATTTTCACGTTTCTGAAAGATAAAAATATTGTTTTAATATAAAGATTGAAGACATTAAAAGAGGTGTAAGAGAAAATGTTAATGAAAATAAGAACAGGAGGCATGTAATTTGATGTATAATTTTCTGGTGAACAGGAAAACAGAACAGTTAGTAGAGAAAGAACATGCTGTATTTGTTAGCTTAACTGCATTGGGCTCCATTAGCCATTAAAGAAAGTATTTGTGTCTATTTTATCTTTGGTTTTATGAAAAACATTTTTTCTATGCTTTGAATTAAGTGTTAATAGGATAACTATTTCACATTGGACAACTACAAATTGCTTATTTAAGTGTTTTTATGGTTCAGTAACTAAGCATAGATGACTATATAATCAACTTTTAAACTCTACCCTAATAGACAATATACCATTGCTGCTTTATGGAACTTCATTTAACATGTCCCTAAGCGTTTTTACAATGTTAAATAGAAAATGCCACCTGGTATTTGCCTCAGTGAAATGAAGTTAACCCCCAATAGACACATCTATATAAAAGTTTGAGAACTATTTAGTGTAGCAATAATAGTGCAAAATCTGCTTTAGGGACTAGAACACACAGTACATTTAGGAAATTGAGAGGAAGTAGCCATATACCTGGAAAATTCATAAAGAATTCAGTTTCATTTGAAGATACAATATAAAGCACCAAAATAGAATATATATATATATATATATATATATATATATATATATATATATATATATATAGTCTTAGAAGTAAAGTAACAAACACTTAAGGAAGTGTTGGCCAACATGACTGGAGGTTAGGGTGACTAGCTGAAATTCAGTGAGACAATTTTTCATAGTTCTAAAATTCTATCCAGAAATAATAAGAATGTTTCTGAAACTGTTAAAGAAAATTCTTTCTCCTCCTGAAGTTTGCATTATGAATTATGAGATACTAAGAAAGATTTCTGTAACATGTTTTGATAGCAAGAAGGATCACAGGGCCTAGGGGAGATAGAAAAATAGTTATTTTCTGAAATACTATGAAAATAATAATAACAATAAAACCCCTAAAACTTTCTACTGCTTTCTCAATTGAATTTAGAACTAAAACAACTCATTCCAGTTCTATCAGTAAGTATTTTATTGGATTCAGGGAGAATATTTCATGATTATTTCATACAGATTAATAACTCCTATAAACCTTTGGACTCTGATTTTGACATCTTTACACAAGGTAAATGGATTCCAACAGCATTTAAAAAAATCTGTTTATAATTAATAGTCTTGGGAATTATGTAGAAAGTCATAAACAAAAGATTACTTCAAAACACATTCTGTAGACATATAAATTAAATGACAGGAATATATTTCTTCAGTTTCTATTTGATTATTCAAGCGTATTCCAAATTCAAGTATCTTTGTATAAAAGACTTTCATTATATCATGTATATAAAAATATATATTTATTTCTAGTTCTGAGGGAAAACTTGTCTTCTTAATTTATTTTTAAAATTTTACTTTATGATTATTTTCTTGATTACATATTACTAGTTTTCTTGATTATTAAAGTAAAGCATGCTCTTGGCATACAATGAAAAAGTATAGCCATGTGTATGCTGATTTCCAGTTCTACTCCTCACCCTGGGTAGACGCAAGACTTTTGAGTGAGGATGAATGGGGTTAGGGGGGTTAATAAAAAGAATTATTGGAGATAGAAAAGGCATAAAAGTTAATGAATATAAATAAAAAGAATTACCTTGAAATATATAGAAGAAATTCCAAGGGTTTCTAGACTTTGTAGAGATACACAACAAAGAGAGAAGACCAAACTACTCAATGGTATTTTGCCCCGCAAAGTAATTTCCAGCTATGGCTGAATTGTACATGTCCCACTCTGTTTCCCTGGCAAGGGATTTCTCTCCCAGCACATGATATATCAGTTAATTTTCACAAAATGCATCCAGTAATTAAAGGGAGGGCCACAATAGTTTAATTAGCTCCACCTTGAGGGAATGGTTTGTGGAAGAATTTGGGAAGCGTTTGTGATGTAAACCAAGAGCTATCTCATGAGGGTTATATAAAAAGCTGCTAAGGAGCTTCTGGATACTGGTAACATATTGCTTCTCCTCTTGACTAAAATAAAGGGGCGTCCTGGTTTCAGGAACATTATGTAGAAGCACCATGGATGGGAAAACTGCAGATGTTGACTCTCCTGGTACCTTTATATAGTTGAGCTGGGTGCTGAACAGTCTTGACAACTCTCCATGAAGATAGCGTCTCTGCTCCTATCATCACCTATAAGGTTTACATCTTTTGGAGCAGGACTTCAAGGTAAATGAGTAGAAAAATAAATCAGTACCCCTTTAGTCAGAAGCAACATAAGCAACATTGCCAACAAATATTTTGCTTTGTTTCTTTTCCCATGCATTTTTAAGAAATACATGTCTGAGATTATACTGTATCATGTCATTTTGGTTTTTGCCCCTCTGCATATATATGCACATATATCTCTTTATATATGTGCATATTTTTCCATATCATTAATCATTCTTCACAAACATGATTTTAATGGTTGCATTTTTTTGCCGTTGTATAAGTGTTATTTTTTCATGTTAATACATTTTTAAGATTTCTAAATATTCTTTCACACTGTCAATATTCTTAGCTTACTTAACCATTCTCCTCTTAATAGAAGTGTAAATCATTTCCTTGTTTCACTATTACAACAATGTGGCAGTGGAAACCCTCACGTATGCTTCTATGTATGGATATCTGTCCATGATAGGTTCTTCAACATATGATTATTGGGTTGAAGAGTACACGTATCTTGGATAGGTATTGCCTCAATCATGGCCAAGATGTCATTCCTAAAAGGAGGTTTTATATGTCTGCTCCTTTATCCTCATTGTCTTCCTTTTCCAAGTTCCTCCTTTCCCAACATACATCGCTCTCTCAAAATCCCTTCCTGCTCCTTTGGGAAGCCCCATTTGTCTCCACAGGAAGAGATTTATCCTCTTGATCCATTTCACTATTGTGTAAACTTAAGTGAGTCTAAAGAGGGGCATCTTAAGAGGACCTCCTCTGCTTGATCATGACAAGCTCTGAACAATGCAATGGGATCTCCGAGGTTCTGGGGTTCAGTTCTAGTTCACACTTCTCACTGAAATTCCCCTCAAATTAGCCATGGCTAGTATTCTCACCACGTCTGTAGGATGTTGGTTAATTCACCAATGCGGTATCATGTTTGCTCACAAATAATTCAGTCTACATTTGTATATAGGGAAAGAAGCTTCTATCAGTGTGTCTTTGTCTTGATCCTTTTAGAATAATAGATCACACCATAATTATACTAAAGCTAAGCACAGCTTGTAACCCAAGAGAAACAACACTGGATAAGCAAGAGGCTGCCCTGTAGGCATGACATCAACTCTGGCGATATATTTTTGCTCTAAATTTGAAGGGGCCTGGCAGACTCATATTCGTCACATTACACATGCACCCTCACAAGATGCCAAGTGGTAGTTACTGTCACTCTCTTTTAGTAGATGAAGATACTGAAGTTCAGAATGATTACATTTGTTTAAGATCACAAAGGTAATACAAAAGATCAGGGGTTTGTCTAACTTTGGAGACCATGAAATTAATCCCCTGGAAATTAATCTGTTTCCATGGCTCCTAACTTAATGAGCTGTTATTCATTAACCAGAAGGGCTTTATGTTATCTACCAACTAGTACATGAATTTTTTACTTCAATTATTCTATCAACCATTTATCTAAATTGTCCAGTTCTAGCTCTGAGGAGGGAAAAAGATCATGTTTACTGGAAATTAAAATAAAACAAAATAAAATAAAATAAAATAATACTTTTATTTCCAGTAAACATGATCTTTCTTTTTTTTCCCCTCAGAGCTAGAACAGCAGAATTCACATGTCTCCTCGATTAAGACAGGTTTCCTATTTCCTTAACATGACCTTTCCTAATTTAGTCTAACTGAAAACTTCTGGGAAGCTTAAAAATTCCTTTAGTCACTATCTTCCTTTAAGTCTTCCTCTTTCAACCTAATTCTATTCTCTGTATGTACCTCTGTTCTCACTTCTTTGTTTTGTAGTTGTTTGTTTACCTTACTACCCAGCTCTCCCCATTCCCAGATTGAGAATTCCTTGAGGACAGATGTTTCCAACATTTCTGTGTGTTCTTACAGCCCAGAAGAGTTCCCAGGCGAGGAAAACCACACACATGTTAAATGAATGAGTGACTTAGGACAAATTCCAGATGAACTAGTCTTTGCTTTTACTCCTTTGAAGTTTGTGATCTAGGTATGATCATCACAGACAACAATGATTAAAAAAACAGTGCTGGTGATGCAATATACCCATATTTTAAAATTCTCCAATTAAACATTGTTTTGCTGCACTTATAAGGTTGATGTAAGGTTTTACAATAATGTTTTAATTTTTCTCATCATAAAAATCATACATGTTCACTAACAAATCATATACTTTCCTAAAAAAGTAGGAAATAAACTCACTTATAATATATTCAGAACTTCTTTGTTAACATTCTGCTGTATTTTACAGTTTATCTTTTATAAGAAAATATTTTAATAATCTTGTGATGAAGAAAGACTCATTTCAAGACACAAAATCAGAAACCACCAACACTTGAGTACAAAATTTAAATACATTATGTAGCAAAAGGAAATTAAACAATAATATGCAGTATTTCATCCTTCAACCTGACAAAATTTTTTGATCTAATTAATATCCAGATCATCTAATGTTAGGATAAAAAGTATTTTTATACCCACTAAGATGGAATGTAAATTAGTGCAATGCAAATTGACAGTTTATTTCAGAAACAGTGGTATAAAACAACCATTAAAAATTTTCTTTTTCTTGACAATTTGAAAGATGAAAAATTCCATGTCATATTTAATCATTTTATGTAATCTTTTTTTAACATCTTTATTGGAGTATAATTGCTTTGCAATGTTGTGTTAGTTTCTGCTATATAACAAAGCGAATCAGCTACACATATACATATATCCTCATATCTCCTCCCTCTTGCTTCTCCCTCCCACCCTCCATATCCCACCCCTCTAGGTGGTCACAAAGCACGCAGCTGATCTCCCTCTGCAATGCAGCTGCTTCTACTAGCTATCTATTTTACATTTGGAAGTGTATATATGTCAATGTTACTCTCTCACTTCGTCCCAGCTTACCCTTCCCCCTCCCCGTGTCCTCAAGTCCATTCTCTATGTCTGTGTCTTTATTCCTGTCCTGCCCCTAAGTTCTTCAGAAACTTTTTTTTTCTTTTAGATTCCATATATATGTATTAGCATATGGTATTTCTTTTTCTCTTTATGAGTTACTTCACTCTATATGACAGACTCTAGGTCCATCCACCTCACTACAAATAACTCAATTTTATGGCTGAGTAATATTCCATTGTATATATGTGCCACATCTTCTTTACCTATTCATCTGTTGATGGACAGTTAGGTTTCTTCCATTTCCTGGCTATTGTAAATAAGCTACAGTGAATATTGTGGTACATGACTCTTTTTGAACTATGGTTTTCTCAGGGTATATGCCCAGTAGTAGGATTACTGGGTCGTATGGTAGTTCTATTTTTTGTTTTTTAAAGAACCCCCATACTGTTCTCCATAGTGGCTGTATCAATTTACATTCCCACTAACAGTGCAAGAGGGTTCCCTTTTCTCCACACCCTCTCCAGCATTTACTGTTTGTAGATTTTTTGATGATGGCCATTCTGACTGGTGTGAGGTGATACCTCATTGTAGTTTTGATTTGCATTTCTCTAATGATTAGTGATGTTGAGCATCCTTTCATGTGTTTGTTGGCAATCTGCATATCTTCTTTGGAGAAGACATAAATAGACGGCATGTGGGATCTTCCCGGACCGGGACACGAACCCGTGTCCCCTGCATCAGCAGGTGGACTCTCAACCACTGCGCCACCAGCGAAGCCCTGAAGTAATGCTTTTTATCCAACAGTAACTAAAGGGATAATGACTTCACCCTTGCATTCACTCAGTGTCAATTATTTGCTAGGCTTGGAGTAACTGAATACTTTGTCCTTAGATACTAATTCCTTTTCATTTGTTTATTCTACATACACTTATTTAGTACCTCCTCTCTGTGAAGCACTCTTCAGAGCACTGGGGAAACACTGATGAACAAAATAGATAAAGGTATCTGTTTTCATAGAATTTACATCTTGGTGGGGAGAAGGAGACTGATAATAAACAAGTAATCAAGTAAATCTATACTTAAGATAATTTCTGCTAGCAAGAAATGTTATGGAGAAAATAAAACAGAGGCAAATGCATGAGGAGGTTAATGTGGTGGTAACATTTCTTGAAGGTGCTAACATTTGAGTTGATACTTGAATTATAAGTCAGAATATCTGGGGAAAAACATTCCAGGGAAAGAGAGTGCAAAGTCCTTGAGTTGGAATTGACTTTCACGTTCTAGAGAATGAAGTAAGATGTTTTTTAGAGTCACTGTCCAATTTTCTTTAGGCTCAGATTGACTTGTTTTAGACCCTAGGCAAAGGCAATTTTCATGGCTGGATTAACTAAGCTGATGAACTCTGACTCATGTGCTTGGGCATTAAGGATGTCAAGTACCCATTTGGGTTTATGTCTTCCTTCCTGTTGAATGTTATCTGTATTTGAACTCTTTCCAGCACTGACTTTAAAAAGGAAACATAAGTCATTTATATGAGAGAGCAAGCAGACAGGAGATGCTGTAAATCAGAGCATTACTGATCATGATATGATTTTGAACATCTTCCAAGAATACTCTTTGCATTCCTTTCCAACCTCTGGTGATCTGATTGATTTATGCCAGAAATTATGATGTCATGTTACAGTCTTCCATTGTTTTGCTGCTGGTATACCACTAGTGATCTATAATGGCAGTAATAATGAACATGATGGGGATCATTAAGTTACTGCAGACATTAGCAGAGAAATTTGGGGTGGGAGACATTCTTTTCTTATAAAAGAATTAAATTCCCATTTGAGTCATTAATCCAATGAAATTTCACATGCCACCAATGATTCAGAACACTTCATCAAGGAATGACTTTGTGTACATGTAGGACAAGGCCATCAAGGCAGGTGACAACTTCAACACATGGAGCAGAGGAAGGATTTACTATAAAGGGGTCTAAAGTAGGAAGTGCATGTTGTAAAGAAATATTTCTTTTCTTTCTATATCAATGTTATGTCCAATTAATAGCCTAAAAATATACACAGAATTATATAAGCTTGTGTCTAAATTTTAATTTCAGAAATAATGAAGAAAATATATAGGGAAAGAGATGTTCCCATATATCATGATGCCAAAATGAGAACTTTCAAGAAACAAAGGTCAGTCTTAAGTTATTAGAACCACCAAATGGCAAGGCTCTGAGGAAACCTTGGAAATAAATCTATATCGATTGTAAAGTGAAAATTTATTTGTTAAATAATTTTGAATATTTAATGATATATTGTGAAAGTTTACTTTAGTATTTATTTTTAAAATGTAGTAAGCCTTTTTAACTCTTGGGATTTGCCATTTTCTATTTCAAAATAAGTTGTATAATCACCCTGTTATTAGCCAATGTGCCAGGAATGCTAGTAACATACCTGACTTGGGGGAGACAAGTATTGTTTTCTCAGAGGCTTTACAGAAAAGCTTAATGCTACATTTACCTTTAAAAATTAAATTTCGTCACATTTAGTAGTATATTTTTTTCATAAAAGCCTCTTTAGTTTTGTTTCCTAGTGAATCTAGCTCTGTGCAAACAGATACTTGTCTTTTAAAAACCAGGTTGCAAGTTCCTGCTGCAGCACATCTGTCATAGGCAGAGGTGGCGTGCAGTCATAAATGGCTGCAGTGATAAATAAAGAAAGCAAATTACCTTATGGCATTTGGTGATTTGGAAACCCATAGATTCAGACATAAATGGGGACTCAGACGCCTCTCTCATGCTTATCTTTATGGTAGGACAGGGTATATCAGGTGGTGATTAGCACAGAGTTCTACAGATTCTACTCTTCTTGCCATATTAGCATGTGTTCTCAGGGTACCACTTGGAATACCTGGAATTCCAACATCACTTATTTTGTGGGTGTTAGTTAGCATTTCAGAAAGCCAGGGCTACTCTTCATTTTGCCTTGTTGGAGAACCAAGTAGGGCTTATCTTTATCAACATCAGCAACCATCATCATTTTTTAAAGCAGAATTTATATGAAACATCTGTAAAAGCAATGGTGCTTTTCTAGGGTTGCTGATGGTAGTATACTTAGTATCTTGACTGGAAAAATAAAACATTGAATATCTTGCATGGTAAATTTGAAAAAAAATTATCCTTTTCAATAATTATACAGAAGTCATCAGCAATACCTAGAATGAAAAAATAATCTGCTTTTTGCTCTTTCAAAGTATTATTAATATTCTTCAAATGTTAACCATGCATGCATATAATCTGATAAGACAAATACTCAGAGAATTACCTTGGAAATTATTTTGTATTATCTGAAAGACAAGTAAAATTTTAAATGCTAAGCATAATCAGAACAATTATTTGATAGTTACATGTAAATCCATTAAAAGTATGTAAATATAAGATAATATATTACTAAATCTTAGCAAGTCATTTTTATTCAGAACACTTTTGGAGCTTTTGTACATAATGAAGTTTGTTGAGTATATTTCAGCTTAGTTAATAGCATGTCTTTTAAAATGCCATATTAAACATTTCTTTAAGTCACAGGCTGGGAAATGTTTGCAAAATGAATTCAAATCATTAGAATTACTTAAATCCATCTAGATTTTTTTAAACCTAGAAATGTACCAAACTATTATAAGGCTAAGAATACAGGGATTTAAAAATAAAATATATGGTTGATGGTGACGTTAAACCTAACTAAATAATAAGGATGATTTATTAGAAGTTTAATTTATCTTTTTAAGGCCTAAAAGGGAATATTTTATATTTGTTAAGTAAAACTTTTTTCTAGATATGCCAAGTTCATGATACCTGCAGTTCTGGAAACACTGATATCACTGAAAATGGCATTTTATCAGAGTATCAGAAAATATAGAAATGAGTAATACAACATTACACCAAATTTTGTTGTTTATTTAACTGTCCACAGAAGGGTTCCTCATCACATACTACTGAAAGCATCATTAGTCAAAACTGTGATTATAAGTGTTATTTATTGCTTTCCTAGGTTGAAATGCTAACACATCTATTCATTCATTCATTCATTCATGCAATGAGTAGAGTGCTTACCATATATCAGACCCATTTTAGGCACTGACCATTCAGAAGTGAACAAAACAGGAAGAAACAGCCCTACTGTGAATGAAACTATCAATTAAGTATAAAAATCATAAGTATAAAAATAGATGTGTCATACTGGCTGAAATTCATTTCTTCTAATAAACATTGGTTGCATTCAAGACCAAAAGGTTTCAGGAAATGACATTTGCCCTAAGAAGAATAAAGTGTTAGGGTATTTTCACATGTGACATAGTTGATCTGCAATATTTTAGAGCTCTTACTTATTTGGGAAAATATATTCCTAAACTGAAAATCTGACTCATAATTTCTCACTTGTTTTATCATTTAAGTAAGGAAAAAAAAAACCTATAAGTAGATGAACTGCTAGGTAAATAGACTGATAAACAGAAAAACAAACACAATGTTCTTTATCCATGTTCCTCCAATATTCTCCAGAAGCAGTTCAATTAGTTGATGGCTAGTAATTAGGATGCATATTTAAGTCTGTTATGTGTCAAAACTAAAATCATTTTTGGCACAGTTGCTTTGGCAACCAGATAGATGAACTAAATAACTCTATCCAACAAGTGAAATCACTTAGTTATATGGGGGTTCACTTTGAAGCTAATTGATCCTGATGGGTTTCTAAGGATGCATCCAAATGTACATGTTATAGGAGCTGATTTAAAGTTATGCCATGATTCCAGTAGGTGTTTGATAAGTCTTGCCCTCAAAAGTTTCTGCTTCTTTAATTTATTGAGATGAATATTTTGGAGTTTTTATCAAATAATTGTATGACCATTAGAGTAGATCCATTGCTACTTCTGAGCAAAGTCCTATCCCTGATTTCAAGTGTCCCTGTGGGACACTCTTATGTTCTGAGATAATAATAGTAATAACAACAATGACTAATATTTGTTATTTTGTGATAACAATCATACTAATAATAGCAGTAATAGTTTCCATTTGTTGACTTACTCTATGCCAGCACTGCACTAAATGTTTTGTGTGCATTATCTCATTTAATCGACCAAGCAACTTAAGATTTTAATTTTATTTATTTATTTATTTATTACTTAAACATGAACATTTTAAAAGCCATATGATATTCTTAAAACAAACTTTCAGACATAAGGTGATTTTAAACTTTATAAAAATATATATACAGCTTCAAACTATACAGTTTACTCAATTTAACAGAATGCCCATTTTTTAATTTGACATACACAATTTCAAAGAAATTTTCAATTTTATCCCAATTTCTCATTTAAAGTCTCAGATTACATCCACCTATTATGTACAAACACATGAATAAATAATATGGCAGAAATGTCCTCAAAGTTCCCAGGGTTTGGGTTACAAAGAAAACTTAGAGAATTTCATCTTCTCTGTGTATAGGAATTAAGTCTCAGCCCATTTTATACCTGTCTTTTCTATTTTCTTGCCAAATATTGGCTCTTCTTAAATAGATGTACTGATTTTATTCATTGTTTTTCTCAGGAAGGATATGTGTGATCCAGTAATTAAAGAAAGCAACTGAAATGTAGGGAGAGAGTAAATTATAACTTATGCAGACAATAAGCCGGGGGATCTGGGATATGGCTCATATTTAACCAATTCCAAAGACTATATCTATAATCCCAGTTCAAGATAAAACCTCACTCTTTACCCACACTTGTGGAATCTAAGGTTATACCAATCTTTCTTTAACCACAACCTAGGTTAATGTCCAATAGAGCAATTCTTTCCAGCAATCTTTATTTTGAAGAGTTTTCCCTAAATCTCTTATAAATCTCAGCTGGATCAGTGGACATGCATAAAGGATAACCCCAAAATTCTAATCATATAATTTTAGGATTATTCAAGCTTTATTTTAGTGTTAATATAGAAATATAAAAGCTACATGATTTCATTATTAAATTGACTTTATAAAACCAGAGATTCATCTTATTTCCTTTAACCACCAAGTTCCATAAAGTTTTTGAAGATTATAAAAATGCATACAATTAAAATACTGAGATAAATAAATGATGTAGGCAAGATGAAGGGGAAAACATGAAGAAGACAATTAGAAAGAGCTGCTGTGATGAAAGACTAAAATTGGGACACAGCCAAACATACCATATGATCCTGAAATACACTTGCAAATTTGATTTGAAAATTCCTTAAAGACCAAAGTGGGGTGGGAAATATAGTTGTTTACAAGATTTAGAGTCTCCAAAAGATGAAACACTAAGTAATATTCAGAAGAAGCACAGCGTTTCCAGATTCTGAAATTTCTCTTCTGCCATCTAATAAAGAAGACTGTTCTTCACAGCAATTGACACAAGGTTAAATATGAATTTCATGAAGCTGATTCTTCTAATGTCCTCTAATGTTGAGCTAAAACAATGATGCTTAAATTTGAGTTTCCCTGGTAGACAATGGACAGAGTTCTATAAAGATTATTCCACAAATAGCATTTCTACTGGCCTGGCATCTGATAAGGTTGAGATAGCAGGAGTTCAATGCTGTAGTCTCTGGCAAGGATTTTTAATGCTGGTGCTCTATGTCCTGATTAAGAGCAATTCCATTTGCTTTGATATATGTTTAAGATTTATTATTTTAACAAAAGGGCCGTGATCCTAACCAAGATGCTTTTCTAAATAGTTGTCTATCCCACCTTTGGGTGGAACCAGGTCACGAGGAATGAAGCAGTAGAAAGGGTTATAGAAATGTATCATGAGGCCACCCGGATGGCGTGCCGGCGGCCGGACATGGCTTTCTCGACCAGATCGGTGGGTCGCCTGTTGCGCCCAGTCAGTAGGTCAGCGGCGCTATTGGATGGCAGGTGGCTCCAGCCCCGCGCCTGGCTGGGTCTCCCCGACTCCTGGGGGACTCCCGTCGGTGCAGCAGACCCGGGTCAAGGCGCGCGGGAACGAGTATCAACGGGGCAACATCAAGCACAGGAACAACCATGCAAGATCCTGCGCTTGAAAACGCCAAACGGTGTCCAGGTTATTCTTCGCCGCAAGCACAAGGGTCGAAAATCGCTGAGCCACTGCGGAGCGCGACGCTGCCGGCTGGACCCCCCATTAAAGCATTTTCCTCGCTGACGACTGGGACTCAGACGGACATGAATCCTCAAATTTCGGGGTTGGCCCAGGGGAAGAATTGTGGGACTGGACTGAAAGAGGGGGTGGGAAATCAGACCTTGCCAAGTGTCTTTTTACCCTTTTGAATTAGGAAGAATTTCGAACATATGCAACAGTCCACAGAATGGTACAGTGAACGCCCTTGTAACCCAGTACACAGCTCTACCCACAACCCATCCTGCCCTCTCTGGAGGTGCAAATCTTGGGCAACAGGTTATTTCTTCTGTAAATATTTCAGAACTCACCTCTCTAAGATAAGGGCCCTTTAATACATAGTCACAAACTTTTCACAGCTAAAAAAAAAAAAGGTCAGCAATTCCTTCATGTCGTTAAAAGTCTAATAAATGTTCAGATTCTCACTTGTCTTATAAAATGTCAATTCTCACAATTCTAGGAAGGCTTATGGAGAGGTGGGAGGGCTTTGAATCCTCCACCTGCCCCTTGAGGATGGGCTGTGTGACCTTGAGCAAAATCTTAGCCCTCTTAGGTCCATTTGGTTCCTATAAAATGGGACTTCCCTGGCGGTCCAGTGGTTAAGACTCCAGGCTTCCACTGCAGGGGGCGCGGGTTCCATCCCTGGTTGGGAAACTAGGGTCCTGCATGCTGTGCCGCCAAAAAAATAAATAAATAAATAGATAAAATAAAGTGGATCCATCCTTAAAAAAGAAATGTATTATGAGAACCAGGTTGAGAACCTGTCTCAACATCACTGGTATGAGACTTTCAGTGAGTTAATATACTTCTGTGGACATCGGTTTAATTCCTAAAAATTGGAGCTAGTGGCAATTGCTTCTTTCACATGGTTGTCATGAAAAGTAAGGAGATATGGCAGAGATGGAAACATACTATTGCAGCATTCTTTTTCAGAAAAAAATTAAAAAATATTTACTGGAGTATAGTTGATTTACAATATTGTGTTAGTTTCACGTGTATAGCAAAGTGATTCAGTTATACATGTACATATATTCATTCTTTTTAAGATTCTTTTCTCATATAGCTTATCACAGAATATTGAGTAGAGTTCCCTATTCTATACTGTAGGTCCTTGTTGGTTATCTATCTTATATATAGTAGTATGTGTGTGTCCATCCCAGAAAATATTTTGTAAATTATAAGTTTTCTTCACCATTCATATTTTATCAGTTGGCCTATGGTGTTATTGCATCTGTTATAGCAAATCAAAATTAGATGTATGTTTGGATGAGTAAGTAACCATTTATGTACACATTCATGTATGTCATGTACATAAGGCTATACAAAATGAAAAGCAGAGTAATTATCCAGTGGACTTGATCAGTGGAAGCAGATGTGCCAACTCTTCTGCGTGTGTGTGTGTGTGTGTATGTGTCAGAGAAAGGAGAGAGAGAAAGAGACAGAGAATAATGCAGATTCAAGTGTCTTAATACTCTTAGATTAAAAACCAGAGGTGGGAGAAATGTCCATACATGTTTGGGTGACTGTGGTGCCTAGCTGCTGGTGAGTCACTCTCTGGGTGAAGCCTGGCCATACTGCTTGATCTTGGAGAAATCCCATATAATTGTATGCCTGCACATTGAACATGACATTGAAACACTAGATTAGAAGTGACTGAGGCAGGTGCTTGGGCAGATGGTTCTAATCTGGTTATGTATTGCTGTTTAATAAGCAGGGATAGTTAAGGGTTATGCCCAGAACTGGCACAGTATAACCCCCATAGTATTCTACTGGTAAAGGTGTCACCAGAAGGAATTCAGGAAGAGTAGCATAGACACTATGAAGAAGCTGAGCATAAGAGAATTTGACTTGAATATTGGTTTCAACATTAAAGGTGAAGGTTAAAAGGCAGTGCTGATTTTGAAATCAGAAATTTTGTACTTCCAACAGTCAGCCATCCTGTTGATGAGTTTGTACCACGGGGTGAGTGACTAGAAAGAGCTGTCACATGTTGGCCGATGGCCACCTCTGTCTGAGCCTATGTGATGGGAACAGTTGTCCCCCTCCCTCTGTGCTTAGTCTGACCTCTAACAAGTGAGCCCTGTGTCAGCAGGAGGCAGTAAGTAGCCTGATTGGAGGCACTAGTCTGTGATAAGGACAGAAGGAAATAGTAAAATAGCTACACCAGGATAACCCTGTATTTGTTTTCCATTGCTGCCATAACAAATTATCATAAAGTTAGAGGCTTAGAACAGCACACATTTATTATCCTACAATTCTGTTGGTCAGAAATTAAACACAGGTCTCACTGAGTGAAAATCAAGGTGGTGGCACGGCTGTATTCCGTTCTGGAGAAGAAGCTGTTTCCTTGCCTTTTCCAGCCTCAGAAAATGCCTGTGCATTTTGGTTCATGGCCTTCTTCTATCTTCAAAGCCAGAGACATTTTATCCCTTTGATCCTTCTTCCTTTGTTATATCTCCCTTTGACTCTGACCTTGGCTGAGAAAGGCTCTCTGCTTTAAAGAACTCATAGGATTAGGTTGGCTCCAGGATAATCTACCTGTCTCAAGGTCCTTAACCTTAATCACATTTGCTAAGCTCCTATTCCCTGTAAGGTAACTTACTTATGGATTCCAGGGATTAGTATTTATGCATCTTTGAAGACTATTTTGCTGACCGCAAACCCTTACAGATGAGGAAACTTTACCATAGGCTCCTTCTGTTCCTCCATGCCATCCTCCATCCTTGCCTGTTTCATGGATTTCAGGGGTACTAAGTTCCTCATCAGTGACCACAGAAGTAACAAATTTCTTGTATGGCTACCATGGTGGCCAGTGATTGCCAACACTGGCTTCAAGGAAAGTGTGACAGATAATTCATAGAGTCCCTGGTAGGCTAAAAGGCTGACGAGAACTGATTCTCAGGCACTTGTTCCTAACTAGCACTCTAGCTAGTTGGGAACTATTTGAAGAAGAGAATCTGGGGAAAGACTGGACTTTCTTGCACGAGCATTTGGAGGGTCAGAAACAACAACATTTGGGAGATTAAATGTAAACTAATTTCTTCTCAAAAGTTGGTGAAGGCTGGGACATAACAGAGTTGAGTGAATAAATATATTCTTCACTGCCACTACTTTTATAAAATACTCAAAAGCCTGACTTAGTATTTACAAGAATAAGTACTGGAGTTACACAAATGCAGGCACACACACAGAGGGATAGAGAAAGCCATTTTAAAAATGAAGCTTCTATAGATATACAAGATTTAGCTTATTTCTTCATTCCCCAGGCGGAAGCTGGCAAGAGTCTATTAATAGCCTCCCCTAGCATATAAAACTGCAGATGTTCCCTTACTGCTGAATTTTTTTCTACATCCAAACATATCAGTTATCTATGTTTTCATTTCGGGAGTCTAGATCCAGAAGGAGCATTAGCTATAGTGCAGTTATAGTGTTTCTTCTCAGTGTCAGCAAGGTTGTAGTAATTTTTGCATAAAATATCTGTTAAAATTCAATGAGCATTTTCCTTGTGGAGTTTACTAAAACTCAATATCTGTCTTGAACCAAGGAGGCCAGTATTGTACAGCCTTACATCTTCCACCTATGAAATCCTAAAATTAGGATAATGGAAATAGTAACAGCAGCCCTCATCAAAATGCAAGAAGGAGGAGGGTGAAGGGTAGAAATGAAAAGAGAATGATGTGCGTGTTTTTCACATTTAGGGAGAAAGCACTGATTAACAGCAGGTTCATATATACACTACCAAATGTAAGGTAGATAGATAGTGGGAAGCAGCCGCAGAGCACAGGGAGATCAGCTCGGTGCTTTGTGACCGCCTGGAGGGGTGGGATGGGGAGGGTGGGAGGGAGGGAGATGCATGAGGGAAGGGATGTGGGAACAGATGTATATGTATGACTGATTCACTTTGTTATAAAGCAGAAACTAATAAAAAAAAAACCAGCAGGTTCTCAGCTCTCTACGTGAGTTCATTTTCTAATGTTTCCGGGAGCCCTATTTTGAGTACCAAGTGAAATACAACAATCTGAAAAAAGACTTTCATTTCTTGATATGCAAGAAAAGCATCCTGTAAGTATAGAATGATCTTTTCTTTTCTTTTTTTTTTTTTAATTCTGGCAGGATTGTTGCTCAATTGATATACTACTCTCCTTGGGTATAAACATATGTAAGAAAGAAAAGGAAGATACATAATTAAATACTTCACCTGTTCAATGAAGCTTCCTTAAATACACCTTAGCTCAAATATTTTTTAAGAGAAATAATTCAATCTATGTTTTGGATTTCAAATGTTACGTTTGATTTAAACAAATAAAGAAAGCAGACTGTAGTCTCCTGACCTGCTGAGCTTGAGTGTGACTCATGACTGTCTCACTCTGTACCCGTTTGCATCCAAGAACTGGAATATTGGTCTTAGTCATCTTTTATGAGAGAATTCTTGGCAACAAGGGAGGATACTGAGTGATTATTGGTCACTAATGTATTTTGACAGGTGCTTCTTGACATAAAAATAAATAGGCAAAACTGAAAATGTTATGCTTATTTTATGGTGTGAAGGCATCCACATGCCAATAAACTTCATCCTTCCTTTTTTTTTTTTTTTTTTTTCGGTACACGGGCCTCTCACTGCTGTGGCCTCTCCCGTTCTGGAGCACAGGTTCCGGACGCCCAGGCTCAGTGGCCATGGCTCAAGGGCCCAGCCGCTCCGCGGCATGTGGGATCTTCCTGGACCGGGGCACGAACCCGTGTCCCCTGCATAGGCAGGCGGACTCTCAACCACTGCGCCACCAGGGAAGCTCCATCCTTCCATTTTAGTAAGGCCTGGAACAAAAATTTTGGAGAAAGCTGGAGGCTCTGTGCTTTTGGCTGAGCTGTCTTTTCAAAGAAATGGGCCTCTGTGTATCCTCCAGACCCATTCATTACACTTTGCAAAACATGGGTGTTGGTCACTTGGTCCTGTCCAGATGGTGATATTCATTTCATTTTCCATGAGGTATTCCTCCCAGGCTGGAGCTCTCTGCTTCCAACAACAGAGAACTCTCAATCCTCTGAAGTCCTCTCAGAAAGAAGGTGGAAAGTTTAAGTTCTCATCAATACAAATGGGGTTTTAACTTCTAAAGTTTGTTTATTTGATAAAGAACAGATAAGATATATTGGGAATAATTCTAAAAGGAACAATTCAGGCTTATACTCAATAGATCAGAGCTTTAGTTTTGACTCAGCTGTTTATTAAAATGTGTGCCTTTGGGTAATAAAAGAAAAGGTGGTCTAAACATAGGATGGAATATTATTCAGCTTTAAAAATGAAGGAAATACTGCCATTTGCAACAACATGGATAGACCTGGAAGACATTATGCTAAGTGAAATAAATCAATCATAGAAGGACAAATGATGCATGATTCTACTTATATGAAGTCTCTAAAATAGTCAAACTCATAGAAGCAGGGAATAGAATGGTGGTTGCCGGGGGCTGGGGGAGGATGGAATGGAAAGTTGTTATTCAATATATATAAAGTTTCCATTATGCAAGATGAAAGAGTTCTAGAGATCTGCTGTATGAAACTGTGCCTCTAAGTTAACAATACTGTATGGTACCCTGCAAATATTAAGAGGGCAGTGCTCATGTTACGAGCTCTTCTACAACAATAACAATAAAAGACAAAATTTTGTGTATTGTCTGCTCCATGTGGCTTCTCATATGGTATCTCATTTCATCCTCATGACTACCCTTTGAAGTATATGTTATGATCATCCCTGTTTTACAGATGAAGGAAATGAAGCTCACCCTGGTTAAACCAATTGCTTAGAGTCATGTCATGACTGAGTGCCAGGGACAGCTCTCAATCTGAGAGCGTTTTGACTCTAAAGTTTATGCTCATTTTGTCTCACACATCATTTTTCCTGAATCATAGTTTCTACAGTCATAAAAGTGAGGTTAACAGGGCCTAACCTGCACAACTGCTGCAGGAGTTAAAAATAATATGTATACGGTTGGTGGCACGTGGGTTGAATACATTTAATGAATCACTGAAAAAATAGTTATCCACTATCTGTTATGTATCTTGCATGGTTCTAGGTGCTGAGGGACACCATGGCAAACAATGATACCATGGCCTTTGATGTCATGGATCTTCCTGGTTTGTTATTTGCCTGTTTTATTACCAGTAATTTCAAAGTGGAGGTTGGGGCTGAGGTGGGGAGTGTATTAGTTTGCTAATGGCTGCCATAACAAAGAACCACAAATTGAATGGCTTAAATAACAGAAATTTATCATCTCTCAGTTCTGAAAACTAGAAATCCAAGATCAGTGTCAGAAAGGTCGGTTCCTTTTGAGGGCTGTGATGGAGAATCTGTTTCATGTCTCTTTGCTAACTTCTGATGGTTTTCTAGCAATCTTTTGTGTTCTTTGACATGTGAAAGCATCACTCAATCTCTGCCTTCATCTTCACATGATGTTCTCCTCCTGTGTGTGTGTGTCCAAATTTCTCCCTTTTAAAAGAGCATTAGTCACAGTGGATTGGGGGTCCCTTCTACTCTAGTCTCACCTCATCTTAACTAACTACATCGGAAACGATGTTATTTCCAAATACATTCGCATTCTAAGGTCATTGGGAGTTAAGACCTCAACATATAAAATTGCCAGTGAACAATTCTACTGTTCCCCAGGTACATAAAATCCGTACAAGACTGAACTTAAACTCTTTCTTTCACACCTGTTCTTCCAGGTTTTTCTTTTCAGTTAGAGACACATGATCTATGCTGTCACTTAAGCTGAAAGCCAGAAATCATATCTGACCCTTCTTTCCCCATCACTTCTCTCAAATCCAAATGCTTTTAGCTTCTACACATCTCTCTGCTATGTCTTCGCCTATCCATAACTATTGCCTCTGTCCCAGCTCTGACCTTCAGCATCTCTTGCCTGGGGAGGAAATAATAATTGATAACAAAGGCCAATGTAGCCCTCAGCATACAGCATTTGTTCCAATGATATCAAAATTTTAGGAGTCAAGATGCTGAGCAAAAACAAACTCTTAAAAATGGTGAAAATTATCAGACAGGTGAGTAAGGTGATCTTGGGTAATAGGTAAAATCTGAGTTCTGTGATTCTGATTTTACTTCTTTTCCCTGTGTCCGCTATCTCTAGGGCAAAGTTAACATTAGATAATATAAGATACAGAAACCTTCTTTTGCAGAGAAATTAAACTTCAGAAAATCAAAAGCATATTGACTCAGTGAGAGAATATGGGCACTGGTCATCTTATAATCCTTTTTATCAGAGTTGAAGCAGAAAACTGTCATGTATTCCTCAGGGCAGTGGTGTCTCTGCAGCTTCAAAGGATGACCTGTTGGGGAATGATGTGAGCAGGTTGTGTTTATAGCCTCAATTAAATCACATGAATCTTACAGCTAAGCACGTCCAATCAAAGAAGAAGGAAAACAAATGTCCTGAAAGGTCAGGCACAAGCATAAAATGAGCCTGACCCCAGGTCTCTCTGTCACCTCAGGCAATAAGGAATCCTGGCCAAGCAGAGCAGCTGTTCTTACAATATTCTCCCTGCTTAACCTCTTATCTATTTCTGATGTGAGATCTATAAACATAATAGTTCAGAGCAATGGAAAAAATTCTCTCTGCAATACTTTTAACTTTTGAATCAAAAACTAGTATGCTTGATTACCCTAGGCTTTCACTTTATTTGGAATTGTAGATAAATATTTTAATAAAGCAGGAAAAGATGATGATCCTGACATTTCTATTACTTCAGTTCATGGTAATAACAGTTAAAGATGAGGATCAGAAAATATGGCCCTGGCAAAACTATGAAGAGGAAGATGTTTCTTCTGGAGCCTTCAGCCATGTGATTCTGGACCCTTTCCACGTGTTAAGAGTGTTGCTTATTATTCATGTCAGATATTCACATATGAGAGTGTTCTGGCCATTAAAATCTGTTTGATTGTCAGCTGGCCTGACTGTATGGTGAATGTACCATGGCTGGCACTGACATATTGATAGAGAGCTAACTTAAAAGGAGGCACAGGGACTTCCACTGTGGTCCAGTGGGTAAGTCTCTGTGCTCCCAATTCAGGGGGCCTGGGTTCGATCCTTCCTCGGGGAACTAGGTTCCACATGCATGCTGCCACTAAGAGTTCACATGATGCAACTAAAAGATCCCACATACCACAACTAAAGATTCTGCATGCAGTAACAATGATCCCGACTGCCGCAACTAAGATTCGGCACAGCCTAAATAAATAAATATTAAAAAAAAAAGGAGGCACAGAGGAGCTCTCTGGCTTTGAGGGTACAAGGAAGAAAGTGGTAAAGGCCAGTGATTTCCAGTCTGACTGTGAATCAAACTACCTGAGAAAGTTTTGTTTCTTTGTTTTTGCTTTTATTTAATTAACTGTAGGTTTTCCTGCCCCTCCCAGAAAGTAAATCATTTTGGGTAGATGAGGGGAGGGCTGCGACTCCATCATTCCATCAATATTCAAAGCCCAATTTGGGGACCAGTGGTGTGTATTGCTCTAGTGTTTTTGGTGTATAATCTGGTACACCAAAAAGACAAGGTTTAAAGGACAATATCGACCACACTGAATACAGAAAAAAGTTAAAGAGATTAAATGAGCTATTGGATATAATACACAATATTCCAGCAATGGAGAAAAGGACAATCCAGCACAGAAATACAAGTCCTTGAAGTAGAGAATTCAACAACTAAAATAGGAAAAATGGTTTTCAAAGACGCAGTTGATTGAAATTTGTCTAAAATGAAAAGACTAGATTGATCAATTTAAAGGACTGTTGGCATACAAAGACAAATTGATTCAGAATTATAGGAACTGAGACCCATCCCAGGTAAGTCATTGAACTCAAAAAATTAAAAAATGAATTATTTGATTCATCTGGTCAAAAAATAAATATCACCCATCAGGGGAGAATATTCAGTTGACTTCATTTCTTTCCCATAGCAATATCAATGGAGGAATGTCTATATATTACTGAAGGAGTAAAAGTGTGACACAAGTTTACTGTATTCATCCAAGTCATATTTCAAGAATAAATACCACAGAGAGGTTTTCTCAAAGAGGAAAGGCCACATGCTACCCGTAAGTCCCTCTGGAGAAAAGGAAAAAAGAAAATCAAATAAACCTGAATCCAGCCAAATATAAACTATATTAAAAGACAAAATTTAACAATGGAACAATTGTGGTAAATGGCTTTAAGATTTAAATTCTTTTAATAAATATTTAACCCACTAATATGTGGAAACTAAATAATGAAAGACTAAATAATAAAAGAAATTTTAATAGATCAGAATGTGAATGTCGTTCATTCATCCAGACAAAGTAAAGATAATTACAAGTATCAAAAATTGAAAAATGATGGAGAGGTGAGATGGGCAGAAATATAAGAATGCTAATCAGTTCCTCTTTCACCAGAGAAAGACAATCAAAGATGTGTGAACTGGAGAAGTATTTTGTAAATGCCATAATAGAGGGATATTGTAAAATCACATATATTTTTAATAAAATATATTAATCTGCAGAGACTAGTAATTTCCTCAGTTTTTTTGTTAAATTCAAATAAAATTTAATTTTTTAATGTTTATATTAGATGATCTCATTGTTTTAGAGTTATTTCTATATTCTTATATATTTATATATTTATATATGTTATTCCATGTTTACATCTATGTGTGTAAACAAATATTTATGTATATATACATGCATATGTGTGTGTGTATATATATATATATGCATATACTATAGGAGAGCAAAGTTTGTCACCCCAAAGTGTGTCTCTTTGTCATGCAAATTATTTTGAGCTGAAAGCAATCAAGGCCCAAAAGACTCAGGGAGAACCTTTGACCTTTCCCCTAATTGCCTAAAGAATGTAGATAGCTAATCTCTTCCAGGTAGGGAGCTATCCATAGATAATTATAGCATGAACTAAGTGTGTAATTATAGTATGGCAAAGTCTGTTAAAATTCTTCTTTGTGTCTTATGGTCTCTGAATGGCCCAGGAAACATTTATTACCAAACAATGGCTTTTCCGTCTTCATGTCAATTGCCTTCCTCTCTTTTGAAGTCCCAAATCACTATCCCCAACATCCTCTTTTGTCTTTAGCGGAAATGGTATTTAAGGTGAGTGTTTCAGTCAGTTTGGCAAGTTACTCAGTTTGCCTGGGTCTGTCCCATGTATACATGTTATTAAACTTTAGTTTGATATTCTCCTGTTAATCTGTCTCATGCCAATTTAATTCTTAGAGCAGCCAGAAGAACCTAGAAAAGCAGAGAAAAATTTCTTCTTCCCCGAAATTCTTAAGAATTTGATTCACATATTAATTTGAATTATTGGGGCAGAAGGAAACTTCTTCCTCCCTGAATACACACACTTCCATACACAGACACACCCCCCTCCCAAATATTAATACTGAGAAATGCCCTTGGCAGTAGCCCAATCATCTGCCTTCCACAAGAAATGTGTGCACCAAGGTCTTGTCAACATATATAGGTTCCCAATGCATGGGGCAGACTTACCAGAAATTTCACTGTCTGGTCCTTTATTTCTTTATTAGAAAACTTTTGACCCTGTATCTGGAAGGTCTTTCAGATTCATTTGTCTTTACCAAAACCCTTTAACTTTCCCCAGGAGTTCTTTGTGACTAAGATGTCTGACCAAACCCAGTGAACTCTAATAAAATCTCATGGTCCTGGTCTCTCTGGCCACAGTTGATTGGTTTAAGGGGGGAACATTTACTCAAGCTTGAACAATGCACCTGTCTACAGGAACCTGGATATTTTATTGTGCTCTTCCAATTTTAGTGGCTGGAAACTTGAATGTAATAAAACAATTGTGAAGTCTTATTTTCCACCATGGTGTATGGAGAGTTGAGAAAACTAGAGTGCCAGCAAGGGGAAAGAATGAAGCAAATGCTGTGGAGGAACAGACACAGAGGTGCCTGATACTGTCTCAGTGTGCTCTTGTGTCTCAGTCTCTGGATTTTATGTGTACCTCTGTTCTCTTAGAATAAACCCCTCTTTCTATTTGAGTTCACTTGAGACAGTTTCTTCTGCCCAAATAATCCAAATTTGTATGTGCATTAAATTCTTAAGAAAGAGAAACATAAAAGAAACTTTTATAGCATTTAAAATAAAGTAGTGGGATTTATGATAAAAAACATCAGCAATTTCAATTCTTGCTATATTCTAAAACCAAGTTATTATTTGAGAACCATTTAATTTTTCAATAAATATTTATTGAGTTTAGGTACTTGAACAAAATATACAAAATCCTTGCACTCAAGGAACTCCTCCATTTTGGTGGAGGCATATAGTCTTCTAGTCTCTGGATAAAATTGAAACATATAATACTTTGGGAAATAAATGGGTTCACTTAGGAGTAATCAATTCAATCTTTTCTAAAATACAGAGAATTTTACATCAAGACATTAAAATAACTCTCAATACAGTAAGAGAAATTCTGCATATTTTGGAGTTGTAAGATAGACGATATAACAAAACAGTAAAAAATATTTCTGACACCTATATTTTAATGAGGTTACTTAATGAAGGAAATTCTGCTTTTAGCTTTCAGCTTTTGATAACACGTAGGTAAAGAGAAGCTGCTTGAAAAACTTCATTTTGAGGTAGCTAAGCAAAAAATGTGTTAAATAAATATTTGTTGTATGAATGAATAAAAGTTTCTGGTCTTAAGGAGCTAACACCAAACTTAGGGGAGACATCTCCTTATTTTCAACCTTTCAAACTCTGTCAAAAAATGTATATTCAACTTACGAATTCTCTCTTCAGCTGTGCCTAGTAACGTAATATCAATTTAGGTTTTCTCAATGAAAGATCTCCTTATTTAGAATTTCTAATAAATCATATTTTTACTCTTCTTTTTCTTCATTTATGTTCATTTTGATTTCACATATTTTGCTCTTTTTCATAGATGTTATTCCTTGATTTATCTCTTTAAGGACCATCAACATATTTAAAGTTCTTTCCAAGCTTCATTTGATATTAATATTTCTCCTAAAGTTTAATTTTGTTATTTGTCTTTCTAGAGGATTTTCAGTTGCCCAGGGCTCCCAGAAAATTTCCTGGTCTTGAATTTGGAGCTCAGGCCCCTTAACCAAGGTGATATGAGATATAATGCAGGTATCATCACTAAGTCAGAGGATATCCTCACCCACTATCTGGTTAGAGATTTCACTTTTCTACCTCCTTTATTATGCAACTTTCCAAAACTGTACCTGGTCCTCAGTTACATTAGGCAACACTGGCTCCTGACTCTTGCCATTTTCCTGAACAGTAAAATCTCTAGGTTGCTTCAACAAGCTTCCAGATCTGGAGTCCACTATGCACATGGCTTCAGTCCCACTTAATTTGTTTCTGGCCAACAGACATCTTTATCTTTTGTTTGAGCATGGCTATTTTTTTTTTTAAAAAGCTTCTCCTCTGATGTTTTATCTATCATTCTATATATCTGGAGTGGAAGGAGCATCAAAGGGTAAACCCTTGATGCTATCTTGACTGAAGTTGCAAAGTAAAGTTTTAAATCATTTTTCCAGACTTAATCCAGGTGGAAAAAAAGGTGTAATTTTGGACAGTGGAACCATTCCCCTTGAAGTTACAGCATATGTGACTGAACTGAAATTAAGAGACAAATACAAAAACACATGTTCTGAAATGTCCTCTCACCTGCAATAATGTAGCCAAAGCCATTTGAATGATTAGGCCATTTCTAAACAATTGATCTGGTAGAACCCCAGAGGATCAGGCCTCTCAATAGAGTTCCTGGCACAAGCAAGAAAATAATTATTTATTCATACACTGTTGCAGCAGACAGAATGTAGAAATCATTAATTTCTTTTTTTTTTTTTTTTTTTTTTTTTTTTTTTTTTTTTTTTCTTTTTGCGGTATGCGGGCCTCTCACTGCTGTGGCCTCTCCCGTTGCGGAGCACAGGCTCCGGACGCGCAGGCCCAGAGGCCATGGCTCACGGGCCCAGCCGCTCCGCGGCACATGGGATCCTCCCAGACCGGGGCACGAACCCGTATCCCCTGCATCGGCAGGCGGACTCTCAACCACTGCGCCACCAGGGAGGCCCGAATTTCTTTATTTATAAACTAATTACAAGAAAAAATGAAGAAACTTGCTCAGTGGCAAGCTATTAGTTAGAGGTAGAAATGAAATTAAGTTTTAGGCTAACAGATCATTGTTCTTTTCACTGCACCATGCAGTTTTATTTATTTCTCTTTCTTATAAAAATGCAGTGGATGTTGAGTATTTTGTGAGATATCTGGAAAATGCTATATTATCCTCCTGGGCTGAAATTTATTCAAGCCATACCAATTTGTTGGTGTTGATGAAAATGTTGTATTTGTGCTGAGTGTACCTTATTTTTCAGACAAGTAAAGATGGTGCTGATGACATCAACCGTGTTCTTTTTTAATTTTTTTACATCTTTATTGGAGTATAATTCCTTTACAATGTTGTGTTAGTTTCTGCTGTACAACAAAGTAAGTCAGTTATATGTATACATATATCCCCATATCCCCTCCCTCTTGAGCCTCCCTCTACCCTCCCTATCCCAACCCTCTAGGTCACAAAGCACCGAGCTGATCTCCCTGTGCTATGCAGCAGCTTCCCACTAGCTATCTATTTTACATTTCAACCTGTTCTTTTATTCAATTAATTTCAATTCAAGCTCATTGAGTGAATTTACATTTGTGAGATTTAAAGTTTTCAGAGTATTGTTTTTCAAAAACTCAAAAAATATTTTCCAGTTGCAATTTGCTATAATTGTTTAGCATCCAGTTTTCAGTCTTTTAGAATTGTATAACTTTATGTAACTCATGCATTCATTTTTTTCATTTCCAATATATGTTGAGTGCTTATTATGGGTGAAGCATTTTCTAGGTGTCTGAAATGTAAAATGAACATCACAGACATGTTTCCTGAACTCATAGAACTGACAGTTCAGTGGAAGAAATAGAAAATAAAAAGAAATTACAAGATGAATAAAAATTAAAACTATTATAAGTATTATGAAGGAATGACACTAGGTGTTGTGTGGGGATAATCAGATGATTTGACTAAATCAGAAATTCAGAGAAGGATTCTCTGGGGAGAGGATCTGAAGTTCGAGAAGAAGCAAATTCTTCTGAGGAGAGGAAAAAAGAACATTCCCAACAGAGAACAGGATGTGGAAAGAGCCTATGGAAAGGGGATCCATGAGCTCTTTAGTATACTAAAATAAGCCAATAAGGCTGGAGAATTTTCAGCAAGGGGAAGAGTGGACCAAGTTGAGACTGGAAGAATAGACAGGGCTAGGTTCTGCATGACCTTACAGATTAAGGACTTTGGACTTTATCTTTAGAACAATAGGAAGGGCTTAGAATATTCAAAAGTCATTCTGGCTGCAGGATGAAAATGGCCCATAGATGGTGCAGACAAAAAAGTATCTGAGCTATTGTACACCAGGCAAGAGATAACAGTAACCTGAATGAGACGATGGGGGTAAGCATGGTGGGAAGCAAATGAATGAATGGAGGGAAGTGAATGAGGTATTTAGAAAAGAAAACTGACAGATGATGCAAAGAAGGTGACTATATAATGACATCCTTCACAGCAATAGAACCATGGAAAAGAATCTGGTTTCAAGGAGGTCAGCTTTCCAACGGTGTCTTACTAATTTGAAGTTCTTTAAAGATATATGACAAAAATGCCAGGTAGGTGATTGGATATGTAGGCTTAGAACTCAGAGGATAGTACTAGACTAAAGAGGTAATTTTGTGAGTTACTTTCATATGGTGCTGGGAGTGGATTAGATCATCCAGGGAAAAAATACAGGGTGAGAAAAGAAGGTCAGGCCTATGACTTGACCTACCAAATTTAGTGTTTAAGTAAAAGATGAGAAATCAACAGAAGAGATTTGAATTAGCTGCAAGCGTGAAAGAAGGGAATTAAGAAGTGTCATGTGACATGGTCTTGTGAAGAGGGTGCTACAAGGAGAGTGTATTCTACAGTGCTGATTGCTATTTAGAGTTCAAAAAAGAAGAAAATTGAAAATCTCCTTTGGATTTTCTGACCTCCTTGTGACCTTAGTGAGAGTAGTCTTGTGTACATAAAGAGGATGGGAGCCAGATTAGAAAAAGTGGTCAAGAAAGTAAGTGGGGAAATGTACAAAGTAAGTGGGAATGTGTTGCAGGAGAAGGAAATATCACATCCTGGGACCCATGTGAGTCCCCAGGACAGACCTCCAAGTGAGAGTCCTTGGCTTCACGCAGGAAAGATTTCAAGAGCAATCCAAAGTAAAGTGAAAGCAAGTTTATTTAGAGAGATACACATTCCACAGGTAAAATGCAGACCATGTAAGAAAGTGAGATTGACCCCAGAGCATGGGATTGTTGGTTTCTATGGGTTGAATAATTTCATATGCTAACAAACAGGAAGAATATCCCTGCTATTTCTGGTAAGGGTGGGGATTTCCAGGAATTGGGCCACTGCCCACTTTTGCCCAGATTTGGGGGAACTGATCAATCATTTAATTCTACAGGCATCCAGAAAAAGGATAAATGTAATTTATTATACTTTGTTTAAGATAGTATTATTTATTCACAATTCTTCCTTCCCTGTCCTTGCTATAGCTTTTTTAAGGACAGAGCATGCTTTCCTATGCTATTGATTTTAGGGCTTCAGGTGACTCGCTTTGATAAATGGCATGTGCTCAGATGTGATAGAGTGCTAGTTCTGAGAGGACACCTTAAGATTCATTGCAAATGTCCACTTGAGATTGTGCTCAGTACTCTGCACAAGAGTAACAAGAGCATCACCCACATAGATGCTCTAGAATAAGAATATAGGCACAGAAGGTTTAACCTACCCCACAGTCTGGAGCTAATCCCTTGCAAATGTAACCAACCCACAGCCAATCTGTAATCAACTTGTAGACTGTGAGTGGGAATTGTTTTATATCATTATTGATGCAGTGACTGGACAAATCACTGCTTGTTGATTATTTCACTCTGAGTTTATGAAGAGATAATCTATGGGGTTTAGGGTTGCCTTAAAAATTCTTTTAGAAAAAATAATCCAAATGCCTTCGTCCCAGCATAAAAGCCAAGAGAATAGACTTAGTCTCTTCTGTTCTGCCCTATAGTATGAATTTCAGGAAGGTAGATATGAGGGAAATACCTCAGGAGTTTGGTGACATTAATGGCAAAAGAAAATTGCTAAAATGAAAAGTTCCTTCTAAGAACATCAGTGTATTCTAATCTTATATTCATATTAAACAAATTGGAAAATGAAAAGAATCACTTAAGATGGAAACAGTTTTGTTATTTTCTTAAGCAACTATCTAATCATGCATACTAAAATATAGCTGCAGTTTTAATCAAGCATTGGTCACATGACTTCACTGAAATTCCTACCGACTCATGAATGAAGACAAAAAATATGTCACTAGGGGCTTCCCTGGTGGTGCAGTGGTTGAGAATCTGCCTGCTAATGCAGGGGACACGGGTTTGAGCCCTGGTCTTGGAGGATCCCACATGCCACGGAGCAACTAGGCCTGTGAGCCACAACTACTGAACCTGCACATCTGGAGCCTTTGCGTCTGGAGCCTGTGCTCTAAAACAAGAGAGACCACGATAGTGAGAGGCCCGTGCACCATGATGAAGAGTGGCACCCGCTTGCCACAACTAGAGAAAGCCCTCACACAGAAATGAAGACCCAACACAGCAAAAAAAAAAAAAAAATTCAATAATTAATTAATAAACTCCTACCCCCAACATCTTCTTTAAAGAAAAAAAAAAGTCACTAAAAGAAGGTTTCAAAAAGTGTCCACACTAAAGATTTTAAAATTAAAATATAACACTGAATCTTGGTTCAGGTAGGCACTGTATGATTATAAATGAAATATTTTTTTATTTGTGATGATAATCACCTCTTGTCAGTTTTCCTCCAAAACTTATTATACACTTTTATTATCATTTATTTTAATTTATATTATTATTTTCTATAGTCTCAACTTCTATCTTTGTCTTTATCCACATTTCATATATTTCAAGAACAAGTTTTGTTTTTTCAGTGTTTTTATTTGCTTGTTTTTGTTTATTATCCATAATTGACAACTCTTACTGGATTGCAAATGTAAATTGAATCTCTTCAAGTCTCCAGCAAATGTCTTACTGGTGCTGGTCTATCCTTGGGCTCCCATAGTCGGGAAATAATTTATCACCATATGATTCCTAGGTTGTAGAAAAACAAACAAACAAATAAGTAATAAATAATACAGAGAATTAGCAGCCACAGTTTGAAATAATTTGGTAGTGTACCTTTTAATAGAGGTACTTGTTTATGAAATGAGAACATACCATCTCATCATAGATTGTCTATTTGGCTAGGTATTAGAACTGAGGAGAAATGTACCTAAAAATTCCCTTTTAAGTTTGTTTTTGAGGAAGAAAAAGAAGACAATACTACAGAAGGGAAACTATCTATGCCTTTTTTAATCTATACATTTCACCACTTTACTATGTTATTTTTTATTATTCTACAATGTGGCCCATTTCCACAAAAAGAGAACAAAAACAATGGTGAAATAACATATGCACTGTGAGTTTGGTTAGAAAATGGCTAAAATTCCTTCACACTCCTGTTTTATCATCTCCAAAATGGGGCTAAAATTGCTTCTTTGGTAAATCATTGTGAGGACTTAATAAGAAGAAAACATCTAAGATGGAGTCTGATACATAGCAGGCCTCACAAATTGTGGCTGCTTTTATTTACATAATTTTACTTGAATTATTATTAAAAATGGGAGCACAATCAGACACATATGTTTGCAGAAACAAGTTATTAACTGCTTGAAAAAAAGAATTCTGTAGTTAAAGGAGCTATTTAATGTTGAATTGGATCAACAGTGATAGAAATATTCTTAGCAATAAGTGACATTATTGCTGTTAGGATGACTACTGCTCTGTGAGAAACACAAGTTTCTGCAGAATTGTGATGGAAATTCCAAATCATCACAACCTCAATAAACTACATCTAATGTTTACTTTATGTTTTACATGTAACTGAAGCCAAAAGCTATAATATATAGTGTTATAATGTTAGTAGTACTGGGCATATTTTGACAGTCACAACATTCAATGTTCAGACCATTCCAAGTGGTAGAATCTGGACAGAGTTTATTATTAAGGAATAAAGAATGAAAAATTTGTAAAAGAAGATTTCCTGTTGAATAAACTGGACTGAGCATTTCATCTATTTCCGCTTCCCTTTGAACTTTCACTAAAACAACAGTAAAGAATACAAAGGCTGAAACCCACAAAGACAAAGGATAAAAATTAAAAAAAAAAAGAAAAGAAAAAAACAGACAAGGTGGATGAGGGATTCCACAAATTCTGGAAAAATGGATAGTTTGTACTCTCTTTTGATTAGAGACTCTCATTCATAGCTTTATGTAGAGTAATTAAATTACATGGACTTTTTAAAAAATTGTATGAAAAGAGTGTGTGTATGTGTATGTGAGAAAGAGAGAAAGAGAGTGTGTGTATGTGTGTGTGTGTGTGTTTGTGTGTGTATGTGTTGTGTGCTGGTTACCCAAAGAAATAGAGTGGTAGTCAAAAGTGTAATTTTATTTCTTTTTTTGGTTATACTCAAGATACCGTAACTCAATAAATAATTGTTGCTAATAAAACCCACAGAAAATTAGGAGTTGCATCACTAGGCATGTTAATTCTTTTCACAATGAAACTTTATTGGATAATGTGTTTCTAAATTTCTCTGAGAAGCTAGATGTCTATATAAGTCATGGCAATGTTAAAGTGTATATTACTTATGATGTAACAAATGAGGCAATTAATTTGGATTTGTTTCTACAGGATAAGCCATTTTATATTTCTGTACTTTTTGTGGCAGATTAGTTTTGATCATGGTAGATTATTATATTCTTTCTGAGTCATTAAGAGCTATTACTGACATGTACCAAACTGTGTTTTGAAGCATTGCCATTATGTTTAAAACATATAATTTGTAGATAAAAGCAAAAGCATGAAGCCTGTCAAATATTCTTTTATTTCATATTGGAAAGAGTAAGAAAATTTTTCACTTCAATGTTGAATTATTACAAGGTAGGGAAATCAGTGTAAAAATTTATATTTAAAATAGAAAATGTTATCTCAATATTTGCAAGGGAACTGTGATAAAGTTTACTAATGTTTTTTAAATCTGATTATTCTCTCCTTCCTGACAGCACAGGAAGAATCTGCTTCCCAGATGCCTTTGCAGTTAGGCAGGGCCATGTGACTAGTTCTAGCCAGTGGGATATAAGTGAAATTAATGCATCTTATTATCAGCTGAAGCTTTTAAGAGCAAGTATGCCACTTCCATCATCCCTCTTGCCCTTTGGCAGTGCCCATGAAAGCCATTTATTTAAGTGATCATGCTTAAAAGCAGCTCTGGAAAGACATTTGACTGACATCAGGCTTTGTGTGTGAGAGAAATAAATTTTATTGTTTAAGATATTTTTGCTGCAGCTAGTGGTTAAAATAGGAATGTTTCATTATGCAAAATCTATGTATAGATTTTAATTTTATTAAACAGAAATATATTTTCATAGAACAGAGATGTTTACTATTTAAAAATACTCCAAGGTACATGCACCTTTAATCAAAAAAATTGTTAAGTGTAAATAAGCACCACTTAATTCACATGATTTTAACTGATTAATCAGATCATAAAATTATATGATTAAAAATTAAGAGGTTATGGGTATGAATTTTACTCTTTATTGTTCAGTAATAGAGCTGTGTGTGTGTGTGTTTCTGTGTGTGTAGAAAGGCAAATACTTCTACGTAGCAAGATATTTTGAGCCATTAAATTAGGTCATATACATGAGGAAAAGTTATAAGCTGAAAAGTATCATAAAATATAAAGAAATTAGTAGCATAAACACCATGATTATCATCACCATTAAAATCTTGCTACATTAAGAGTCTCAGGGCTGGTCATGCACTTAGGAGGGGTCTACATATATTTCTCCACTGGATGGTATAATAAGCTAGTTATTTAGTCAATCAACTAATGTTTGTGCTACGTGGTACTGAGCAACCTATTTAACTGATTTGCATGTTAATTGACAGTTCATTACCTTGACTGATATAGTAAGTTGTTTTGGTTTCATGCAGAATCTTAGACAGTTACAAATTATTGTCTAAGAAGTTAAGCCCAAGCTCCAAATGCCAAGTTGGACACTCTGATGCAGAACTCAGTCTCACCAGAGGGGACATTCAAAGATACCAAGTAGACTGGCAACGGCTCTGCCCAGAGCATTGGCCATGTGTATATGTGAGTATATGTGTGTGTGTGTGTGCACACGCATAGCACACATGTGCCCTCCCCACAGTTTTTCATATAGCATTTTTTAAACATCCTGTTCTCACCAGACCTATTTGTCTCATCAGGTACATCTAAGTAATTTAGGCTAAAATTAAATTCTGCTGTGGGATTATCTTTTTGTTTGTTTGTTGTAGAGAAACAGTAGTCCTTGTATCTCCTATAATTTTATCTCATCTATTCCTTTTTTTCCTTATGTGCATGCTCCACCAATTATCACCTCTCTCTTCTGAAGCTTCAACTTCTTTCCCTCAACTACCTCCCTTATAGCTTCATGAAGTCCTCAGGTCTCCCAAATATCTTCCATCCACTGCATATACATATATATGTGCATACATTAGATTTGTTTTCTATTTCCTTTTGTATTATCCTGCAATTGTGATGTTAGGGACATACGAGCTTTATAAAATGAATTGAGGATCTTTCCCTCTTTTTCTATTCTCAAAAATGGTATATATCATATAGTAGTTATCTGTTTCTTGGAGTGTTGGAAAGATGTATTTAAAATCTGCTGGGCTTAGTATATCTTTTTGTGCAGGAAAAGAAGATTGATTACTAATCATTTCTTTAATGGTTACTGGTTTATTAAGGCATTCATTTCTTATCTTGTAAATATTAGTAAAATATATTTTTCCTAAAAATTGACCATTTCATCTTGGTTTCAAAATTATTAGGATAATCATATATGTTTCAAATTTTAAAATATCATTTGTATCTGTAGATACATCTAGTTTTCTGTTCCTGTTATTATTTATTTATGACTTTTCTCTTTCCAATTGGCAAGTTTTTCCAGGTATTTATTTTATTAGGTTTTTTCCTTCCAAAGAAAATGTTTGTTTTTGCTGATCCTCTCTATTTATTTTCTATTTCATTAATATATCTTCTCATTTTATTGTTGATATTTCTTTATTTCCTCTTTATTTAGGTTTATGATATTCTAATCTGGCTAGTATGACAGTGACTTCAAGATTTTAATAAACTCACTGAATTTTACAGAAGGGAAAATTGTCAATTTTAGGGCATGGATTCTGACCTTCTGAATTCAAGGCCAGGACACTGTCTATTAGACCCACAACTTCCATCAGAAAGAAAAAAAAAAAGAACAAAACAGTTCAGTGCTGTAAGCTATCTTAATAAAATGTTACATTTTGCTCTTTGGCTTACCTAGCATTAATTGTCATGCTCAGTGTGTGAGATAATTCTATGTTCATATTCTCCATACTGTAATTCAATTGTCTCAATCATGTTTACATAAAAAATATGCTTTACTTTTCTGTCTTTTTAGATTTCTATTTTCATTTTCAAGCAGATGGAAAGGAAAATTAGTTATGAACATTTATGATAATGGGATACTAACAGAAGGATTGGAAATTCCTTGTATTTCTTCCCTGTTTACTCAGATGCCCTTAATGTCATCCTTGTCCTAAATTTCTAGCTGCTGAAGAAGTGTGTTTATCTTCAGGGACAATCCATTTTTAAACTTGGTATTAAATTAAATTAAATGTATTTAGTAATCTCTGTCAGTATAGGGAACATACTATAGAAATGTACTGGTTTTATTATTATTATTTTTACTTGTATAAAGGCTCAGGGGAAAGGGTAATCCTTGGAAAGGGAACTGTGGATGTGAGGGCAAATGTGAGTGGGGCAGGCAAGGCCTTGACCAGCAGTAGAAGCATAGAGCCCCTGAGGTTGGGGACTGTTTCATTCACTCGGCTCTGCAAGCCTGGTCCATGGCCCCATACCTGATACACAACATCCAGTCAACAAGCATGTATGAAATGAATGAATACAACAGATAATGCATCAAGTGTGATATCAGAGGCATAAAAAAGATGAAATATGTTTTTAAATAAAGTCAAAATCAGTTACCAGAATATATTTAAATAGAAGAGACAGAGGTCCTTGAAAGGAATAAAATATTGGCATTTTGGAAAAGAAAAAAGTAAATAATTCTCTCTGTTTTCACTTATTCTTACAGAAAGAAATTGTTTCTTCCCCTCAGAGACGTTTTCTTCATTGGCATCAAGTGGTGGCAATAAAATGAGATCCAGGAGCTTGGCTTTGTTGGTACTTAGTGTACCAGTTGGGCAACGTAACTGCTATCGAGTCCATGTTTGTACTGATCACTGTACTATAGGCCAATAAATCTAGAGAAAAGGTGTTGGGGCAAGAGGTAGCAACTTTATTTGGGAAGCTGGCAGATCAACAGGATAGTGAGCAAGAAAAAGAACCATCTTACCCAAGTTAGAATTCAGGCTTCTTGTGTTCTTGCAGCTGTCCATGTAGGTCTGCTAATGATGTTCCTGTAAACCTCCAACAAGACGAATGTTCTCTGTTCTGCAACTTTTTATCTGTATATGAATGAAAAATGTTGTACCTTTAAAGGTTGAGCCTGGGAGAAAGAGCCTGGAGAAGAGCTCTTATGTATATTCCAGGCTATAGGCAACATTCTTTTACTGATTGACCAGATAGTGGTGCAGAGCCAGCAGGACTAAGGACGGGCAACAGAGTACAAAGGTTAGAGCTAAAGGAATAGATCCAACATGGTGTCAGATTTGTTCTTCTCTCTTATATAACTGCATTGTAATTCTATTGTTGGAAACACCTACAGACAACCTTTTCCTTGTAGAATAGTTAGGGACTTTAGGTTTCTTATACAATGAATTACCCAAATGGAAAAGATAGGAAATTAGAAAGAAAGATAATCTGTTCTCTATTTCAAAGTAGAATCACCACCACCCACCTCCTTGACTTTCACCTATATCTGGAACCTTCTTTGCATCAGCCAATGACAAAGTTAATACTCATACAGACTCTTCACTTTCCCCACACAGATCTATTTCACTCTGAACCTGAGGACTAGAATATATTGCTAAAGACATAGAAGATAGAGTTAAATGTATTCTACCATCTTAGCCTGATTGTCAGAGTTTCAGGGCTATCAAAGAAGAGTAATAATAATAATTAATATTTATTGAAATCCTAAAATAGCATTTTATATATATTTATACAATATATATACATACATATAATTGTGTGTTGTATGGATAATATTTTGGTCTTTAAAACAATTTCACCAGGTAGATAAAGCAAGTGTTATTTTCCCCATTTGAAAAAAGAAGCTTAGAATGTTTTGGTGAGTTTCTCAAGGCGAGTCATGTATTGATTGGTGGACCCAGAATTTGAACCCAGGTTCTATGGTCCATGTTCTTTCCACTAGATTTTGCCAACATAAGGATCTGCAATAATAAATACTATAAAAGACACAAAACTAATCAGCTTCTCTTCTCTTACTGTGACAAAAAAACATAGTGGTCCCTGTTTCATTGGCCAGAAGGCTGAGCCCAGAAGCATTCAGACTCTGGGCCTGGGGTCTAGTCAGCATAAGCTATCAGGAAATAGTGCACAGTTTAGCCAAACAAGGACATGGGTGCAGATGTCAGCAAGTGGGCACTGACAAGAACAGCATGACACCAAGCTGTCACATTAAATAACCCAGAGAAACACCCTGTTATTATCTTCTGCCTGGATCCCAGTTCAAAGGCATTGTCTACCACCACTGTAGAGTAAGTTCAACAGAGGCATGTAATTAATTATCTAAACTCCATTTAAAATATTAACAACATCCTTAATTATAGAAAAGGGCCCAAGCCACATGCTATTTTCTAACTCAATGATTTCTAGTTATGCTGAACATTTAAATGTGAAATTGTCTGCCCTGATCTGATTCTCTCATTTGCTATGATGGAATTGGTGTCTAAATTTCTGGAGCAGTATCCACTGACTTTACTCCTTTGCCCCAGCCTTCCCCAGCTTCTCTAATCTGAAAGTTTAGTACTTCATCTTGCCTCTGATACAGTAATTTCTGAGATGAGGAACCTATGGAGCACTTTTGATCCGTCGCATACATGCATTAGAATTAAGTCAACTTGTGCATTCTCCAAAATCTCTTTGTTGTCAAAAATACTTGTGATCCAAGGAAGACCTGGCACCAGTGTTGCCCCCCAGAGCTCCCTTTTTTTTATTGTACCAGTTACCTGTTGCCATATAAAAAATCATCCCTGAACTTAGTGGCTTAAAACAACTGTTGATTAACTTACAATTCTGTAGATTGAAAAATGGGCTTGGATCAGCTGAATAGTAATCTGCTTGTCTCATATGGCTGCACACATGTAACTGCCTGTGGCTGGCAGTTGTTGGCCTCATTCACATGTCGGGCAGGTGACTGCTTCATGGCTGGGGGCTGGCTTACCATTGAATGATACCTAAATTCTCTTCCACGTGGCTGCTCACCCTCCAGCAGACTAGATTGCGTGGTGGTCATAAATATTCATATTTATTCACATGCAAAATATACTCATCTCTGTCTTGGGCTCTTAAAAGACTCATCCAATTACGGAAATAGGCTCAAAACACCACAATCTTGATCCTGTAATTTCCCACATATCTTGGATATGGTTACCATTGATCCAGGAACCTATGATGTAAAAAAACTAGTTATTTGTCACTTACACAGCCAGCATACAGTAGTGACACAAAAACAGTATAACAGAAATAAACTCTTTCATTGGAAAAGGGGAGGAATGGGAAACACATAATCGTCACTGGTTCCTTACAATTCTGGGAAGACTGGAGGTGAGAAAAGCTTTATCTTCTGGAATTCTCTGCTGGTCCAGTAATTAGGACTCCACACTTCCACTGCAGGGTGCACTGGTTCAATCCCTGGTCAGGGAACTGAGATCCTGGATGCCATGTGGTATGGCCAAAAAATTAAAAATTAAAGCTTTATTTTCCAATAAAAATCGTGGCTCCTCTATATTTCTTTTCAACTCTTCTTGCAAACTAACCCGTTATTTAGCTTACCTTTGTATTCTCCTACCTTATTGATCAACCAAAAGATACTTTCTTTATGCTGCCTGGGGTTCTCCTTAACTACATCCAAAATTTCACTAGGTACACTTTCTATTTTCCAAGTTATCACAGACAATAGTTTTTCCAATTGTTTCACAACTGCCTAATGTGAGTCCTCATTTTCCAACATGCTATAACAACTTCCTCAGAGTTTTCTCAGCCTCCACTGTTTTATCACTTTTCCAGACTTCATTAATACTTTTCTTGTAGCCTAGTCTCAGAGACAATGATACATATTTCAGTAAAACATGTTTGGTAAATAAGAATCCCATTTCTAGCTAAAAAATTCTATATAAATCATTTTTGCTAAATAACAGATTAGCTCATAATGGAGTGGCTTAAAACAACAATCATTTATTAGCTAATGATTCTATTGGTTAGCAATGGAGTCTGGGTTCAGCTGGGTAGTTTCTTGCTGGTCTTAACTAGACTCACTCATGCATGTGTGTTCAGTTGGTGGCCAATGGCCTAACTGATTACCCAGCAGTTGACTAGGGCTTCAACCATGTGTCTGTCAACATTCAGCAGGTTAGTCAAAGTGATTGATGTCCTTCCAAAGGCAGCATGAAAGGACAAGCCCAATGCAGAAGAGTTTTTCAAATTTTGTCTTTTGTCACATTTGCTTTTGCCCCATGGACTAAAGAAATTCACACAGTCAAGCTCGTGTCTAAATGAGTGGAAAGGAGCTTCAAAGTCACACAGCAAAGGAGCGTACATCCACGGATGGGAAGATTGTGAGCATTCTGCAATCCATTACACCCTCTCATCTCAGTTTGTTCCAATAGGTGGCTCTTTTTCTTTAGTTCTCGGTCTTAGTTGTCATTGGTCACTTTGATAAGCCCCTCTGCTTTCTGCAGAAAGGGTTTCCTCTAAACCTGTACCCAATGGCTATCTTGCCCTGTGTCCTTTTTGAGAGTAAAATTTCACCCCATGATCCAGGATATCAACTGTGGACTTGCCACACAGGCACAAAACCCTTTTTTCTTCATATCTTTTGTCACATGCCAGACTGTCACATCCACAGCATTCTGTGAGCTTGGTGGAGGGCTAGCAGGGGCAGGTAAACAAACTAGGGAAAAGCAGGCCAGTACTGAACATGGCCCACTGTCCAAATCTCACTAGCCTTGAGGGTCTAATAAATGTAAAGCAAATCTGAGATGGATCAAAGAATGTCAGAAAGTGACATGGAATATTTGTCTATGGATAGAAATAAAACTCTGAGAAGAGCAGTTTCTGTCTTTATTTAAATCAGTACCTTAGGCCAAAATGAAGGTACAGAATCAAGTTCTTGGGGAAAGATCTGGAAGTGGAGGTTGAATATGTAACTTATATAGAATGGATACAGCTGCTTGCTGCATTGTTAGCTTGACCACTATCTGAATCCAGTCCAACTGACTGCATGTCTGAACCCTGTCTTATCAAAAACTCAGGTAATTTTCTCATATCCTGACCTGAATATCCAGGTATCCCCTTGGCCCTCAAGGCAGTTATTTTGAGCTGGGGTAGCCTGAGGTCACAAGCCAGTCATCAATGGCTATAAGTAGATTTTCCCCTTTACCATGGTGTGTGGTACCAATATTAGCATTATTTTATTTTATTTTTCCTTAGAAAAATTTTGAAAGGTGTTGGCAAGAACTGATTTATTAATTTCAACAAAATATATTGGCTATTGTTATAATTTTTTTCATAGCCTTTATTTCTTTTAGCATGTGTGTGTGTGTGTGTGTGTGTGTGTGTGTGTATCATCTTCCCATTAACATGTAAACTCCAAGAGGACACGGGCACTGTCTACGTTATTCACCCCCGTATTCTCAGACTTAAACAGTATGTGACCCTTGCCTGGTACTCATATTTTTGTGAAATGAAGCACTAAGACATGTACTAGAAGTATAATCTTGAAATCTTGAATATAACGTGTCTCTACCCTTGAGAAGCTTGCAGCCAAGAAGAAAAACTTTCAATCTATACCATTTTCTGGCTGCGTATATGTCTGGGAGAAGCTCATTGTTTTCTGTATCCTCACACTCATACTTCTGTGACTAGATGTATGGGTTTTTCCCACACCAACCAATTCTCCAACACCAGCTGGCTAAAATGATTGTCCTTCAATTCAATTCAGTTCTAGCACTTTCTGCCTGGAGTTAGCATCAGATGCCATAAGTTAAGGGCTCAGTCCTACAAGACTGCCCCCACTTCAGATGCCAATTACAAGACCCAGGTTGTCACCTGTACTTCTGACTGACCAGCTATAGATTGATGTTCCCATGCCCCTCTCAGGTTCAGTAATTTTGTAGAATGACTCGTGGAACTCAGGGAAACACTTACTTGTATTTATCAGTTTATTATATAATTAAGGATATGATAAAGGATACAGATGAATAGGCAGATGAAGAAACACATAGGATGAAGTATGGAAGGGTCTTGAACATAGGAGTTTTGTCCCCTGGAGTTGAGGTGTGCCATCTTTCCAGCTATGTGAATGTGTTTAACAACCCAGAAGCTCTCTGAGCCCTGTATTTTGGGATTTTTGGGGAGGCATCATCATGTAGGCATGATCAATTATTAAATCAGTTTGCAACCCCTCTCCTCTCTCCAGAGTATGAGGGGTAGGGATGAAAGTTTCAAGTTTCTAATCATGGGTTGGTCGTTCTGGTGACAACCTCCATCTAGGAGCCCACAAAGAATTGCCTCATTAGGACAAAAGACTCTCCTGTCACCCAGGAAATTCCAAAGGTTTTAGAGTTCTCTGTCAGGCACCAGGGTCAAAGACCAAATATTAGTGGAATCTAGAGACAGAGACATATCTACATACATATATGAATACATATAGATATATCTATATCTTTGGGACATCTGTGTGAGATAGAGCAGGGGATGAGTTTTAGAGTGATTCTCCTGTCACTCCGTGGTGTCCTTAATAGATCTTCAAGATAATTCCCAGGACAAGAAGAGGCTCCTCTTGGCTTTCATGAAGTAGCATTTATGTAGCTTTCTTAAAGGCTCAGCTAGGTGTATAGAAGATGTTCCAGCCTACATGCCTGATGGTCATCCTCTATTGAGTTAAGAAGAATATATCAGGTCTACATTATTAGAGATTGGAAGTTGTACTTTCTCCACCATTACAGAATCATTCACACAGAATCATTTTAGTCAGGCCAATTGCCTGCCAAGTAGAATGCCTGGGACTGACCGATCTGAGCAGAAATTATGGTCTATAGTATTTTTTCTGCTTCATGTGCAGAAACAGCCTCCAGCTGGATCTAGTTGAGTCAGACTAAATTGCATTTGATTCATTGACTTTGCTGCAATTGGTTTGTATAACAGTATGGCAGGGACCCAGAACTGCAATCCTTTTGTTCACATGGCATTAAAATGGTATGTAGTAAGTTCGACAGACTCAATCTTTTGGTATCATTTGCTCAGATAAAAATGATAGGACTTTCAAATCATAGGAATACTGTTTCACATGCACACACACACATCCACCCACAAACACACATCAAGGAATTTTCACACTTTCTAAACAGGTTGAATCACAGCATCATCTTTAGAGACTGTTTTATCTAAAGTTTATTTTGTTCATTAGATTATAATAGTGGTATATTAAATAATGTGATTACTGTGTGTCATATTTATGCTACATGATTTCAAACCATTAGTTTTTAGATCTCACAGAAAACCTCTCAAAGTAGGTACTATTATCATCATCCTCATTAACAGCTGATGGCCCTGGAATTGGGAAGGTTAAGTAACCAGCCTATTGTCATACAGCTACTAAGTTGTAGCTGGGATTTGAGGACAAACAGTCAGAATCTACAACTTGTGCTGCTACCCATCCCACCTTACTGTCTCCTCCCTCCCTCCCTCCCTTTTTTCCTTTCTTCTAAATTCAATTGGCGTCCCTTGAGTACCTATTCTTTATATGAACTTCAATACAAAGAAGCATATATTTCAGGCTCTTAGAGGTTTTACAGATGAATGAGGAAAAGAATTCTGTAAAGATAATTTACATCAAAAATGGTGAATGCTCTAATAGATTAGACTATCATTCTAATATAAGTCTCAAATATAATACATAAGGTATTACAGGATTAGAACAATAAATCTTCATGAGGTCATTGTTAATGTTAGTTCTGTTCACCTCTCTAATCCTACACTGAAGACTCTACTTCAAAAATGTCAGGTGTTCAAAAAATACTTGATTGAGGGCTTCCCTGGTGGTGCAGTGGTTGAGAGTCCGTCTGCCGATGCAGGGGACACGGGTTCGTGCCCCGGTCCGGGAGGATCCCACATGCTGCGGAGCGGCTGGGCCCATGAGCCATGGCCACTGAGCCTGCATGTCCGGAGCCTGTGCTCCGCAACGGGAGAGGCCACAACAGTGAGAGGCCCGTGTAACGCAAAAAAAAAAAAAAAAAAAAAAGAAACAAACAAACAAAAAACAACAACAAAAAACTTGAGTCCCTGAGAGCAGTCTCACAAAGGAGATGGCATTTGACTTGACCCTAGCCTTTTATAATGAATTTCTGAACATGTCAAGTGTTTAACTTAATTATAAACACTTATCTAGGATAGGGCTTTATCATGTGCCAAATATTCTTTTAAGCACTTTGCAAATATGAAAATCAATAATCCTCATAACAATTGTCAGCCCTATTTTCCAGATGAGAACAAAGATCTGCAGAGACATTGAGTGACTTGCTGCAGCTAGAATGTGGTAGAACCAGGACTCCAACACCTGCAGTCTGGCTCCAGGATGTGTGCTCCCTACTCCCACCCCTTGCTTTTTCTTAAGGGACATGGGCATTCCAGGCCACATTTTTCAGCCACTTGACATTCAAAACACACGTTTCTCTTCTCTTTCTAAATGTTCTTTCCTTTTATATTGACGTATATGAAGAGGAATTTTCATTTCAATTTCATTAGATATGGAAAATCGGAATTCATGTCATTTGGGGTATAATCTATATAAACAAGAAAATAGGTTTTATTTGCTTTTGACAAACATCTGTCAAGTTGTGTACATATGTGCACACAAAACTGTTTTGTGTACTCAGGAATGTACAGTTCTTTTATTCCTACTTGGCTTTCACTTATCTTTGTAATTTTTTCAGCTTGTCCATTTAAATTTCCACCTGTAACTTCATACACATTAGAACAAACTCAGGCATTAGGCACAGGAATTGGAAGTGCTTCTCAGCTCATAGTTTATTATCCCAGCGTTGAATCAAGTGCAACCTGGCTTTAAGACCTAGTGGTTCTGAGCAAAACATGTGGATTCAGGAGACCTTTGTTTGAACACAGGATTTTCTAATTTTAAGTATGTAACTGTGGGCAAATTACTTAAACTCTAGATATCAGTTTCTTTATCAGCATAACAAGAGACAATCATATTTGCTATATAAGGTTTCATGAGTCACTCTATATAAAGTGCTTGGCAATACACCTGGCTAAGTAAATGGCAGTTATTTTATTAAAATCGTTCTAACCATGGAGACTTAATGTCCTACTTCTGGACTCACATTTCCTCATGTCTCATCTTAGCAAACTGCACCTGGCTTTGCTGCTAAGGTTCCTACCTCCCTCTGTCTTGGGCTTTCTAAGAGTGTTTTCTAGAACTGGCTTCTCAGCTCTTAGCCACTTCAGCCCTCATGTCAAAAATGCTATGACATTAGCCCATCTTATGATGCTCACCAAAAGAAGGAAAAATATCTCAGCCTGAATGTCATAGCTTGCTGTATTCACCTACCTCAACATATTTTATTCTGACATACTCCCTTTTCTCCAACGAGACAAAACTCACTTTTCTTTATCCTAAAATATACGTAGTATTTTCTCTCTCATTTAGAGATGTCCCATCTTGTCCTTTGCAATTATTTCTTTCAAATTTTGATTTAAAATCAATCTCCTAAGCTAGGTTTTCTCCAGTATTTTTAGCTCATTTTTATTAATTTTGTACCAATCATTTGTATCATTGGGATTTTATCAGAAAAACTGGGAAAAGCTGTGAATGATACAGAATATGTATCCCTGTTATTTATTACTTGTCTTCCACAAGTAATAAGTAAGATAGGAGTGGAGTGAGGGAAGCAGGGATGATAGAACCCATCAGCACAAGCAAGAATCCTCGTAGGTCTCTCACCACCTACAAGCTCCAACTTTGATGACAGCAGTGACCTGAAGGAAAGCTGGCACTTCATCACAGAGCTAAACATGCACCTGGCTAGGATTTACAGAAACATGTACAGAGAGTCAGTGGGTGCTAGAGAAGTTGTGAACCTGACTGCTACAACTCACCAACAAGGTGAGCCAGATCAGTGAAAACAAGTGTGAGTGGCACCAGAGCCTAAGGCCAGATTGACCAACTGTTTCAACACTGCTTCTGAAATCTCATGCATAAGTTCTTTGTGGTGTTGGGACCCAGGGTAGTCCACTCCAAATAGGCCTCAGTTAGTTACTTTCAATTAAAGTTATTTGATTATTTTGATTAAGGTTACTTAAGAAACAGTCAATGAAAGAGGGACATTCTGACCTTCCTCTCCATCTCCTTGAAAGCAGGAAATAAACTTCCCATGTGAAAGGTGCCCTCCCTGTGTCTGGAGGTAGAGGGACACCCTTATCCCCAGAGATAGGGAATTTGGGCTAAGAAGCCTGTATAAACAAAGCTTGTTACTTCTTTAATTTACTACCCCAAAGCCAAACTCTGTTTAGATTCTTCACTAAATAAGCACCCAAAGCCTAAGTTTCTTTGTCCTGTCAATTCCTTACAAATTTACTGTTTCTTTGTCTATAAAGTGTAAAAGCTCACTGCTTTGGCCACTTCTTAGGTCCCATTTCTTCTTTTCTTTTTCTTTTCTTTTCTTTTTTTTTTTTTTTTTTTTGCGGTACGCGGGCCTCTCACTGTTGTGGCCTCTCCCATTGCGGAGCACAGTCTCCGGACGCGCAAGCTCAGCTGGCCATGGCTTACGGGCCCAGTCGCTCCGCGGCATGTGGGATCTTCCCGGACCGGGGCACGAACCCCTGTCCCCTGCATTGGCAGGCGTACTCTCAACTACTGCGCCACCAGGGAAGCCCCTGGTCCCCTTTCTATAATTCCCATTCGGCCACTTGTTAGGTCCCATTTCTATAATATAAAAATGTGCATGATTTAAAATTAGTTTATCTTTCTCCTGTTAATCTGTCTTCTGTCAAATGTATTATTAGTCCAGCCACAAGAGCTCAAAAAGGGTGAAGGGGGAAATTTATTCCTCCCCAACAGTGGCTCACACTAACCAGGAGCCTTGGTGGTAAGGGAATTCTGTGGAGTGCATTTGCACCTTAGGTAAATTGGTACAGCACAAATACATTGCCCTACCCCTTGCAATGTGACATTCATATATATATATTTTTAACCATTCTTAATATCACTTCCAAATTGAGACAATGGCAAATAATGCTTCTGTATAACACGATATAGCTATCCATTCTACAATTGAAAACACTCTTTTCCATAAGAAAATACAAATTCCTTCTTTGTCTTCTAGCAGAAACATTGATATTTCCCCTTTGTTAGTCTGTAACTTGAAAACTTACATTTAAGATTAATTGCTATGAACGCTTCCGCTTCCTTCTTTTAGATGATAGAAGAGGAGAAGAAAAATGCTTAATGTATACCTAAATATATTCTGAAATCCAGACATCTTTTTCCTTACTACCCATTGTGGACTGGCAGCCCAATTTCTCCTGGATGGTCAGAATTTGTCACCAATAAAACTAAAGCTACACATTCTTTTTGATACATATCATTTATTTTTGATCACATGATTTTGATTCACATCAACTATTCATTCATAACATGAGGAGCCCAATGTGTGCAGGTAGCAGTCTCAAATTTCAGTGTAATAAAATATTTACTGTATCATCTAGTGCGAAACTCTATTCTTTTTTCTTTTTCTTTTTTTTTCTAATACAGCAGGTTCTTATTAGTTATCCATTTAATACATATTAGTGTATACATGTCAATCTCAATCTCCCAGTTCATCCCACCACCACCCCCACCCCACTCCCCACTGCTTTCCCCCCTTGGTGTCCATACGTTTGTCCTCTACATCTGTGTCTCTATTTCTGCCCTGCAAACCGGTTCAACTGTATCATTTTTCTAGGTTCCACATATATGCGTTAATATACAATATTTGTTTTTCTCTTTCTGACTTACTTCACTCTCAATGACAGTCTCTAGATTCATCCATGTCTCTACAAATGACCCAATTTCATTCCTTTTTATGGCTGAGTAATATTCCATTGTACATATGTACCACATCTTCTTTAACCATTTTTCTGTCGATGGGCATTTAGGTTGCTTCTATGTCCTGGCTATTGTAAATAGTGCTGCAATGAACATTGGGGTGCATGTGTCTTTTTGAATTATTGTTTCTCTGGATATATGCCCAGTAGTGGGATTACTGGGTCGTATGTTAGTTCTATTTGTAGTTTTTTAAGGAACCTTCATGCTGTTCTCCATAGTGGCTGTATCAATTTACATTCCCACCAATAGTGCAAGAGGGTTCCCTGTTCTCCACACCCTCTCCAGCATTTATTGTTTGTAGATTTTCTGATGATGCCCATTCTAACTGGTGTGAGGTGATACCTCATTGTAGCTTTGATTTGCATTTCTCTAATAAGTAGTGATGTTGAGCAGCTTTTCATGTGCTTCTTGGCCATCTGTATGTCTTCTTTGGAGAAATGTCTATTTAGGTCTTCTGCCTATTTTTGGAGTGGGTTGTTTGTTTCTTTAATATTGAGCTGCATGAGCTGTTTATATATTTTGGAGATTAATCCTCTGTCCGTTGATTCATTTGCAAATATCTTCTCCTGTTCTGAGGGTTGTCTTTTTGTCTTGTTTATGGTTTCCTTTGCTGGGCAAAAGCTTTTAAGTTTCATTAGGTCCCATTTGCATATTTTTGTTTTTATTTCCATTACTCTAGGAGGTGGATCAAAAAGGATCTTGCTGCGATTTATGCAACTTACCTGTGTTTGCAGAAATTGATGGAGCTCAATCTCATATGCTACTGTGATCTCCCAAGATTATGGATGAGTCAGACAACACCCTGTTGGGTAATTCAGGTCATATTATAATTTTGGTTATGTAAGTATGGTTAGGTGTTGGGTTCCTATTAAGCCTGTTTAGCAAGTCAGAAATGTTTTTCAAAAGGAGAAAAATTGTCTGCCAAAGGAGGTATAGATTTGCTTCAAAATCCTAAAGATCTGCTCTGTGAATCACTTATAAGGATGGCCAAAAGTTCCATGCAGTCTTCTTATCTGACAAGGGCACTTCGAGCACTGTCGTATCTTATAGATCATGTAGCTCAGAATGGTAGAACAGCTTGCTTGACATCTTGTTTATGTTGCAGGGTTTCCTCTTGTTCTGGACCTTCATCAAAACTAAAAGCTTTCTGAGTTACTAGGTAAATGGGTCAGAATAGCACATCCAAATGAGGTACCTTTTATATCCAACATTTTAAGATACAATTAATACTCTTTATTTATTGGTGGGAAGAGTCAGATGCAGTAAGTTGTCCTTAATTTTTTTTTTTTTTTTTTTGCGGTACGCGGGCCTCTCACTGTTGTGGCCTCTCCCGTTGCGGAGCACAGGCTCCAGACACGCAGGCTCAGCGGCCATGGCTCACGGGCCCAGCCGCTCTGCGGCATGTGGGATCTTCCCGGACCGGGGCACGAACCCGTGTCCCCTGCATCAGCAGGCGGACTCTCAACCACTGCACCACCAGGGAAGCCCTGTCCTTAATTTTGAAAGGGATATCTTGACTTGTCTGGGAGGATTGGATCCCTAGAAATTTCATTAGGTGGCCAACTTCTGAATTTTTGTGGAATATGCTTCCTACCCACTGGCTCAGACGTTTCTAGATAATGCCTAAACTTGTTGCTATTATTTTCACATCCTTCCTGATGAGTTAAATATTACAGATAAAATTGATCATCAAGATAGCTTACTGAAGAATGGACAGGCAATTAAGACCCCTGCAGAGCAGATTATGACATAAGACTGCAGAATCAATATAGCCCTGGGTAGGGTAGTGATGATGTATTGTTGGCTCAGACAGCTGAATGCAAACTGCTTCTGATAGTCTTTATTAACAGGTAGGGAGCAAAGAGCATTTGCCAGATCAATAGTCCCATACCATATGCCAGGAAATATGTTGATTTGCTCTAGTAACAAAACTACATTTGAAAGAGCAACTGCAATTGGCATCACCATCTGGTTAAGTTTATGGAAACCTACTGTCATTCTCCAAAATCCATCTGTCTTCCACAGAGGCCAAATAGAAAAGTCAAATGGGATGTGGTAGAAATCACTACCCCTGCATCTTTCAAGTCTTTAATGGTGGCATGAATCTCTACAATCTGTCTAGGAACACAATATTGGTTTTGGTTTATTATCTAGGCAGTTCTAGTGGCTCTCACTTGGCTTTACCTAAAACAATAGCCTTTACTCCATAGGTTAGGAAATGGAAGTGGGAATTCTACCAGTTTCTAGGCATGTCTATTATAATCATGCATTATGGAATCTGGGAAAACATGCATTCTGGAATCTGGGTGAGTTTGGAGGCTCACTGGTTCACTGTGAGTTAGACTCAAGCCAAAGTTCCGTTGATCACAGACCTCTATCAATCTTTACTATGACTGGTATATCACAGTGAAATTTTTCATTTCCCAGAATTAGTTTAAGTTTACAAATTAGTTTAAGTCTCTAACAATCCCTCAAAAGTCTGATTAATTCCTCTTCTACAATGCTCAACTACCCTGGTAAAAAGCTGTATGCTCCTTTGGGGGAAGGCTGACAGATTTACATTCTTAGTTTTCACCTGGAATATGGTTCCTCCTCAAAGGCACCTGGCTTTCCTTTCATTTAAGGGGTTCTGGGTATGTGAACTAGTTCATATTTGAGAATTTGTTAAGGGACAAGATTTCTCAATTATAATAATTTGTCAGGCTTCTACTCACTAGACCTAGAGTTTTATGTGTATACAGGCAAGTAAGACTTTAGTATGCTGCCCATCTATTTCAGTTCTAGGAACACCATGATTGACTAGCCCATTTGGACCCCTGCTTTGACTCAGCTGTGCAATTATGGGATCGGTTAAACTGTTTATATACAGCTATTGCTTCTGTGTCTGATTTTGGCCTGAAGATAGAAGGGAAGGCAGTAAAACAACAAATAATAGACCTAAAGTGGGGGTAGCAAGGACAAACTGAAATCCATAAGGACAAGCTGGAACATACATCTGTCTCTCACCACCTCTAACCAAGCCTCCAACATCAGTGATGCCAGTAACCAGCCAAAGAAGCTGGTGCCCAGGATTTGGAGAGCTTAAGGAGTTCTGACAGGAGTCTGAGGACCTGCGGTCCTAGCTGCTGTCCCACTTGCAGCAAACCCTAACTATGGATTTATTAACACTAAAGGAGATTCAACAGGGCTGGAGGAGTTGTAGACCTAGCTGCTGTCACACAACAATGAAATGAGTCAGCAGATCAGAGACAAATGTTCGTAAGCCACAATATCATTTGTTGCCCTGCACAGACCTGAGTGTAAAGAGAATGTGGCTGCTGCCTTCCAGTGTCATGTAAAATGTCCCTTATGGTTCACGCTAATAAGGAAATATTCAGGTGTCAAAGCAAAAACTGCACCAAACACTGTTGAATAGGTAACGAAGACTTTATTCAAGGCTATTGCAATAGGAGAGAGCTATCAGAACTCAGTCTGAGCTCAACTCCACTAAAATAAACACAGAAGTTTTAACAGCTAAGGTTGGGGGAGGGGGGTCACAGGTCATCTGTGTTTCTTAACTGACCTTCTCCAAAGGAATAAACTTTCTCTTATCCTCATGACAAGAGGTAATTTTACAACTCCCACAGGGCTGTTATCTTTCCTGATGATTACTTTTCAAAAGGATAGCTCCCAAGTCCTTGGGAAAGACAGTCTGAGGTTGTAAAACTGGCAGGAGGCCTTTAAAAATATTTATATCTCAAAGAGTCAGAGAAAGAATTTACAATTACAAGTTTTCCCAAAATAAGTGCTCTAAGAAAAGGGAGGTCAAGGGCCTAGAGTCAGGAAAAAGCCTATCTAAAACTTAGTCAAGCTGAGGGAAACATTAAAGCCCTCTTGGTCTCAGGGAAGGAAATTCTAGGAAACGTAGTAGTTTTCCCGTAGCTAAGTCGATACAATACAGATTCAGCACGGTTCTCTGCTCTGAGCTCGTATTGTTCTGATAGCCTCATTTAGTACTTATTCGTTCTGTTAAGAAAAACTAAAATTGAGAAATAACATAAAAGAATGACTGCATGACCTTTAAGTGTCATGTTAGAACATTGAAATAAGCCTTTCGGGGGATTATTTAATTCTAGCTGTTGTAGCTAAAAAATGGCCATAAACCTGCATGAATGGATGAGTGTGCCTGTGTTCCAGTAAACTTTATTTCCAAAAAAACAGGTAATGGGTCAGATTTGGCTCACTGGTTGTAGTTTGCTAACTCCCACTCTAAAGGAATGTAGTTTTGTTTGATTTCCTAATTACCGTGGATTAGCACCTAGGTTCTGTGTAGTGAAATATTCATTTATGAATTTGTATATTGTAAATGATTTTGTCCAAAAAGGATGTAATAGTTTTCTAACCAGTAGAGAAGATAACCCCAAATGTTACAGTTTAATTGCACCATAAAACACTAAATATCTTTATATTTTACACTGCAATTTTATTTCAGGATTCTGTCTTTCATTAACTATAAATACTTCCATCTCTTCTATGTGCTTTTGAACCAGCTTTACCTACCAATTTTCCCTTTCCCTCATTATTGCCTTAAATAAATATTTGATGCATGTTAACTATGTATTTGCAGTAGACTCATTTTTTTAATGTTTGAAAATTATGCTTTGAGAGTTCTATAATTATTTTAAGCACTGGGCATTCTAAGCCTTTCTCAGAAGGGCACAGCCTGCCCTGCTAAGCTCAAAGGAAAAGAAGAAACAATGGAGCTGAACCTGTTCCATAATTTTCCCCAAAAGATCAATTAGTCTTCCTCCTTTGGGGAAGAGAGAGTTAGGGTGTGAGCATGGCCAGGAATATCCCACTAGCTCTGTAGTTCTCTTTGTGTGGTCCCCAGTCTAGCAGCATCAGCACCCTTTGACAGTTATTAAAATTTTCAACTCATGGGTCCTCCCAGATCTACTGAATCCCACAATCTGCAATTTGAGGAACATTCCAAGTGATTTTAATGCAAGCTAAAATTTGAGAATCTCTGCTCAAAAGATGTCCAGTGGGGAATTCAAGTACCTCCTTCTCAAATAGGCATTTGTACATAAAGCTTGGCCTCTTTCTACTGGGTGAAAGCCTATCTTCAACCCTTCACACTGCTGCTAAAGGGCGAAATTCAAGTTTGTCTTATTTTATAAGTGTGACTTGCTTATTCTTAATGATTTACTATTTAAATGGCAAGTTAAATTTCATTTTACTACAGGATTTATTTTTTAAAAGGAAGATAAAAGTTAATTTGGGAAAGTGGTATGGGTGGACCAGGTACTTTCCCTCTTGCCCTCTTGTTACTATAACTTAGAGTTGTTTTCATATAGACGAAGATTTAAAATGCATTTCCACATTATCTTTGATTCCTCTTCTTTTATAATTCATTTCCATTCAGGCAGATGACCTGAAGGGAGAAAAGTACAGTAATAAAATCATAATGCAGTGTCAGAATGTGACACAGAGATTGTGCTGCGCAGAGCATTTCATTCAGTGACTTCAAAAGCCATTGTGGACTTTCTAGAAATGTTTGCTTCCTAATAATCCATTGGGTATGTCTCAACTCAAGCTGAAGAGTAAGTGAACAAATAAGACAAGCAATAATAAAGTAGACAGCCTATGGGGCTTTTTTGATACAGATCACTACTTGGGTGAAGCCTTTTCTATAATCATAATTATTCCAAATAGAGCCTAATAAGTTGCCATAGGAAGTGCTCACTGTGATGGCATATTTTTCATCCTGTAGGACTAGGCTTGAATGCTGATCCAGGCTACTGGGAAAACCACTTTTAGTCACATTGACTCATTCTGACACATGAAGGTCAGGGGAGTTGAATTTGTGGCCTGGCTCATTACTATAACACCACTGGATGTCCCAGAGCTGCCAGCCTTGTCATAGAAGTGCAGCCTCATCCCCAGCTTAGAGCTTGGATTTGCACTGGCACAGGGAGAGTTTCCTCATGAGATCATTTTTTTCTACCATCAGGACTACTATCTTCATAAAGCATCAAACACATATGGAAGCAGGAGGCCCTGTGGAATAAGTATTTCAGTAATCAACATCTTGCTACAACAATCTGCTTTGGTCACTTGGGGAGTTATCTCTAAGGTAATTCTGGATTTATCATGGCTTCCAGAATATCCCTGAGAATTCTATAAAATTTTTTCTGTCAATTTAAGCAGGACATATCAGACCAAGGCAGAGGGCAGCCCTTGACTGGTCTTTCAGCCAATTGTCATAATGGGTGCCACCTAGGAGAGTTTGACCCAGAATTCACTGGTCCCAGGGGACTGTTCTGGATTCTCTGCTTTCTGTTTCTAGGGTAAGAGTTTACAAACATTAATTTTGTTAGTATGTAAGAGGCAGATCAGGCTCTAGATATTTCAATCTAAATAAAATGAACAAAAAATGATAGCTTATTTATTAATTTGCAGGAAAATATAATCTACTCATATCATAATTTATAAAGTATAAAGATATTTATACTCATTGTTTGATGAATATTAGATTGACATTACTATTAAATGTTCTTATTAATACAAATGATTATTATTTTAAAAATAACAATAAGAGGGATTTGTTGAATGCATAACATATTCCAGGGACTATTCTGGCAAATGTAATGTGAGATGTTTTGAAAATTATTGATGTGCATATCTCTTTTGTCTTTCTGAGCACCTGACCCTTATCCAAGTGTGCCTACAGATTCAGAGTAGATATGATAATTTGTTCTCCAAAAAGAATACTACGAGAGAGATTCCAACATCCAAAAATATAATCTACAGCAATAGTCTTAAAAACTTTGAACATCTTGAAAAAATAATCTTTATCTTTCTTTATCTTACACTTTAGCAACTCAATAGTCAAAATTAGCAGCTTAGACCTAAAGCTTTACCTAAAAAAAAGAGGAAGAGTATAATGGAGATAGAGGAAAAAGATCAGAGGGTTATACTTGCAATTGATTAGTGAAGGTTGTACCAAGGGAAGTAAGGAACTCTGGTTGCTTCATCTTAAAAAGCTATGGAAAGAGTTAGAGCTTGGGTTTCCTCAATCTAAGAAGCAACCACACCAATCCTGGGTCACACAACAGGGGATCCTGAAGTTAGCTTTCCTGATCCATGCTTGGGTCACGTGGGTGGTGTAACTAGGACACAGAAGGAGCTGAACATTTGGTGGGGGAGTGGGGAGGTGTTGTAAGGTGATTCTCAAACACGACTGCAGAGTGAACTGCCAGAGTCAGGCCAGACAGAAGATACAATCAGAGAAATAAGATTTGAATCTAGTTTTCTTGGACTCTTAGCTTGTGCTTCAGCAGTGGGACATTCTTAAGAGAGATTACCCAGCCATAAAAAGAAACGAAATTGAGTTATTTGTAATGAGGTGGATGGACCTAGAGTCTGTCATACAGAGTGAAGTAAGTCAGAAAGAGAAAGACAAATACCGTATGCTAACACATATATATGGAATTTAAGAAAAAAAATGTCATGAAGAACCTAGGGGTAAGACAGGAATAAAGACACAGACCTACTAGAGAATGGACTTGAGGATATGGGGAGGGGGAAGTGTAAGCTGTGACAAAGCGAGAGAGTGGCATGGACATATATACACTACCAAACGTAAAATAGATAGCTAGTGGGAAGCAGCCGCATAGCACAGGGAGATCAGCTTGGTGCTTTGTGACCACCTAGAGGGGTGGGATAGGGAGAGTGGGAGGGAGGGAGACGCAAGAGGGAAGAGATATGGGGATATATGTATATGTATAACTGATTTACTTTGTTATAAAGCAGAAACTAACACACAAGTGTAAAGCAATTATACTCCAATAAAGATGTAAAAAAAAAAAAAAAGATTACCTTTATGTTGGGATAATCTGGGTAGTCACTTCTCCACTGCATGCCTTATTGCCATTAAGAATGGAAAAATGGCCCATTGGTCTGATGGTCCTCCTTCCCTTCCCTTCAGAGTACTGAACATTCCTCCCTTTCTCCTGTTTTCATTAATCACACCGTTTTTCTTACTACACTTGTTTTTATAACATCTCTTCATTTCAGTATAATTTCAATAGTGTTATAACCACATTTGTATAGATTTACCATTTACTCTATTTAAGGCCTGCTTCTTCTGAATGGCATACAAGAAGACATCTTTTTCCTCTTCATTTGTAAAATGATTCATAATTATGCAGTAGAATAAGTAACTTCTGGGAAGGTTTTCATGCTCAACAAAAATGTCCCAGTCTCATCCAGGGCATGCGATTTCTTGCTGACTACAACCATGGTGGGCAGGTAGACCTATTCTATCTTGTTCATATAGTATGCTTCCTGATCTTGTTCCTCCTCATCTTTTTTTTTTTTCTCAAATTCTAGGCTTCATGTTCTTTTGAGGTCTGAATTTCTGTGTCCACTGGCTGTATAGATGACGTAGACATTTAATAATCATCATTCTTGAAAAGTCCTTTACAATCATTTGCATTATTTCTCTTATAAGTCCTAATGAGGAAAAATATTAGATTTTCTTCTCTCTTTTTTTTTTTCCATTGTAAAGGAGGGAAATTTGGAGGTTAAATGGTGTTAGCCAGGAAAACTGAAGGTATATCGACAGCAGAAGTACCCAAGACCTTTAAAATCATCTATCTGCCTTACTTGACACTTCCTTTAAAATTTTATCACTGGAACCGTGATGAATAAAACATGAGGTTTATATTCAAGCCATTTACATATCTCTTTGCTCTGAGGAAAATGCAATCACCCAGATTTCTCTCTTCTGGCTCCAGTGTATTTCAGGGACTAGCAGACAAAACTGAGATGATAAATGAGATTCCATTGTTGATAGGAGTGAAGTGGTAACCCACTGACCCAGGGCTCCCTCCAACTGGACTGGCTCAGCCCCCAGGCTAATAGTTCAATTTGCTATAAAATGAAGGCAGGGATCTAAAGAGCTTGATTCAGCCTTCATTCACTTTTGTTTTGTTTATGATCTTTGCCCTAATGCTGAGATTTTTCTGCTATGACCTTTTTTCCCCCTTGGTGTCTTGGACTTTTATTTTAGATTTTGGGCTACTTTCATTAAACTTTTTCTTTAATCCTTAGTTTTAATTCTTCATGGAACTAGAATATTATTGCTATATTCTCATCATTACGAGTCTTAATTTCTCTATTTAAAACATGAGAATAAACAATAGCTGCCCATCTCACATCTTTGTTTATAGAGTCCAATAAGATATCCAAATTATTTTTTATAAAATAATCAAGTTGATTAAAATTAATATTACTGCTGCTACTTCAACCACCAGCAGCACCACTACTACCACTCTTACTATATTTACAACTGATAAAATGTCTTTATATCCAACATGCAGCAATATTTGACACTTAGCAGGTGCTCAGTACTTGTAGTTGAATTATATCAAACTGTACTCTGGCAGTGGCTACTTAACCTCCTATTCTGATTCTTTTGAACCAATTTCTTTTTTCCCCCATATTGTTTGCTCTTATTAACATTTACAACAGAATGTATGGTTAGAAACCCTGAGAGAAATATCTTTTCTTCATTTTATTTCCCATGATTTTTTTCCTCACACTGAGTTTTGTTGTTCTTTTGACAGTTGAGACAATTGTGGGTAGGCCCAAGGATCACTCATGGGCATGAATCAGATTCAGTGAATCTTAGATGTTAGTGTCACCATAAATTTTCATCTTATTTAGATTGTTCAATAATTATTGATTCCCTATCATAAACAAGACATTAGTGGGGCCAGTAGTACAAGGGGCTGTTGTAGAAGGACAGCATCACTGAGGATAAAATAAAAATTACAGTCCTGGAAGGCTATCTGTGTGTCTTCTAAATATTTACTTTGGATTATATTGTATTGATGAGTAAACTAATTCTGTTAATCCATCAATTTATATACACATTTTGATTAATTAGTTTATTGAATGTAACAAATCAACTGGTTGATTGGGACATTATGAAAAATCAGTACATTGAAGCCAGGCTCAGGGCTAATGTGAGGTGAACCTCTCCTTGACATTATATGAAGAGTATCTTAGTTGCCAGGAACATAATGCCCAGGAATGGCGGCAGTGATGACAAGGAGTGAGCTTTAGAAGAGCTACTTTGAAAAAAAAAAGCAATAAAGTTTATAATTAACACAAGAGCATTTTAAAAGTATTAGTGTCAAATAATTTATGGTCAGACCCATTTTCAAGTTAATATTTTACATGTCTTTAAATATGGATACTTTGGTGATAAAAGTAACCACACAGTGGAGTATAATGCCTGAGCTAACAAATTGTCCTTTTCTTAAATTTCTTTCTATGTTAAACATTTACACAAATTTGAAATATCTCTTTGTAGTAGAGATTAATTATACTCTACCTTCATATTATCATACTTGGGGTGAAGTTCATACTTCAGCTTCTTTCTATCTTTTACTCATTTTTATCCAAGGAAAGATAAATGACTCTTCCATGGACAGATCATCTTTCATGGTTATACTTTCAGGATAGTATCAAAATCTGGATTGCAGCTTTCCATTCAACTTGTGTTCTCCATATTGTTTTTTTTTTTTTTTTTTTTTTGCGGTATGAGGGCCTCTCACTGTTGTGGCCTCTCCCGTTGCGGAGCACAGGCTCCGGACGCGCAGGCCCAGCGGCCATGGCTCACGGGCCCAGCCGCTCTGCGGCATATGGGATCCTCCCGGACCGGGGCACGAACCCGCATCCCCTGCATCGGCAGGCGGACTCTCAACCACTGCGCCACCAGGGAGGCCCCTCCATATTGTTTTTTTAAAACAATAATAAAATGTATATTTATCTTATTTTTATCTGTTGACTACTACTTTTTCTTCTTGAATGGTTTCTAATTCAGAAATATAGTAAGATAAGTATAATTAGTTATAACATCAAACCCAAAATGTCTGTATTCCTGATGACATCTTTTCACAAGGAAATTGTAAGATACTGTATACACAATCAAAATACTGTAATTAAACTTATCCTGACTGCATATATTTTCAATGGGAGAAAAATTGATACCAAGTTATTGCTACTCAAACTAACTGGTATTCACTTAACAGTTTTTGTAGGTTTTTAGTTAACACATTTATAAAGCATATTTTAATGGATACTTCTGACTATTTATTTCCACATATTCTTATTCAGTTGATTCAAATGCCTTTGGCAAAATAGTCTTGTCCTTTGATTTATGTGTGTGTGTGTGTGTGTGTGTGTGTGTGTGTGTGTGTGTGTTGATACCATAAATCTGTTATAGGTAAACTTTTTGGTGATTCATTTTACACGTAAAAATTTACAATATTCCCATCTCCTTATTCAAATCCCCTCATGTGACTACTGGTCACCTATTAGAATCACCTGGGGATCTTTGAGAAAATACTCATTACTGGGTTTCTCTTCTAGAGATTCTGATTTAGTTATTCTGGAGAAGTATCTGGGTGTGAATCATTTTTAAAGTTTCCATGTATTCTGTATATGCCAAGGTTGAAAACACTACACTGGGCAATAGTCCTAGAAAGCAATTTTCTGGATTATGTGTCAAATTCACCTAAGAGCAGAAATATACAAAAATACAGACTCAGGGCTCTAATCCTCAGGATTATAATTCAGTACATCTTGGGTGTGGTGTTTTTGGTGATTCCAAAGTGTGGTCAGGTTTGGGAACCTTGACCTCCATCACTTCTCTCTTCTCTTAGTTACTTACTTTATAGCACCATGGACAGCACCCTTGACTTAAAAATCATGAGCTGGAATGTTAGAATTCCACAGTTTTTGAATGAAAGGGATCTTTGAGATTAAAAACAAACAAAAAAAAAGTACCATGTTTTCCAAGTGAGAAAAGTAATCATCTACAAATTTTAAAATATTTTACAAAACTCACACAATAAGGGTGAACAGTGCTGACAGTCTTATTGTTCATCATTTTTCTCAATTCTTCATTTACACTGGATTTATTTTGTGCAACACACATTGTCCATCCCCTAGATCCCACTTGTTTTGTAAACGTCTTCTCCTCACCAGGTTCAAGTGACACTTCCTCATGAAGTCATCTCTGATTTCCCAGACTAAGTCATTTATGGTTATCATATACTTTTATAGATTCTTTTTTGTACACTTAATATTTTTATATAAATATGTAATTAAACAATAAGCAGTGTGATTATTAGAATAAAGTTCTCTTCTACCAGACTGTCAACTCCAAAGTCTGTGACTATTTTTGCTTATTGTTGTGTCCTTTACCCTAGCACAATGTCCAGTATGTAATAGACATATAATAAATATGTTTATTGAATTGAATTTATTAGCAACCATAACGTGATGGAATTTTATTTGTCCTAATTTAAAATCTAATGAAATGTCTTGCTCATGCCATTTACTTTTGACTTCAGTGTGCTGTTTATGACCAATACTAACATGTGCAAGAGGATCTTTTACTATCACATAAAAGTTGTTTATGACAGTAAGCTGTTTGCTATTTTCAATTATTTATGAGTTATAAGGAAAAATGTACTGGCTTGTCAAAAAGAAGAGATATTCTAGGGTGTCTACTGAGGAAGCTGCAAGATACATTTTCTTTTTTTTTCCTGCAGTTATATATAGCACTCTCTGTGGAGAGATAGATGATAGATAGATAGAGAGATATAGAGGTATACACAGCTATAGATATATGGTGTGCTATTTTTCCAATTCAGCAACACTCACTGTATGAAAACTGATGAGATTCAAATATTATTAATATGCTAACAGAAACATATTCCAATAATTACATTTAGTCATTAGGTTATCTCATACAGTTACTTGCATAGCTCTACATATCACTGTTTTGATGATGACAAGGAAATAAGTATCTCTAGTCTTCTAGCCTTTCCCTTGAACTCCAAGCTGCTATATTATCTTCCTGAATACTCAGCTTCCCCACATGGATGTCTAATAGGAATCTGTAACTTAAGTAAACCTGACGTCTTCTAATCTCCAAATTTCTCATTCTCCCCTACCCCCCGCCCAATCTTTCCCACTTCAGTAAATAGCACTTTAATTCATTGAGCTGCTCAGGGCCAAAAAAGGTGTATATATATATATATATATATATATATATATATATATACCAAAAAATAGTGGTCATTTAAAATTCCTCTCTCTTCCTCAGCTTTCCTTTCTAATCAAGCTATGTCAGCAGCACCTTCAAAATATTTCCTGTATCTTGCCACCTCTTACCATTTCCACTGCTCTCAACTCAGTCCAAGCTGAACTAATCTTCTCACTGTCCTCTGTGTCTACTCTTGGCGCTGACTTAGCAACCAAAGTGAGTAAATAAATCAGGCCACGTGGCTCCTATGCACTAACTCTCCAATAACTCCGCAACTCACACAGCACAAATGCCATGCCTGCAAAGCTAATATGATGTGTCTCCCTGCACCCTTTTTGATCTTAACTTTTGTTCTTCCCCCCTAGACCCCTCCCAGCTCACTCTGCTCTAGTTCACTTGCTTTCTTGTCAGGCAATATTCAAGAACATTCCTGCCTCAGACTCTTTGGACAGTCTGTTCCTTCTGACTGAAACATGTTCCTCCCAGTTCACCAGAGTGGCTTCCCTCATTTCATTCAATTTTCTTTTCACTGGTTATGTCTCTGGATCAAAGCCTTCTTTCCTAGGAAACTTTTTGAAATTAGCCTATATGTTCTTTTTTACTCCTCTATCATGGTTTATTTTATTTTCAAAATACTTGAAACTACCTAACATTTTATTATCTGACAAATTAAGTTGAACAAATTCTAGTAAATGGAATTCCAAAGGAGATATGGGCCTTAGTTATGTGCAGTTACCTTTAAGACCTTGAGGGTGTTGAATGATGTGGGTATTTCTAAGGCCTGCATAAGGGATTCTCATTGGGAATATAAAGAGGAGTACCAATGACTATATAGGCAATTTATTGAAAAGCAAAGAATGCAGTGTGTAGACTGGGAATAGTAGCAAAGTTATCAGACAAAAGCAATTCTATGAGTCTTTGCCTTTAATGGGATGATTAAGGCATTACTATGTTATTCATATATTTCTCAACTTAATTTCCCATGGAATTCAGTGATATTTTGGTGTTCTTTTTTGTGTCGTTATTGTTTCTTTCAAACTTTGAAACTGGTACTTTTTCCATGTAGTACCCAAATACCCAAGTAGTTGATATCAACAACTACTAAGAAAAGTTTTACTGAAGAAAAGTTATTGTTCCTGATTAAGTAAAGGATACAAAACTGAATAAGAAAAATAACAAATCCTGTATGATTCTATTTAAGTACCTAAAGTAGTTAAAATTACAGAGACTGAAAGTAAAATGGTGGTTACCAGGGGCGGGGGGAAGAGGAGAATGAGTTGTTTAATTGGTGCATAGATTAAGTTTTGCAATATGAAAAAGAGTTCTGGAGATGGGTAGTGAATGTATTTAATGCCACAGAATTTTACACTTCAAAATGGTTAAAATGGTAAGTTTTATGTTACATGTATTTTATAATAATAATAATAATAATAATAAAAATAAATTAAATAAACTGTCTGTGCCTTCAAAGAGCTTTTAATCTAGTTAGAATGACATGTGAACAGCAAAGACAGTTTATGGGCCAGACTTAAGATGTTGGTGAGGGTATAAGACGGCCACTGTGTTCAGTTCTGTCAGATCAGTGCTGTGCCAATTGGAAGTCATAGCCTTGACTCAAAAATGGAGGTATCTGCTAAATCAGGCAACTTAATTCAGCTAAATGTGCCTTGATAAAATGACTCAGCAGAATGTGCTTGGACGTCAGTTCTCCTCTGTTCAGCAAGAAGGGAATGCTGAGTTTTGCCCAGTAAGTATTGCTCATGGCTTGGGTAGAATGCTGACAAAGTTTGAAATTGTCCTCTTGCTGTTTTAGAGGTTCTGGATTTCCTGTCTTTTCTAGTCTGATCCTGTAGTTCACCCAGACTAGTGCTGATCACGCTTTTGTCTGTCAGTGAATGTGGAGAGCCTTGGAAAATAATTCTATCAGTCTTTGGTTTTTTTCTTTGTTTTGATAATTTTTCAAAATTTAGTTGAGGCAGAGAGCTTTGCAAAAACTCTTCAGGTAACATGACTCTTGGTTATTGTTCTAATCCTGCTAGGGTTACCATGAATGACTAGAAAAGAGACATGATGGCAGGGAGGGTTGAGGATGAAATATATGTGTGTAGGCATAAGACTGATATGGGAGAATTATTAAAAGGCAGATGGTAGGGTTACATCAGGATAGATTCTAATTTAATAAGGCTTAAGCGGTGCCCAAGAATCTTCACGTTGAAAAAGAACCCCAGGTTCTTTTATAGAAACTTTGAAATAACATAAAAATAAAATCAAACAGCTTAAGCTGAATGTTTGGCAGTAGAGTATATTGGCAAACAAGCTAGCAACAAGACTAGAGATTTAAGTTTTCATTTAAGCTCCCTCACTGTAGGTGAAAGATGTAAACTGTACCTAAAAGTGGCAATAGCAATGGGGCAAAAAGAGAAAAGTCAGTAACACAGTAATTTATTTCATTCAGATAATTGGATTAGGGATCTTTAATTAAAATTGACTGAATTTTTATTGAACAGTGGTCAATTACATCTATTGATCGAATTAATTGATAGAATTAGTAGGCTGTTTCAGCGTCACTGAAACAGTGTTTTTAATCCCTGTTTCTTGGCCTCTGTTATGTCAGACATTTTTTTTTTTAATTACTGGTAAGGTCACTGAGGGGCTTTGAAAGGCAGTATGATACAGGAAAAAAATAGACAGAATTAGGGCTGAATCCAGAGTCTGTTCTTTATTTTTGTGCTGCTACTACTGCCATTACTACCATGACTATCACTGTTATCTCTCCTATTTTTGAGTACCACTAGACACAAGGATTTATTCTGATATTCAGAGCTACTTCTAGCCAGCAGTTTTCACTCTCTTTTTCAGATGAGTGTGCTACAGCTCAGAGAGGTTGTGACTTGCCTAAGATCACATAGCTTGTAAATGACAACACAGATCAAAGTTTCTTCTGACAAATAGAGGACTTCCCATCTACTCCCAACTCTAGATGGATAACCTTAGAATAATTTATTGTCTGGATTTTAATTTTCTCATTTTCTAAGTAGAAATAATACCTCACAGTGTCATTGTGAGGATTAACTAAGACAGCGACTGATTTGTAGGTTATAAAGAACTTTAGTACTAGAGTGTCACAGGTTTACTAGTCTTCTCCCAATACTCATGTTCTATTCCTTTCATAGCATAGGAAAGACATTTTTGTTGGATACATGGACTCCCAAATTTAGCTTGCCCACTACCTCAATGCTTCTGTACCTCCTTGCTGCTAAGTATGGCCAGGTACCAATGAGATGAATGCAGAAGCGTGTGGCTTGTGCAATTTTCCTTTTATAAGAAGCAGATGCTAAGTGTCCCTTTTTCCACTGCTCTATTCCTTTCTTCCATCCACCTGCCTAAGGATGGCAGAGCCGTGAGGAGAAGAGGAGAGGTTGGATCCCAAAGGATCCCATTGAGAAGAGCTACATACTAGCCTTAGGCTGCCCAACTCCAGACATTTACATGAAAGTGAAATAAATTTTATTCCTCCTCAAAATCTTAAATAATATAATATACATGATAAAAATTGTTAGTTATTTAATATTGTAATGTTATGTCTAATACTATATTAGAATAATAATATTATATATTTTATAAAATACATTATATATAGATACAGGTAATCTATACATCTATATACACTGAGAGAGATATAGAGATTTGTTTTGAAAGGGGAAATGGAAGCAAAAGTATTCATTTCATTAGAAAATTGATTTTAGACTATAAAAATAAAAAAAGTATATATTTTAGACACTTTGCTATAAAGAAGAAAAATCTAATCCATAGTTGCATGAGCTTAGGGCTACAACTATTTTAAGTTCACACATGTTATTCTATTTTTTAAATATGATTTCTTAAAATCTAGTCTTCATAAAAATGTGTTCCTGAGAACACTAAATATTCCCATGGGATGTTAATCAGTGCTATAAGGAAAAGGGGTTTGGTAAATATACCATTACTAGTGGGGGTTCATTGAAAATCTTGTTTGCAAATACCATTAGTGAGTTTTCCAATTCATATAACGCTTTTGAAAAGCAGTTTGGCAATATGTATTAGGGACCAAGAAAATACGTATACATCTTCACCCAGTGTCCTATCTCCAGAAATACACCCTAAAATAATCCAAAATATAACAAACTTCACACAGGTAAAACAGTGTGAATTTTTCACATTATTCAGAAAGATAAATTAACAGTGAATTTTTTTTCTTTTTCAAAAGAAATTATGACATTATGAAGAGACATCTAGAATGAACTAATTACATACATCTAGAAAGTTTCCAAAACACAAAAGGAAAGATTTTTCATTTTTACAAATTAGACTTTTATATAAATTTCAGATTTTTCAATTTCATCCTTCTCTTATGGCAATTTTCATTCTAATGTGACTTTGAAAGACATTGCTATTTTAACTTTTAGCTTGGGAGACATGAAAACAATGATATCATATGACCTCTTGGCCTTGCTAACTCATCTGGTTGGTTCCCTGTCCAGAATGACTTGTTGGCATTAGAGAGAAGCAGAGTGGCTCTCCACATATAGAGTTTTACCAAGAAAATTTCTGCAAGGTCCTTTCCTTTAACTATCACACCAGCTACCTCCCCCTGCCTGCCCAGAGTACATTGGGCTTAAGTATCTGGGTATTCTTGGGGCCTTAGATATTAGTGCTACAATCATGTATTTTGTTTGTACCTTTTAATTAAGTCAAATATAGTTAAAGAATTTTAAAAAATGCTCGTCTTATCTTTCTGAATAATGTGAAAAATATACAACAGTAAAAAGTTGATCAAACAAAATCTTTGACTTTTAGTTCAATGATTAAGTATTTTATATTATATACATTAAATTGAAGAGTTTGCCTCCTCTTTGCCTCCTTCTCTGCTTAAACTGCTCCCTCTACGTGGAGAACACTGTTCTAATCCTCTTTCACCAAGACCACTTCTTTTTGACCCTCACATCTTAACTTAGACATCACTTCCTCCAGAATATCTGTCCGAATGCTCCACTCCTGTGTTAGGAATTCTTCTTATGAATTATAAAAAATCTTCTTTGTCTCATTATAGCGCTTGCCAAATTACATTGAAAAGGCCCCATTTACTTCACGTATACTCACAAATAAGTAGTTAGCAGCTTGCAGAAAAGGATCAAGTCTTTATGATTATTTCAGAATCTAGCACAATGCTTAATATTGAATTGTACTTATGGTTGAATTCCACTGGTAAAACATTCATGTTGAAGGCATATTAAAAAGCAGTATATAAACTTTACATACTATAATAACAACTGCTTCATATACTGTTTCCAAAAGTATATCCAATAAAGCACTAGTTATAGGACACATTCTATGGTCAAGGAAGTCAAATTTGTTGGGAATATTCTGTGCATTCTATTCATCCTCTTAAGGGTTCTCCATTTATATCAGCATAACAGAAGCACAGTGAGAACCTGTACAAAAGAATCCTGTTACCCTTTAACTCATTATTTTTCAAATGTATTTAACACCAACATCCTCTTTCCTTGTAGAATTGATTAACACCCTAAGGAAATAGTATTCTCAGGAATAAATTTTGAGGGAGGCTAGACTTAAAATTAAAAAAAAAAAATTATAGTTCTAGGCTTATGTAATTTGGGGTTAGTTTTTCTCTTTATGCCAAACTTTTTATTATATATACTGTTAATTCTGGTATATTGTTACATTATTTTTATAATCTAAAAGCAATTTTTAAATGAAACCCATTACACTTACAAAATGACTCAATATGCAAATAAGTGTGAGTGCTCATAGACAATTTGTTCTTGAAAACATGCAGCTTTTTCACAATTTTTTATTGTGGTAAAATACATCTAAGATTTTTACCATTTTAATCATATTTAACTGTACAATTAAATGGTGTTAAGTACGTTCATATTGTTGTGCAACCATCACCACCATCCACCTCAAGAAATATTTTTGTCGTATAAAACTGAAACTCTATATGCATTAAATAGTAACTCCCTTTCCCCCTCTCTTCCCAGCTCCTGGCAACCAATATTCTACCTTCTATTTTATGATTTTGACTACTCTAAATTCTTCACATGAATGGAATCATAGGCTAATTTTCTTTCTGTGATTGGCTTCTTTCATTTAGCATAGTGTTCTCAAGGTTGTAGGAGATGTCAAAATTTCCTTCCTTCTTAAAGCTAAATAATTTTTCATTGTATATATTGTTGTATGGGTTACTATTTACATGGAATCCCTTTTTACATCCTTTCATTTTCAACCTATTTCTGTCTTTGGATTCAAAGTGATATTCACTTATAGAAAGCATATTGCTGGATCATTTTTTTTTCATTTTTTTTTTAATCCACTCTGCCAATCTCTATGCTTTGATTGGAGAGTTTAATTAATTTCTTTTAAAGTAATTACTGACAAGGAAAAACTTACTTCGATCATTTACTATTTATATTATCTATGCCTACAAAATTTTTGTCCTTCATTTCCTGTATTACATCTTATTTTGTGGGGTTTTTTTTTTTTGTGTGTGTGTACTGAAACATTTTAAAATTTCCTTCTCAGTTTTTTTGTGTATAGTTTATAGCTATTTTCTTTGTGATCAACATGAGGACTGTATGTAACATCTAAAGTTATAATACTCTAATTTGAATTTATACCAGCTTCACTTCAATAACATAAAAAAAGGTTCTACTCCTTTAGAGCTCCATCCCCACCTTTTTAGTTGTTGGTGTCACAAAATTACATCTTTACACATTATGTGCCCCAAAACATAAACTAGTGATATTTTAAAGCATTATTCTCTTAAATTATGTAGAAAACAAAATGTGGAGTTATAAATCAAAGTTACAATAATACTAGCTCTTGTAATTGTCCATGCATTACCTTTACTGTGAACTTTATTTCTTTATACAGCTTCGAGTTGCTGTCTAGTGTTCTTTTATTTCAATCTGCACAACTCTTTTTAGCATTTCTTGCAAGGCAAGTCCAGTGACAATGAACTTCCTCACCTTTTGTTTATCTGGGCATGTCTTAATTTTCCCTTACTTTTGAAGGACAATTTTGCTGGATACAGAATTCTTGGTTAACATTTTTTTTCTTTTATTACTTTAAATATGTTAAACCACTGCCTTCTGGACTCCAAAGTTTCTGATGTGAAATCTACTGATAATTGTATTGAACATTCCCTGTGTGTGATGAGTCACTTCTCTATTGCTGCTTTCAAGCTTTCCTCAAACTGCTTTGGCTTTCAGCAGTTTGATTATAATGTGTTTTGGTGTGAACCTTTTTGAGTTTATCCTATTTGAACTTTGTACAACTTTTTCAATGTTTATACTCAATTTTAATCAAATTTGAGAAATTTTCAGCCATTATATCTTCAAATATCCTCTCTGACCTTTTCTGTCTTTCCTATCCTTCTGAGACTCCTACCACTTGATAGCGTTCCACAGATCCCTTAGGCTTTGCTTAATTTTCTTTGATTTTTACTTTTTCCTGTCCTCAGATTTAAAACTTTGAATTATCCTATCTTCAAGTTCACTGATTCTTTCTTCAAATCTGATTTTGAATCACTCTAGTGAATTTTCATTTCAGTTATTGCACTTTTCAGCTCCAAAATTTCTTTTTGGTTTCTTTTTAGATTTTCTATCTCTTTATTGGTATTTCTATTTTGTTCATACATCATTTGCTTTTTGACTGTCTTTACATATTCCTTTAGGTTTTTGGACATCTTTAAGACAGTTTAAAATTCCTTGTCTAGTAGATGTACCATCAAGTCTTTTTCAGGAATCTTTTCTGTTATTTATGTATTTTTAAATTGTTTTGAATGGGCCATATTTTCCTGTTTCTTTGTATGCCTTGTGTTTTTTTTTGTTGTTTTTGCTGAAAACTGCACATTTGAATCTAATAATGCAGTGACTCTAGAAATCAGATTCTCTCCATTTCCCAGAGTTTTCTGTTTTTCTGTTTGTTTCTGTGTTTGGTTTTGATTTCTGTAGGCTATCTCTGTGCTGAGGATCAGCCTATAGTATAAACTTAAGTTTAAGGTATAAACCTAAGTTCTTTTCAGATCTTCCCAAGCCTGTGCCTTTCCCTAGGCATATGACTTTATACGTACAGTTGCTTTTGAATATTTGGCTCCCACAAGGGGGAAAAAAATTAAAAATGGATGGAGTGAAATGTTCTAGTCCTTTAAGTTCCCTAGAAGTCACTTCAGCTAGAGGGGGAGGGGCCTACAACAGTGGGGGGAAGTGCAACAACAATGACTGTCTGCCTCTGTGTCTGCCATTCTATGCTCTGAAGCAGCAGTCAGAGATCAGAACACAGATCCCCAATATTTGTTGGACAAGGTGCTTGCTGTCTACTGTGGCTCCTAAAAGCTGTATGTAAGCTGCTTCTGGAACATATGCACAACTGTCTGCCACCTGGCTGGGGGTAGGGGATAGGTGGTTCCTGTAGTGGTAAGAGCTGACAAAAATGTATTGCAATTTACTATGCGAGCTTTCCCCTAGAAGTAACAAACCTTCAGTAGACTTAGAGTTCCAATATAGTTGCACCAGACAGATTCTGCCAGTGTAATTGTTGTTGAGTGGGAAGCTACCTACTCTACCATCTTCTCATAATCCTCTAACATTAAGCTTTTTAAGGGTCTTTTTAAATTTTCTTTTGTATGTCTTTTGTCATATTCTATTGCCAAGGGACAGGAAACCTATAATTACAGATATGACAATGAAATCCTGGGTCCATAGTATACACCATACTGGCTCTTATCTGGGACTATCTTAAAGAATCCCAATGGCCCTTAGCTGAAGTACAACTAGCCAAGGTCCCTTAAAGGAAATATAGCTTTGGTCAGAATCTTTCTCCCTACCATGATTTCTTCTGGTGAAGTGAAACAGAGCAGAGGGAGGCATTAGTAGGTCTGCTATTGTTGTAAGAACAATAGTTTTATTTTATTATTAAGCACATCTTACCTGGACTTCATATGAAATCTTTGAAACTAGAAGTTATGTTGTCTGAAGATGTGGACAATGCTGAACATCTTCTGTTTTTCCCTCTGCTATTTTCTTTTTCTTCTTAAAAGTCTTTTCTTTTTTTTTTTTTTTTTTTTTTTTTTTTGCTGTACACGGGCCTCTCACTGTTGTGGTCTCTCCCATTGTGGAGCACAGGCTCTGGATGCACAGGCTCAGCGGCCATGGCTCACAGGCCTAGCTGTTCCACGGCATGTGGGATCTTCCCGGATTGGGGCATGAACCTGTGTCCCCTGCATCGGCAGGCGATCTCTCAACCACTGCACCACCAGGGAAGCCCAAAGTTTTTTCATTTTTAATGCTAATGGAAAATAAACGCTCTTTAGATTTCCACTCAGTTATACTGGAAGTGAAGGTGTGATTTTAAGTAAAGTGAGTCAATTTAGATATATATCTTTACCAGAGCTAATTTCTTCAGTATTCTACAATTTTTCACATCTCATGTTTTCTTATTTGGGGATAATGGGAAAAATATTAGTCTACACCAATATGTCAAGAATACTTTTATCGATGCTAACTGGCATGTGTTTGAGGTGATTAGATAAATCTGTAATGAATATTATGCATTAAATATAGACTGTAGACAGGGCACTGTGACAGGCACTTTGTAAAGATCCCCAATAATGAAAGATGTGTTGCTTAATTTTATAAAGTATACCACTAACTGGAAGAATGACAATGATTGGCATTATGCTAACAAACTGTCAGTTGATGGAGAGAAGTTCTCTACACTCAGTTCATCAATTTTGGTATCATCTTTCTACTGCTAATTTGGGTTTGCAAGATACCTTAACTTGCTATTCAAGGCCCTTTGTTTTTATGGCTCAAGCCCATATTTCAAACATGAGCTTTCATTGCACTCTGAGTATATTTTTCACTTCGTCACACTGGTTTTCTCACTCTCTCTATTCACACCTCTGGTTTCTCCTCATTGCATTTTAATTAACTCAAGTTGTTTCTCTTTCCCTAATTCTTCCTAATCAAATTCTTTTCAACCTTTAAAACCAAACCCAATGCTATTTTTCTGTCAAGTGAGTCCTTCCTCCTCTAACTTCTAATAATTCTTTTGTCTATATCAGCCATTTAGGAAGTATTCCACTGCTGACTTGTGACATTTCCTTTTTTTTTTTTTTAACCTAGTACTGACATTTTAAAGTTTATGAATACCATACATCAGAAAATTCTGTATTTAATTAGTTATTCTTTGATAGCTACTAAAGGATAGGCTTTTATCTTGTTAAATACATTCCTCCAAAAGTGTTACCACTATAAATTAAATATTGTTATTTTCTTTACATCTATACAGAAAAAGAGGTTCATAAACATTTATACATTTTAAATAAAATTGTATTTAGTTACAATAACTAAAATACGTTTTCTAGCCCTAATAATGTGTTCAGCTTTTTTATATTTCTCTGAAATATTTATCATTTTCTAGTATTGTGTTTATTTTATTTATATAAATATCTCCCTAAATCATTTAGACTCTCAATAAGCATTACTTTTCTAACACTATGATCACTATATTATATATTAGTATGTTTACTTATTTATTATCTTTCTTTGCACTCTAGAAATAAAGTCCCTGAAAACAGTTGTCTGTCCATTTGCTCCCCTGCTCTTTCATCAACATTAAAAGAAATTTGTGTATTAAAATGTCTGTTGAATTAGTAAATTAATAAAATGACAAAACTAAAATTTGAACCGAAGGTTTTCTTTACAGACACACTGTTTTAAGAATTACGGTTATCATTATGCCAAGAAAATGGGAATTTAGGGATTTAGATCCTTTCAGGAGCAGGAGGAATATTAGATGTAGTAAATACTAGCTGTGGTTACAAATAAACCTTAAATAATTCCAAGAGGTTTAACACTGTAGAAGTTTATTTATTGCTAAGAATTCTTTAATACGACTGTTCTGGCAGACTGGCAGACATCTATAAAGTCATTCAGGAATGGAGGCTTCCTCCAACTTGTGTTTCCACCATCCCCTAGGACTTCAGTGTCCTTGACTAGCAGACAGGGTAAGGAGTAAGTGGAAGTTTGTGTGAGGTTTCCAATCTCAGAGGGGGCATGCATCATTTCCTTCTCAAATCCACTAACCAGAACCTAGGCACATGGCCACAGATAAGTATAAAATGATTTGGAAAATATATTCCAGGTACGTGCTCCAAAGGAGAGGGGGAAAGGTAAAATGACAACTTGTGTCTGCCACAGAAAACATCAGATTAAGAATACATCTGTATTCCTGCAAGGCTGTGAAGGGTTGTTAATGTCTATTAAATTTCTTTGTATATCCCACAGCTTTGAACACATGTTTATGAAGTAGATAAACAAATGACTACATTGTAAGCACAATATTGGTGGAGAGACCATTTATATTCGTCCTTGAACATTCTGCAATGCCTGGTACAGTTAGCTACTATTCATCAAATTGTATTACTTAAATTCAATTAATACAAAATTTTTCATCAACTTATTGTAACCACGAGAAGTAAACAGGTTTGACTGGCTTCTTAGTGGTTATGTAGCCATGATTATCTCTGTTCCTACTTAGAGAGACATGTCTGTTGAATTCTCTTTTTCTTCAGGAGTGATAGCCATGGCTCAAGTAAGAGAAGTTTAGTCATATAGTATAAGGTAGAACTGTATATATTTATAAAAACAAGAAATACTAAGCAACTACTTTGGATTACTATTAGGGAGAGACAGCGCAGAAAATGAGAGAGGAGCATGTGCATAGTTATATTTTAGGTCTGGTTAAGTGATAGATTTAGGGGTATTTATTGTAGTATTAAGTTTAAATGAGTAAGTAGGAATGAGATACTTCTTTACACCCATTAGGATGGCTACTATCAAAAAAGAAGGAAATAAGTGCCAATGAGGACATGGAGAATATGGAACACTTGTGCACTCCTAGTAGGAATGTAAAATAGTGCAGCTGCTATGGAAAACAGTATGGAGATTCCTCAAAAAATTAAAAATAGGATTATCCTATGATCCCACTTCTGGGTATATCTCCAAAAGAACTGAAAACAGGAACATGAAAAGATACTTGCATGCCCATGTTTATAGCAGCGTTAATCAAGTAGTCAAAAAATGGAAGCAATCCATGGATGTGTCCATTGTTGGATGAATGGATAAGCAAAATGCGATAAATACCTACAGTGAATATTATTTAGCCTTAAAAAGGAAGGAAATTTTGACATATGCTACAAGGATGAAACTTAAGGATATTGTGATAAGTGAAATAAGCCAGTCACAAAAAGACAAATGCTGTATGATTGCACTCATATGAGGTCAGATTCATAAAGACAGAAAATAGAAGAATGGTAGTTGCCAGGACCTCAGAGAAAGAAGAGTGGGGAGTTCTTAATAGGCACAGAGTTTCAGTGTTGCAAGATGAAAAAGTTCTGTGCAGGATTGTGGTGATAGCTGTAAAACAATGTCAATTACTTAATGCTACTAAACTATATACATTAAAATATTTTAAATGGTAAATTGTAAATCATGGTTACCACAATTTTTAAAAAGCTAAATAATTTGGAAAAGTAAATGAATAAAAGAATGAATGAAAGTGGACTGTTCACAGACCAAGGATGACTATGCACTATGAACCAAAGATTATGATTAATTTATTTTTGTTTACATGGATTACTAAAGGAAAAACAAAGCAAAGGAAAGAGTCAATGTTTTTGAATATATAATACCAAAATAATTAGTCCACAGGCTCAATTCCTTCATTAAGTTAAAGACAAAACAAAATGTTGCTTACAATATGTGTCCAAGTAATTTATTAAATAAATATTTTATTTTTCAAGTGGTAGCCTTTGCAAGTCAACAATCTTTGATATTCTAAGCTTGTGATTAAAGACCTGATTTTTCAACTCACTGTTTAACAATTGTTATTCCCCTTTGCTTACCCCACTTCACTTCATGCTAGTGTTTAATGTCCCCTTAATGTTAACACATCTTTTGGGAATTGTTTACTAAATGTGGAGAGTATTCATGCTCATTCCGGTGCCTAGTCATCTCAATTCATCTGAGATTCACTGCTAACATTTCTGGTTTAGTAATAGATGTGTTTACAGTTTACGTGCCAGTCTATTTTACTTTCTCCCAAATTATTTGGTATTATTTCAACATTCAAAAGGAAATAGTTTTGCTGAAATATTTTTCAACAGAGTAACCCACCGTCAACATGTCAAACAAAAGTACCATTGGAAATAAAAACAGATTTTATTGGTATGTGTGTGGCTTTGTTACATAAGCAAAGGAATGTTTCCTTGGGGTGGCTATTTTTTCAAATGTTTTACATTCATTTCCAGTGGTAGTAAAGTCTATTTGTAATTCTAGTGGTATCATATCTAATGTCAGTAGGTTGTATATCATAGTGTAAATGTACTTCAGGGTTGGCCCTAGAAAGACATCTACAATAGGACATTCTTTGTGTGACCCTCTATTTCACAGAATGGTCTGCCTTCATCTCTTTACAGTGGGACTGTTTGGATTTTATTTTCTTTCTCTTTTCTTTCTTTTATTCTATGACGATTCATTGATTTTTTTTTCTTTTATATTTTCTTTTCTCTCCTACTTTCCCTTTCTTTCTTGGCTATATTATAGTTTTTCCATCTTGGCATATTTCTACCTAATGCATTTCCATTTGAAATAATTTGACTTCTTTATTTCCAAACCTCTTTAAATAAGTTGTCATATAAAATATTTATAGAGAGCATTTGTTTTGCTAGATCCAGCACTGAGAAGGTCACTGTGGTTTTAAGGTCAGGATAGTTAACCTCACTTGTTGAAGAAAACTGAGGTTGCCTAATGAGTAAGAAAAATCATACTACAGCAAAATTGTTTCAGTGCATGTCAAGGGGAGTAGATCATGAGAATCATCTGAATTTTACAGCTGGTTTTATTGTTGCATTTTGGCACTTGTTTATAAATATATATGTTGTGTTATGTAGAACAGACCCAGTTTGCAGTGTCAGCCTGCCCTTCCTCACAACCTGGAAGGCCTTAGGCAGCCATTTTCCATTCTAGACTTTGGTTGACTCAGCTATAAACTTGCAGTTTTGAGCTGAATCTTTAAGGTCACTTAGTTTGAGAATTCTGTATATCTTTCTTGATATAATTTATTTGTTATTTTATCTCTTTAAGGGATTGTGTGTGCCATTGCTTCCAAACTATTATAATGATGCTTTGCATAGCTCTTCCTAAAGAAAACACCTAACTGAAAGTCTCTTAATAAATCAATGGTGCTGTGTGGTTATGCATTTTCGGCTGTGTAGCTTCATGATTTAACATATTATGGTATAATCTGCTATTTTATAAAACAGAAGAGTAAAAAGCTGAATATCACTGTAATTTTTTAAAATGTCAACAAATGGTACAGAAATATGCCCAGAAGGTCAACAAAAGAATAGACGGGAAAAAATTTATAATTATCATTGGGGAGGGGCTGTACGAGATCTCTGTGGAGAGGAAATAGCTTAGCAACCATTATAACTTAGTCACATGACATGAAATCCACACATAGACTTTAAACACCATGGGAATCATTTGAAGGCTAGAAGCAGTCAGGTTTAATGACACTAAGTGAATAGGTGAGAGCAAACTTCCTGAACCAGTTGAAATGACTTCACCAACAGTCACATTTCTCTGTGATACTTTATGTTTGATAGGCAGACAAGGTTGTTTCCTTTGTGAAAACTGAGAAACTTCATGCCTCAGATTGAAAGCCATCAGTTTAGAATGTGACATTTAAAGACATAAACTAGATGGAGAAATGTAAATTAGAAAACAAATATGCTGAGGGATAAGACAACTGAGCATTTTCACTTGAACTGCTTTGGTAGATTTACTGAAATAGAATGAGATCAGTGAGTGATGAGGAAAGGGAGCTGAGGCCTTGCCATAAAACAAAACAAAACAAAACAAAAAAACTAAGCTGTCTGGTAATATGGACTCCAAAAGATTAAAGGAAATGACCAATAAACCAGGAAAGGGGACAGATTTTTGGCACCAACACAAATTAGATTACACAATAGACTGTTAAAAGTAAAACCAATTTCTATCACATATATTTTGCAGCATACAGTTAGAGCCTCTAATTTCTTTCATAAACTTCCAGCTTTTCTTCCTGCTTCTAAAGTATTGGTAAAAACTATTAGCTATGGCTAAGGAATATTCATCTGTTTTGGTTTGATCTGAAGTTTCTTTTGTAAAAACATAATTAGATTATAATATACAGAACAGCTCAATGAATTGTTACAAAGTAAACACACCCATATAAACAGCACCCAGATAAAGAAATAGAATATTACTAGTGTTGCAGAAGTATTCCCCAGGCACCTTCTACTCATAACAGTCCCATAGGGTACCTCAGGCCATAGATTAGATTTGCTTATTTTTAAATCAATATTATGCTTGTGCAATTCATACATATTGTTGCATGCAGCAGTGGATTATTTTCATTCTCTCTAGTGTTCCACTGTATGAACATATCACAATATATTTATCTACTCTAATGTTGATAAATATTTGGGCTGTTTCACCTGTGGACTGCAATGAATAATGCAGCTGTGGCCATTCATAGGAAGGGGGCAGGGCACAAACTTTAAAAGAATGACATAACCTGAGGACACAACATAAACTAGTTAGAACCAACTAGGTCCAAGATGGCAGATGAGTTGACTTTCATTAGACCTTGAGCCTCAGTATATGTTCATTGTAACACATCAGCAAGCTAAATGACACATCCACAGGCACCGTGACCGTTCCAAGGCTAATCATAAAAGGTCAAAATTTGGGTGGTGGCCCAATTCTGGAAATCCCCACCCCTTCCCCAAAGTAGCTGGAATACTCCTCCCACTCATTAGCCTATGAAATTACTTTCTCCTATAAAAACGACAACCCTGCACCCTGGTACCTCTCACCTTCCGAGATGATGCACACTGTCTATGGAGTGTGTATCTCCCTGAATAAACCTTCTTTCACTTTACTATGGCTCTCACTCTTGAATTCTTTCCTGAGCAAAGCCAAGAACCCACACTCAGTGGCCGTACCAGGGATTCACCTGAAACCTGGGAGGTGACCATCCTCTCCGGCCCCACCTTTCTTTCCTTCAACATTTCCATGTGGCTTTTGAGCTCCCTCACAGTGTGCTGGCTGTGTCCCAAGAGAGAAATAGTAGAAGCAGCTTAAGAATTTCAGAACATCACTTCTGCATTCCATTGTTCAAAGCAGTCAGACACAGCCCAGATTCCAAAGGAGGAGAGAGAAGTTCCTTGAGTGTGTATAGGGAGGGACAGAAATACTTGGGAAAATCACACTAGATGAAACTTCTGAAAGTTCTACTCAATTTCTCAGCCATTTAGTCACCATTCTAGATTACTCAAATGGTTTGCAGACAAAAGTGTTACCTGTTGCTGGCTTCCCTTTTCTTTTGAGATCTTGGCCCCTCAAGCCCTCATGGACTTTCTAATTCTCTGTTATCTTTAAATCAATTTTTTAAACAACTTTTTTCACCTTTTCTAAGTATTCTTGGTTTACACCAGACCAGTTAAATACAGGCAAGGAAAATTTTATTCAAGACTATTGCAATAAGAGAGAGGGATTAAACTCTGCTGAAACAAAAGGCAGGGGATATTTTAAACTGTGGGGTGAGCTAATGGAAAAGTACAGAAGGACAGTAGTGGGGAGACTGGTCAATGTGATTAAGTCTAGCTATGTTTGCTCATTTCCCCTTTTTTAAATTAAGCACCTAGCCTCCTACAGAAAATCGGAGACAAGGGTGCTATCTCCTTCAATGATTACAGTTCAAAAGGATGGTTCCCAGGGTCCTTGAGAAAGACATATCTTGGTTGTGAAGTGATTTACAATTCAAAGGATCAGAGAAAGAATTTACAATTCCAAGTTTTCTTAAGTAAATATTTTAAGAAAAGGGAGGTCAGGGATGTGTAGTCAGGAAGAAAACTGTCCAAGTTTTAATCAAGCACAGAGAAAGGCTAAGGCTGTTTTGGTCACCTTTCAACTTTATCATTTCAGGTCATTTCCTGCCTCTCTCTCTCTCTCTGTCTCTCTCTCTGTCTCTCTCTCTCTCTTTCTCTCTCTCTCTCTCATTCTCTCTCTCTTCCAAGCAGCTCAGCAGGGTGTTCAGATAAGCAATTTTCTCTGTCTTAAACTCTCTTTGCAAATCTCTTTGTCTAGTCTTCTCCTACTCATGATTTATATTTCAATTTTAATATCATTTCCTGGAGAGGTATTCCTTTACCCATCAGTTTAAATTAGGTGTCCCTGTTTTAGATATGGATATAGATGATGTAGATGTAGATATAGATGTATACACAATTAATTGTGAAGTTATTTGGTTAAGTTTCCCTATTCAGTTGTACATTCAATGAGTGCAGGGATCATCATTTGCTCAACATCTAGCATAGTACCTGACACACAGAAGGCACAAAATAATTTTTGAATAAAAAAAGGCTCAAGTCTCATTACCTCAGCCAGATGATCAAGGTCACCATCAACAGTCATGGTAATATGTAGCCTCCATTTGATGTAGTGAGAATGGCACATTCACTTCTGTGGTCTTCATCCCCAGAACTCATTTGAAAACCAGCAGACAAATCTCAATTGAGAAACATTTTAAAAAATATTAGACCAGTATTTTTCAAAATTGTCAAAGTCATCAAAACAGAGAGTGTGAGAAACTGTCATAACCAAGAGGAGCCTAAGGAGGCATGACTACTAACTATAATGTGCTGTGCTGAATGGGATCCCCAAACAGAAAAAGGACATTAGGTTAATACTAAGGAAATCTGAATGAAGAATGAACTTTAGTTAGTAACAAAGTATCAATGTTCACTCAGTTGTAATAAATAGATCAATACTAACATAAGATAATAATAATAGTGGCAACTAGGTATAGGGCGAATGGGAGCTCTCCGTACTAAATTTGAAATCTTTCTGTAAATTTAAAATTATTTCAAAATAAAAAGTTTATTTAAAAAATATTCAAATCTCAATTCTCTTTTCTCTACATAAGTGTTTACTGAGCATATACTATACCCTTGATCTATGGCAAGATTATGAGTTATTTGAGCTAGAATGGAGTTTAAGGGTGTCATGGTCCCCTTTTTTTATTTTATTCATGAAGAACCTAAAGTAAAAGGGCGTTAAGTGATTGCTCAAGATCATATACCCATCAAGTGCAGTATTTAAGACTGGACCCTATCTTTTTAAAATCTCTGTCCAATGTTCTTTCTGACACAGCTTTTAGCTCCTAAAATAAAATATAATACCTTGAAGGAATTAAGTGATTTGATTGGGCCAACTGATAAGACTCTATACATGCAACGACTGTCTAGCAACCTGTATATTTTTTTTCTTTTTTTTTGCCGTACGCGGGCCTCTCACTGCTGTGGCCTCTCCCGTTGTGGAGCACAGGCTCCGGACGCGCAGGCTCAGCGGCCATGGCACACGGGCCCAGCCTCTCCGCAGCATGTGGGATCCTCCCGGACTGGGGCACGAACCCGTGTCCCCTGCATCGGCAGGCAGACTCTCAACCACTGCGCCACCAGAGAAACCCACAACCTGTATTTTTGATAAGCTCTTCAATGTTGATTTTAAGCAGTGTCACCAAAATCCCAAATTAGTTGCTAGGGCCCAGGTTTTGTACTACTCTTTCTATTTCTATATATGTCTCATCTTATGGGTCACTTAATCTCTATAATATGTAAAACTTTTGAACAAAGACCAGCTCCATTTGGAGTATTTGGGGAAGAGGAGGGGAGACAGTGATATTGATTTCAGGGTCTTAGGCTAACTGGTAGTCTGAGTTCATTCTATAATGTAATCTGATGTCTTTTAACATTGTTGCTTATTATATAATTAGAAATGGAAATAATTTATTCAAGAAATAAATATTTATTAGGAGTCCTACTATTTGTCAGACATTATGAAATCAGCGGAGACACACAAATGAAATGATATCTACTTTACCCTCATGGAAGAGGTAGCCATAGGTGGGGAGGTATTCAGTAACCCCCTCCCTTATCTGAGGTTTCATTTTCCACAGTTTCAGTTACCCGAGGTCTATCAAGTTCCAAAAATATCACATGGAAAATTCCAGAAACAAACAATTTGTAAGTTTTTAATTGCATGCATGCCATTCTGAGTATGATGATGAAGTCTTGAACCATCCCTGCTCTGTCCCATCCAGGGATATAATTCATCCCTTTGTCCAGCATATCCAACCCTTTAGTCACTTAGTAGCTGGCTGGGTTATCAGGTTGACTGTCATGGTATTTCAGCAAGGCTGGTATTCAAGTAACCCTTATATTACTTAATGGCCCCTAAGCACAAGAGTAGTGATGTTGGCAATTTAGATATTCTCTTACAGTGCCTAATTTATGAATTAAACTTTATGATAGGTATGTATGGATAGGAAAAAACATAGTATATATAGAGTTTGGTACTATCTTCAGTTTCAGGTATCCACTGGGGATATTGACACATATCCCTCATGAATAAGGGGGGACAACTATATATATTATCAAGTGATTTAGGTCATTTAGGGTTGTGATGATATGATTGGGGGACAGAATTGTAGGGGCACAGAGGATGAAGTGGTCATTTCCCTCAGTGGTCGGGACTGGTTTTACAGAAGAGGTGATAGTCATTGCTTACATATTCTACAATTTTAATATGACTTTTCACAGAAACTGTGTTCAGTTGCAAGAAGTAAATACAATTGATATTTGACACCATACTCTTTCTCAGTATTCCGTGTTACCTGTGAAGACCATTATTTGCCCATTCTTGGTCTGTATGATTCAGAAATGGCACCACTCCTGATTTCAGGGATATATCAGGAGGATTAGTTTGATCACTGACATATTATTGATCCATTATCATAACTCCAATTATCCTGTTCCAACAATGATTGGTGCAGGAATATACATATCTCCCAAATTGATTTGATTCCAATGAATCCCAGGACTTTGATGGATGCCTTTTCCCTTGGACCTACTGGCAGAAAGAAGTAAGCCATGAAGTGTCAGGGACCATCATAAGTAGCCTGAGGATAAACCCAACAAGCAGAAGGCTAAACCAAGAGGTGGAGAGAAAAAATACCTTATGGTATTATTTGAATTCCTGGATTAAGTCTGGCCTAATGTTAAATTTATGCCTGGACTTTCCAGTTATATGAGATAATAAGTTTCCTTCATTGAGAACGTCAGTTTGGGTTTTGTTTTTTCCCATGTGCAGTTGGAAGTACCCTACTATACAATAAAGCAGGCAGTACAGAGACTAATTCACAAAAGCATACTCTGATTCAGAATACATGAGAACTTCATCTACATCAGTGGTTGGCAAATAGTGGCCAATGGACCAAACCCATTCGAAGCCATTTTGGCTGTCAAGAGGAGTTAGAGGAGCTAGCCCAGCATCAAGGCCTGTTTTAAAAGGCTGCTGAAGCATCAGGTAAAAAGATTTAACTTCTGAAGGTAACACAGCAAGTCTTCCCACTGTAGTAGATCTCAAAACCATCTACTTAATCTTGATCTGCATTTGACAGAAGACTGCTTTCCTTTTTATCTAGCATTCTAATCCTCATTGTTGTGCATGCAAATAAGTCTGTTTTGCATTAAAAAAAACAAAAAACTTTATTTACAAAACACCTAAACTCCCACAGGGAGAAGCCTGTTAGCCTGTTATAGAAGCCTGTCTTACATTTGCATATATAGCTATAATTAACTATACAAGTCTCTATAAAAATTACATATATATGTAACTCTATATGTAACTCTATATATGTAACTATATATAAAATTAAAACTAAAACTCTATAATTGTAACTATTTGTTTGTTTATTTATTTATTGTCATTCCAGGACTTTGTGCTAAATAAGCAGAAATACGCTCCTGCTCAAGCATGTTTCAGATCTGGTTGTATTGATATAACAGTGACCTTGAGATAAGACCAAATTTTTCACAATAGACACAATATGTAAATTTAACTCAAATTTAGCTGGGGAGATTAATTCTCTGAGGTGAAATATGAGGAAAAGTCCATTTTTAATAAAAACTGAGCCAATAGAAAAATTCCAGTTAAAGCACTATATTAATAAACCATTATCTCTAGCTCATGAAAACATATTACAATGAAAATTTTGCTGTGAGAGATGAGCTTAATGAAAAGAGTTCTCCAAAAATTAAAATGAATGTAAACACTCTACTTAAGAATATGGGCTCTTCAGCCTAATTGCCTAGGATCAAATGTTATCTCTGGCAATTAATTGCTGTGTATCCTGTGGCAAGTTGCTTAACCTCTCTGTGCTTCTATTTCCTCATCTGCTAAAAAGAGATAATAGTAGTACCTGCCTCAGAGGGTGGTTGTGGATATTAAATGAGATAATACATGTAAAGTGTTTAGTATAGTGCCTGGCACAGAATAAGCCCTCAGTATGTGCTACCTACTATGACCACACTTTAGTTATATATCCACACTTTCTTTTATTGTATTATGCCTACATATTTTCTAGAGCTTAATTTATTTACTGACTAAACTCAAAATTCTTTAAGACATTATTCTTCAGCATATTCAGCATTATTCTTCAGCATAAGAGGAGATCAAAATAAATAATGAATCCTAAAAATAAATCCTAAAAACAATTAAAATTGTTTTTATTCCATGAGTTTCAAGGAGTCAACGTTTTCAGAAGCCAAAAAAAGGATAAAATCATTGGCTTGAAGCACATCTGAGTTAGCTTGTATGGAGTAAAAATTACACTGACAGAATTTGAAAGAGAACTAAATCCATAGGAATGTGCTCCCTGTGGCCCAATCTCCAATTCTGGATACTGTCTAATTGCCAGCATCTCTCGTAGTGCCTTAAAGATGTTAATCATCTCTATATTTTTCATGGGAGAAGATTAGGGGCATTTAGGAATGTGAGATGACTATAACTGAATTAAAATGTATAAATGAATGGGAACGTGGAAATGTAAGACCGCATGGTCATTGTTCATACAGCAGAGGGAATGACAAGCCTGCTCTACAGTCATGGTTTGGAAACCTATTCCAGCCTCTCCACTGGGAGGCCTATTGCTGCTGCCCTGACTAAGTCCTCAGACCCATAGTTTGGGTTAGCAAAATATTTGATGGAGGCTGCTGTCAGCAAAGCATCAAGGGGCTGATGATGAGGTGGGTGGAGTGATGAGAGTCGCTGAAGTTCTCCGATGATTACACAGGAGCTTTGCTAAAAAGATTTTTTGCTCTTGGATCAGGTCCAGACAGACATGAGTCACCATTCCTGCAAGGTACAGTGTGATGGTGGCGGTTAGGAGCTCTGGCTCTGCCTTCAAACTGTCTGGGTTTGATCCTGACTCAATCAACTGCTTCTTACCTGCATAGACCTTAGCAAATCATTTGAAAAGTGTGTGCCTGAATATGTAACCAGGCAGAAACATAATGGGGCCTTCCCAGGATAGTGGTGCTGTACACCAGTGCTGAATCGAATCTTGGAGACAGAGTTTTGGGTGAAATAGAAAAGAATAGCTTATTGCTTCACCAGGCAATGTGGGACACAGCAGGCTAGTGCCCTCAAATACTGTGTGTCCCAACCCCAGAGGGATTTGGTAGGAGTTTTATAGCAATGGTTCAAGGGTGGAGTTGCTGATAAGGTTCATGGTGTGTGCAGGCCCAGCACCCCTTTAATCTGGTCTCAGGTGATCTCCGAGGTTATCAAACTGTGACCTTCTCTCTGGAATGAAGAATGCATCAAGTAGCTAACATCTTCCACTTGTTGGGTGTTTTAGTTCTGCAGAAGAGCTCAAAAATATTGTTATGTGTATATCTTGAGGCGGAACTAGGACCCTGCCCCAAGGCTCCACTATTGTTTTGTTTTTGTTTTTGTTTTTGTTTTTGTTTTTGTTTTTGTTTTTGTGGTACGCGGGCCTCTCACTGTTGAGGCCTCTCCCGTTGCAGAGCACAGGCTCCAAATGCGCAGGCTCAGCGGCCATGGCTCACGGGCCCAGATGCTGCGCGGCATGTAGGATCTTCCCGGACTGGGGTCCGAACCCGCATCCTCTGCATCGGCAGGCGGACTCTCAACCACTGCATCAACAATAGTGGGGAAGCCCCACTATTGTTTTTTGACTGCTCCTCCTTTGTCTCTGCATCCCCTCCCTTCCCTGATGAGCAACTGTCTGATCCTGCCCTTTGGAACTCAGGGAAGGAACTCAAAGAGGCTGAAGCATATTTCCTACAAACACTAAAAGGGGGACACAGAAAGGCTTCCATGCCCAGGAGCCCGACAGTGTCCTTCTCATTTTTTATAGAACCCCCATGTCCTCTGCCTGCCTGTTGTCTGTAGAAAAACTTTAGCCTCCTAGGCCTTCCCCAAGTTCCAAATAATAAATTTAATCAGGGAAATGAGAAAATGCAGAAATGAAGCAAAACACTGAAGCAAGATATAATAATAATTGTTCGGCCATTAAAGTAAAGGCTTTAGTTCCTCCTCAAAGGCTATAGATAATATTCTGGTTTTGAGCTGTTTTGCAGATACTGAAACCCCTACCAGGTGGAAGAAGTTAACTCTATTTTGCCCACAAGTATGTAGACCTCAGACTGGTTGGAACCAGAAGGTTGATGGTGTTGACTCCAGATTATCTCACCACCAACCAGTCAGAAGAAGGTCCACGAGCTGATCACACACCCCACAAACCCCCCTCCCTCATCCTGTCTTAAAAACCTTTCCCTGAAAGCCATCAGGGAGTTCGGGTTTTTTGATCCCTAGCTGCCTGGACTCCATGCATGGTGCCCTGCAATAAATGTGGCACTTTCCTTCACCACAACCCAGTATCAGTGGATTGGCTTTACTGCGTGTGGGTGAGCAGACCCACGTTTGGTTTGATAACAAACATACTCATCTTATTTAAAATATAATACCTACCTAATAGGGTCATTATGATGGATAAGAAAAGTAAGATCCCCCCCACCCCCTGCCCTGCCCTGTACCTATCTGTCGCTGAGACCAATGGCACAAAATAAGCACCTCATATCTATTACCATTATTTTTTATGAAAACTCCCATCACATCTCCATTTCTCCTGGAAACCTCAGAGAAGTCAAGGTTCACTAGGGTCTTAAAAGTCCCCCTCTCTCAGACATGGCAAGCTAAACAAAGTATTGCTGAAGTATCCACTTAAATGGAATCTTTCACAGATCTAATAAAAAGCTGGCCTTTTCAAGTCTGCCTCCATCTGATTCTTTTAATCTACTTTAAAATATTAGACAGAACTATATTTATAACAGGCATTTCATCATTGAGCACTGTAATCAGAAAACCTGAATTGTGTTTAGGCTTCCACTTGACTGCAGCAGCATACTAATTTAGTGAACTCCTCCACCAGGACCATGAGAGAGGGAGAGGAGACAGTGTCCTCATTGGACTAGCTATCCAGTTATTGACTGCACTGTCCAACTTGACCTTTAGGGACCAGACATCAAAGCACTGAGGTACTATTAAGTCTTCTGTTATTTTCCACAAGTGGAATGGTTTTAATGTTTGAAACAGAATCGTCTTGAGAAAGGCCATTCTAGTTGAAGCTTTCTGAAGACAAAGAGGTGGGCGAGGCAGACATGTCAAGAAAGAAGCAAAGTGACTTCGGTTAATACAGATGAGTTGGTTTTGATAATCACATTGTACTTATATTAAAGTAGGAAAATATATGTCTGTTTAACCATATTCAAAATTGGCCAGACTAAACGAGCAGACATTCCTAGTGATAGGCTGCTATTGGCATAAAAAAAAATTCCATAAAACATTTTAAGCTCAAATGATTAGATTTTTAACTTTATAAATATTGAAGACAAGGTAAAGCTTCTAACCACTTAATGCTGTAAATGACTACAATCAATCACCAGAAAGTAGATGGAGGCCATCTGCAAAGAGGCTGGAAAAGATCAATATGGTCTCTGAGCAACAGACCTGCATACTGCAAGATCGTGCAGCCATCTGGGACCTTTTAATCTTTGACATGACCCAATAAACCAAGGTAGGGTCACTCTCTGCATTTCCATAATGCTAACTCAGAGAACATAATTCCCAAAGACAAAGATGTCCATACTTATCAAATAAATATGAGGGGAATGAACACTGAATGCAAGATAGCAAAATAGCGAGTTAATTAAATTATATCTGTGGCAAAGTATATATATATATATATATATATATTAGTTTCTGCTATATAACAAAGTGAATCAGCTATACATATACATATACCCCATATCCCCTCCCACTTGCATCTCCCTCCCACTCTCCCTATCCCACCCCTCCAGGTGGTCACAAAGCACGGAGCTGAACTCCCTGTGCTATGCGAATACTTCCCACTAACAATCTATTTTAAATTTGGTAATGTATGTATATCAATGCCACTCTCTCGCTTTATCTCAGGTTACCCTTCCCCCTCTCCATGTTCTCAAGTCCATTTCTACATCTCTGTCTTTATTCCTCTTCTCCCCCTAGGTTCTTCAGAACCTTTTTTTTTTTTTTTTAGATTCCATATATATGTGTTAGCATATGGTATTTGTTTTCCTCTTTCTCATTTAACTCATTCACTCTGTATGACAGACTATGGGTCCATCCACCTCACTACAAATAACTCAATTTCGTTTCTTATTATGGCAGAGTAATGTTCCTTTGTATATATATGCCACATCTTCTTTATTCATTCATCTGTCAATGGACACTTAGGTTGCTTCCATATCCTGGCTATTGTAAATAGTGTTGCACTGAATATTGTGGTACATGAATTTTTTGAATTATGGTTTTCTCAGGGTATATGCCAGGTAGTGGGATTGCTGGGTCATATGGTAGTTCTATTTTTAACTTTTTAAGGAACCTCCATTTGTTCTCCATAGTGGCTCTATCAATTTACATTCCAACCAATAGTGCAAGAGGGTTCCCTTTTCTCCACAACCTCTCCAGCATTATTGTTTGTAGATTTTTTGATGAAGGCCATTCTGACCGGTGTGAGGTGGTACATAATTGTACTTTTGATTTGCATTTCTCTAATGATTAGTGATGTTGAGCATCCTTTCATGTGTTTGCAATCTATATATCTTCGTTGGAGAAATGTTTATTTAGATGTTTTGCCCACTTTTGGATTGGGTTGTTTGTTTTTTTGAAATTGAGCTGCATGAGCTGCTTGTATACTCTGGAGATTAATTCTTTGTCAGTTGCTTGGTTTGCAAATATCTTCTCCCATTCTGAGGGTTGTCTTTTTGTCTTGTTTATGGTTTCCTTTTCTGTGCAAAAGCTTTTAAGTTTCATTAGGTCCCATTTGTTTATTTTTATTTTTATTTCCATTTCTCTAGGAGGTGGGTCAAAAGGATCTTGCTGTGATTTATGTCATAGAGTGTTCTGCCTATGTTTTCCTCTAAGAGTTTTATAGAGTCTGCCCTAACATTTTAGTCATTAACCCATTTTGAGTTTATTTTTGTGTATGGTGTTAGGGAGTGTTCTAATTTCATTCTTTTACATGTAGCTTTCCAGTTTTCCCAGCACCACTTATTGAAGAGGTTGTCTTTTCTCTATTGTATATTCTTGCCTCCTTTATCAAAGATAGGGTGAACATATGTGTGTGGGTTTATTTCTGGGCTTTCTATCCTGTTCCATTGATCTATATTTCTGTTTTTGTGCCAGTACCATACTGTCTTAATTACTGTACCTTTGCAGTATAGTCTGAAGTCAGGGAACCTGATTCCTCCAGCTCCAACTTTCTTTCTCAAGATTGCTTTGGCTACTCAAGGTCTTTTGTGTTTCCATACAAACTGTGAAATTTTTTGTTCTAGTTCTGTGAAAAATGCCAGTGGTAGTTTGATAGGGGTTTCACTGTATCTGTAGATTGCTTTGGGTAGTACAGTCATTTTCATAATGTTGATTCTTCCAATCCAAGAACATGGTAAATCTCTCTATCTACTTATATCATCTTTAATTACTTTCATCAGGGTCTTATAGTTTTCTGCAAAGAGGTCTTTTTTCTCCTTAGGTAGGTTTATTCCTAAGTATTTTATTCTTTTTGTTGCAATGGTAAATGGGAGTGTTTCTTTAATTTCTCTTTCAGATTTTTCATCATTAGTGTATAGGAATGCAAGAGATTTCTATGCATTAATTTTGTATCCTACTACTTTACCAAATTCATTGATTAACTCTACTAGTTTTCTGGTAGCATATTTAGGATTCTCTATGTATAGTATCATGTCATCTGCAAACAGTGACAGTTTTACTTCTTTTCCTATTTGGATTCTTTTTATTTCTTTTTCTTCTCTGACTGCTGTGGCTAAAACTTCTAGAACTATGTTGAATAATAGTGATGAGAGTAGACAAACTTGTCTTGCTCCTGTTCTTAGAGGAAATGGTTTCAGTTTCTCACCATTGAGAACAATGTTGGCTGTGAGTTTGTCATATATGGCCTTAATTATGTTGAGGTAAGTTCCCTCTACGCCTACTTTCTGGAGAGTTTTTTTTATCATAAATCGGTATTGAATTTTGTCAAAAGCGTTTTCTGTATCTGTTGAGATGATCATATGGTTTGTATCCTTCAATTTGTTAATATAGTGTATCACATTGATTGATTTGTGTATATTGAAGAATACTTGTATTCCTGGGATAAACTCCACTTGATCATGGTGTATGATCCTTTTAATGTTCTGTTGGATTCTCTTTGCTAGTATTTTGTTGAGGATTTTTGCATCTATGATCATCAGTGATATTGCCCTGTAGTTTTCTTTTTTTGTAACATTTTTGTCTGGTTTTGGTATCAGGGTGATGGTGACCTCACAGAATGAGTTTGGGAGTGTTCTTCCCTCTGCTATATTTTAGAAGAGTTTGAGAAGGATAGGTGTTAGCTCTTCTCTAAATGTTTGATAGAATTCACCTGTGAAGCCATCTGGTCCTGGGCTTTTTTTTTGTTGGAAGATTTTTAATCACAGTCTCAATTTCAGTGCTTATGAATGGTCCGTTTATATTTTCTATTTCTTCCTGGTTCAGTCTTGGCAGGTTGTGCATTTCTAAGAATTTGTCCATTTCTTCCAGGTTGTCCATTTTACTGGAATATAGTTGCTTGTAGTAATCTCTCATGATCCTTTGTATTTCTGCAGTGTCAGTTGTTACTTCTTTTTCTTTTTTTTCTTTTTTTTAAAATTTATATTTATTTATTTATTTTTTTTTTTGGCTGTGTTGGGTCTCCGTTTCTGCGCAAGGGCTCCCTCTAGTTGCGGCGAGCGGGGGCTACTCCTCATCGCGGCGCACGGGCCTCTCACCGTCGTGGCCTCTGTTGTTGCAGAGCACAGGCTCCAGATGCGCAGGCTCATTGGCTGTGGCTCACGGGCCCAGTCGCCCCGCGGCACGTGGGATCCTCCCGGACCGGGGCACGAACCCGTGCCCCCTGCATCGGCAGGCAGACCCCCAACCACTGCGCCACCAGGGAAGCCCGTTACTTCTTTTTCATTTCTAATTCTATTGACTTGAGTCTTCTCCCTTTTTATCTTGATGAATCTGGCTAATGGTTTATCAATTTTGTTTATCTCCTCAAAAAAACAGCCTTTAGTTTTGTTGATCTTTGCTATTGTTTTCTTCATTTCTTTTTCACTTATTTCTGATCAGATCTTTATGATTTCTTTCCTTCTGCTAACTTTGGGGTTTCCTTGTTCTTCTTTCTCTAATTGCTTTAGGTGTAAGATTAGCTTGTTTATTTGAGATGTTTCTTGTTCCCTGAGGCAGGATTATTGCTATAAACTTCCCTCTTAGAATTGGTTTTGCTGCATCCCACAGTTTTTGGGTGGCCATGTTTTCATTGTCATTTGTTTCTAGGTATTTTTTGATTTCCTCTTTGATTTCTTCAGTGATCTCTTGGTTCTTAAGTAGTGTATTGTTTAGTCTTCATGTGTTTGTATTTTTTACAGTTTTTTTCCTGTAATTGATATCTAGTCTCCTAGAGTTGTGGTCAGAAAAGATACTTGACATAATTTCAATTTTCTGAAATTTACCAAGGCTTGATTTGTGACCCAAGATATGATCTATAATGGAGAATGTTCCATGAGCACTTGAGAAGAAAGTGTATTCTGTTGTTTTTGAATGGAATGTCCTATAAATATCAATTAATTCCATCTTGTTTGATGTGTCATTTAAAGCTTGTGTTTCCTTATTTATTTTCATTTTGGATGATCCTTCCATTGGTGAATGTGGGGTGTTAAAGTTCCCCACTATGATTGTGTTACTGCTATATATAAAATAGATAATAAGGACCTACTGTATATCACAGGGAACTCTACTCAATACTCTATAATAACCTATATGAGAAAAAAATCTAAAAAATAATGGATAGTGGATATATGTATATGTAAAACTGATTCACTTTGCTATATACCTGAAACTTGCACAACATTGTAAATCAACTATACTCCAATAAAAAAAAAATTAAAAAGCCCTAAACTGCGTTTTTTCTTTAGACCTTTTTCTCTTACATTGTGAATACCCACTCTGAAATCAAAGGAAGTCAGGCTGCATATCAGTGGCTCATGTGTCCTTCCATTCACAGCCAGGAGCCAAGCTTGTACACCCTGAGTCCACAGGAGCTAGGACCCGAAAAAAATGAGAAAATGGTTTCAGTGGGATTAAGAATGAGCCCATCCCAGGCCTTGGCTCAAGGAGGGGCAGCCACATCAGTAGCTCTTACTAACTGTGCTCAGAGATCAGAATCATTTGTTGGAAAGACAAAGGCACCTATCAACATAGTGGAATAGTGGACAGAACTAATTTGGCCTTATCATCAGCAATAAACAGCTTTATTTATTGCTCCAGTCTCTTGGATTAGAAAGAGAATTAACTTAAAGTAAATATTAATAAAACTGAGAATTCTTTTTAATTTTTTTGGATTATCTGATCTGTTACTACAAATGCATAGCAATGTATTAAAACATTAGTCAAAGCACAGACAAGAAATTAGGGTAAATGACACAGACTTTCTTCTCTATCATGGAAAGAATTTTAAGCATGTCAAAATTCAGCAAAGAATTCATCTTTTAATACTTAGCTTAATTAAAGATTCAACATCATTCACAGTAGGAATAGGGAGATAATCTCTTAATGGGATATAGGATTTGTGAGTATATGAAGGATTGTGGTTGGGCATGACCATGAATTTTCTCTAACCATTGAGGTTTTCATAAATTTATGATTCATCTAACTCATTCTTGAACTGCTTAAAGGACCCATATTATATTATTTTCCCTGAAGGGCAAAGACTAATTTCCTATTCATTTATAGTCAATAAATAATCACTGAGATACAGACATTGTATTATTTGGAGGATTTTGTATAACTTGGCATATTTTAGGAGTTTCTGTTAATTCCTATTAGGTAGAATTCTGCACAAGTGAGTTACCCTGTGGCTAGACATACTATCAGGCATTTCAATTTCTGCGATCCTGTCCAGACTTTTTCCGAAGACTGCTGCCTTGATGTAGACCACTTTATTCCTGTCACCTTGAACCCTTGATATTTGATGAAATATTTTTATGATTTTAGATTTCTTACTAACGGAATCACTAGCAATTTATCCATGATGGATTGAGAGATAGTGATTTTGTTGGTAGATAGAGAAGGTGATAGAGTAGCTAGAATTAAAACCCAGCAGGATCCTGTGTGGCTCCTGGGCATGGAAGCCTTTCTGTTCCCTCATTTCTTGTAGGAAACAGACTCTGACCACCATGACTTGCCCTGGGTTTGAAATGGCAGATTCTAACCAACAGGGAAAGGAGGGGGATGCAGGGATGGGGGAGGGGCAGCTAGGAAACAATAATGTGGCCTTGGGACAGGGTCTTTTTGCCACCTCAAGGGATACACATAACAGTGTCTTTAAGCTCTTTAAGATGTCACCATTCTTTATACCAAAGAAGGACCATCTGAGCCTACATTAAAGGAATCAGGGAAGCTCATCAAGAAGATTACGTGAGACCAGATGAGAGGAGTGAAGGCCCCCCCGCACACACCCTAATCTTATCAGGAACCCTGCCCTTGAACATTGCTATACAACTCCTCATTAAATCCTCTCAGGTGGGGACACATAGTTTTTTAGGGCAGGAACCCACTGTGTCCCCCTTTGTCTGGCAAAGCAATAAAGCTCTTCTTTTCTACTTCACCCAAAACTCTGTCTCCGAGATTCGATTTGACACTGGTGCACAGAGGCCGAGCTTTCAGCAACAGAATGAAAAGTGTGACTTATGAATGTAAGACAGACAGGGAAAAAACAAAAACAAAAAACAGTTCTAGGTAAACAAGAGGTAAAAATAATAGTACTATAATCAGAAACACATAGACTACCTAAATCTAAGAGCATGAGAAGGAGGGAGAGAAAGGGAGAGAGGGAAGGAGGTAGAGAAAGTGATAGAAATGCACAAATAGAATTTCCTCTCCTCCTCATTTTAAAACATTTATGTCAACTCTGATTTAATTAGAGTACATTGCAATGTCTCCCTAGCAACAGTCTCTTATTGGTCACCCAGACCGCGTGTGATTCCATGAAATCCAGGTCAACCTTATGCCTAAACACAGAGCTCCACCATCACCCTCATGATAAGATAAGCAGAAACAGCTTAAGGGGACAGCAATAAGACCCATTCCTTTTTCCAATTAGGGCCTAATGATCTTTCCTAAGGGGCTACCTTATCAAATACACCCAGACAGAACCAATCTCTTCTTGCCAATTAAGCTCTCCTTTTTTAAAGTTAGATCAGTAAAAACATTACTGAGTTATTTGTTGCCTCAAATATGAATATAAGCCTGCATAAAAGTAATCCTAAACTGCAGAGACACATCTGGAGAGAATGTCTTGGGGCAAAATCTCCTGAGACCTCCTAAAGAGCCATATTCAAAGTTAAGCAAGACTTGAAACTGTCTCCATTAAGGCTTAGTTGAAAGGACATTTTTAATTTTAAATTACAAAATCAACCATGAGGAGATCCTATAGCATAAAATCAAGGATGGCACCATAGAAATTGTGAAGAGAACAATTTTAATGTCATAATAGGTTGTTAAACTTTACTGAAAAGAAAAGAAAAAGAAAAAGAAAACTCTATCATTCAATAGCAAATTGAAAGATTGTTCAGGATTCAGCACACTTTTTATCCACGTACGGGGGGGATGCCCAAGCTGCTTTAGCTTCTATAAAGTGCTAAAGTGTCTCTGATATTTTAAGTAAGATTTTATTGCCTGGTATGTATCTATACTCTTATTTCTTTGTTCGTTTACTCTCTCAAGACTGCAGGCTTCACAGAAGGAGTCTAGGATAAAAATATATCTTAAGGCAAGTTGTCGATATTAAGTGAAATCTAACATTTCCTTTTATTGTGATGTATGATTTCTCCTAGTATAATGAGTGTCCTCAAATTTGTGCCAAGTGAAGCATTCCTTTTAGCATATCTATCTGGAGATGAGGATAAGCTACACACTGCTATGGTATTTGCTGAATTTCCAAGGAAAAAATGTCCACTGCTGGAAGACACACTCACCACCCACCTACTGGAACATCTGGAATGGGAATTTAGAAGCTACCAAGATGTCATTAAAACTGGGTTGCAGCACTTCTTGTGTTGCCAAATTCTCTTACAAACGCATCTTCCCACAAAAATCCTATGCCACTGCAGACTTAGGATCCAAAGTAAGGGAATTATTTATTTTATTGTTGTTGTACCATACAGATAGTGAAATGTGACACTGTTTCTTTTCCTAGGAACTGACAACAGGGACCAGACCTTAAATCACTTCGCTTTGAATGTAACTTGACTTCCACTTCTCATGGGACACAGTGATAGGAGTCAGCCAGAGTGTGAAGCTTAAGCTGATTAAATGGACAACAGTGAAAGATCTTTGTGTCCTGAAGTCAAGGAGGTTTCAGCCATTCCAAAGATATTCATGTGGAAATGATTTTTGTCTTTACTTCTTTGGTCTGGGTCATAATTCTGTTGGTTTCTGTCAGTTCAATAAACATTGAATATTTATTTTGCTCCAAACATGGCAACAGATACTGGGGGTATAAAGACGAATATTAACTCAGGGCCCTGCCACTGCAGTGTTAACAAGGACCTCAGATTCACTCATTCATAAATTCACTACAACATGGTAAAAGGTAGGAAAAGTCGAGAAAAGGGGTGCTTAGGTTTGGGTGGAGTTGTGAAGCAGGAGGCTGTCTGCTTATTTTTAAGAAGCACTGTAGGAAAGGCTGAAGCTGGGTGTTAAGATCTGTGATTTTTCTTCAGAGAACACATTTACTCGTACCCTTGATATTTACTGAATGACTAGTCTGTGTTCAAATTATCTTGAAGTCTATTTGTGAAGAAAAACAGGTAAACTACTATTACACAATAAGAGAAGTATTGTGATAGAAATGTAAGTAGTTGTGGGTTGAACAGGCTCCTCAAAATTCATGTGTTAAAGTCCTAACCTAGTACATCAGAATGTGACCTTCTGTGGAGATAGAGTCTTTACAGAGATAATTAAATTAAAATTAGATTATTAGCGGTTGACGAAGATGGTGGAAGACTAAGACGCGGAGATCACCTTCCTCCCCACAGATACATCAGAAATACATCTACATGTGGAACAACTCCTAAAGAATACCTACTGAACACTGGCAGAAGACCTCAGACTTCCCAAAAGGCAAGAAACTCCCCACGTACCTGGGTAGGGCAAAAGAAAAAAGAATAAACAGAGACAAAAGGATAGGGATGGAACCTGTACCAGTGGGAGGGAGCCGTGAAGGAGGAAAGGTTTCCACTCACTAGAAGCCCCTTCGCGGGTGGAGACTGCGGGTAGCGGAGGGGGGAAGCTTCGGAGCCACGGAGGAGAGCATAGCAACAGGGGTGCGGAGGGCAAAGCAGAGAGATTCCTGCACAGAGGATCAGTGCCGATCGGCACTCACCAGCCCGAGAGGCTTGTCTGCTCACCCGCCGGGGCGGGCGGCCCTGGGAGCTGAGGCTCGGGCTTCGGTCGGAGCGCAGGGAGCGGACTGGGGTTGGCGGCGTGAACACAGCCTGAAGGGGTTAATGCACCACGGATAGCCGGGAGGGAGTCCGGGAAAAGGCTTGGACCCACCGAAGAGGCAAGAGACTTTCTTGCCTCTTTGTTTCCTGGTGCGCGAGGAGAGGGGATTAAGAGCACCGCTTAAAGGAGCTCCAGAGACGGGCGTGAGCCGCCTCTAACAGCGCGGACCCCAGAGACGGGCATGAGACGCTAAGGTTGCTTCTGCCACCACCAAGTAGCCTGTGTGCGAGCACAGGTCACTGTCCACGCCCCTCTTCCGGGGAGCCTGTGCAGCCCGCCACTGCCAGGGTCCCGTGATTCAGGGACCACTTCGCGGGAGAACGCATGGCGTGCCTCAGGCTGGTGCAACATCACACTGGCCTCTGCCGACGTAGGCTCGCCCCGCACTCCGTACCCCTCCCTCCCCCTGGCCTGAGGGAGCCAGAGCCCCCGAATCAGCTGCTTGTTTAACCCCGTCCTGTCTGAGCGAAGAACAGACGCCCTCCGGCGACCTACATGCAGAGGCGGGGCCAAATCGAAAGCTGAGCCCCGGGAGCTGTGAGAACAAAGAAGAGAAAGGGAAATCTCTCCCAGCAGCCTCAGGAGCAGTGGATTAAATCTCCACAAGCAACTTGATGTACCCTGCATGTGTGGAATACCTGAAAAGAAAACGAATCATCCCAAAATTGAGGAGATGGACTTTGCGAGCAAGATTTATTATTTTTTTCCCCTTTTCTTTTTTGTGAGTGTGTATGTGTATGCTTCTGTGTGAAATTTTGTCTGTATAGCTTTGCTTTCACCATTTGTCCTAGGGTTCTTCTGTCCGTCCTTTTTTTTTTTTTTTTTTTACTTAAAAATGTTTTTTTCTTAATAATTATTTTTTTAATTTTAATTATTTTATTTTATCTTACTTTATTTTATTTTATCCTCTTTCTTTCTTTGTTTCTATTTCTTCTCCCATTTATTCGGAGCCGTGTGGATGAAAGGCTCTTGGTGCTCCAGGCAGGAGTCAGTGTTGTGCCTCTGAGGTGGGAGAGCCAACTTCAGGACACTGGTCCACAAGAGACTTCCCAGTTCCATGTAATATCAAATGACGAAAATGTCCCAGAGATCTCCATCTCAACACCAAGACCCAGCTTCATTCAACGACCAGCAAGTTATAGTACTGGACACGCTATGCCAAACAACTAGCAAGAGAAGAACACAACCCCACCCATTAGCAGAGAGGCTGCCTAAAATCATAATAAGGCCACAGACACCCCAAAACACACCACCAGACGTGGACTTGCCCACCAGAAAGACAAGATCCAGCCTCATCCACCAGAACACAGGCACTAGTCCCCTCCACCAGGAAGCCTACACAACCCACTGAACCAACTTTTGCCACTGGAGACAGACACCAAAAAACAATGGGAACTACAAACCTTCAGCCTGCAAAAAGGAGACCCCAAACACAGTAAGGTATGCAAAATGAGAAGACACAGAAACACACAGCAGATGAAGGAGCAAGGTAAAAACCCACCAGACCTAACAATTGAAGAGAAAATAGGCAGTCTAACTGAAAAAGAGTTCAGAATAATGATAGTAAAGATGATCCAAAATCTTGGAAATAGAATAGAGAAAATGAAAGAAACATTTAACAAGGACCTAGAAGAACTAAAGGGGAAACAAGCAATGATGAAAAACACAATAAATGAAATTAAAAATACTCTAGATGGGATCAATAGCAGAATAACTGAGGCAGAAGAAAGGATAAGTGACCTGGAAGATAAAGTAGTGGAAATAACTGCTGCAGAGCAGAATAAAGAAAAAAGAATGAAAAGAACTGAGGACAGTCTCAGAGACCTCTGGGACAACATTAAATGCACCAACATTCGAATTATAGGGGTCCCAGAAGAAGAAGAGAAAATGAAAGGGACTGAGAATATATTAGAAGAGATTATAGTTGAACACTTCCCTAATATGGGAAAGGAAATAGTTAATCAAGTCCAGAAAGCACAGAGAGTCCCATACAGGATAAATCTAAGGAGAAACACACCAAGACACATAATAATCAAACTATCAAAATTTAAATACAAAGAAAACATATTAAAGAAGCAAAGGAAATAAAACAAATAACACACAAGAGAATCCCCATAAGGTTAACAGCTGATCTTTCAGCAGAAACTCTGCAAGCTAGAAGGGAGTGGCAGGACATATTTAAAGTGATGAAGGAGAAAAACCTACAACCAACATTACTCTACCCAGCAAGGATCTCATTCAGATTTGATGGAGAAATTAAAACCTTTACAGACAAGCAAAAGCTGAGAGAGTTCAGCACCACCAAACCAGCTTTAAAACAAATGCTAAAGGAACTTCTCTAGGCAAGAAACACAAGAGAAGGAAAAGACCTACAATAACAAACCCAAAACAATTAAGAAAATGGGAATAGGAACATACATATCAATAATTACCATAAAGGTAAATGTGTTAAATGCTCCCACCAAAAGACACAGAGTGGCTGAATGGATACAAAAACAAGACCCATATATATGCTGTGTACAAGAAACCCACTTCAGACCTAGGGACTCATACAGACTGAAAGTGAGGGGATGGAAAAAGATATTCCATGCAAATGGAAATCAAAAGAAAACTGGAGTAGCAATTCTCATATCAGACAAAATAGACTTTAAAATAAAGACTATTAGAAGAGACAAAGAAGGACACTACATAATGATCAAGGGATTGATCCAAGAAGAAGATAAAACAATTGTAAATATTTATGCACGCACCTCAATACATAAGGCAAATACTAACAGCCAAAAAGGGGAAATCGACAGTAACACATTCATAGTAGGGGACTTTAACACGCCACTTTCACCAATGGACAGATCATCAAAAATGAAAATAAATAAGGAAACACAAGCTTTAAATGATACATTAAACAAGATGGACTTAATTGATATTTATAGGACATTCCATCCAAAAACAACATAATACACATTTTTCTCAAGTGCTCATGGAACATTCTCCAGGATAGATCATATCTTGGGTCACAAATCAAGTCTTGGTAAATTTAAGAAAATTGAAATTGAATCAAGCATCTTTTCCGACCACAACGCTATGAGACTAGATACTAGATACAACTACCACTGGCATTTTTCACAGAACTAGAACAAAAAATTTCACAATTTGCATGGAAACACAAAAGACACTGAATAGCCAAAGCAATCTTGAGAAAGAAAGTTGGAGCTGGAGGAATCAGGTTCCCTGACTTCAGACTATACTACAAAGGTACAGTAATCAAGACAGTAGGGCACTGGCACAAAAACAGAAATATAGATCAATGGAACAGGATAGAAAGCCCAGAGATAAACCCACGCACGTACGGTCACCTTATCTTTGATAAAGGAGGCAAGAATATACAGTGGAGAAAAGACAACCTCTTCAATAAGTGGTGCTGGGAAAACTGGACAGCTACACATAAAAGTATGAGATTAGAACACTCCCTAACACCATACACAAAAATAAGCTCAAAATGGATTAAAGACCTAAATGTAAAGCCAGACAGTATAAAACTCTTAGAGGAAAACATAGGCAGGACACTCTATGACATAAATCACAGCAAGATCCTTTTTGACCCACCTCCTAGAGAAATGGAAATAAAAACAAAGGTAAACAAATGGGACCTACTGAAAGTTAAAAGCTTTCGCACAGCAAAGGAAACCATAAACAAGACCAAAAAACAACCCTCAGAATGGGAGAAAATATTTGCAAATGAAGCAACTGACAAAGGATTAATCTCCAAAATTTACAAGCAGCTCATGCAGTTCAATATCAAAAAAACAAACAACCCAATCCAAAAATGGGCAGGAGATATAAACAGACATTTCTCCAAAGAAGATATACAGATTGCCAACAAACACATGAAAGAATGCTCAACATCATTAATCATTAGAGAAATGCAAATCAAAACTACAATGAGATATCATCTCACACTGGTCAGAATGGCCATCATCAAAAAATCTAGAAACAATAAATGCTGGAGAGGGTGTGGAGAAAAGGGAACGCTCTTGCACTGCTCATGGGAATGTGAATTGGTACAGCCACTATGGAGAACAGTATGGATGTTCCTTAAAAAACTACAAATAGAACTACCATACGACCCAGCAATCCCACTACTGGGCATATGCCCAGAGAAAACCATAATTCAAAAAGAATCATGTACCAAAGTGTTCATTGCAGCTGTATTTACAATAGCCAGGACATGGAAGCAACCTAAGTGTCCATGATGAGATGAATGGATAAAGAAGATGTGGCACATATATACAATGGAATATTACTCAGCCATAAAAAGAAATGAAATTGATTTATTTGTAGTGAGGTGGATGGACCTAGAGTTTGTCATACAGAGTGAAGTAAGTCAGAAAGAGAAAAACAAGTATCGTATGCTAACACATATATATGGAATTTAAGAAAAAAAAAAAAAGGTCATGAAGAACCTAGGGTTAAGACGGAAATAAAGACTCAGACTTACTAGAGAATGGAATTGAGGAAATGGGGAGAGGGAAGGGTAAGCTGTGACAAAGTGAGAGAGTGGCATGGACATATATACACTACCAAACGTAAAATGGATGGCTAGTGGGAAGTAGCCGTATAGCACAGGGAGATCAGCTCGGTGTTTTGTGACCACCTAGAGGGGTGGGATAGGGAGGGTGGGAGGGAGGGAGAGGCAAGAGGGAAGAGATATGGGAACATATGTATATGTATAACTGATTCACTTTGTTATAAAGCAGAAACTAACACACCATTGTAAAGCAATTATACTCCAATAAAAAATATAAAACTAAAATTAATTAATTAATTAATTAATTAAAATAAAATTAGATTATTGGCATGGACACTAATCCAATATGACTGGTTTATAAAAAGGAAAAATTTGGAAACAGAGACATGCATTGAAAGAGAAATGTTATGTGAACATGAAGATGACCATCTTTGTAGCCAGAGAAAGGCCTAGAATAGATTCTTTCTTCACAATTGCCCTCAGAAACTAACAACTTTGTAAAGCAATTTTACTCCAATTCAAAAAAAAAAAAAAAAGAAAAGGAAAGAACCAATACTACCAACACCTTCATTTTGGACATCTAGCCTCCAGAGCAATTAGACAATAAATTTCTGTTGTTGAAGCCACTCAGTTTGTGGTACTTTGTAACTACAGCTCCAACAAGCTAATACAGGGATTTATTGTGAACACCAAGAAAAGTATAAGAAAGTTCCAACAGTGACCTTTTATATGTCTTGTGTGAAATCCAGTAACTCAATAAGGTCATTTAATTCCCAAATAAGAGTTGTTCATCTATTTAAAAAATATTCATTAAGTATCTACAATGTAAGATATATTTGCTAGGCATTGTGAGTAAAACACAGAGTGATAAGGACCCTCAGGGAGTTTACAACCTGATGGAGAGAGACAAGCAATAAACAAAATTTAAAATTAAGATTATTTCTGATTGAGATAAAGCAATGAAAGAATAAAAAGGATAATATTATAAAACATAGCCAAGGAGATATGCCTAGATAAGCTTGTCAGGAAAGGACCATACAAAGAGATTAAAAAAAAGTTTATTTGGTATTTACTTTTCAAATCAACAAAGTAAAGTTTAAAGGAGTTTCTTCCAGATGGTTACTGGTTTTATTTCAAATTCATGTGCTGAACAATTAATTTGAATGCATCATTGGGAATTGCCCTTGTAATACCAGGGAATGCCCTTCTTCATAATACTTCTGGGGATTGTAATGTTTATAAAAATATTTGACGCACATGATGGTGAACTACAAAGGATTCTGGTCCCTTTAGATTTTGGGACATGTCTCACAAGAAACAGAGGGGCAGGTAGACATTAGAATCAATTTTAGCAAGTAACATAAAAAAGTAAAAATCCTTTGGGAAAGCTAAAGATTTGGGGCCCCAGAGTGTATGTTGGGTGTTAGGGAACCTATAGCGAGGTCACATAATTAGTTGGGTGAAAGCTTTCTCTTTACACCCTTGTCTGTTATCCACATAACCTGGGTAGACCATCACTGCACCTGCACCATCACTCCCAAGGGTCAGGAAAGCTACTGATCCAGACCAGGGCTAACAATTGTATAAACGTATATCAGTGCAGCCCAAGAATTGGGTGAACCAATTATTACAGTGATCTCAGACTGTTCAGCACAGCCTGGAGCCTCCTCTGCCTCCAAAGTCACCGAGCCAGATAATAATGTAAAAAAGGCATTATGGCTTCTCAGAAAAAAGCAGTGCCTAATGTAAAGTATGTCACATTTTTTTGGTAGGTTAGGGGATGGCAGAGGTGGAAAAATAACACAGTAGGTAACTTGGAATACAGCACTAGAATGCAACATTTTGCCTTGATACCACTTCCTCCCAAAACTCACCTAGAGGAGGACAAGCTAAAATCTAGACTTTTGTCTACTTCAGAAGCATTAAGAGTTATGCCATTTGATAATTACATAGCCCTCAAAGAGATGTGTTAGTATGAATAAGAACTAATTGGAAATATTGAGTATGAAGATATAATTTTAACATAAAAAAACTCAAAAGATCTCCTTTGCCTCTGTTCATTTTGTAGTTTAGGCTGAGGGGAAGCAGTAATCAGGGGAAGATCTTTTTATGATAGTGGCTGGGTTGCAAAAGGGAAAGTAGAAACCCAGGAGGTCTCTTAAGTCTTATTTTCAGAACTGGCACTCTATCATTTCAATTACATTATATTGACTAGAATCAGTCATGTGGCCAAATCCAAATTTAAGGAGATGGAGAGTACTCTAGGCCTGTTTTTGAGGAACTGTGATATTACATGCAAAGGACATGGATAGAGAGATAAGTAAAAAATTGGAGCCAGTATTTCAATATACCTCAGATTGTCACTAAATTTCTCAATGGAGTCACTAGATTTGAGAAGACAGTGGAAAATTATGTTTGAAGTGGTGAAGGAGAGAATATTAGACTAGAATTTTATACCACATTAAATTAATATTGACATACATGTATAAGCTAAAGATACTTCTGAGAATAAAGAGTTCATAAGATTGAATATAAAAATTCTTCTTGGAAAATACTCTCTGAAGAAGTATACAGAAAGAGAAGAAATTAACTAAGGAAAACAATGAGGGACCTAGGGGAAATACATTTACTAATATATTAGTAAATTATATTATTGTCTAAGTAAGTAAGGATCAAGTATAAAACTTGTGTCTATAATCATCTAGAATTAAAGTTTAGTCCAGTGGTTTAGTTTGTCCAATCAACCTGTCTACAATGATGGAAATATACTATCCAATTTGCAGGCCACTAGTAACATGGAACAATTGATCACTTGAAATGTGACCAGTGGAACAAAGAAACTAAATTTTAAATTTTCCTTTATTAAAGAATTTAAATATTTATATGTGGTTAGTGGTTACTGCTTTGGACAGCACAACAATTATAGGGTAGTTAGAAGTGGAGGTTACACCAAGAGAATACACTGAGGTGAGAACATGTTAAGTTACTTGTCTTAATCCAGGAAGTGATATAAGTATTGATAGGTTTAATATATTGAGACATGAATAGAAATATATGCATAGGATTTAATAAGTAACCAAAAAAATGGAAGAGAATGTGTTAAATATAAATCCATAGAGGAAAAATCTCCAATGAAAGGAAAAAGAAGTAGAAGCCAAATAATTTTGACAAATAGAAAACAATAACTAAGATGCAGAAATAAGTATAATTATAATAGTTAATACAATAGCTCTAAGAGGTCAAATGAACTAAAACACTCAGATTGGAAATTAATCAGCATATGCTGTCCTCAAAATAAAGGAAACATAACTATTGACAAAAAGAGAGTAAAAAAAAATTAACAGTACCGTAGTCCTTTCATTCAAATAAATATTTTTATCATCAAAAAAAGATTTCAGGAACAATTTTAACTTCAGCCCTAATAAAGAAATACTCCTGATATTCTGGAATTTCAATGAATATTTGTCATCCTTCTGGATTCCCAGCCTCTGGATTCTCTCCCTATGTTTGACTAATCACCTATTGTATGGCACAGAGCCACCCTAATATAAAGGCATAAAATGCCAGACACATATTCTTCAATCTTCCTTGGAGTTCTGCTTAGGCATGCACTTTCATTAGCCTTTGACAGAGAAGGTAATGATAACAAAGAAGCAGGCCTGGGGGATGCATTCTGGAGATGGGTAGCAGAGGTCCTATCAGGTCATAAGAGGCAATCCTGGCAGCAGTCCCTGTGGCAGATTCTACTCTGTCCAGCATTGACTGCATGGTCAAGATCTGTTTCAAGATGCAATGGTGTTTTGGGGAATTTTTCTTAATTCTGTATCCCCAAACCTGGTTCTCTGCCTTCCCTTTTCCCTTTCCTTTCATCCACTCCCATCACTCCCACATTAAGATTCTGTGAACTATTTAATATTCTCTAAATAAAATATTTTTATGCTTAAATTAGTCATGGTTGGCTTCTGTTTCTTGCAACCAAAAACTCCATCTGATATAACAGTGATTAACAGTAACCAGATCAAATTCACTTTGCTATTTCAAGTGGCAGATATGGACTCAGTGAGAGAAGTATCTGTGTTTTATGTCTTGCGTCTGAGTGAGAGGCAATGGAAGATTTCATGACCATCACATCTATTGTTCTAAATTGGGCCTCTTCTCCAGCTGCTAAATGCTCATTTCTTTCAGAGAAGTGGATATTCACATAAGCCCCATTATTGCAGATAGCAAAGAAAGTTCAGTTTGAGAGGAAACCTCTTTATAACTTAGAAAAGTCTGCTTATTCAACAAGGATATTTTGATGAGCATTTTGTAACCCCTTCCAAATCAATGGAAAATTGTTACATTTATACCACATTCTTTGATTACATAATAAAGCTCAGTGATGGTAACTGTCCTCAGTCAAGTAGTTACTTGACTATTTACCTGTGGTACTTTAAAATACCATAATAGATATTGCCTACTATTACATATCATTATCTACCTTCTTACCTAAAGATTATCTATGTTTAAACCTGCTGTTTCATTCATTTATTTTCTAAATGGTAAAAGTATCATTTGGAGAGGCTGTTCATAGGACATCAATGAAAATTAAATAACAACATTTTAATCACACTGGCTTCTTCCTATACCTGTTTAGTAAAGAAAGGAATTGCATAAATCACTTCACTTTACCAGGCCTCCTCAAATGAAAAAAAAAAAACACCACAAAACCAAAAATGGAATAAGATTGAATTGAATAATGGCTCAATTTATTGTTAATCTAACCATTGTATACTTATCATATTGACACTAACAAAAGCTACTGATATTGTCCAATGTTGGTGAAAGTGTGGGGAAATAGTGCCTCCTGTCTGGCACAGGTGAAAGGGCTGTTTTTCTATTGTTTGGATAGTGAATGTTATTAAAAATTAATTTGAGATATTTAGAATTTCTGGCCAGTAATCCCTTCTCTGGGATTTTATGTTACAGAAACTTTGCCATAGGTACGTAAACATAAATGTATGAACATGTTCATTACAGCATAAAATATTGATAAAACAAAATGTCCAAAATAGTTGACCAATTAAATACATTCTAGTAGAGCTCTACAACATAATATTATAGAGCTTTTATGACCGCCTGGAGGGGTGGGATGGGGAGGGTGGGAGGGAGGGAGATGCATGAGGGAAGGGATGTGGGAACAGATGTATATGTATGACTGATTCACTTTGTTATAAAGCAGAAACTAATAAAAAAAAAAAAGAATAAAGTAACCAAACGTAAGGTACATAGATAGTGGGAAGCAGCCGCATAGCACAGGGAGATCAGCTCAGTGCTTTGTGACCTCCTGGAGGGGTGGGATAGGGAGGGTGGGAGGGAGGGAGATGCAAGAGGGAAGGGATGTGGGAACAGATGTATATGTATGACTGATTCACTTTGTTATAAAGCAGAAACTAATTAAAAAAAAGAATAAAGTAGATCCATAGGGACTGAATAATAAAGATATTCATGATACAGTGTTTAAACAAGAATGCAGGTGCAAAAACCTATATGTGGTGATCTAATTTTTTATGATATTTAATAAATTAGGTTTCTGCCTATTTTTCATCAGGTAAAAATGACTTGAATGGATTTTTGCTAAATTCTGGGGACATGGTCAATATGATATCTTAAAAATCTGTTCAGGGCTATGATATTATCTTTAAGGAGATTGTTGGTGGCAGAGAACACTTCAGAGAGAGAAGCATGCAGCAGAACAGATGCCAGTGTTGACTGACACAGTGTGATTGATTGCATAACATTATTCATAATAACCAGAAATTTTAAACAACTCAAATGTCCATCTACTGACAAATGGATAAACAAAATATCCATACAGTGAAATATTATTTGGGAATAAAACTAATTAACTACTGAATATATGCTTCAACATGAATGAACTTTGAAAAAACATTATGCTATGTGAAAGAAGCCAGTTACATAAGATCACATATTGTATGATTCCATTTATGTGAAATTCCCAGAATAAGTAAGAAACGGAGATAGTCAAGCTGATGGATCAGCGACAAGGGAGGAACATGATAATGGGGTCTAGGAAGAGGTATATGGATGGAATTATGGGAGGAGTACAAAATACATGAATCATTGTCTCTCTCATGATGGGGGAGACGTCCAGTACAATTTCACAGGATAACCTATCCTCTGGAAATCTGCTAGCTTGTGTCTTTGGCCATTTCAGTGTTTTCCCAATTGGCCAAAATGACCATAGTGGCCATTAAAATAAGGAAGTGGGCTGTGCCTGTATCTAGAAATGAGTTCCTTTTCAATGAGGCTACATCTGCTGAGTACCTAACCTGTCAGCAAGAGAGAGCAACACCAAACTTCTAGTGCTGACAAACCAGCTACCTAATGAATCAGTTTGAAAGGGGAAACAATTTGGCCTTCATAGAGCAATACACGTTTTAGATTTAGGCTTGCTTTCTCTGCCAGTGATGGATTTCAAAATTCCTTACTCATTTTCACATTATTCTGTGCAACGTTGTCTTGATCAAGGAACCAATTGTATAGCAAAGAAGTATGACAATACTATCATGACCATGAGATTCAATGGTTTATCACATACTGCAATGTTCAGAAACAGCCAGTCTAATAGAACAGTGGAATGGCCCATGAAGTCTCAGATATGGCACAAGCTCTCAAACAATATCCCATGGAATTGTGGATCTCTCCTCCAATATGTTGTATATGCATTTGATGAACAGCTGCTCTATGGTATATACTTGGTATTATGGTATTCTAAAGAGTTAGACTACATTTTTTTCTTTCCATTGTTACTTATTGAGTACTTTGAGATGTATAACATACTATTTAGGCACTGTGGAGTAAGCACTCAAAGAACTCTCTTCCAAATGAGCATGGGAGAGGGCATTTACCTGTCTTCATTTTCCATTGAACTTCATCTCTACTTTAGCTATTAAATAACAATGCCTTGGTCTTGTCATTAATAAGAGCTGCACAACCTCCAAAACATTGAATTTAAAGGTGTTTTCTCTTTGACCAGTTTTCTTACCTTCAGCCTTTTCTACCACTGTATTTCTTTCCAACTTTTCTTCTCTCAATTTTTCCGAGCTCTATTTCTTCATTTTTTCTGATTATTTAGTACCTTTCTAATTTGCTTATCTCATTCCCCAGTGTATACTTTATGGTCTGCTTCTTCCACATTGATTTTGCTATCACCTATAGGATTTATCACTGGATGTTTTGTGCTATATACCATTCTGGTCTCTATACCCCAGGGCTCACTTTATTTGATTTATCTGCTTCTAGTACTGTTAGAAGAAAAAAAAAATAAGTAAAGATGCTGTATCTATAGCAGCTTAAATTTTGTTTCATTGGATATCTATAAGTATTTAACAGTCTTCTTATTGACTTCTTGTTGATTTCCAATTGAACCTCCACAGTGGAATCTTTTTCATTAGTATTTAGTATCTAATTATGGCTTGCTCCCTTCTTCATAGAAAAAGGTCTCTCTTCTTCAACAGTTTTAGTGACTTCACCTACACAGACATACCTCAGAGATATTGCAGGTCCAGTTCCAGACCACTGCAAAAAAGTGAATATCACAATAAAACAAGCCACATGATTTTTTGGTTTCCCAGTGCATATAAAATTAATGTTTACACTATACTGTAGTCTATTAAGGGTGCAACAGCATTATGTCTAAAAAAGGAGTGTACATACCTTAATTAGAAAATACTTTATTGCTAAAAAATGCTAACCATCATCTGAGTCTTCAGAGTGGGTCATAGTAGTAACAAGAACAATAAAAAAGTTTTAAATATTATGGGAATTACCAAAATGCCACACAGAGACAGCAAGCAAATGCTGTTAGAGAAACGGCACGATAGACTTGCTCAACGCATGGTTGCCACAAACCTTCAATTTGTAAAAAAATCACAGTGTCTGCAAAACACAATACAATGAAGTGCAATAAAATGAAGCATGCCTGTACTTCCTTTCTCTGCTTTGCATATTTTGAAGAAAAAATATATTCTCACTCTTTCATGAAGTTAACAGTACACCTGTATACTTGACTACATGATGTTTCCTTTGAGTGTGTGACCTTACCTTCAAGTTCCAGCAGCCTCCACCATCTTCATGGATTCAGCTAAAACTTCTCTGTAGATGACGCTTCCTCCTTCCCCCAATCTTTATCTCTTTTTATATTTAGCTTTAGTCCTACATTCTTTCCTTTTGGATTTTGGCAGTTGGATATCTCCCTGGAACTCAACGTCAACATGGGTAAGACTGAGCTTATAATCTTGCATCACCCCCAAACCCATCTCTTGAGTTTTTCTTTCTGTTAATGACAGCATTATTCTCTGAGCCATTGAGTTTTGAAAATTGAGAGTCCTTTTAGGTGATAACTTATAATCTGCCAAACCTGGGGACTCTTTTTTCTTTTTTATATAGAATCACTAACTTATATCTCTCCCCTCACTTTATCTTATTATTTCCCCAGCTTTAGTGAGATATAATTGATATATAACTTTGTGTCCATTCCAGGTGTATATTGTGATGATTTGATATACATATGCATTGGGAAATGATTACCACGATAATGTTAGTTAACACATCTATCACCTCACATAGTTAAAATTTCTTTTTGGGGGAGGTGAAAACTTTTAGGATCTACTCTTCTGGCAACTTTCAAATATACAATAGAGTATTATTCACTACAGTACCCATACATTACAGTATAGCCCCAGAACTTATTAATCTTGTAACTGGAAGTTTGTACTTTTGACTACCTTCTTCCAGTTTCCCCACCCCACCCCTTCCTCCTGTCCCTGGCAACCATGAATCTACTCTTTGTTTTTGTGAGGTTTTTTGGGTTTTTTTAGATTCCACGTGTAATGGAAATCATACAGCATTTTTCTTTCTCTGTCTGACTTATTTCACTTAGCATAATTCCCTCAAGGTCCATCCATGTTCTTGTAAATAGTGGGATTTTCTTCTTTTTATAGTTGCATAATCCATTGAATATTTGAACATTGAATATTCCATTGAACATTTTCTTAATTCATTCATCTATTGATGGACACATATGTTGTTTCCATGTCTTGGCTATTGTAAATAAAGCTGCAGTGAACATGGGAGTGTAGACATCTTTTTGAGATAGATATTTCATTTCCTTTGGTTGTATATCCAAAAGTGGAATTACTGGATTGTATGGTAGTTTTATGTTAAATTTTTGGAGGACCATCCATAATGTTTTACATAGTGGTTGCACCAATTTACATCACTGTCACTTGTTATCTCTTGTCTTTTTGACTATAGCTACTCTAATAGGTATGAAGTGATATCTCATTGTGGTTTTGATTTGCATTTCCCTGATGATTAGTGATGTTGAGCACATTTTCATGTACCTGTTAACCAGGTGAATATCTTCTTTGGGAAAAAGGTCTATTCAGGTTCTTCGCCTATTTTTAAATTAGGTTATTTGGGGTTTTTTGCTATTGAAGTTGTATGAGTTTCTTATATATTTTGAATATTAACCCCTTATTAGATATGTAGTTTGCAGAAATAATTTCTTTCTTACTGTGGGTTGCTTTTCCTTTTTTTTTTTTTTTTGATGGTTTCCTTTGCTGTGCAGAAGCTTTTTAGCTTGATGTAGTCCCACTTGTTTATTTTTGCTTTTGTTTTCTGAACTTTTGGTGTCATACCAGAAAGAAAAGAAAAAGAAAAAAAAATCACTGCCAAGGCCAATGTCAAGGAGGTTTTTCTCTATGTTTTCTTCCAGAAGTTTATGGTTTCAGGTTTTAGATTTAGGTCTTTAATCTATTTTGAGTTAATTTTTGTGAGTAGTGTAATATAGGGTCCAATTTTATTCTTTTACATTTGAATATCCAGTTTTCCTATCACCATTTATTGAAGAAACTCTCTTCTCCTACTGAGTATTCTTGGCTCCATTATAAAATATTAATTGTACATATACACATGGGTTTACTTCTAGGCTTTCAATTCTGTTCTATTGGTTTATGTATCTCTTTTTATGCCAATACCATATAATTTTGATAACTATAACTTTGTAATATAGCTTGAAATCAAAGAGTGTGATGCTTCCACTTTGTTCTTCTTTCTGAGGATTGCTTTGGCTATTCAGGACCTTTTGTTGTTGTATAGGAATTTTAGGATTGCTTTTTCTATTTCTGTAAAAAGTGCCATTGGCCTCCAGGTGTATCCAGAAGTTGAGTGAGGCTGGAGACTATGCTATGCAATTGGCCGGGGTCACTGACCAGGCTCCCTGCTTGGGGTAAGCCACAGGCTGTGTTGGGCAGGGTGGTAGGCTGGATTCCGCTTCTGGGCAGGGTTGAAGTCTGAGCTCTGCAGCTTTGTGGTCCAGTAGGTTGGGCCACGAGGCTGTCCAGGGTCAATATTAAGTCTCCCTAGTTATGTGGGTCCAGAACCTATGCTCAAGAGTTGGGCAAGGCTGCTGGCTTGGCTCCCTGAACAGGGCTGTAGGATGACCTTCATTGCTGTCAGGTTCCCTGGCCAGGCTTCCTAGTTGGGTGGGACTCAGCAATTGGGCAGAGCTGTGGATTTGCTTCCCTGCCTGAGCAAGCCAGTAGGATAGGCTCCATGACCAAAATGGCCCTTTGACTGGGGACTTTGTAATAATTTGAATACAAGTTAAAAATCTTTCAAGTGTAAGAAGTATAAAAAGTGAAAATTAAAAGTTTTAAAGAAATGGAAGTGTTCTCTAATAGAAAATTAATTCCATCATACTTTAGCTTTTAATTTTCTCTTCCCTCATTGTGAAATAGAATTAAAAAAACCCAAAGTGTACAAAACATGTTATCGTACTTTCTAGATAAGCTTTTAGCCTTCTTCCGGGTCATAAAAATTTAATCATCATTTGTTGCTTTTTAGCTTTTGTTCTTTTCTCCATAGATTCATTTGTAAATGTTAAACATTGATTTATAAAATATTCTTATGCTGGTCTAATGATCATTTTCTGATCATAAGTTTTACCTGTTGCCAAGAATAGTGATGGAAATGAAAATTAACTTATAAGGCTCTTTCTCATCTCTGCAATACCATTAACAAATTTGCGACAGAAAGCATATAGGAATCAAGAAAACATACACTGACCAGCTGAACAATCACTCTTTTCTCCTGAATTGGAAATTGACTGTGGTGTTGAGCAGAGCTGGAGTGATCAGTGTCACATGCAAACGTGGGCACCCAAGTCATTTAGGTGGTAGTAGAAGGTGATTATTTCAATCCAAGGCCCAGAGTCAGCAGGTCAGAAAGTCATTTGTTCTGTAACTAAGGAGAACAGACAGGTGACTGAAAGGGCAAGGACATCCCATAAATGTTTCACATGAAGTTGTACCTGTAAGGGCTGAGAAAGAGCCCAGTATTGGCCTTTGGCCACCTCCAGAATATACTGCATGTAAGTGAGGCCAGAGTGGAAATTGTTTATGGGAGGGAGTAACCAGGATTTCAACACTGAAACTTCTCTAAGAAAACTAAACTCAACAGATATTCATTTTCTTTTTTTATTCACTAATTTTACTTCAGATTATTTACTATTTTTATTTTACAATGAAATCCCCTCACTTTTTAGTCTCTCCTCATGTGTGTTCAGATGTGAGTCTTCCAAGCAGACCAGGCAGGAGCTACTTATGTGGCCAAGTGACTGAGTTTCTTCTCATGAGGCAGGGACTATTTATACCTCTGAGTGGTGTAGAATTTATTTTGACATTCTGAATAATTAAGGGCAAGATGGAGACCCTTGAATGCCAAATGTCTTTTTCATAGAGTAATTTCTTTTATGTGGAACATACTGGGTACCATGGACATGGTGATCATCTGTCTTAATTTGCCTGGCCTGCTCTCCAGTTATAATTATAAATGGCCTTCCTTTCACTCATAAAAGTATTCTTGTTTGGAAACTAAGTTATGTGGCCTCTCTAGCCATGGTGAATAGAAACGTGTTTGAAAGCAGAGGTTCCACCCTCAAGAAGCAAACAAGTCAGTTGAGGATAATACAACTTGTATAACTACAGTGGCTTTTCAGGCTCATCTTCACAGACACTGAGCAGGATCTACCTCTGAGGTAGTGTTTTGGAGAATAAGGTGGAAATACAGGTGTTCCCCTGAACTTGAAAAAAACAAACAACAAAAAAACACTTGTTTGGAGTCAGGGCTCCATGTCTTCCATAAAATTCCTATATGGAGCTGGGCTTGAAAAAAATCACCTAATTTATCTGTGCTTGAATATTTTCACTTCTAAAACAGGGGACAGGGCTAGGTTAACAGTATTTACCCTGTTTTCTGAGAGACCTGGGTAACAGAGGGGGCCTTAAGTGTGGGGATCAGAGGTCTCTAGTCAACAAGCTTTACTTCAAAAAGAACATCAGGGTTTCTCTGTTTACATATTGAGTTTGTGCCTGAAGTTTCATCTGAACACAAGTTTCTGGTTATATAGATAAATAAACATAATTCTTGATGTTTGAAATTCTCTAACAAATGATCCAGTGACTCTAACTGAGTAACAGGAACATTACTGCAGGGTGACTGCTTGGTAGTCCAAGGTACTATAAGCCCTAAGCAACTAGAACATGATTCCAGTATATAGAAAGCCTGCTTACCTTACTTCCATATCTAGTAAAGATAGTAGGTGATAATGTTGCTTGTGCCTTTATAGGCTGCATGTAGAAAATTGAACCTATAAATTTCCTTTTCAGAAGTTCTCAGTTAACAGTCCAGAGGCTGCTTTCCAGCCCCAGGCCTATGTCTAACTATCTCTGCAGCAAAACAAGCCTTTTTGACTCTCTGGATCTCAATCCCATTGTGTCTGTGTATAAAATTGGGATAACATTTTCTGACCTTCTAGTCTCACTTGTTTATTATCATTATCAAAGAAAGCAAGAGATAAAAACAACACTCTGAAATGCTCTAAACATGTGCATTCCATTATTATTTATTAGAATTATTTCTTGGGATCATTTTTATATAAGTTTTGTGGTTGTTTTAGGTTACTCTTGAATGTGAATCAACTTAACTTGCTGATTATAAAATTTTCTAAAAATATTATTTCTCAAGAGACAGCATATTGTAGTATAGGTCAAAGATACTTGTTGCAAGCAAAGAAAACAAATCCTGCCTCAGGCAGAATGGAATTGAATGCCCACAGGACATGTAGAAATCTATATGATAAGATACATATGACAAGGCTTAAGAAATAGATCTAGGGGACTTCTAGAGACAAAGAGACAGGAAAAACTCAGTACACATTTGGAGTAGTCTGACAGCAGGCATTACTATTTCTGTAAAGGATTCTCTTTAACTAGGGGTGGGTGGATTTCAAAATACACATCTCTTTGTACAGCGAGGGTACCAATCCATCAAGTTGGTGTTTAGCTAAAAAACCCAGTAGGGCCATACTGGTGCACATCTGTTGTAAATCAGATCTTGCCTCAAATTATTCCTCATGTCTGGCATCTCTAACTGAAGATAAAAACTCCATCTACTACCATTTCTGTAGATGAGCGTGGGCCACTCTTAGTTGCATGATGGCAAGGGGTTCAGAGAGTGTGTAGCCAGGAGCTTCTGTAGCACCAGAATGACACTAACTTGACCAAAATTTAGACAGCATACAAAAGGAACTTGGGTGCCAATAATGAAGGGATTGCATTCTGCACAGCCAAAAGGACAAGCGTTCACAAAAAAATGTGGTATTTAGTTGCTGTCTTGTTTTTCTCATGCATATTTTGGTAATTTAATTATCTGTTATTTCTCTAAAGCACAGAAAAGTAAGGCTGAGGTAACAGATAATATATGCAAGTCATGGAATTTTAGATGCTGATATTTATTTGTGCTGACTTATTCAATATTATTTCACTGAGCAATCAAACATTAAAATTTAATGACAAGGTACAGAAATATATGTGACAGTTAATATTTAGCATGTCTATTTCAGAGATAGGGACATCCTTTAATTTGAGTAAAGAAATGAGATTTCACAGGGAGGCCTACACATTTGTAAGTGTAGATTCTTACGTGGAATTTTGGAAGATAAAATTTCTTCCTTTCTAAGATAAAGTTATTTCCTTTCTCTTGTTTCCATGGTGATAATGGATTGGTTTTAACTTGTCTGACCCTCCAGCTATAGTTGAAATCTGAGCTATTTTGCCACATGCCAGCTTAGTCTCCAAGCTTAAGAACAGGCTCCCAAGTGGCCAGAACTGACCCTCACTACCCAAGCCATCAGGGAAGTTAGCAACACTAGAGATGGATCAAGCAATCTGAGATCAAAGTGTTTTGTGCTGGTCTCAGCCTATCAATAACCAGTGCTGTGGCTGACATGGCCTGTGTGATTTTTATTAGGATTGCAAGATGCCCTCAAGTAATAACCATCAGGAAATTCTGAAGAAAAAAAATTATTGCTTTCAAGTCCTGGAAATTACATGGCACACCTGAGGGCACACAGTAAGGTTACAGGTAGAAAGAGAGGAAATGCAGGCCTGGGGTTCTACTTTTATTGAGGTTGAAGGTGCAGGCCTAGGGTTTTGTGGGTTCACTGTATTATAGATGAATTTAAAACATAAGAGGGAGAATTTAAAACATGGGAAAAGAAAAAACAAGCCACCCAATGGTCAGTTATTGAAATCAAACAATAAAACAAAGGAAGCTGATAGGGAAGGGGGGCATGGCCTTGCTCCTTGTCTAGCCCTGTGGCTGGCACTGTGCTTATTCAAGATAGCCAACTTGAAGTGAAGTGGATACCTCTTGGGAGTAGAGGCCTCAGTAATCAAAGGTCAAGTCAGGCACTTGCATTACAAAAAAGAAAAAAACAACAACATTCAGGTCTACATATAAAAAGCTGAAGACCAAACAGTGGAGAGTGCTCAAAGTTCATTTACAAGCCAGAGGTGGGGAATTAAGATGGGGTATAGAGAACCAAGAGTTAACAACAAAATAGAGGTGGAATTTGAATGAAACAATGGGGAAACAAAACAAGAGAAATCCTGGAAATGTATCTGTTATACCAACAGGTACATTTCCAGGCCTGGAAATCAGCATGTTTAGGTCTGCTGGCTAATTTTAAAGGTCAGCATCAGGGAAAATGGATCTGTTCACATTCTTTTACACTTCCAGTCCTCTGGCCTGTTTCTAATATTTGAAAGGCCCAGGGCCTGAAAACAAAGAGAGACCCACATGTAAGATGTTTAAACGTTTGAAAGCTGTATATCCAAACCACCAATGTGTTAAATAAAATACATTCTATCTGCTCATTGAACAGTATACTTTCATGGTAAAACGTGAAAAAAATATGTATGGTTTTATAAGATTAAAAGTAGGCAAGATATAAATTTTAATTGAATTTAATTTTTATTGTGCCAATCTAACTATTCTGTCAATGGAACTACAATGTTTAAATGAGTAATAAACAGTGGCACCCATGACTTATAAATTACTTTGTATTTATTTTGCTTTTTCTTGTCTGATCATGGTTTCATAATAGATACTTTTAGAAACATATTTAGAAACATATTCTTTTGACAGTGATGATATAAAAGAATTTAACTTTGTTCAAAGTATGTAAACTTTGAATATAATATATAAAAATATAAATTGAAGTGAATGTAGAGAATACAATGCTATTCTTGTATTTTTAAGTTCATTTCTTCTCAAATATCCAAACTTTTCTGTTGAATGTAGAAGTAAATACAATTTATAATTAACAAGTATAAATTTTAAAATTCATTTATATAAATATAAATTTAGAGTTTTTTGGAAAATTTTATTAAATCTTATCATATACTTTTACCAAAATAGTGCTCACAATTCTAGTTTCCAATATCCAATATCATTGCCAATGTAAAGAATCAATGTCAGGCTTTCTTTATGTTATGTGATATATATAAATGTCATAAATATAAATACAACCAGCCCTCCAATCTGCAAGTTTTATATCCATGGATACAACCAAACTCAGATCAAAATACTTTTTAAAAAAATTCCAGAAAGTTTCACAAAGCAAAACTTGAATTTGCTGCACATTGGCAACTCTTTACATAGCATTTACTTGTTTTAGGTATTATAAGTAATATAGAGATAATTTAAAGTATACACGAGGATGTGCATAGGTTATATGCAAATACCACACCATTTTATATAAAGGACTTGAGCATCTATGGATTTTGGTATCCATGGGGGTCCTGGAACTAACCCCTGTGGATACTGAGGGATGACTACCTATATATAAATTTGAGAGAAATATACATTGATATTGCCAATGTTTCTGTTGTCAAACCTAAGTTTGTGTGCCCAATACACACAGTGAGGCCAAACAAACTGATACGTTGGAGTTTGGAGCAGGGAAAGGTTTATTGCAAGGTCCAAGAAAGGATAATGGGCAGCTCATGCTAAAAAAAACCCTGAACTCTCTGATGGGTTTGAGGGAAGAGTTTTCAAAGGCAAATTTGGTGGTGGTGGTGGTGGGGACTGCAGGGTGTGGGACTTTCTTCTGATTGGTTGATGGTGAGGTAACAAGATGGTGTTCCAGGAATCTGTTATCAGCCTCTGTTTCCACCATCCAGAGTCCATGTGCTATGCTCAGCCTGAAGTTGCCATTCTCCACCTGAGTGGGGCCCTAGGTCCTATAGAAAAAAATCGGAGATACGTATCAGATTACTATGCACATCCCCTGGGGAGTAACCAGGATCTTGCGCTATTATTTCTTGACCTCTTTTCCTTCTTTCTGCATTCCCTCACTTCCCTCATTAGTAACTGTTTGAGTCTGCCCTTTGGAACTCAGAGAAGGTCTAGGAGACTGAAGCCTTTTTCCTACAAACAAGAAAAAGGAGATACAGAATGGCTTTTGTACCTGGGAGTGCCCAGTCGGGTTCTGCTTGGTTTCATTTGTAGGCCATCTTGTATAACTGTTGCAAAGACTTTGCTAATTCCCAGATATATTTGGAATCATGAATTGGAATACAAATGAAGGGAAGAAAATGAATGCTCTGCATACTGAGATTCATGCCCTGTAAGAGAAAGAATTTGTCAAGGTTTCCCCTCTTATCTAAGACTTTCTAATATTCAAATCCTCTCTGCATTTTGTTCAGGGACATAGGGCAAGAGATGAACCAATAATTTTCTGGGCCTGGCTGGTGTGAGTCAAGGCAGTGATTTTAGGTGTCAGGGTTGCACTATGTCAGCTTTGAGCCCCAGATCCTAATGACATGACTATGTACTTTGTAATCATTTAATTTGATTCTTTGTGATAAATATCCTCTAAAGCATGGGGTTCTGGGTAGGGACCTTTTTTGTGGATCTAAGGGTCCTAATATCAGTTAAGAATATTACATCTATTTCAGATCACTAACAAAAGGGCTAGGCTAGAGGTGCAGGCATAAAAAGAGAAAATAAATTATCCAAAGTTGATAAAACTTCCACTTTGTATGTGGGGGAAAAAGAACACTTAATATGTTGATAAAGGTTAATGTATTGAGATTTTAATTCGTAGTGGTACTTTCTTATTCTTCCTTGATCATCATGACCAAGCATGACCAAGCATATTAGTAGACCTTTTGTATTTCTGTGTTTTAAGTGCTTTTGCAAAGACAAAAACCCACATGCACTGATGAAGTTATGCTGGGCTCTTGAGACAGCAAGGGAAATGGGTAGAGGGGGAGTATCTTTGAGAACTGCAAAGGGTAAGGAGATATTTCCTATAGACTGGCAGGATTATAGAGGTTGGCAGTTTCTACATATGGTATTCATTCATGCCCTGCTTTATTGCAGCACACACAGATGATAGCAAGACTTTGGAGAATATAGCTTCCAAGTGTACATATGGCCCTGAGACAAGTCCATAGCTTTAGAAAAAGGCCCAAATATGGCATAGAAAAAGACTCATCAAACTTCAAGAATTCAGTAGACAGGGATGGCAATATCTCAGTAGTAATCAACAGACTAACCACAAAAGAGGCTTTTCTGAATATTCTGCTCTGCATAAGGGGAAAGCAGTAGAGGAATTCAAGAGAGTAATAATGCCTGATATTACCAAGTCCAAGCTCATACTGCTCAGCACACAACAGGCCAGTAAATAGAGAGACGAGGTGTTGGGGGCAAGAATAGCAGTTTTATTCAGAAAGCCAGCATACCAGGAAAGTGGTGGACTAGTGCCCCAAAGAACCATCTTCCCTTAGTTAGAATTCAGGCTTCTTTTAGACTAAAAGGGGAGGGAATGTGGCTGGTTTTTGCAGACTTCTTGGTGATAATCCTTTGTTCTTGCAGCTGTCCATGTAGGTCTGGTCATGATGTTCCTATAAATCTTCAACAAGAAAAATGTTATTTTCTGTTCTGCAACTTTTAATCTCTATATGAATGAAAAGTGTTACGGCATTAAAGGTCAAGCCTGGGAGGCAGAGCCTTGAGAAAGTGCTATTATGTATATTTCAGGCTTTAGGAACATTCTTTTACTTACTGAGAAGACAAAAGTGCAGAGTCAGCATGACTAAGCATAGGCAATCAAGCACCACATGGAGTCAGGTTTGTCCTTCTCTGTTACAATATTGACTTTTCTGATTTAAAGGCAGATTTAATTTTATTTATTAAAAATGAAAAAAAATGTGACTTTGCATGCATACTTGAGTTGGAGCTACAAACTTATTGTCATTGCATGTCATCATTTTTGTTCAGCTCTGCATATTTTATATTTAAATATTTGTCACAGTCATGTAGATACTTGGCATCAAGAAATACTTCAACAGTATTTAACACTCTGGTCACCAATATTGAATCCTAATTTTACCATATTTTAGCAACTAAATTATTTCATGAATGGACATTAATTTTATCTGTATTTGATTGGTTGTATAGTTTGGAAAAATAAGATTCACACACACACACACACACATACACACACACATATATATATATATATCTTCATCTGGGGGTTGTATGATCTGAAGATTCACTTTTAAGGATATATTCACTGTCCTTTTAAAGCTATATTTTAAAAATAGAAATTAACCTTTAAAAGGTAACATAAGCCATTACCATATGAACAGGAAGCTTTAGATTTTAGAAAGAATCTGCTGTGCCATGAAGATAGTGGGCTTTCTGGGAACAGAAGAGAAGTAGGATACATAAAGGTGCAAAAGGCTATTACACAATGGGCTGATGATTTTATCTGAGTCCAGGCTTGCATCTATAGCTCCAGTTTAACAAGGTTTTCAGTAACTTTAGCAAACCCAAAGATACAATAAAACTGAGAACAATGGCAGAGCTCTACAATCTTTTAAAAGCTTCCCACTGGTACAAGCAACCAGAAAAATGTTAGCCCAGTTTGAGGAAACAGTCTTTGGGATAAATGAAAGTTCCTTCCTCTCCCCTCTCTGCTCGCTAATCATTGTCTCCATCTCTCCTCCTGTCCCTCTGCTCAGAGAGGCTATGTACTGATACAGATATTACACATAGTACTTGATACAGATGTTATTTGTCTCATGCATCAAAGAAAAAGCAACATGAGAGTTGTGAATTTAATTCAAGGTCTTGCTGAAGGCTATAGCCTGGGAGACAACCACTCAGTAGCTCTGAGTTAACTAACTCCTAGGAGGGAGGGGAGAAGCCAGTATACCTATGATTTGGGGTGGCGGGGTTGCTGGGAAATACATGTAGTCAAGCATACATCTTGGTTAAAGATTACTGTTAATCACAAGGAACAGATATCTCAAGTTAATCATTTTTGTGCTGTTCTATGGATGGGAAGATGCAAGAATATGGGGTCACTGAAATTCTTCCTGAGGTATGCATCTTAAGTTTCTAGGGGCCATTTATTCAAAACACAGAATGCTTCATCCTGTGTTTTTCATCCTGAATTCCCCTCAGGGTGTACTGTCAGTGGGTGACTGTAGTGGGTTGTGATTTAACCCTTGTATAACTGGATAATGAGGGACACTCTTTGTTCTTTGTTATCCCCACATGGTTGACTTTTTTGACTTAGCCAGATCCATGCCTGTTCGGAAATGTATATAAGGTCAAACAAGTGGGGTGTATATGAGAAGAAATGATTTGCACAAGAATGTAATGTTTGCAAATAAAAGCTCTTTTGACATATACCATGTTGAGCTACTTTTTCAAACAGAAGAGAATATCAGTCATGATTTTCTTAGGCACTGTTTGTAAATATAAATTATTCACCTTCTTTGGATTACTGTGAGATCAGTATTGGTTTCTTGAAAATGTCAAAAGGCTGACCTCAAAATATTACTGATTGAATACTGCTGCAGATTGGTAGCCATGCTTTCTTTTTCTTTCATGTTCCCATCCTTAAGATCATCTTCAAAATGACAGATTATGAGACTGTAGTTAAAGTCGCAGTCGGATGTTTGCCATTTGGGTAAGCTTGTAATGACCAATATAATGTCAATCAAGCCTTATACCTTATACCAATCAAACCTTATATATGGTTTCTATGTTTTCAAACACATTTTCTCATTCTATCTTTACTCTGCCCTATGAAGTCAATTTGGAAGGTGTTGGGGAGGAAAAAATTTTCCTCTACGCTTCCAGATTTTTCTGGCTCATATAAGAATTAAATTGACATGAGACAGATTAACAGGAGAACATCAAACAAAAGTTTGATAACACATTTAGATGAGAGAGACCCAGGAAAACTGAATAACTTGTCAAAATGGCCAAAATCCTCACCTTAAATACCATCCTCAAGACAAAAGAGGATGTTGGGGGGTAGTAGTTTGGGGCTTCAAAAGGAAAGAAGGCAATTTACATGGAGGTGGAAAAACAAATATTTGTTAAACAAATGTTTGCTGGGCCATCAGAGACCATAAGACATAAAGAAGAATCTTAACAAACAGACTTGCTAGGTTCCTCCTTGTCTACACATCTAGTTCATACTACAGTGATCTATGGATAGCTCCCTTCCTGGAACAGGTCCTCTATATACATTATTTTAGGTGGTTAGGGGAAAGATAAAAGTTCCTTCCTGACCTTTGGGCCTTGATTGTTGTCAGTTTGAAATAATCCTCGTGCCAAAGAAACATTTTGAGATGGCAAATTTTGTTCCCCTACAAAGGTATGGTTATTACTACTTAAGGGTAGGAAAACAGCCTCAGAGTGGAGTGGTTTGCCTAAGGGTGTACAGTTAGTAAAGAACAGTACCTGAATAGCAATCCAGAGACTTTAAGTTTTATACCTTTCCATAACAATAACTGATATTGCAAGTACATCTTACAAAAGTATTTTTCCCTGATATGGTATTTGTACTTTTTATTTGCTAAACGTTCTTTAAAAAATGAACATTCTTTTGTTGAATCAAATTCAGTTCAGATGTACAGAATTCAGAGTTACATCATCTTTTCTCCTAAGCTTTGATACCTGGGATGTGATGGGTGGGCCCAGGCAAGTTCCACTGGTTTTACTGTTTTAATCTAAATTGCTAAGCATTTTCTCATTGAAGTAAAAATTTCGGCTAACTTATTTTGTCTCTAAATATTAAATATCAAGAAGATTCAAAATCAATGTTATTAATTTGCTTCATTTTTCCATTAGTTTGTAATCCCCTCCCTCCCTTTGCTCATAGAGTTTTCTTCTCTTTATCCTAGAAGGTTCTCAATAAAAAAAATGACAGGGAGGCTAAAAGCTGAAACTGGGGCAGTGCTGGATCCATATGAAGTATGTCAATTATGAAGTGCTTCAATCACTTAGTTTCATACAGCCTCTTGGATAGAACATTGCAATCGCATTTTGATGTTCTAAAGGCTTCAAAGTAAGTCAGTTTGTACTACACCAAGGGAAAAAAAATTAAGATACTAAAATTGCCTCTGATTGTAACTTTTAAGGCTCTTCTTCATTTCTATCCAATCTTTTTTACAACACAAAAATACCTGGATGGAGAAAAAAATTAATTCAATTAAAAATTTTAATCTACTTATCTATCTACTTGTGAGGAATAAATAGTCCTTGTAAGCACTACAGGGCACAGCTAATTTGCTGTCTGTATAGTTATAGAAGGAGGCTGGGCTATTATGGATAACTAACATTATTTTAACAATAATGCTATATTTTATGTCTTAATTTTAAAGCAAAGCATTAAAAAGCAAGTGAGTATCTTCACCTTCCACGAATTTATGTTAAGTTCCATCTGGGTGCAAAACCCTTTCCTGAATCTATGTGGATATACATGTGTCAATCAAAAGTTATGATAAAGCCCTGGGTCCATCAGAGTTAATCATATATCCAGATAAAAACAGCAGAGTTTTTATTCTGAGAGGGACTGAGTCTAGGCCTTTGAAAGTCATAAAAATTGGGAATTGTACACAAAATCTGGAAGGCAAGATATTCCCATCAAATTTAGATAGAAGATAAAAAAGTCTGAATATTTCACTTTGGCACTATGTTATCCACTCTGATGGCTGATGACACTTCAGCTAAGAGTAGGGGAATCAGTCTGTCCAAGCTGATGAGAAGGTTGAGATAACCAGAAGGTTTGTAAGGGAAATTATATTTTCTTTAAAGCCTGAAGAACAGTTTGTAGACCTAAATCTAGCTAAGCATATGCTTTGTCTTTATTAACCATTTTAGAGAAGAAACTTCTCTCATTAAATCATTCAAGATATTTATGGAGGAAGGCATATCTCAATTTATATTTCCCTCACAACCGCCTACTAATTGTTATAGCCATGTTAAAATATAACGTTCTTGATTTTTGTGTGTGTGTGTGGTACGCGGGCCTCTCACTGTTGTGTCCTCTCCCGTTGTGGAGCACAGGCTCCGGACGCACAGGCTCAGTAGTTGTGGCTCAGGGGCCCAGCCGCTCCGCGGCATGTGGGATCTTCCCGGACTGGGGCACAAACCCATGTCCCCTGCCTCGGCAGGCGGACTCTCAACCACTGCGCCACCAGGGAAGCCCACGTTCTTGAATTTTTGTTCCATAATGTCTCCAAAATATTGTCACCAATTAGTTCTTTTCTCCTAATACACAGCCGGTGCCACTGTTCTCCCATCTCCCTTTGTTTCTCCTTCATGCTTTCTCTTAATGTCATCCATAATACAAACTCATATATCCATACTAACCACTTTCATAAGGTTGCTGTTTAGTAATTGAACTAGCAACTTCTTCTACTAATTAATCATACTATAATAGAATTTTCTGTTTGTCATCGTTCTGTTTCTGGGTCTATAGCATTTGCAACATTTGTCAAGGTGTATTATAAAAGGATGCACTTAGGTTTCTCTATTGTATATGTCATCTGTCGAATCAGGCACTGTGGAAAATTCTAAGATTCCTGGTAAACATGGATGCATACATAAGAATTGATTTTCTTTGTGTCTGAAGGTGCTGCTGCTAATTATGTTGCTCCATATCTCTGAGTGTGGTTCAAGAAATAAATCAATGTGGGACTATTGGACTTTCTTATATTCTCTATGTGAGTAAATCATAGTTTGCTGTAGACAATGTTTGTGAGGCCTGAATATTAATATAAAATTTGTTTTCCATTGTAATAAACTATTCCCACATCTCTATTGAAATTCTTCTGGTATTATATTGGATATACAACTCAGAAATAAGAATCTGTTCCCACTCTTTAGAAAACTGAATTGAGATTGATTTTTACCCACACGTACACACACACACACACAGATTTTCATTTAGATTATAGGTCAGGCATATCAAATGTTTTACAACTTGCTCCTTAATCCAACTGATTGATAATTACTGGTTTGCCCTTCTGAAGCCACCTTCAAGGTCAGCAAGAAAGGGTGCTGAGATCAATTAGCAATGCCTCCTACACATGCAGCCGTGTAAGGTAGCCTGCTCTGTACGTGTCATCTCGACCATTGTTCTTTCAGGAATTGTTAACTTCACGTTTTGCACAATGCCTGAAAAGTGTTTGGCATCAAGTGTTGAATGAATAAATCTAAGATCTCTCAGTCAAACTGAGGAAAACACATTTAATCCACAGGAAACAGAGAACAATTAAATACTAGCCTATATGCTACTAACACTTGCTGCAGAAAAGAGAGACAATGGTGTGGGCTGAAATTAGAGAAAGACTTCATAAGGGAATTTGGTATTAAAGAAATAGAAGAATGAGAATAATGGTTAAACAGAAAACTTAGAGGAGAAGATAGAGGAAACAAAGTGAAAAAATATATGGAGATATGAATATACTAATAAATATTGTGCATTGAAATAAAGAAGAGATCTAAGATGAAAAATAACATAGTATAGGGGAATACTGGTAAAGAAGAGGTGTATGTTTGTGTATGGTGTGTGTGTGTGTGTGTGTGTGTGTGTTGTAACAAAGTAGGGACAGATTATGGTGGGCTTCCAAACTAAGCAAAGGAATTTGAAATTGATGGAGAAGAAAATCATTTCTGTGTTTTAATAGAAAAGTGAAAGATTGAATGTGATAGTGTAGAAGGTTTCATTTAGTAGCAGTCCATAAACAGGTGAAATGGATGCAGGAAAAACTTGATGAAAGAAGACCAAGTGGGATCGCTGGTAACACAGACTTGGGCTGTTGAGTTTTGCCCAGTTTGGAACTGAGAGGAAATGTAAAGAGTGTAAGGTATTTTGAACGTTTAAGAATTATATTTTTGTTAACTTTGACATAAAGACAGAGAAGGAAGAAAGAAACATTATTCAAAGTTTTTAACCTAATGTTATCAAGTTTCTTGAAATCTCCAGAACATACTATTGGAGACACTAGAAATTCTGGCATGGTTGGAGACCATGACTTGATTTTATGTGAGGTAGGCTTTGGATGTCAGAGGCAACTGATAAATATGAAAAGCAAAGACCAAAAATTTTCTTTCCTCTTGCATATATGGATATGGGGTTTTTGTTTTGTTTGTTTGTTTTGTTTTGTTTTTCTGTTTTGGCGATTGAAGGATAGCGAAGCAGAAAGATCAGAGAAGACACTGTAATATGTAGCCTACAAATCTTTGTGAAGATATGTGTCTTGAGTCATATTTGGAAAGACATATATAGTCCATTGTCAAGAGATCCTGTTGGGTATAGCGAGATTATAAATCTTCTGAGATTCCATGATCTAGATAAGTGACCATATTCTTGCCATGACTCTTGAACCATAAAGGGCTGCAGTAAATGCATGGGTTAATGTTAGGATTTGAAATCAACAGCGTCAGGAAGGGGGAAACTTCCCCCCAACCCTCTTAAGTTCTTTTTGCTGCTCTAGTAACTGGTCTAGTTAAAATTAAATTAAGTTGACAGAAGACATATTAACAAGAGGAAAAAAAATAATTTAATGCATATGAACAAAGGTCTCATAGGAATGGAACCCCCAAAGTGACCAAAGCAATTTGTTTGTATATCATTTTTAGACAAAGAAACAATTATTTGTGAAAGTTTAACAAAACAAAAGGGCTTGTGCTTGGAGTAGCTGACTAATAAATAAGTAACAAAATTTGTTTACACAGCTTTCTTTAACCTTGAATTCCCTAACCCTGGTAATAAGGATACTTTCTATCCTCCTGGCATAGGGAGGATATCTTCACATGGGAGATTTATTTCCCACTTTCAGGAAGAAAGAGGGAGGTCAGAATATGTTTATTTTGTTGTTTTTGTTTGTTTGTTTGTTTGTTTTTAATATATCAACCCCCACCCCAAAGTGGCTGTTTCTCAAGTAACTTTAATTCAAAACAATCAATAGGTCATTGAGGCTTATTCTGGAGCAGCTCGATCTGGGTCCCAACCACAGGATATTCAATAATAGGAGGGTTTGAAATTGAAAAGAAGAAAGAATTTCCCTAGGAGAATGAGGTTGAGAAGAATGAGGGTCATAGAAGGTTATTTATATAAGAATGTCTCCAGCATGTATCTTTTCACCCAATGTATGAACTCCCTAAATTCTGTGATGTGGCTGTTTCTTTGGCAGATCTTATTTTTCCCCTGTTTTATGTTTCTTTTTCAAGATAATTGTCCAAAAATGGGACTAAAACAATTAAAAAACAAAACAAAACATTATGCAACGTTCCTCTCTGAAAGCAAATTTCCTAAGATGGTCACAAGGGCACAGGAGACCAAGGGGTCTGTCGTAAGATATTGTAACCATCTGAATCTTCTCCTGAGGTTGATTCATATGGCACCTGAGAGTTTAAAGGTGAATGTAAAACTTCTCTTTGATAAATGAAAGGCAAAAAAATGTATATTCAGTGTAATGAGGTTATAGTCCCAGTGTTACTAAGATTAAAAGCAGATTATTTGCATATCTTAAGGAATCTGCTTTTATTCTTGGGGCCACTGGGGTATGCTATGAAGGCAGCTGCATCAGTTTCACAGTGAGTTCAAACTTGGTAAAACAAAGTTTCCCAGTGAAACGGAAGTTGCTACTGTGAAAAACACTGACTGACCCTCTGCAGGTTCTATGCCAATCTCAAGGTAGGTGCTCAGTAAATATATTTTGAATACATGAATGAACCTAGTGTATGGGATTTGGTAGCCATCCCTGCCGGAATCCAGCAAGTACAGTCTGTGTAGTGAGCAACTTTGGCACAAGTGTACAATTTTTTTGAGCAATAAACCAAATACTTTTTAACAACAAAATAATGGTAAAGTAGAGCTACAAGCAAATTACAGGAATGAGAGAAATTGAGGAAGTAACAAGATTCAATCAGAGATATTTTTACAGTTTTAAGTGTTTGATGGAGGGTAAGTTGGCAGCAGCTGGTAGGAAGGAATCTCCTCTAGAGAAGAATAGAAATTCTAAAGAAGAGGAGTCATTGTGGAAATGAGTTACCACAGAACGTAAGGAAAGATGCCAAGCCTGAGTCATCCTGTTTTTGTTTACTAAATCTTGGTTTATCCCATGTGCAACAACAGACATCAGTTACAGGGACAAGTAGTGGTGTGTCTGTGGAGAGGGAACTTGAAGAGTACCAACCTTTCTTTCCCATTCTTATGTTTCCCACATAGAAGAGAACAGATGTTTTTGGGCAAAATAGTAAAGCATAGTACCTTCTTGACCATGAAAGCATTTTTTTCTTGCCACCAAAGTATGCTAAGAATGAAGGGAAATTGTAGGTAACTATTTTCAGAAATGAAAGTATTATGCATGATTATCTTTGATATAGTACCATGGTTCTTTATCTTACCTTATGGAGAAGCCAGTGTACTTTGGTATTTTTTGACCCTGAAGTAGGGAATTTCTGATTATGGCTATGACTTGATTAGACTTCTTCTCTACCATAACTGCTTCTCCTCAATCAGAGTTTTTAATGGGAGCACGTTTATCACTCCCTCATGTCCTGTCAGAGACAACTGCTCTTTCCCAGGCTGCAACCAAATGGAACTGAGAGCCAGAGAAGTAAGCTATCCCCAGTAATGCTAGCTCACCTGGTTTCCCTAAAAGATACAGTCAATTTGGCCTCCAGAAATTTCTGTTCCAGTTAAAATATTTGTCACACTTGAAATAATTTTTGAATTTTAACAAACTGTGCTCCGGTAAAGTACTAGTATAGAAAATTAGATGTATTCCTGGTCATTTGAATATAGCTTATCCTAGTAGCGTTTTCTCACAGGGAAAAAAATCTGGATATTCTCACAAAATTCCAAAAAAATTAAAATGTTCAGTTACATTAGACTCACCTCCTTTTTTCACCTGTTTTAGCATAATGTATCAACAAAGATGGGAAATCAGATAATGAAAATGGAATGCACAAAATAATCACAGGCTGGTTGGAAATATTTAATTGTCTATTAATTACTACTTAACACAGATTTCTTCAAATTACTTAGCAAAATCAGTCATTTTAAATACACACGAATGCTTGAACACCATGGAATGGTGTGTTTTTTTTTTTGGAATGAATATGATTTTCTGTCAAGCTAACAATAAAACATTCTGTCAGTGTTCCACATACATAAAAAAAGCATACTTGAGAAGTTCTCTTATTATCCTGCTAATTTATGATGAATACAATAACCACTTGGCTTAATTATCATTTTCAACCATCCACATCTATTTAGAGATAAACTAACCATAAAAGAGGAAGTTAATACTTGATTTAGGAAGTTAATACTTGATTTTAATGCATGGCTCTTCAACTCCAAATGCAAGGCAACGAACACACCCAAAGCACATATGGCATTCCTGATAGTTTATATTTTACTGACCTAAATCATCAAGCTGACTCAATTTTTTTTTCTTCTCATAAAGTAAAGTTGGCTGCAGCTTCAGCAAAATCCTTCCTATTCTGTAAGACAAATCAGTATATTTCCCATGCTTTATTGTATTGTCAAGGAAAGAAAAAGCCCATGGCACCTGGAAGCTGTAGCAAAATGTTAATCATTTGTACTGCTCTTATATCAGCATAAACCTCCCATTAGGATACTGGGGAGGGGGCTGGGAGGCACAAGAAAAGAAGTCTACAGAATTGACTTTTGGCTCCATTAGTCTTATTACAGATTTTATTTTACCCACTGGTAACTGTTCTTGTTTACCTCTCTGCTATCTGTAAACTGTGCAATTTTGATAAGAGGATTTCAATTTACTACTGATGTAAGGCATCACTGCAGATGGAGGACAATAGCAGCAAATGGCAGTTAGTGGCTTGTTTAAAAGCCATTTGCTGTGAAAATGGAGTTAAGGGTCACTTAGGCTGGTTGGACTCTTGCTAGTTTTTTCTTATCATGCACTGCAAATTGGAAATTGCTTAAATGTCACCCTATTTTTAGGGCTATGGGAGGGTATATATGATGATATTTTATTAGTATTGCAGATTTATTGACAGGTGGTAGTATCAGTCATCCAATGTTCAAATTAGCAATTAGTGGAAAGCTGCATGTTGTGATACATTAACAAATACCTATTTAAAATAATGACTTACTTGGTTCTTGTTATGCATCAAGTAATCTAAGTTCTTTACTTAACTCGTTAAATTTTTGCAACAATCTTATAAAGTAGGAATTCTTCACTATCTCCATTTTATAGATGAGACAACTGAAGCATAGGCAGATAAATGACTTATTCGAGGTTGTACGTTTAGTTAGCTGTAGAGCCAAGGATGGGATCTTGACACTGGTTCCAGAGACTGCACTTGTCAAAAATAACCTGTGGCTGTCAGTTATGTCTAATAAGGCCCCAGGAAGGTCACTGCCTTCATGTGTTTTAGGCTTCTTTAGGGAGGCTTTAATAATAAGGAAGCAAGTTAGACCGCTCATCCCTTAGGACAAGTTTGTATTCTGCCACTTGGTCCTGCTCCTCTGAGGAGAGTTATAAAAGATTTTTACCCTTTCCAAAATAGGGTAGGTTTTATCATATATATGTATCTATATATGTACATGTGTACTATATACATATGTTAAAGTTTATATGAAAACATACAAATATGGATATATCAGAGAACACAGGAACACACAGAAAAAACAACTTACATCTGTTTAGCACTTGTTCTGTGCCAGACAACATTCTGGGACCTTTACATGCATTAACTTATTTAACCTTCACCACAACCCTACTAAATAGGTACTACGATTTTCATCCTTAGATTTTAGCCAGGGGAACCGAGCCTCAGAGTAGTTTCATGACATGCCCAGGGTCCTATAATAGTCAAGCTGAGTTTTAAACACAAGCAGTCTAACTCCAAGGTCCAATCATCTACCCACTAGCTATAATACAGATTTCCATTTCCTTTATTTCTAATTAATGATTGACTAGGAAGCATATGAAATACCTATAAGTGAACTCCTCAAATTTAATTTCTCTAATCTGAATAATCCATTTTTTTTTCAATCTTGAAATTTAATATTCAGTATAACCACTATGGTAGTATTTATAAATGAAAACACTAACACAATAATAAAGCTTATTGTATCAGAAAACTATTCCTACCTTTAGAAATTCCTGTCTTGCTGAGAACTGAAGATACATTTAAAGTAAGATTGGACTGGCTTTAGTGTCTGCTCTAGCAGATCAATATAAAGATCAATATAAAAGAGAATGCCTTAGCCAATAACTAGAATGGTTGCTGTGCATTTTTTTTTAACCAAAGAGAAGGTTACCTCTGCTATTGCATCTGACATTTTAATTTAGTTTCTTTCAGTAACTGTATCTGAAAGCAAGCATTTTTTTCTCCATTAGCTACACTTTACTCCAGCTTCAGTAACATGATTTTAAGTATTCCTTCTGACTACTTCTACAAGCTCAAGTGATGATTTCAGCTCATCTGTCATTGCTCACAGGAATCCTGCACTTTGAGTCAATACAGGAGGGATTTCATCACATCCGGAAATGCATTGGCCTGTGGGTTCTACAGACAGCCAAGATTTATTACTTGGTGAATATAATTCTCTTGTCTATGAGTAAGTACAATGGTCATATTTTCTGAATCAAAAAAATTGAGGATACATCATCCAGTACATGTTCTGACAGTAAGATAGAATACATAATATCAGCCCTGACAATAAAATTTATGGTGCATTACCAGCCTTTGTGTGAAGGTAGTGTGGGCAGTTGGAAAATCCAAAGGGCAAGTCTTGATTTCCTTGATTACCTTCTATGATAAGAAAGGAGAATAAAAAAGAATAAATGACTTTTCTAAAATTTTGACTTTATGTCAATCCCATTCTCTTTTCTCTCACCTCCTTCCCTTATCCTTCTTTTCTTTTTCCCACACTTATTGAGTTTATTTTATGAGACAGAAAATTGGTTAAGCATTGATGGAATAGAGACAAATATCATAATACTCTGCCTAATAGGAATGCATAATCTATTGGAAAAAGAGATAAAGAGTATCACTTAAATATGGTGTTCCATGAGGAATATGTAAGAGGGAATACAAGATAGAATAGTATTTGAGAAACCTAGATTAAATTGCCTTAAATATTAATGGAGGGAAAAGACACATATAAGCTGTAGAGGTAGATTAGCAAATTCAAGCAAGGCTGAATCCAAGCCCCTTAAATGATGTCTTCCAAACACGGCAGCTCTTTACATCTCTTGGTTATTCCTTCCTCTCTACTGGCTTCATTCTCAGATAGGATTCCTCTTTATAAAGAGATAGCTTTAGGTGTGTACCTTACCTATTTAATAAGCCTAGCAGAGATGAGGGTTTTCTGGCTTATAATTCCAGAAAAAATTTCCATGTTTATGTTTATTGTCCTCATTGGGTTACATGCCCAGTCCTCCATCAGTTAACACAGAGAAGGTTGGTGTGGAAAGCTCTGATTGATCACATCTGCTTCTTGTGAAACACCTGGGTCTAGGAGGAAGGATTGGCCCTGATAGAACCATTTTCATTGTGAGTGAGAATGAATAGCTAACCCAAAGGAAAATCAGATACAATGACTGGTAGAAGACAGAATGGATATTGATGGGCAAAAATACAAAGCTGTCATTCTTGTAGTCTTTAGAGAAGGGAGAATATGTTAAGATGAAGAGATTTGCTAAAAGACAATGGTGGAAGGATACACACAGAAGCAACCCAGGAAAGAAACACTAAGGAAGTATATCCAGGAGATGATTGGGATCCTGTTAAGTACATAACATGACGTTCTCTAAAGCCATATGGCTTCTAGACTCTTCCGGTCAGAATGCCCCTTATGTATAATGAACCATCAGCAACTTTGTTACAGTGAAGATGATAAGTTCAGGTGAATTTAGTTTTAATTGCAGTAATCTGTAATGATCCTAAAAAAGGAAATGAGAGAGAAAGAAGGTGTTGCTTCCTTCAGTTGAGAGAGTATGACATTTTCATGCTTTGATCCTAAAGGAGAATTTCATACCAAAAGCATGCCAAAGAGAAGCAAACCAAGGAAAGAGAATGACTTTAATGACTTTCTTCATTCTATCATATTCTAAAATAAGAAAGGCAATGGTAAACGTAGTATAATGGAAAGACTCCAGGAGTTGGAATTAGAAAACTTAATTGAAATACTGGTTATGCTTTTGATTAGGTAGGTGTATAATATTGAGAGATTTATTTAATTTCTCTGAGACTCAGTTTTCTCATCTTTGAAATATAAATTATTGTGTTTTACTAAAATTATTTGAAAATTAAATACAATATCTATGTAAAGTTCTTTGAAAACCCTAAAGTGATATTACTGTGACCTAGTATTAATGAGTTTGCAGATTATATTTAATTACATAATTCCTTCTATTAACAGTGAACATGATATAAAATTTTAGCTGTCCATGATCTTCTCTAAAATTGGAGTTGAAAGTAGTGACATATCTTAAGTAAAATATTATCAAATACATGTTCATATGTGTTCAGTTCTGTACCTTTGATTGAAATACTTAGGATTCAGTTAAAAACCACAGTTTCAACTTGACAAAAATATAATGTGCAAAACAGATAATATGAGCAACCCACAGGAGCTGCAGTAATCTAATGTGAAACAAACAAAAAATCCTGTGATTAATATGTTTAAGAAATTAATTATAAGATAAAGAATTGGGGGAAAGAATTATATTCTATAAACAAAATAAATAAATGGACATTCTAAAATTAAAAGCAAAAAGTCAATAAAATTAACCACTCAGTGGATGAGTTTAATAAGAGATAAGCAGAGGTAAATAGAGAATTAGTAACTGATGAAAAATACAGAAAAGAGCTTAAGAGACATGTTGGATATATAAACAGATCTAACATAGATCCACTTGGAGGTCCAAAAAGAGGAGAGAGAGAGAAAACAGAGAATCAGTATTTAAAGGGCTAACATCTGAGAAAAACTAGGAAGGAAAAACTCACCGGTAGACTAAAACTGAATTAAATAATAAAGAGTGTTTTAAAGAAAAGTATTACAAATGAAAGCAGAAAAAAATGAAGAGCTATAGAAAAATTACTCTTTGCATTTATAAAATTAATCAGAACAGTATATGCCTGAAGGGAGTGGAAGTAAGGATTGATTGTTGGGAAGTCATGAGAACAATTTCTGGGGTGACGGTAATGGTTTATACTTTGAAAGAGGTTTGGGTTACAGAATAAATGTAATTATCAAAACCCATTGAATGATACACTAAGATTTGTGCATTTTAGTGTATATAAAGAAAGAAAATATAAACAAAAATTGAACTGTAGTAATTGATATACATGCTGAAGTGTTTATGGATAAGGTATACTGATGTCTTTAATTTACTTCAAAATAAATAAAAATATGCATTTCATAGGATGGTAGATTGATGAATTGAAAGAGGTATGAATATATGCTAGATTCATGATAGATGAAGTAGACTTATGATAAAACAAATATATAAACTGTACAAAATATTATAAAAATGTAAATTGTAGAACATAAAGGGTGGGTATATGGGTGTTAATAGAGCAATCATTCAACTTTATTTTGGAAATTTTTATAATAAAATATTGGAAAATGTATATGAATTGAAATACAGAATGATAATAATTCATAAACCAAGAAAGAGTAAATAGTTCTAAGGCATTTGAATTATTTAGGGAATTTTTAATGTACTAAAAGAAAAGCATATTAAAGGAATGTATAACTAGCAAACAGATTAAAAACAGATTGAAAATAATAGATTTTAAAAGTAATAATAACAATACTTAATTCAAGAGAAGGCAAGAATACAGAGAAAAGTGAACAAAGAAAAAGTGAGATAATAGAAAGATGGTAGATCTAAATCCATATGTAATATTAATTTCATCATATATAAATGGATTAGGTATATAGGCTAATCATAACACCTAGAAACATTTACTTTTTTTTTTTTTTACAGACTTAAGATGTCATTGATGACATTATGTATATACATTTACATTTCCAGACTTTATGGAAAACTTGTGTAATTAAGATTTAAAAATCACTAAACTAGTAAAAATAACTATATGCTGATTATAAGTGATACATCTTAACCATAATGATAATGTAAAGTTTGAATATAAAGTACAGAAGATATACCTTCTAAACACTAACCAAAAGAAAGTTAGTATAAGTATGTATTACAATGTTCATCAAAATAGAGTTGAGGTAAAAAAAAATTGCTAGAGATAAAGAAGAATACCTATGATAAGGATAAACTCACCAGAAAGAATTACAAGTTCTAAATATCTGTACACAAATTGTATAACCTCAGAGATTCCAAGGCAAAAATTCACAGAACTAAAATGAGAGGTAGTTACATCCATAATCACAGTGGGAAAATTTAATATCACTGTTTCAGTAAGTGATAGAATAAATAGATAGCATTAGTAAAGATATGGAGGATTTGAATAATATGATTAAAAATTTAATAAACTATATCCAACAACTATATGATACATATCTCTTTGTACTGTTCATGTATTTTACTAAAATTGACCATTAACTTTATGCTTAACCATGAAGCATGCTTCAAAAAATTTCAAAGGAATGATATTCTAACAAACATAAAAGATAACTAGAATATGCTCAAATAATGGAAATTAAGCAATGCATATTTAATAACTCATCAGATAATTCAGAATTACGATGGAAAGTAAAAATATTTTGAACTAAATAATAATATATACATGCATATATATAATATATATCAGAACTTCAGATATATAACAAAAGCAATGTTTAGAAGGAACTGTGCATCTTTAATGCACATATTAGGAATCTGAAAATATATGATCTAAACATCTATCTCACAGTTTAGATAAAATGTTAAATCCAAAGAAAGAAGAATAAAAGAAAAAAAAAAGACAACAGAAACGAATGTAATAGAAAAAAAGTAGAATGACAAAACCAAAAATTTATTGTCTAAAAAGACTAATAAAGCTGATTACCCTTAGTGAGACATATATTATTTATAATATTTAAAATAACCATTTTGGGTAAGTCTTGTGGAAGAGATGAGGTAACCTGCCCAAGGTCACACAGCTCTGAATAGAGTCAGAATTTTAATCCAGGCTTTCTGGCACTAGATTTTACTCTTAACTATTACACACCACATAAAATCTCAAGTTATTTAATCTCCTAGTTTCTTCAGCTATAGAGAGGAATATTGTTTATGCTAAATTTTTTAAACTAACACACTCCTCCAACATCTCTTTTAAGTTATCTCTAGAGGTAACCTAAATACTTTCCTCCATGTGTCTCTCTTTCTTTGCCTTTATTTCTTTAATACATAACTTTTCACACTCAAAAATAATACTTCCATAGCATTCCTGAAATAGAACATGAGTCATTAAAAAATAAAGTGGAAGTCTTCCCCAGAAGGATGTTCACAATCCCTCTCTCCCTATCAGAGGAAAGATTTCAGCTGATCCAAGAAACATTCTAGGTTAGGTCTAGGCTTATATAGGCTGTAAGGAAATATTAAATTTACCAAATCTTTCATACACACACACACACACAAACACTCACATGTATATATTTAATTCACATTTTTTCACATGTGGATATTAAAGTTTAATCTAAAAAGAGTATTCAATTTTAATTAATATAGTATAATGCCTTTAAAATATTAATCTTTTAAGAATTCTTAATTATTCCTCAGAATGTGCTTGTTAATTTACATAAGAATTTTCTTACAATAAATATTTGGATATAATATCTTCTATATCATTAATGGCATCTAGATTATTGATTTATGAAACCCTCAAGGTCAAGTCCTTTTTTTTTCCCCAACAATAACCATTCAACTTAGCCTTTATAAAAGTCAAAACATACTAGTCAGTTGAGAAAGTAAACAGTAAATCCATCTCTATTGCTACTTGCTATTATGTTTGAAATCAACACTTTGAGAAACAATAATTTCAGTTTCTATTTCCTTTCATATTGCTTTAAGTATGGAATTGAACAAAATATACTACTTTGGTAATACTATTTATTACTAAGTTGGCAGTATATTAATAAGTAGAAAGCATAGAACTAGAAAGTTTTATAAGCATGATCAATCCTCTATACTCCCATATAAAACAGAAAAAAAATTTTAAAAAGAGAAAAAATATAATATAGGTCAGAATCTCATATCTACATAAAGAAAGGAAGAGCAATAAAAAAGCAATAAGTGAAGGAAAAACAAAAACTTTTATGTTTCTTATTCTTGATCTATCAGATAACATTTTGTTAAGAATAATATAGCAGCAATATGTTCAATGATTATAGCTTATGCATAAGTAAAATAAATGATAGCAATGATACCAGGGGAAAAAAAAAAGAAAATTTCATTTGATACAAAAGCTCAAGAGCCCCATTTCCATTTGCAGCAATATTATGGTACAAATAAGCTTTTATCCTGCTCTAACAAACATTCATTCTAAGATAAGTGAGAGGTTTCAAAAGTGCTGTAAGCCTGTGGTGGTTGAAATTCTGCTTTGCCATTTATTTCTATGTGGTCTTGGGAAAGTAATTTGACTCTGCTGAGGCTCTTTTCCTTTGAAAAACAGAATTAAAAGAAAAAACAACTAACATACCTTATGACATACGTTATGCACATACCTTATGACAAAGCTAACATTTTACTTTTGGCTTACTACTTGTCAGCCACTGTTCTAAGTATTTGAATATATTAACTTATTCAATGCTTACAACCAATTTTGGGGTAGAAAATTAATAACAAAAGTTTAAATGACTTGTTCAAGGGTTAACAGGTAACATGTGGCAGAGTGGGTGCTGGAGCTAAACACATGAAGTTTAGCTCCAGCATCCATGTGATTAGCTCTATACCAGAGTACACATCCTACTACAGAGCTAGTTGATGACAGGGATAATGATGACTGTGAATGCAGCAAGAATATCACGAAAATAATAATAATAACAATGGAAATATATTCTTCCATTCAAAAACTTTGGAGGACCATCTTGAGAAATTATATTAAATTAATTATATTAAATTAATTAATTAATATCCAATTATATTAAAATAAATGATGACTGAAATTGCTATAGAAAAATAATAGCAAATCTATAATCTATGTAAAATAGATAATTGTACTTAGAGAACAATAAAGCGATATCTTCTGCTTAAGGCATCACATTTCCTGGTGAGAAGAGAGACCAGAAATAATCATGGAATGGGATAATATACAAAGTAACTGCAGGGTAATATTCTCCTGAGTGGTTGGACACTTAATGTTGAACCAGTAGGTTGCTATCAATACAGAATCTCCCAAAGTTAAGAGACATTTTTCTCTTTCCAGTTTTGTTTTTAGAGTAACCACAGCTAAAATTTTAATGTGTGGATATTATGGATCTCTAAGATCCATGAAAAAAGAGGACTCTACACCCCCAATCGGTAAGCAAAGTCCATCATATTATAGCATCATCTTTATTAGATGTGCTAAAATAGGGGTTATCAAACTTGAATGATAAGTAGAATTACATGGGGAACTTTAAAAAGACTATTGATTCTTTTGCTCCCTGTGAAGTGATTTTCTTTTAGTAGATCTGGGTGGGATCTAGAGATATGTAGTTTAAAAAATCTCCCCAGGTAATTGTGAAAATGTCCCAGGTTAGGTACTTATTGTTCACAAAGCTAGTGAGTTACACGTGTGCATATTAAGTGGAATCAGTGCCTAAAACAGTGAGATCAGCTGACAGAGCCCCCATTCCCCCACTAAAAATGATTTTTTAGCAAAGAGATAATGAGCATCAATGCATTCATTCCATCACCTCAGCAATGGCTGACCATTGGGATCACTTGTGCAGCTTCCAAAAATACTGATGCCTAAGTCTGCTTTTAATGATTCTGATATATGGTCTGGGGTGCAGCCTAGACATCAGGAGTTTTGAGATCTCCTGATGTGGCTCTGAACTGCAGCCAAGGTTGAAAATCACTGTTCTGGAGTGAGTTATTCTTTCCCATACAAAGCATACACATACAGAGAAAAAAAATAAAGTCCTTAGGAAAATACCATTCTATATCTATGGAAATCTGAAAACACAAGAACTAGTTTTAAGTCCATCTACTGGATAAATACTATACACTTCAGTGAACATTGAAAGCCTGAAAGTCAACCATTCAATGACAGCCTCATGATTCGAAATTCAGCCATTTGGAGGTGGTGGACTCACCTGAGTGAACACGTTTTCAAGGCTGGTGCCAGCCCATTCCTGCCTCTGTTACGTTTCAACTCCTCCCTCAAACTCTGTATAAGATCAGCAAATTGCTTTGCTCAGCATAGCTCGCCCTTCAGTAAGCAAAATATTCAGACTTATGTTTTCACATCTTGAATAGTGGTTTTATCCTTAGATGGTCCTTCCACAGAATAAAAAGTAAGGAAAATTAGCATTTATTTTCTAAGAAATGTTTTTAAGCTTATATATGTAAATTTGGATTAATAATGGTCTTATTGGCTTACATATGATCACTTTAATTAACTTGTTAAATAGCAAGTATCTGTGTATTCACAAGATGATCTGAAAAATACAATATTAGAGGAAATTTTCATCTGTCACAACTTTCCTAACCTGATTTAGAAGTTTATCATCCTTTTTCTTCTAAACAATTTTTCATTAATAAAAATATGTATGTATAAGCAATATATAGTATATTTTTAGCTGTTTTTGAAATTTATAAAAAAATATCAAGTGTATGTTATCTTCTGGAAGCTTCTTTTTTCAGACTTGTTGTATTACTAAAATATATTAATGTTGTTGCTTGTAACTGTACTTCATTTATTTTCTCTTCAGTATAATATTTAATCGCTTTGAACATACTATATTTATCCATCTCCTGGATAGACCTACTTTATTCACAAGTGTGTTTATGTATTTATATATACATGTATGTATATATGTGTATATGCATGTGTGTATACATTTGTAGGTTAATGTAGTGCTATTCTTACACGCTATCCTGAAGTATATGTGAAAGAATTCTTCTTGAGCATATTCTGAGGAGTGGAAATGCAGCATCTTAAGGTATCTGACTACTTAATTTTATAAGATCATGGCTGGATGTTTTCCAATGAACATTTCCATAAGCAATATATGTGTTCCTGTTAATCTTCTCCAACACTTGATTTTGTCGGGTTTCTTAGGATTTTGTCAATTGAATATATAAAATGTCACTCATTGTGACCTCAATTTGCATTTCTGTGATTAATAATAAAGTTGATCATCTCTTTATAATTTTATTGGACATATTTGTTCTTTTCTGTAAAATGCCTGCACGTGTCTTCAGCCATTTTCTTTTGGAGAGTTTGTCTTTTTCTTTTTCAAAAATTAAATCAATAAATCTCTTAAAATTCAACAACAAGAAAAGAAATAACCCTATTAAAAAATAGGCAAAAGATCTAAAGAAACATTTCACCAAAGAAGATATGCAGACAAAAAAAAAAAAAGCATATGAGATGTTAAACATCATATGTCACTAGGGAAATGCAAATTAAAACAATAATGAGGGCTTCCCTGGTGGCACAGGGGTTGAGAGTCCACCTGCCGATGCAGGGGACACGGGTTTGTGCCCCGGTCCGGGAAGATCCCACATGCCGTGGAGTGGCTGGGCCCATGAGCCATGGCCGCTGAGCCTGCACGTCCGGAGCCTGTGCTCCACAACGGGAGAGGCCACAACAGTGAGAGACCCGCGTACCACAAAAAACAAACAAACAAAATCCAATAATGAGACACCACTACACATCTATAAAATGGACAAATCCAAAATACTAACAACATCAAATGCTGATGAGGATATGGAGCAAGAGTGGGAATGCAAATTAACACTTTGAAAGACAGTTTGGCCATTTCTTACAAAGCTAAACATACTCTTACCATGTTATCCAGCAGTTGTGCTCCTTAGTATTTACCCAAATGAACTGAAAAATAAGGTCCACACAAAAATCTGCATATGGATTTTATAGTAGCTTTATTCATATTTGCCAAAAATTGGAAACAACCAATATGTTCCTCAGTAGGTAAATAGCAAATACACTGACACTTCCAGGAAATGGAATATTATTTGGCAACCAAAAGAAATGAGCTATCAAGGCTTTAGAAAACACAGAACCTTAAATGCATATTACTAAGTGAAAGAAGGCAATCTGAAAAGGCTACATACTGTATGATTCCAATTATATGACATTCTAGAAAAAGCAAAACTACGGAGACAGTAAAAAGATCAATGATTGTCAGGCTTGGGGGTGAGGTAGGGTTGAATAGGTGGAGCACAGATAATTTTTAGGGCAGTGAAACTATTCTCTATGATACCATATGGTGAAAACATGCCATCATACGTTTATTAAAATTCAATAGAATGTACAACACCAAGAGTGAACCCTAATGTAAACTATGGACTTTGGGTGATAACAATGTAGTAGTACAGATTTATCAGTTGTAACAAATGTACTGCTCTGGTGCAGGATGTCAATTGTGGTAGAGGTTGTGTGCATGTTAAGGTAGCGGATATATGGGAACTTTGTACTTCCTGCTCAGTTTTGCCATGAACCTAAAACTGCTCGTAAAAAATAAAGTTTATTAAAATTATATGAACTGTGTGTATTTCACTAATACTTGTCAGTTCTATGAATCATAGATATCCTATTCCAATGTTTAACTCATATTTCTACTTTCTTTGTCTTTTGATATTTTTTCTTAATAATATATAGTCAAATTTACCAATCATTTTATTTATGGTTAGTTTTTTGAGTGCATATCTTATTTGGGAAATCTTTCCAAACCACAAGGTCAGAAGACTACTTACCTGCATTTCCTATTAAAATTTAAAATTTTGACTTTAAAATTTTAGATCTTAATTCATCTGTAGCTTATTTTCATATAGTGGTAAAATAAGGGCCTGATTTTATTTTCTTTTTCCGTGTGAGAAAAGTTTTTCCAGATGCATTAATTGTACAGTTTCCCCTTCTTTCTTTACTGATCTGCTGTGCTCTTTGTCATATAACATAATTGTCTATATACAAGGGTCTTATTCTGGGTTCTCTAATGTCATATAATATAGTTGTCTATATACATGGGTCTTACTCTAGGCTCGCTAACCTATGAAATGAGCAGTTTTCTATTGCTGTGCTACCTCTATTTTTTCATAAATACTATAGCTTCGTAATAAGTCCTGATATCTGGTAGGGCAAGTATTTCCTCCGCTTTCAGTTATGTTTTGCTTATTTTGGCTCTTCAACCTCCTATACAAACTTTGCTATCAGTTTCTCAGATTCTTGTTCTTGTTTATTATTTTTCCCAGATGTCTTTTATTTGGACCTGTGATCTTATAATTCCCTTGGGATCAACGTTGTCATACCTAATGATGCATATTAGGAATGCATACTTTGTGTATGTCAATCATGATGGATTCAAAGAGAGGGGAAGGGAAAAGACCACAAAACGGTCTTGAATCATACCTCATTGCAAGACTGCTCCATATGCTTTCTCAGGTTACATACTGTACAAGAGTGCCATAGTAAAAGGCACTATGAACATTATAGTTGTCTTCATTATTTTGACATTCAAATTACCTTTAAAACTATTCGATCTCCCAAACAAATCATATATGTTTTACAAAAATTTTCTAGTCGGTGATGGTAAAATATCTTGTTTTAACAAGGATGTTTAAGATGTTCTATTTCAAATCATGGAAAAGATCCGAGTTTGATATTAGAAAGACATTGCTGATTTGACAAGTAAAATGAAAGGAATCTTCACAGAAGAAGATGGAATTGTAATTGATATACTGATTGACCAGTATCTTTAAAAATGCTTCTTGGTAAAGTGCACTTGTTAAAGTACAGTTCCATACTTGACAAATTCTTTTGATGGTGGAACATAACTCAATGACACATGGAGAGATGAAAGGCAAAACTCTGTTACTTATAGCTCCAAGCAAGAAAAGGTTGCCAGTGGGTTACACACCAAGACAGAGTAAATTAGGTGGTTTTGTAGGTTCCCTGTGAATTCATTAATTTGAATAATTTCCTAGGTTCCTAGGGAAAAGCAGCTGTCCTTGGTTTTCTGGTCCTTGGCCCTGAGGTGATTTGGGTAGATGAATGGCTGAGAGCCCAATAAGTGAGGTGGTTAGGAGTGTGGACTTAATCAAAATGAAGAGCTGACCAGCTTCTAGCCAGGACCTCAAGGGTCAAGACAACATTTTTCCCTGCTGGCGCAGTGGTTAAGAGTCCGCCTGCCAATGCAGGGGACATGGGTTCGTGACCCGATCCAGGAGGATCCCGCATGCTGCGGAGCGGCTGGGCCCATGAGCCATGGCCACTGAGCCTGCATGTCCGGAGCCTGTGCTCCACAGCAGGAGAGGCCACAGCAGTGAGAGGCTTGCGTACCGCAAGAAAAACAAAACAAAACAAAACAAAAACTGTATTTCAGTACTACAGAGAATGTCATCTGCCCCCTTTTCACTATCTTGTTGTTGATTTTTCCAATTTAAATGAATTTTTGATTTCCCACTTTAAATCAATAAATACTTTCATTATAACATGAATAACTATCTAATAACTAATATCCATTATTAATAATTATTTTATATTCTTCAATGGGAAATTATCACATCATGACCCATAAATTATATTATAAATGCTGTTTATTGCTTGTTACACTTACTTCATGAACACAACATTTACTTGTAGCTATTTCTTCTTAAATATCAGAAAGAAAAAAAATGATTTGATTCAGAAAGTAGGACACCGAAAATTATTAGGAAGTGAAATCAGTGAATATTTGGAGAAAATAGTTAGAATGCAAGGAGAAGAAAAATAAGAGCTACAAATTGTAGTTGAATATAATGAAGATAGGTCACTGTTTGAAGAAAATGTGACTTTGCTTTTACTTCCTTGATAAATACTAACAAACACATTTTTTTAAATGTGGATGTTCATTGCATCTTTATTCACAATAGCCAAAAACTGGAAACAATCCAAATATCCATTAATTGGGGAACAGAAAAACAAAATGTGGTCTATCTAGAGGACTCTTACTCAGTAATAAAAAGAAATGAGCTACTGACAAGCATAACAAGGTAGATGAATCTCAAAATTCTTATGCTGAGTCAAAAAAGCCAGATTCAAAAATGTTTATAAGGTATGATTCCATTTAAATAAAATTCCAGAAAATGCAAAGTGTATTCTAGTGACAAAAATCACATCAGTAGTTGTGTCCAGTAGTTGCCCAGGACCAGGGTTGGAGGGAGGGATCATTTGCAAACGGCCACAAGGAAACACTTGAGGTCGATGGAAGTTAACAAACACTTTTTGATTACAAAAACTAGCATAAGACACAATAGAAGAATTGACTAAATTGAATATGCTTTCTGCTGCTCCAAGTATATGGCTGTGTGATTCGAATATTATGCAATGTTACAGTTTTATTGGAAATTTAAGTATATGTCAAGAACAAAATTTACATTTCTGAAAAACATTACAGAAAGAAAGATTTTTGGAATTCTTTTTACATGAATTATTCCAAATAGTCAAATTAATCACTATATTCAAGTTATCTTATTCGATTACAAGCTGTTCTGTAAGTTATCTATATTACAAACTTTGGAGGAATACAAAAAGTCCACTGAAGAATGAGAATTAGTACAAAACTTGGGAACGTTTATCAGATATACTTAGTAAATACAAAGAAAATGAAATGTACATCAACAATAACACTATGTATTCACATTGAAATTCAATTTGGAAAACATACAAATAGAAATGTTGAAGAATAGACTATATGAATATAACAAAATATTGCATGCCATTATTGAATGTGTGTGATTCAGTTTTGGCATGGTAATGTCTGGCATTCTGATGATTACTGATGAAATTTTATGAATAAGATAATGATAACTGCCTTCATTTGTCAAAACTTAGAGTAGAAAATTGATAACATGTTGTTGATCATTTCTGCAGAAATCAAACATCAACACAAAAAGATTATCACATTGCTTAAAAAATAAAACTTTAAAAAAATCATTTGAATTGTAGTAGATGTAACAACTGAAATAATTTTGGAAAAAGTGGAAATGCTGGTACTCAATTTTTTAAAGATAAAACCTTGATATAGATCATGTAGAACAGACAATTATTGTTAGATTTGTTGGCTTTCAAATACAGATATTTCTTTATACGAAAACATTTTGAAAATTTTAAGTAGACATCATTTGAGAAGAACTATAGATATTTTTAGTTTACTACTAAAAATTTTGAACTTAAACACAAATTACTTGAGGGGCCAAAGATAGAACAAGGCTGCAAATATGCATGGTAAGATCAGTTACCAGTGAGAAACTTCAAAACAACATCTTATTACTTCTGTTCATTGTTTAAATTGTAGCAAAAAATGTAGAAAAAAAATCAATTTCTTATTTTTTATATAGCATCCATTAGTATTTATAAAATTCATTGTTTAGCTTTAAAAACATTGTCAAATACGTAACGGGAAAATTGAGTTGATCTTTAACGTCATAGAATTCAGAGGCAGTGTAGAATCTGTTAGAAACTGTTGATTATGTTAATAAAGATAGGCATTGTAGAAGCTAAACCAAAAGCCTATATTTGAAAAAAGCATTTTTCAAATGCTTTGCTTAGCACTCATTTGACATGATTCTTTTAATATTAATGTTTTAAGCAAAATATTGCAGAAACTAAAGTTCAATTTTATGTCCTTAAAAGTATCAAAAAGATTAAGAAATTATTTGAAGAATAAAATAAAGCAATGAATAAGAAAATATATATTATTGATGTTAAAGAAGTTGCAGTCTCTTGCTATTGTTGTCAATTTTTTCGTGTTTAGAAACTTTTAGAATAGGGAGGAAAATACCCACTTTTGACTAAAATCTCACGATCAGGGCGCCTAAGACACCAAACTAAATTTCAAAATCTATTATTTCCTACATTTTATACTGAGATATCACTCTTAAAAATGTGTAATATTAAATGTATATCTTGATCTTTTAGCATTCTAGATGTTCATCACAATTCTTTAAATTACAAATTCTGTATACGATGGCAGTCCTAACTGAAATTGACTGATAAAATTAGTAAGGAGTGTTAGGTTGATAAAGCGTCAGTGGATGAGTAAGTAAAGCTTTAGATAGTTTTCTCAAATCCATCATGACTTCTTTGGAATATGACATTTCATTTTCAGGAAAATAATTACCATGCCTATTTCTAAATGCTCTGGTAGTTCTAAGGGTATATTTATTTTTGTCAGTATGAGTTGACAGTTGTTTTAATATTACCATGGATGAGGTATGGTAAAGCCAGACAGAGTTCAAGGGAGAGAGAGTGGAAAGAGTTTTACAGTTTAGAAATACAGTAGCACTCAATGACAAGGGAGGCAAGAATATACAGTGGAGAAAAGACAGCCTCTTCAATAAGTGGTGCTGGGAAAACTAGACAGCTACATGTAAAAGAATGAAATTAGAACAGTCCCTAACACCATACACAAAAATAAACTCAAAATGGATTAAAGACCTAAATGTAAGGCCAGACACTATAAAACTCTTAGAGGAAAACATAGGCAGAACACACTTTGCAATAAACCACAGCAAGATCTTTTTTGACCCACCTCCTAGAATAATGGAAATAAAAACAAAAATAAACAAATGGGACCTAACTAAACTTCAAAGCTTTTGCACAGCAAAGGAAACCATAAACAAGATGAAAAGACAACCCTTAGAATGGGAGAAAATATTTTCAAATGAATCAATGGACAAAGGATTAATCTCCAAAATATACAAAGAGCTCAGGCAGCTCAATATCAAAAAAACAAACAACCCAATCAAAAAATGAGCAGAAGACCTAAATAGACATTTCTCCAAAGAAGACATACAGGTGACCAAGAGCAAATGAAAAGATTCTCAACATTACTAATTATTAGAGAAATGCAAATCAAAACTACAATGAGGTATCACCTCACATTGGTCAGAATGTCCATCATCAAAAAATCTACAAATAATAAATGCTGGAGAGGGTGTGGTGAAAGGGAACCCTCTTGCACTGTTGGTGGGCATGTAAATTGATACAGCCACTATGGAGAACAGTATAGAGTTTCCTTAAAAAACTAAAAATAGAACGGCCATATGACCCAGAAATCCCACTACTGGTCATGTACCCAGAGAAAATCTTAATTCAAAAAGACACATGCACCCCAATGTTCATCGCAGCACTATTAGCCAGGTCATGGTAGCAACCTAAATGCCCATGGACAGATGAATAGATAAAGAAGATGTGGTACATAAATACAATGTAATATTACTCAGCCATAAAAAGGAATGAAATTGGGTCATTTGTAGAGACTTGGATGTACATAGAGACTGTTATACAGAGTGAAGTAAGTCAGAGAAAGGAAAAACAAATATCGTATATTAATGCATAAATGTGGAATCTAGAAAAATGGTACAGATGAACCGGTTTGCAAGGCAGATATAGAGACACAGATGTAGAGAACAAACGTATGGAAACCAAGGGGGGAAAGGGAGGGTGGGATGTATTGGGAGATTGGGATTAACATATATACACTAATATGTTAAAATAGGTAACTAATGAGAAACTGCTGTATAGCACAGGGGGCTCTACTTCACTTTGTTGTACAGTAGAAGCTAACAGAACATTTTAAAACAACTATACCTCAATTAAAAAAAAAAAGAGGGAATTAACTGACCTCTACCCAGAGCCTCAAAACTGGGTCAAGACAGCGTTAAAAACAAAACAAAACAAAACTATAATGGTGGAGAATATAGCTTCTCAGAATAATAATTCATCAAAAATCACTTCTACAATGCCAAAAGGAAGTCTGTTAAGTCCGATGACCACTCCTCTCAAAAGCAAGGTATTGGAGCAAGTAAGTATTTAAAGTACAGTAATGAATTTTATTTCCATGAAAGCAAGACATGTAATTATTTCACAGCAAATAATAACCTAGTGACTTTGCCTAATTATTCTGATCAAAACTTTGAATTATCTACAATGGGTTTAATAATTTGGTTTGTATAATGTATATACAATGATTTCATGTTATAATTTTTATTCTTGAAAAATAAATTATCTACTACTTACAACATGCTTTTACTGAAGGAAGGAATACCTTTTCCAAGTTTGTCCAAAGAGATAATATGGGCTGTTGAAGGAGATGTTAGTTTGATATTAGTTTGATATCACCCTACAAGTGTCTGACCAGGTTAATTTTTAACTTTAGATAATAAACTAAATTTCCCCTCCCCCGGTATGGAAGCTGCACTCCAGGATGGGAATTCAACCAGAGCAGAACTAAAACAGATTTTGTCTCATTTATTCTGCCATAGCTTTACTGTTGTTCCCCTCTGTGTTCAAGACTTTGGCACTTTGTCCTCCACATCATACCTACAGAAACAGTTCTAGTTTCCCCAGCAGTATCTTACAATATTTGTTATTGTTGTTTTCTTATTTTATTATTTCTTGGCTCTTTTTTTCACCAAATTTTTTACAATCATTAAACTTGTGGGAGGGAGCCAAGAGCCCACACTGATGTGCCATCTTGGCAGAACTCCTTCACTGAAATTGGAAGGAATATCATGCCATTGAATTTACAATTTTTAAGCAAAGTCATGAAGTCTGTCCTGAAATCATAAATAACCTGGGAATTTTGTGTGATGAGGGAATGTAGTTGTAAAAAAATTATATTTCTAATTTTATTGCTTACTTGCTCACTTTGAAATTTTTCTGGAGGAGAAAGATTCTACTTTAGTGCCTTTTTATCACCCTCACCCTTTTGTTGCTTAGAAGCTCCTTGTAAAGATTTTAAACTTCATAAGAACAGGATGGGAGATGGGAGCATGTATAATTGTACAAATTTAATTGCTGTAAAACAAATGTAGAAAGAAGGACCTATAAAGTAATCAAGTCACATCCATGGACGATTTGGAACAATAAATCCCAGCATATGTAATGCATTCATGATGCAGAGGCATAGATAAGACTCTTCAATACAGTATAAGAGATTTATAAATCAGATACCACTTACCAACACTAAGAAATTCAAGTCAGTTGTAAATGAAATTAAATGAACACATGGACCTCTCATTTTACATATAGAAATATACAGGAATGTACCAAGTTCATACTTTTTGAAATCATTTGCTTTAAGGACCTAAAGAATGTCCATACCATCTGCTATATATTGAAGGCAGAAAATAGGACACAGAGGTAATGTTTTCAAGGAGTCTGACAGCCTTCCAGTGTCTAGGACTTTGAAATAATTCAGTAAAACCAGAAGACCATTCTCTCTAAAATGTAACATATATTTATATAAGGGGATGGATGTTACTCATTGTTTCATTATCAGTAGCTAAGTGAGCATTAGAAAGCTTGATGAAGATAACATTAATGCAATCTTAGACTTTAAAGGCTCAGATAGATTTCCTAGATTAAGAAATGAATATGATTTTATTGGATTTATGATTTTACTCTGACTTGGTAATTAGAGGGAAAAATGTCACTTCAGTCTTACTTCCTATGGTTGGATTTCAATCTTGGTTTTAAATTAGAACAGGAGCACATTTTACCTTCTTATGTAAGGAATAAAGACACATCTGTTTTTATATTTCTATGAGTTTCTAGCTAAAAAATGTAAATGCTAAAAACACTAAATTCTGCTCCCTCAATAAGACAATCTTTAAAATTACACTAAACACAAGTGAACTCTCAAGTATTACAGGTCCAGCTATAGGCCATGTTTACCTAATAATAATAATCAGATTTGAAAACAGCTTATGAGATGCTTTTTACTTTCTCTCTGCATTAGTCAAAGTTGCCTTTGTTTGCATGTCAAGAAAAATGGTAAATAAGACAAACGTAACAAAGAGCCTAAAAACAGACAGCCCAACACTGCAGCAGCAGGCATGGGATATCCTTCATGTCTCAGGCTCCCATTGTCTTTCCATACCACCTTCCTTAGTATCTGACTTTTATCTTCCTGATTACAAAGATGATGCCTGCACCTGCTATCCAGGCTCAAAGAAAGATAAAGGGGAAAAGATTGAAGAACATGCCTCTTAAAAGGCTCTTCTGGAAATCTAACCCCGCACTGCTGCTTACCTTGCTTTGTACCAAACTGGATCACGTGGACCTTGCAAAAATGCACAGGAGTCTGGGGAGGTGGGTTGTTGTACATGAGCCTGATCTTTTTGTAAATGGATATGATAAAGTTATCATAGTGAGGAAGAAAGAAATAATGGATTTTGAGTAGGCAGCTAAAGGTATGTACCACACTGCAATTGGTTGTAAGTGACAAAATTCAAAGGACAGTATCTTAGGGACGAGCTAATGAATCTGGATTGCCTAAAATGGCAAGAACTCATGATGAATATGTATATCTTAGGCAGGTAGAACAATTGAGAAAACAGAGGCTGCAACAGTAGCAAAATAGACGGGTATTTGGACAAATTCCTTGGACAAAATCCCATGAATAGGTTATGTAGAACAAGGATAGGAGCAGAAACTTAGCAAAGAACAAATTTCTCACTAGGGAATGCAATTTGGTTTAGAAAAATTCAGAGCTCAAGGTCAGAACAAAAAGAAAAGGAAGGTCTCCAAGGCTAGAACACTGAATTGGACATGACTCTATGTGGTTAATGATATCCTGGCAAGAGGAATTACAAAGTGGAAAATGTCTGTTCTTAATATTTTTCTAGAAGTAATATTTTTCTATTACTACCTCAATGACTGTCATTTGTCTGTTTGGCCTTGACTATTTGCTTTCAGTCTTTGATTGTTTTTGTCACTGCCCATAAGGTTTTGTTTTCCAATATCCACTTTAAACCCTCTTCACTTTCTTACACGTTCTAGGTTTTTGCATCCCTCCCTTGCCATGGACTTTGGCTGCCTAAAACTTTCCCATAGGAGTCCTCTCCTTTACCATTAGTGATGTAAACAAGAGTAAACCTAGCTCAAGAACAGCCTTTGAAATTTCTTCTTGGTGGGTAAGCAATGTTACCTTTAAAAACATTAAAATAACTTTTTATTATCTCAAAAGTCATATGTGCATTGTAGAAATTTAGAAAATAGATATAAACAACAACAAAAAAGATACCATACTCCCACAAACCTGAAATAACCCCTAGTAGCACTTTATTTACCTTTCAACATTAATAAATTTTCATCTTATCTAATACCTGGTCCATACTCAAATTTCCCTGGATATTCCCAAAATGTTTTTTTAAGCTGCTCAAACCAGATGCAGTCTGCTTCTTATATATCCCTTGAGGTTTTATAATCTAGTACAGTGTTTCTTTTTTCCCAAGACACTGGTTTGTTGAATAGATCTAATCATGGAAAATCTTAACTTCTGGATTTGTCTTTTTCAGGACTGTCCAACAGAATTTTCTGCCTTGATGGAAATATTCCATATTCATGCTAAACAGTAAGATAAATACTTACCACTTGCGGCTCTAGAGCCAAATGTGGCTAGAATGACTGAGCAATTGAATTTGTAATTTATTTTTAAATATAAATTTAATTTAAGTTAGAATTTAAATAGCTACCATGTGTGGCTAGAAGCTACTGTACAGCAGTCCAGGTTTAGTTGCTCTCTAGTATTCATGTTTAGCTTATTCTTCTATCCCTATATTTCTTATGGATTGAAAAATGTAGACTTAAGCCTGAAGAGTTGATGGATACAAACTGAACAACTTCAGCTAGAACACCTCCTGGTAATGTTGTACATCGCTTATTATACCATACCAGGAGACACTTTACTATCTGGTTGACCCAGGATGAGGATGATGATAGTCTGATCCCTTCATTTCATAGTTACAGTTTTTGCCTTGAGTCTAGAAAGTAATCCATGCGGTAGCTATAGTGAAACTGAAAAAATGTCTGGCTTCTCTTCAACCATACTCCTTGATTTTTTAAAATACCAGTTGATAATTCTTGCATCAGTTTATTTCTTTAGGTGTTAGAGAATGATGGTCTTCAGTTCTACCATTCTTTCTCTTATTAGATTGACGTTTTTCCCCTTTCTTCCTCTTTCTTCCTTCTCTTTCTTCCCTTCCTTCTCACTCACTCTCTCTTTCCTTCCTTCTTCCCTCCTTCCCTCCTTCCTTCCCTCCTTCCTTCCTTCCTTCCTTCCTCGCTTCCTCCCTTTCTTTCTTTCTTTCCCTCTTTCCTTCTTTCCTCCCTCCATCCCTCTCTTCCTTCCTTCTTTCTTTCTTTTGAAGACCTTTTTGGATTAACTGGAGCTATTTGGTTACCTCAGAGTTCCTACATGAATGGAAGGTAAATGTTTACATTTTTCTCTGGTTATCAATTTTTAAACAAAGGTGTTTTAATAGCCACTTCACCTGCTAAAATATGAGATTTTATGGCTTTCTCTTTTGTGAGTATCATTAAGAAATTATGTTTTTAAATGATTATAGCATTTTCAACCCAGTGCAATCACTTTTAAAAAAAAATCAAACTGTTGTAACTTGGGCCCATGAATTTTCCTTCTTTCTGGTTTCTGATGTTACCTTTTAAAATGGGGCTCTGGTTTTATTATACAGACTTCCTAGGGAGGTACCTCATATGTTTATAGAGACCATGGCTTCAGAGCAGATTAGATTCATATCATGACCCCTTTAACTTATTTCTTTTGTGGAGATCCAGTATTACCTTTCACCCCCAATATATCTCTCTTTCTAGGCATCTGGACTAGACATAATGCTTAGTTGAAAGCCAGCTTGACTTGAGACTGGTAGACTGTTACATAAATCTGGAATTCTTGAATGAATATGGGAAATGGGCACTCAGGTTTAATTTTCAAGATTATAGCTTTTTCAATGCATCACATACTTACATGATTTAAAGTAAAGAACACAAGATGGTCCATACTGCATACTCTTCTGTTTCCAATAGCACTTCCTGTGGATAGTGTATGGCATCCAGATTTACAGGGCAGAGAAGACAAGCTAAATGTATGGTAGATCTTGAGGTATAAGGTAAGGAGCTGTAATTTATAAGGTTACTCTAGAGTTAGGGAAAGGTCCCCAAATGTGATGGGTTTCATGGAAGATTGAACAACCTGGCAGTATAAGATGTACACACTTACTTATTCTCCAGTATGCACACATACAACTAGAAAGCTTATAATTTGTCATCTTATGGTTCATGCTGGAATTTTCTGGATTTCAGAACATGTTTATCTTGTTGGGATAGATTTCCTCTTCCAGGCTGAAAGTATTGGGAGGTGAAGCCCGAGAAGTATTTTGGGAGTTTACAAGGTGCAAGGATAGACATATCAAAATTGAGTTTAACAGTGGGGAAAGATTACATGCTTTGATCCTTCAGAACACACTATGGGATAATAATGTTTCTGATATTTCTGAATTACTTTATAGTTAACATATGGATATAGTTATCCATATGTACTACACGACTTGCTTTTCACACAAATTCAACAAATTAGATTTCACTATATCCTGATTTTTCATGAGGAAACTGAGGTTTACAGGAGTAACTTGCTCATATTTACCCATCTGGAAAGTACTTGAGTTGGGATTTAAAACACATTCCATCTAATAAATTAATCAATAATTCATTTAATAACAATTTATTAGACACTATTTGTCAAGCCTTCTATTAGGCCCTAGTGACACAGTGTTATACAAGATGGGTATGTATTGTCTTTTTTAAAATGCAGACTTTTTTTAGAGCAGTTTTAGGTTCACTGCAAAATTGAGGGGAAGATTCAGAGATTTCCTACATATTTCCTGTCCTGACCCATGTATAGACTCCCCCATTATCAACATCTCTCACAAGAGTGGAACATTTGTCACAACTGATAAACCTACACTGATACATCATTATCACCCAAAGTCTATAGTTTACATTCGGGTTCACTCTTGATGTTTTACATTCTATGGGTTTGGACAAATATATAATGACATGTATCTATCATTATGGTATCTTACAGAGTATTTTCATTGTCTTAAAATTCCTCTGGGCTCCACCTATTCATCCTTTCTCCCACAGCCTCTGACAACCACTGATCTTTTTACTGTCTTCATAGTTTTGCCTTTAGAATATCATATATTTGGAGTCATACAGTATGTAGCCTTTTCAGACTGTCTTCTTTCACTTAGTAATGTTCATTTAAGGTTCTATGTCTTCTAAAGCCTTGATAGCTCATTTATTTTTGGTGCTGAGTAATACTCCATTGTCTGGATGTATCACAATGTATTTGTCCATTTACCTACTGAGAGACATCTTGGTTGCTTCCAAGTTTAGGCTATTATGAATAAAGCTGCTATAAACATCCATGTGCAGGTTTTGGTGTGGACATAAATTTTTTAATTTATTTGAGCAAATATCAAGAAGCATGATTGCTGGGTCATATAGTAGAAATACATTTACTTTTTTATGCTGACAATCTGTCTTCCAAGGTGGTTGTACCATTTTGTATTCCCTCAACAATGAATGAGTTCCTATTGCCCCACATCCTTGCCAGTCTTTGGTATTGTCAGTGTTTTTGGTTTTGGCCATTCTGACAGGTATGTAGTGGTATCTCATTGTTTAAATTTGCATTTTCCTGGTGACATATGATGTGGAGAATACTTCATATACTTATTTGCCATGCGTATATCTTCTTTAGTGAGGTGTCTGTTAAGGTCTTTGGTCAAGTTGTTAATCAGGTTGCTCATCTTCTTATTTTACAGTTTTAAGAGATTTTTTTTGCATATTTTGGATACCAGTTCTTTACATGTCTTTTGAAAATATTTTCTCCCAGTCTGTGGCTAGTCTTCTCATTCTCTTGATGTTGTCTTTTACAGAGCAGAAGTTTTTAAATTTTAATTAAGTCCAGCTTATCAATTATTTCTTTCATGGATTGTGCCTTTGGTGCTGTATCTAAAAAGTCATTGACATACTAAAGATCATCTAAATTTTCTCCTATGTTATTTGCTGGGAGTTTTATTGTTTTGTATTTTAGATTTAGGTCTGTGATCCTTTTTTTTTTTTTTTTTTAAGAAGATGTTGGGGGTAGGAGTTTATTAATTGATTTATTTACTTTTGCTGTGTTGGTTCTTTGTTTCTGTGCGAGGGCTTTCTCTAGTTGTGGCAAGCGGGGGCCACTCTTCATCGCGGTGAGCGGGCCTCTCACTATCACAGCCTCTCATTGTGGAACACAGGCTCCAGACACGCAGGCTCAGTAGTTGTGGCTCACGGGCCTAGTTGCTCCACAGCATGTGGCATCCTCCCAGACCAGGGCTCAAACCCATGTCCCCTGCATTAGCAGGCAGATTCTCAACCACTGCGCCACCAGGGAAGTCCTGTGATCCATTTTGAATTAATTTTTGTAAAGCATGTCATGTCCATGTCTAGATTCACTTTTTTTTTTGCATGTGGATGTCCATTTGTTCCAGCATCATTTGTTGAAAAGACTATCTTTGTTCCATTGTACCACCTTTGCTCCTTTGTCAAAGATAAGTTGATTATGTTTATATGGGTCTATTTCAGAGCTCTCTATTCTGTTCCACTGACCTATTTGTCTATTCTTTCACTAATCACATTTTCTTGATTACTGTAGCTTTATAAAATGTCTTGAGATCAAGTAGTGTCAGTCCTCCAATGTTGTTCTTCTCTTTCAATATCGTATTGGCTATTCTGAGCATCTTGTCTTTTCCTACAGGGAAATTATAATCTAGTTCAAAGTCCATCATTTTAAGCAATGTTCTATAAGGCCACTTAAAAAAAAGCATATATAGCCCATACACATCTCATTATCTTCTCCCATCTCCCCACCACTGCCCTCTCACCCCAAAGTAATAAATACAACTTATCTTCTTCCTGTGTCCCTGCCACAGTTAATGTTTACCCAGTGGCTTACCAAGGTACCAGGGAGATATGATTACTCTTCCTAATCACTTGCCTCATCTTATCCAATCAGTCACCAAGTCCTATAGAATATGTATTTCATATTTTTCAACCTCATTTTCTATTTCCCATTACCACTTCCATAGATTAAAGACTTATTTCTTGATTGAACTATTGAAACAGTCTGTGAGTGGATGTGCATGTCTTTAATCTGTTGTTCGTGCTCTGTATTGCTGTCACAGTGTTTTTTAATAAAATATAAATCTGGTCTTTGAAGCTTTTGCTTTCAAAACGTTCATTAAATTCAATATATTTTTTAAAAAAGGTCAAATGTCTTAGCAAGACGTATAATAGTCTTCATCATCTGGCTTCTGCATAACTCTATTGTTTCTTGTCTCAGAGGACCCTTTGACCCAAATTGCATTTCAACACTCCACTACACTAAGATATTTGCAGTTCTCAACTGTGAATGACCCAGGGAAGCTTTCCTTGTTTCGAATCCTACCTGTACCCCAACAAACTAACTTTCTCCAGTGTATTTTAGGTGTGTGATCTTGTAATTTATTATCCAAACTGGGACACTGCTGAGAGAGAAAGAAGAGTTATTAATAATTATGTCAAAGAAGAAAGGCTTGTTGGGTTTGTATCAGGCAGTTAAGATATATGTTTACTCTGATTTAAAGGATTCTTCTTTATGTGCTCAAAATACCCTGAACTCATCTCTATAATATAACATTTACTTCATTCCATGAAAAGTTTTGTCTCTCTCTGTCTATTCAGACTGCTATAACAAAATACAATAGACTGGGTGGTTTATGAACAACAAAGTTATTTCTCATGGTTCTGGAGACTGAAAGTCCAATGTCAAGGTGCTGGTAGATCCAGCATCTAGTGAGAATCTCTTTCCTGGTTCATAGACAGCTGTCTTCTAGCTGTGTCCTCAAGTGGCAGAAGGGGTGGGAGAGCCTCTCTGGGGCCTCTTTTATAAGGGCACTAATTCCATTCATGAGGACTCTGCTCTCATGATCTAATCATCCAAAGTCCCCACCTCCAAGTACTTAACCATACTGGCTATTAAGTTTCAACATAGAATATGGGGGGACAGAAACATTCAGTCTGTATTAGTCTCCCATTTAAGGTTCTTGAATTTTAGATACAAGGCTACTTTGTTCATCTTTGTCTCCAGAAAGTTTTGCATAGTTTTTGAAACTTAGTGTATGTTCAATATTTTAAAAATAAGTGCTGTTAAACTAATATTTTCAGGTAGAAACCTCACAGAGCATTTGGAAGCAAATTGAATTTTTGCATCTATTGTGTGTACAAACAACACTAAATACTTAACCTTTTCCAAATTAGAAAAGGGAACTGGTGGAAGATATTTGTATATCTGAAATTGCTTTTAAGGTACTGCTGTTTGTCATGTGAAATTCATCAGCTGCATTTCAATAGTTTATGATTAATATCTTTGGAGAGTTTTTGAATTAATTGAAGGATATTTCCCCTGATGCTACATTTATTTACTTTTAGGAGATGGCCCAATATGATTATACATGGCTGCATGTTTCAAGCTGATTTACTGTAGAGAAAAAATAAATATTACTTCAAGCTAGAGAAGAAAATATTGTACCTAAGTAAGGCTAAAATTCTACGACATATCACCCATGTAACATCTCACATATTACGACAAATTCAACCCTGTTATTAGGAAACTGCTTCGAAATATGTAGTAGATCTGGAGGTAAAACAAGTTTGTTCCTCATTCCTTAATACTTATGTCCACCCTTTACAAACCATTATAAGAATACAGGGCCTCTCAGGGATTACATATGAAGAACTGAAGCAACACTTCTCTCACTTAGATCCATTTGGATCTGCAGCAGCCTTCACAGTGAAGGGTAGAGCAATTTCTTCTGGCATACCTCAAAGGAACCCAGTTGTTTTTCTGCCTCCTCACTTACCATAGGGCTCTCTAGGACTAAGATTGAGTCTTCAACTATCTACTAACACATGTTCAAAAAATGTTTTATTGAATCAACCAAAGATAAATAAATATGTATCAATAACAAGGGAAAATCCAATAAAATATTCATTTATCTATACTTTATTTTTGCTATCAACCTCCTTCTACTCTCTTTCTAATGATCTTTTATTTGATTGAAACAACAATAACAATAAAACTTCACCTGATAATGCAACAATACATAATGGCAAAATAGGCTAAATAATATTTTGGGAGAAAAATAGAACAACGGACCCTTCTTGATATGGGACCATTAATATTTATGAACGTAAAATAGATAGCTAGTGGGAAGCAGCCGCATAGCACAGGGAGATCAGCTCGGTGGTTTGTGACCACCTAGAGGGGTGGGATATGGAGGGTGGGAGGGAGGGAGACGCAAGAAGGAAGAGATATGAGAATATATGTATATATGTTTCTTGTCTGATCCACTTTGTTATAAAGCAGAAACTAATACACCATTGTAAAGCAATTATATTCCAATAAAGATGTTAAAAAATATCTTTGTATGTGACTTTTATATTTTTCTTTTGTGGGTAACAGTAAAAACAGAGTGATCTATGACCAGGCTAGTACTATTCCTCAAATAATGAAAAGAACAAAATGTTTTAAATTCCTTTTGGGCAAAAGCAGAAGATTTTTGTCATTTCAATAAAGAACATTACTAGGACTTCCCTGGTGGTGCAATGGTTGAGAATCCGCCTGCCAGTGCAGCGGACAAGGGTTCAATCCCAGGTCTAGGAAGATCCTGCATGCCGTGGAGCAACTAAGACTGTGCCATAACTACTGAGCCTGCTCTCTAGAGCCTGTGAGCAACAACTACTGAGCCTGCATGCCCTAGAACCTGCGTGCCACAACTACTGAAGCCTGTGCACCCTGTAGGGCCCGTGTGCCACAACTACTGAGACTACGTGCTGCAACTACTGAAGCCTGCACGCCTAGAGCCTGTGCTCCACAACAAGAGAAGCCACCACAATGAGAAGCCCGTGAACCACAAGGAAGAGTAGTCCCCGCTTGCCACAACTAGGGAAAGCCCATGCACAGTGACGAAGACCCAACACAGCCAAAAATAAAAATAAATTAATTAAATTAAATTAAAACAAAGAACATTACCATTTTTTTTTTACTCAATCCCTAGTCACAATATGACAGAGATGGAATGAACTTTGCAACGTTTTAATAGCCATGGCTTCTAGTAGCATTATCATTATATTGTCCCAGAGAGATGAATATCTACTTATCCCTACTTCAACATACCCTAAAGAAGGAGATTCCACAACCTGGTGTCATAAACCAGTCTGTGTACAACAATTTTCATTACTAGTGCCTTCCTTGTAATTCCTGCTATAGTTCGTATGGATTTTATTCCAAGCAGAAATGGAAGCTGATTTTTTATGATGTCAAAACTATCAACTAAAAGAAAAAGGCTCATTCAAACCATGCATGTGGTATAATATAAAAATGAAATGTGTAAAATATAAGAAGGTGGTAAGTATATAGAGAAAAAATGTAACCGGATATGGGAATATGGGGTTTCTAGAATGCTTGAGAGGCAGTAATCATTTTCTATGCTGTGTAACATATTATCACAAACTTAGTGCTTAAAATACTTATTATCTTATTGTTTTGATGAGTCAGGATTTCAGGCATGGCTTAATTAATGTCTCTGCTTCAGTATCACAGGACTGCAATTCAGGTGTCCACCAAAGCTACATTCTCATCTGGAGGCTCAAATGAGGAAGAATCTGCTTTCAAGCTCACTCATGCTATTGGCAAGATTAATTGTATTGTGTGTGGTAGAATTCATGGCAGTTTTTGCCTTCAAGTCAATAATGGAAAGAGTGATTCTAAAATGAGTCAGCTAGCAAGACAGAGTCTTATATCATGTAACATAATAACAGTGATATCCTGTTATATTTTCTATAGTCTATTGGTTAAAAGCAAGTCACCGGTCTCTCCAACACTCAAGGAGAAGGGATTATACAAGATTGTGAATACGGGGAGGCGGAGATCAGGGGAAACACCTAGATAGTCTACCTGTCACAGAGGCATTAAATTTTTAAATAGAATGGTTAGAGAAAGCCTCATTATGAAGGTGACATCAGATCAAATACTTGAAAGAATCATGTGGGAGACAACGCTAAGACTTTTTAAGATAACAACATCCCAGATAAATAGGACAGCAAATGCAAGCACTCTGAAGTGGGAGTGTGTTTGGCAAATTTGAGAAACAGCAGGAGGAAGAGTGGCTGGAGCAGGATAGTGAGAAAAGGAGATAGTAGAAAAGGATATAGTCAGACGATCAGATAGATACCAGGAATGAAATCAGGAAGGGGAAAGGTAGTGGCTATAGTAGGGGAGTATTTTCTTGAACTTTGTAGGAAATTGTAAGAATTTGACTTTTATTCAGAGTGAGATGGGAAGACAATGGAGGGTTTAGAGAAGAAAGTAATTTGACCTAACCCGTTAATCACTGGCTAAGAACAGACATAGAATGGCACTTGTGAAAGTGTAGAGACTGGTTTGGGGGTTATTGCTGTAACTCTAATAGAGATAGCAGTAGAAGTGGTAAGAATTGGTCAGAATCTGGATAAAATCTGAAGGTATAGCCAACCCTTTTCCTTAAATTTTCCTTCTCCATTCCGTAGACAAAGTAGCAATTTCAGTTTGCTACTAAATCTACTCTAGTCCATCTAGCCCCCTCCTTGAGAATTTGGATACATATCTAAGACAAGGTAAATATAATATCCATGAATAACTATATAACCTGTAAAATTCAGGACACAGTGGTTGCCATTGTCTACCATGATGTCTAGAATAAAGAAAAAGTTTCAAAAAGAAGGGCGAAGCAGATGCATAGAAAAAGGAAGTGGAATACTGATTGAAAGCATTCGGTGAATATCAGCTGTTTTTATTTGACACAGCCATGCAAATTAGCATCAACTTACTCATCCAAAGGAGATAGAAAATTTTATTTTTGGACAAGCCAAATCTCAAGGAAATTTTTAAAAAATCTTTTCATTTTTTACTATCAGAAATACATTGTTTCTGAAATATTGTTAAGCCTCAGAAATGGTTGTAAAATGTTTGTGGGCCAGTAAACATTCTGGCCAAATAGAAGATTTATAATAGCATTTTTATAGTTCTCTGAATATTCTTTGAGCCTTACCAGAAGTCTTCACAATTGTGGTAACCTACAGAAGACAAAATTTTTACAAAGATATTTTGTGTGTGTATATATATATGTATATATATATATATAGTTTATTGTTTATATATATATATAGTTTATATATATATATATATATATATATATATATATATATAATCATTTTCTTCCTCAAATCACATAGTGACCTGTAAAAAGACTAAGCTTTGTTTTCTTTCTTTTTTGAAATCTTGAGATGACAAAGAAACTAAATGAAGTTCAAATGCAGATTGATTTTAATCCATCTGAATTTTTATCTGTCCTCTAAACCTCTATAACCTAGAATCTATTATTTCCAAGGCCTGCTCTACTTATAAGGAAATGTGATGGTGGTAATTCATTAAGATGGTTTTATTTTAGGTACTGGTCTCATTGTGAAGCCATTTTCTTAATAACTAATTTGATGTCACGGAAAGTATTAATAAAGGAAGGATTTCATTTCCGCAAGGCTGTTGGCATATCAGTTGCCCCCTCCATTGAATCGTCATGGTGCAAATTAAATGTGAAACTGGCTTAAAGAGTGCAATGACTCTTGCCTTGTTATAGTGTGACCATATGTGGCCAATTATATTTCCTCTGTTTTTAATAATGTGGTTGTTGATTTACTAGTTGACATTCTTCTCAGAGCATTAATTTTTATAGGGTTTCATCTTTTGAATTATCCTCATGTGGTGTGTTACAGCAGTGCTTTCTTGCCACCACATATTTTAAGCCTCTAAACAGAACACAGGATCGTGTTGTTCCCATGGAAACCTTCAAACATTGCAGAACCTCAGTTTTGAATCTGCAAATCCTACTGTATGTAGGTTCATGCCCTGAAAAGGTATACTCTAACTTCCAATGCCCCTAACATGAAGATGTAGTTAACCTGGCTGCCATTAGAGCTAATTGTTTGTTATTTGTATTGGTTCTGTTGTGGTAGAAAAGAGCTAGACTAGCCCATCACATTTAACCAAAACACAGATCCTTTTTGAACATGAGCATCTATTATGGAGAGGGTTGTAACAGCTACTGGGGCAGTTTTTATAATATTTACACATTCATTCATTCAGCTATTATTTATTAGTAACTGTAATGAGAGACACATTATTTAGGCCTGGGAGCTACAGTCCTGAACAGGGCAAAAATCCCTGACTTCATGACACATACATTTTAATGAAATATGGAGTATGAAGGTTAAAGAAAACAAGCAATGGGATAGCAAGTAATGGAGATGATGTGTATGCAGTAGGGGTTGTTAATAGGGGATTAGTTAAAGTCACCAGATGACACTTCTCTGTAGTAGGTGCATCTGAGCAGAGACCTGATTGAAGTAAGTGAATGAGTGAGGCAAATATCTGAGTGAAGTTTTTTCTGGGAAGAGGAAACTGCAAACATAAATGCCCTGAAACGGGAACGAGTTTGGTAGGCATACACTAGACATATAGCAAGAGTGCCAGCATCCCAGCTTCTAATAACCAAGTGGGGAGTTAGGTAAGTGATGTGAAAATAGAGATAAGAAGGTGGATGGAAATTGAGGGAAGAGATCCTGTAGTCTCTCATAGGCCACATGAAGAACATTGAATTTTATTTTGAGTATGAAGGCCTTTGAGCTGTAAAATAGTGTGATCTAATCTACAACTTAAATAAAATTGATCTACTTGTGGTGAGGATAATTGACTGTATCAAGACAAGAGTAGAGGCTGGGAGACCTGTTTGGATGCTATTGTACTTATTTAGGTGCAAGAAGATAACATAGAAGAGGGTTGTGTATCTGAAAGATGGAACCAACAGGAGTTACTAAAGTTTTAATTACAGATTGTGTAAAGAAGGATTTGAAAATGACTAGGAGAGTCATTTTCATAGTAGAGCACTGTTCTGAGTAATGGGTCGATGATGGTGCCATTTACTGAAAAGTAAAAAATTCAGGAAAGATTGACTTTGAATGGTAGGGGGACAAGAATTCTGATTTGAACATGTTAGGTTAGAGCTGCCCAGTTAGGCATCCAATTGGACAGCTCAGATGTTTCTATATCCAAGTCTGGACTTCAGAGAGGTTTGTGCAGAGAATATAGCTATGATTCTGGGAGACACACCTTTAAGGAAATCACATGTATGAGTAACTCAAGCTAGAAATGATGCTGTGGATGACTGCTAAGGACATAGCCTTCTTTCTACACAAATTGACTTAGATGTTTTAGTTATTGATTGTCACAAAAATGCTGCAGTATTTTAATGCTATGTTAGTAACAACCACAAAACCTCAGTGACACACAACATTGAACTTATTGTTCACATACCTTTGGTCTGTTGGTTGTCAGCTAGGCAGCTTTGCTGATCTTGATAGGGTTCACTCACATATCTGGATGTTGACTCACTGTCAGCTGGAGCAACGGTGGTGACTCAGCTCCGTTCCATGTGTCTTTCACTCTCCAGCAGACTAGCTGGGCCTATTCTCATGATGAAAGAAAAAGCACAAGAGTAAGCAAGCCTAAAGAGCAAGCTGTTATATGTCTCAGCCTGCATCAGACTTATGATTGAGTGTCAAAGAGCAGGGTATGTTACCTGGCCCACAGTGGGAGAGCACTGCAAAACAAAAACAAAACAAAACAAAAAACAAACCATGAAAAAGGGCATGGATATGAGGGAGTGTATAATTTGGGCCATTTCTACAATCTATTACACAGGCATTCTAATGAGCACATGTAGAATGTGGCCTTACAGAGCATGAAAACATTGTATGAAATTTGTGCTTCCATTTTAACAATATCTTCTTCACTTAGACTCAGTCTCTTTTTGAAGGTACAAAAAGCACAATTTTGAAAGTTAGGTAGTTCTGTATGTGAATTCCAGCCACATTGCATCTGTCTCTGTGATTACTTCAACTAAAAAACAGTGATTATAATGTCTAATTTGTTAAGGTTTTCATAAGGATTAAAACTAATATCTAAAGTTCCTAATATATGGTGTGCACTTGACAAATGATAACTTCTAGGACATTATTAGTAGAAGAGGTACTACTAGTATTATGACATATAACAGTCAGCCACAAGTATACAATTATATACAATTATGCAATTGAGACAAGATTGAATATCCAAATTTATTAATGTTTAATATGAAAACACCAGGACTTTCCTGGTGGACCAGTGGTTAAGAATCCATCTTCCAATGCAGGGGACGTGGGTTCGATCCCTGGTCAGGGAACTAAGATCCCACATGCTGCAGGGCAGCTAAGCCCGTGCACCACAACAACTGAGCATGCAAGTCACAACTAGAAAGAAGTCTGTACGCCACAACGAGGAGCTTTCATGCCACAACTAAGACCAGACACAGCCAAAAATAAAATTGAAAAGACAAAACAAAACACCTTTTACTTCCATATATGAAGTTACTATGGTAGTCACTAAGGCTAGAGTATCCTTAGCTTTTCCTTTTTTAAAAAATTTACATTTCATATTTATATCCTCAAGGTTTTGTCACCGTTTCAATATAAACAGGAATTATACTCTTAGAGACTATTTGTCTTTTTTTGCTATAGCATAAATAAAACTGGCTCAAAATTCAGATCACACTGGGGAGAAAGCATGAAGTGATGTCTCTCCTTCAACCCCCAGTACCTGCACAAAGGTAGGACAGGGCTGCTTAGGATGGAGCTATATTTAACAATATTTGCATCAAGTTTCAAGATGAATTTGAAGTGTTGTATCATTTCTCTGATCAGTGTGCTAACACAAAGTAGCCTAACCGTTTATAACCACTCCCCCCCCCCAATGGTTGACAAATGCCTGAATCCAAGGGCAATGTGGTCAAACTTATCTGTTTTATAAACAAGTGAAATTAAATAAGTATGGATACTGTATCCAGGCTACCTATGCTCTCCAGACGTGTTTGTCCAGCTTCTCAGTTAGCTTTCATCATGCATTCTTGTCATTAAGAGTTCATGAGTTCATAAGAATTTTTCCCTTTTTTCTTCTATACTGTGAGCTCCAGGAAAGCAGTAGCTCTGTTGATTTTACTCACCCTTTTATCTTGAGTGTCTGTGCTTTTTATGAACCCAGCATCATTGGGAAGTGCTAAATCTATATTTGTTAATATATTTGTTCAATAAATGTTTAAATGAAGGACTTTTTCCACATGCTTTGTCTAATTTCTCTTGGGTTAGCCTGGATTAAAGTAGTTGAGAAATAAACAATACAATTCAAAATCGGAAAATTTTTTAAAGACATTTATTGCTTAATATTTTTAGAAATAATTTTATGCACTCTGTCTTTTCTGTCCATAATAATCTACTTGTGCTGCTTTAAGGCTTCAAGGCTTAAAGGCTTCCCATTATTATTAGGATAAATACCTGAACTCACACCATGACCATAAAGCCCTGCCTGATCTGGTGCCTGCCAACCTCTGCCTCTTTATCTTATATTCTTCTCCCTACCTCTCTCTGTACCCCAGCCTCACTGGCTTTCTTTCTGTTTCTCAGAAGAACATGGTCCCTACCAACTCACAGCTTTTCCCCTCTGGCTGGAATATTACTGGGACCTACCTAGTCACCTTCAGATCCTAACTGAACCTCCCTGGACTAAATCAATTCTCTAGCTACATACATTAATAGTGTTCAGCATTGTAATTCCTAGCAGTTATCAGAGTTTAAGTAATTATATATTTGGTTTTGTATTGTTGATGGAAATCATCAACAAGCCAATCTATAATAGGGACAGAAGAGAGTTTCACTTGAGCCAAACTGAGGATGACAGCCTGTGAGACACAGATTCAAGAAGCAATTGAATTGTGTTCCATTGGACTACAAAATAATGAAGTTTATGAAGGCAAAACCTGCAAAATTGTATGTCATTTGTCAAGAATTATAATTGGAGCTGGCAAGAAGTAAGGGTGATTATTAAGCAAGTACTGGTTCGTATCCAAAATGGCTGCACAGTTACATGGGGAGACCCTGAGACTATAAGGTTGCAGCTGGCAGCTGTTAGCAGATACTGTTTTGAAAGTAGCTGGTGGTGTCCCTGAGTCTGACGCGGTTCAAAAATTCAAGTTCTCAGTAATGCAGGAACTTGTCTGAGACCACATCCACAATGGCCACCTGTCCCCATTTTGGATGCCTGAGCCACAGTTATTCCACCTTGATTTTTAAATGCATTTTTTCTTCAATGGTTAAAACAGATATACCATGCATGTTTGGCCATAAGACAGGCTGCTCTAGTTAGCATAAAGTTTAAGTTAAATCATTTATAAGCCAGAATGACTTCCCCACACCTCAATATGTGAAAATTCCTTCCATCAGTATGATTATTTGATTTATGTCTGTCCTCCATATTGTACTGTAAGTTCCATGAGAATATGGACTAGATCTGTTTAATTTTACCTCTGCATTACCCAGGCTTAGCACAGTGCCTGGTACAAAACACAAACTCAGTAAAAATGCTCTGGTCCTATACGACAGCTTGCCATCAATGTGACTTCTTTAATTTGAAAAAAATCAGGTGATTAAAAAGCATTCTAGAAGGTTTTTTAGAAAGAAATATATTAGAAGATACTTATTTGATTTAGAATGTGTTCTTTCTACTTCTAATACATCTCTTATTTCTTTCCTTTCAGTTTTATTGAGATATAATTGACATACAGCATTGTATAAGTTTAAGGTGTACAACATAATGATTTGGCTTACATACACCATGAAATGCTTAGCACAAGTTTAGTAAACATCCATTATTTCATACAGATATAAAATTTAAAGAAAGAATAAATATCTTTTCTTTGTGATGAGAACTCAAGATTAACTCTCTTAACAGCTTTCATATATAACATACAGCAGTGTTAATTATATTTACCATGCTGTACATTACATCCCTAGTACTTACTGATAAATAAGTACCTGGAAGCTTTTACTTCTTCACCACTATTATCCAGTTTGGTGGATCCAACTGACTACCTTCATCCAATTACATCCAAGTACGTTTGTTATTAAAGTGTCAAAATTATTTTCTCCTTTTAAGATCTTTCCAAAACCATCATTTTATCATTTAAAAAAACAAGAAAATTAGAAAAATTTGACTTGAAGAATCATTAAGACTGATGTTACATTTCTCTTCTTCTGTCTACTTTTCAAATGAAAACTCCTGGATACCTAGACTTGATTTATGTTTCTGGGACTATTAAGAATAGGGGACTTGTTACAAAATATAACCATTTTCCATCTCCATTTTTTTAATGTGAAAAATTCCTTAGTCTTAGAACCAGCTGAAAGGTTTTTCCTTATATCTTTAAAGATATCAGCCTCTTTAATGTAAAAACACAAAATTGTAGAAGACCTGGATTTTTACATGTATTAGGCTCACTGAGGCTGCATCTGATCACTTTTAGCAAATAAAGTCTTCCTTAATGACTTATGTACACATCTGTTCTCTTAATGAACATTAGATTGATAATTTTGCATTAAAAAATCTTACCTCAAAATAGTTTTATCAATTGACAAAAAGATTAATAATACCATTGACTTATTGGGCATCAAATATTGTCAGGCTACACACCCTTCATTCACACAATTTTATTTAGTCCTAATTCTTGCTATATATTTTTCCCATTCAGTGACCCTGCCTTTCAAGGATGTTAATTCTTTCATTACAATGATAAACATATAATGTTCCTGTGCAGCTGGCAGGCTTCTTCTCTAGAACTTCTTAAGCAATCAGAAAGGCTCCTATATGTTAGCCCAAAAGTGATAGTACATTTCTACTCAAAGCACGATGTATTAATTGCCCAAAGCAAGCTCACTAATCAATGGATAGGAGGCTTTCAGACTAAAATAACATTAATACTCTGTCCCTGAGGAAGCCTCTTCCTTTTCCCTTAAAATTATGCACAAAAAATCATAGAAGAAGATAAAGTAAAATATCAAAAATTAATTCTGAGAAAACTGATTGCCCGATTTGGAGAATTTTTTCTAATTATAATATAAAGCTGGGAAGGTTGATTTGATGTATACAGTGGCTGGTTTTGATTCATAGCATCAGAAACTCTCTATGGTCCAAAGAAGATGGAAAAAAATTTCCCTCTAACTTGTCACTCAGTCTTTCAAAAACAACAAACAACAACAACACCTTGAGCTTCTACTATGTGCCAGACACTATAAGCACTGAGGAGAGAACACTAAATAAGATACTCACAATTCATACTCATTGAGATTTTAGTCCATTAGGGAAGACTGTGGCTTAAAAAAATATTAGAATAATGACACAGAAATTCAGAAGCGTTATAGAAATATATCATGGGAGTATCTAATCTACTGTAAATAGCTTATAGAATGAAGTAACATCTAAACTGAGATATAAAGAAGCAGCAGTTATTGGACAGAGTGAGAGGTATGTTTATTTAAATGAGATGAGTATTCATTTCATATTGATATTTTCTCTTCATATAGGTTGGACTAAAAGTCCAGTAAATTTTTTCCTACATGTTATTAGAACTGTACGTCTACATACCACCCCAGACAAGATGTATCAATTTAATCAATGGGTTTGAAGGTCTGGGAAGGAGACTGAGCATGGTGCTTTCATATACCATTTAAAGGTTCAGTGTGACTGGGTTACAAAGGCTGAGGTAGAGAGCAGTAGAATTTGAAATTGAAGAAGTCTGTGGGGGGCAAGATTAGAAGGAATTTTTAAGTCTTGCTAAAAAGTTTGGCCTTTGTTGTAAGGCAGAGGACATTTATTCTACTAGTTGTTGTTGTTGTTTTTTTTTTTTTAAGTTGAGCACATACATCTTTATCAAATATTTTAGGTCAAAATTGTTATTCCATTTTATATTGTACAGGAATATAAAGTATCACATTTATTTAGTAAATATTTGTTGAATTGGCATTACATCTCCTTTTATCAGGATATTACCCTTCATATAGTTCAACAATCTTCTAATGAGTTCATTCATTCAAACGACAAATATTTACTGCAAGACTCTATGTACAAAACACTGGATTCTGTGAAATAAAACAGACATAAATTCTTGTCTTTGAGAAGTTTACATTCTGATATGAGGAAATATACATTAAATAATAAATATAAAATATAAGTAAATTATGTACTAGGTTAGAAGGTGACAAGTGCTATTGGGGACAGTAGGAGTACAGTAAGGGTAATTAAGACTGCCAAGGACAAGACACAGGTTGAATGTCATTCACGTGTCAGGTGTGTTCCTGGACTAGGTATTTGCTAGATGCTACTGATTCAGGAATTTTTCACACTCAACAGTATAGGGACAAAGATACATAAGCACACAGATCATTGTAATTTTCTGTGACATCTACACTGTATTATAGAAGCACAAAATAGAAGTGCCTTATCCCAGCTAGAGACAAATTCTGATTAAGGAAAACTTCCTGAGAAAGATGGCACCTCACCTCAGTCTTAAAGATGGCACCTCACCTCAGTCTTAAAGATGAGCAAAATTCATCCAGATGTAGAGGAGCATAAAGTGCATCTTAGAATTCCAGGGGAAATAAAAGTTTATCTTGATTTCCAGGACCTCTTCATTCCATAGTAGGTGAAAATAACATAACACTTATGATGAGTTCTAGTAGTTCTTTTGTGGTGTCTTTAGAATTCTCTGTGTATAGTATCATGCCATCTGGAAACAGTGACAGTTTTACTTCTTCTTTATAATTTGAATTCTTCTTATTTTTTTTTATTTTCTCATTGCTATGGCTATGACTTCCAATATTATGTTGAATAAAAGTGGTGAGAGTGGGCATCCTTGTCTTCTTTCCTATCTTAGAGTAAATGCTTTCAGCTTTTCACCGTTGAGTATGATGCTTTCCTTCTACTAACTTTAGTTTTTTTAATTCTTTTTTTTAAACTACTTCCTTTAGGTTGTTTATACAAGATTATTTTTCTTTTCTGAAGTAGGCCTGTATCACTATAAACTTCCCTCTTAGAACAGCTTTTTCTACATCTCTTAGATTTTGGATTGTCATGTTTTCATTTTCATTTGTCTCCAGATATTTTAAAATTTCTTCAGTGATCCATTGGTTGTTTAGTAGCATATTATTTAGCTTCCAAGTGTTTATGTTTTTTTTTTGCAATTTTTTCTTATAGGTGATTTCCTCAAAGATATTCGTTAAGTGAAACTTGCATTTTTTAAATTGTGAGTATTTTGTGGTGAAGACTACAAAGACTACTAACACACTTTGGTGTCACTAACTTGATTTAACATAAGGCACCAGTACTTTTATTCTCCATTGCTTTTGTATCATCAGTGTAAATGTCAATACAGTTTAAAAGGCAAGTAAAACCTTAGCATTATAATGGAAATAATTTTTTCTTTGTGGATCTTCTGAAAGAATTTCAGAGACCCTCAGGGTTTAATAAAACCATGAAAACAAGTTCTCTTTTATATAATTGTTGGAGTGACTCATATCTAATTTCAACGGATGCTACCTTGTGCAGAAGTTGCTGAAAAAGTTGACTTTCTAATTTCAAAGCTAAATCTGTGATCTTCCTGGATTTTCACTTTAGCCAAGTAAAAATGCCCTTAATACCCTGTTTTTCCAGTTAAGCTCAAATCTTTAAGCAATCAGCAAGTTCTATTTATTCTACTTCAAAAATAGATCTGATACGTCCATATACTGTCACTTCATCTCCTCTTTAGTCACTTAGACAAAGCCACAGGATCTATCTCCTGAACAATTATGTTTGCTTTCTTGATATTTTTTGTCTGTTCCCACATTTGTTTATATAAAATGTAGTCTCCCTAGTTGGTAGAGTGATTACTTAAAAATATAAATCATATCTAAGAATCCCCTTTCTGAAAACCTTCCAATGGCTTTCTGCTGCCAAGGGAATAAAATCCAAGTTTCTCCACATATCCTACATAATTTGACTTTTGCCCTACTCTCTGACCTCATCATGTACCAATCCTGTCCTTGCTCACTATTTGCCAGCCAGCCTTACTGGCCTTTCTGTTCCTCAAATTGATTCCCTATAATCTAGAAGAATGTTTAATACATATAAGATGCCCAATAATTATTGGTTAAAATAATAAATGTTATTGTGTAGAATTTTGAAAAGATAGAGCTTTAATGTAGTAAAACCTCACACTGGTGACCTTGTGGTCTGGAAGCAAGGACAGTGCCAAATAGGCTTGAATTTAAAAACAATATTCTGTGCATCCTCATGATGTCATTTATAGACAGTACTACCAGAATTAAACTGCTATGTTTGAGTTCTTTAGATACCTAAAATCTAAACGTCTGTGCCAATACACACCAATGAAAATCTGATGGAATCTGTAAATCCTCCCCTCCAAAATAAAGCACATATGTAAAACACTTGAAATACAATTTTAGAGAAATATAGAAATCTTACAGCCCACCCAGGGACTACCGAGAAAGTCTTTGGATTCAGGATGTCCTAAAGCTACATAGTAATTGGAAGGCAAATTGTACACCAGGTAAACTATTGTTGAATTAAGAACTAGAGAGAAATTCAAGATCTAATCAGAGTATAAAGTGTTAAAATTTAGAGAATAATTTTCAAGTTCTTCTCTCCCATTCTGACATCACAAATATGGAAAAGATTATATTTTATAAGTGATTTACTGCCAGACACACAGCATGTTACTGGCAGAGCTGTGACAAAGTTCTAGATCCTTTAGCACCCACAATTTTTGCTTTATCACTGCATGAGGCTTGTTTGCATCAGGGAGTTTTGATTGAAAATGAAGTAAAACTGGGAACTGGAGTAACTGGTACATTTGTAATGTAATCTACAGGAGACTTGACCTCAGTTGGACCTCAGTTGCACATTTTCTCTAGACCTTGGTCCCAAATCTGTCAGGAGTTACAAAATAGTTTTATATTTACAACTTTTATACATATATGTAGAGTTTAGAGAAATACTACACAGGTCCAGAAAAATTATATGTCTTTATACTACTATGTCTCAAATATATGTCCTAAAGGTTACATGTGTGTGCATGTACACACACACACACACACACACATATCCCAGATTACAAAGAAAAGTAATGAGTATAACATGTTACTTCATCTTTTCATCCATGATATTGCAAAATTACATAACTTCTCATTGGGATGCATAAAAAGAAGACCAAGAAAAGGAAAATATTTCTTTCAGTTACATATTATGTGGAGAAGAATTTCAGGCATTCTGCCATTGGCTGTAAATATACAGCAGCCAAGGACGTTTGTGACAAAGAAAGAATTTATTTAGTGTTTATTTCAGTAGAGGTAACTTGCTTTGGAACATAGTGTCCAAAGTACGTTTTTCTTCTGCCTTTCAGATGATTGCATTTTAGAGGATAACTGGACTTTTTCAGAAAATAATCAAAATAAATATAAAAACCCACTAGACAAGCAGTGCTTATATTGGTTGCTTGACTATTATTCCAAAGCATTTTAAAAAATCAGCATTTGATAAAACATAGAGTAATAATATTTTCCTAACTGGGTCATTTTCAAAACTTCTTTGTCTTCATATTTTCATTTGACCCTCACAACCATACTATATGATAGGTGGCAGTTATTTGTTCTTAATTTAAAGATGAGTAAAAAGCTGTCATTGACTGATTACACATCAGGGGACAGTTACAAATAGGTACAATGGCTATTGCTGAGATGGTGAGACTAATAAAAAAAATGTCGGGGTAAGAGAAATGCATAAGTATAAATCTTTTTTACTCATGGGGAGATTAACTGAAATGTATTAAGTGCCTAGGACTCTGCCACTTCTGAATCTGATTTTATTCTCTTTCTTCGCATGACCTACTCATGGGAATTTTGTTTCTTTAGGTTTGAATGGGTACATGAAAGAGGCGGATGGGAAAAGAAAAAAAAAAACAACTAGCCATGAGACTATAATTATACTTCTTCCATTCATTCCTCCAAATGATTACTTCCCATCTTTGAAGTAAAAAAAAAAAAAAAAACTGTTCCACTTTTTACTATAACTCTAGCTTTGACAAAGAAATAAAGAAAATTAAGACACTAATCTCTCAACCTCTGACCTTTAAAAGTCAGACTAGATAATTTCCAAGGAATTGTTTTGGGAAATATCAATTCAATTAATTGCCTTTAGTGGAAGTCACATGGTTGAAATTTAAGCCAATACTTGAAATGTCATGCTCGAATTTGAGACTATTTTAACAACAACAATAATAACAAATGATGGGTTATAATTTACTTTTGGGATTTAGTAATTTCCATTCCAAGAATTCACTATCTTCCATATGAAGAACTTCTTTATATTAAAAATAAATACTTTCTTGGATGACTTTAGAAATTTTTCCAATGACCCTGTTAATATATTCTAGGTTATAAAATTTAAAATAAAACAAAAATTCCCTTTACTGTACCAATAAAAACAGATTGCTAAATTTGTTTAAAATGTACTAAACAAAAAATAACATTATGTGACCATTATATGAGATCCTTCATTATTTGCATTTGAATTTAGAATAACTAATCTAAATTAGGTTTACAAGGTACCATTTACCAAAAATGAATAACATTCACATGATTATATTTATTGATTGAATATTCTTGGTTCTAAAAATCAGGTGGAGCCAGTTAGTTCAGATTTTATTCTAAGGACGATATGAAACCACTTGGGACATTTAAACAGAAGAATGATATAATTCGATTTTGACTGCGAAAGATCATTCAAATCGATGCTGATATGGGAAGGATAGATTATGGGAAAAATGTGGCAGCAAAGGAAAAACAGATGAGTGCAACAGCCTTGATTTGGATAACTTAAAATTGACACTTGTCCTAAATAATTGAGAGACAACAGTGAGTATCTGGGACTGTGGCAAAATGCTAAATTTAGACATGGCATTTAATCAGCTCCTGTCAGCTGTCTTACAGGAATATAGATCTTTTCTCCAGTGTTGTCAGGTTTTGTGTGTGTGTGTGTAATTTAAAGGAAACGATGTAAAATCTTTTGACTGTTAAATATTGGCAAATTAAAAATTATTAAAAAGAAACACATTGAGAGCTAAACAGAACATGCCTCTATGTTGGATTTAGCCAAAGGGTCTTGGTTTGCAACCTCAGAGGTGAATTGACATTTTGGGGTATCTGCCTCTTTCTTTAATGAAGATTGAAACCTATTTTCTGGAAATTTTTCTATGACACAGTTTTGTTCTGCAGCTGGGGGTTACATTGTTTCAGATTACTCTTGTTCTCTATTACCTGCCTCTCCATACTATATATTGTATTAAAACAAGATCATCCTCCGACCCAGTGCTGAATGGACATTTGTCATAGAAAGAGATAGAACAGAGTATAGATAACTTTCTCTTTTCATTATTTCCATTCCCTTTTACCAGGTTGAGGATTAGATACTAGAGTATACAAACCAATAATTTATATCAACAAACTACAAAGAAAACAGTTTATAAATATGTTTATGTTGGATTTTTATTCAAAGCCAAATAACTCTCTGTGCACTTGCTGTTATTGGAAGAGAAGTTCAGAAAATAAGAGGTCTGTTAAGACTTAGGAAAGTTATGTTAGAAGACTGAAGCAACATTGATTTTACTTCTGGCTTTTATGTAAACAAAAATCTTCTAAAAGATATGACAGTTTGGGACTAACTTATGAATTTTATATGAATTGAGGTAAGCTATGCTTCATTTGTCTCTGTCTATGAGTGCCTAGCATAGTATTTGATCTGATAATTTAGATGCTTAAAAATGTGTTCTGACTAAATTATATTTCCCCAGCAACTAGACTACTGGCTGATGCTGACAATGGTTTTTTTTCCCTCTCAATGGTAAATTTCTACTTTTGAGATAAATATTTTATCTTTTTTATTACGATCTTCTTTTCATCAATTTTATCAGGCTAAATGCCTGAAGTTACACTTGGTTCTCTCATTCTATCTCGTACCAATTAATAAGAAAATCCAGTTAATTAAATTGTATCAATGTTAATTTCCACATATTTACCTTGGATCTGCTTCTCATCACCCCTGATCCAGTTACCAGGCTAATCTAAGACATTTCACCTTGCCCAGTGTACTGCAATCAATTACCATTTGGTCTCCTTGATTTTAATTTCCCTGCAATGTATTATCCATACAGAAGTTAGGATGATCTATTTTAAATATAAACCAGATCAAGCCATTCCCCTGCTCAAAACACAAGCAATGGTTTCATATCACAAACTAAACAAATCCAAAATTCCTTAATATTACTCTCAAGGCTCTATGTGATTAGGTCCTTACCTAACTTGCTTACCTCATCCTCTTCTATTATATCTCCTGATCACAGTGGTTTGGCAGTTTGTTTCTCAAATATGAGAATGCCATTCCTTGGCATTTGTTATTCCCTGTCAGATCACTTTTCCCCAAGATATTTTCATTTTATGCCATTCAAATGTCTGCTCAGATAGTACTTCTTCCAAGGAGACTTTCTTTTTAAAAAAGTTTTAAATTAATTTTTTATTGGAGTATAGCTGATTTACAAGGTTGTGTTAGTTTCTGCTGTACAGAAAAGTGAATCAGCCATACATATACACATGTCCACTCTTCTAGACTCCATTCCCATAGAGGTCAGTACAAAGCACCGAATAGAGTTCCCTGTGTTATACAGTAGGTTCTTATTAATTATTTTTTATGTATAGTGTTGTGTATATATCACACACAATCTCCCAATTTATTCCCCCCCCTTTCCCCCTTGGTAACCATAAGTTTGTTTTCTACATCTGTGACTCAATTTCTGTTTTGTAAATAGGTTCATTTGTACCATATTTTTAGACTCCACATATAAGCAATATTATATGATATTTGTCTTTCTCTGACTTATTTCACTCAGTATGACAATCTCTAGGTCTATCCATGTTGCTGAAAATGGCATTATTTCATTCTTTCTTGTGGCTGAGTACTATTCCATGGTGTATATGTACCACATCTTCTTTATCCATTTCTCTGTTGATGGACATTTACATTGTTTTTTCCATATCCTGGCTATTGTAAATAGTGCTACAATGAACATTGGGGTGTATGTATCTTTTTGAGTTGTGGTTTTCTCAGGATATATGTCCAGGAGTGGGATTGTTGGATCATATGGAAACTCTATTTTTAGTTTTTTAAGGAATCACAAGGAGCTTTTCATGCTCACTCCATCTGGCGACCTATAGTGGTTATTACCATCACTCTGTTTCTTTCCTGATACACATCACAATAGGAAAAAAAATATTTTTTGTTTGTTTATTTGTTAATTAATCTTTCTCCCAACTAGTATGTAAGCACCTTGAAAATACAAGGACCTCATTTATCTTGATCCCTGATGTGCCTGGTATGGAGAAGGTTCTGGTAAATATATGTTGAATTGAATTGATTTAATTGCAATTATTTTGGATAAGATCTGCAACTAATAAAACTCAAACTGTTTTAGCAGTCAACAGTGTTTATTAAGCATCTGTCATATGTGGAGAATTATAATGACAATTTTGAAAGATAAAAGAGAAATACAAAACCCAGTACAGCCCTCTGTCCTTAAAATTCTATCACAATTTCTACATCAAACGTGTCATGGTACACTCAGTCTTATAAAGTAGGCAAAAATAGAATAGGCAAGGGCAAATAGGTAAATTATTCATAAGACAAAAGAAAAAGAAAAAATAGCTAGTTTTATTAAAATTTATTTGGCACTAGGGGCAGAATATTTCCTTATGCCATAAAGGAGACTAATTCTCGGTTCCACAATTTGGAAATCTTTAAAAAATTTTTTTCAATTATGATATCTATTCTTTTCATTTGTCTTTCAGATGAATGATATAAAATTATAAAATTTTCTTTTGTTTACCCTCCTCAAAAATCAATCCTGATATTTTTTTCTATTGTAAGTAACTGTGCTGTCAATATTCAGCTGTCAACCCGTGAGGCAGCTATAATTAGGATCAAGAAACTGACCATGGGTAATGACTTCTTGATGGTTCTCTAGTTGCCTATCAGAAATGCTTACTTTGATTCAAAGCTATTTTCATTATAAATCTTCTGCTTTCTGCCCCTGATGCTAGAAAATTTTAGGTTATTAGTCTAAAAAGATCACATGCTGTATTTCATTCAAACATATTTTCTTAACTCCCACTCTTTTTCTCTGCATGTTGTACACATTTTTTCAAGTCAAGTTGGGTAGATATAGGCCGAAGCTATCAAAAAGCACTAAATAATATTTCCAGAATGTATTTTCTATTAAAGACTGCTATTTATCAATCATTTTAATTCTTAAAAAAACAGCTTTAATGTAAATACTTCTGTATCAGTATTTTTCTCCAGCTTAGAAATACCATATTCATAGAATTGCCAAAGAGAGAAATATTACCAAGTAGACTTTTTTTAAAGGAAAAAACTTCTCTTGATTTTTCAAAGTATTTAGAAATTAGTTATTAGGCTGAATGTTAGAAGAATAGGAGGCAGAGGTAGCAAAACAAGAGAAGGAGTAGAAGAGACTACTAATGCCTCAAATTATGTTTTATTTTGATGTGGACATCTCAGATTTTATTTTTTTAATAAAAACTAAGATTTAATCATATAGCAGAAAAGATCCTATACTGAAACATTCTTGGAACACCATGTATTTTATTGAAGCAATGATTCTTCTTAGTATTTATGATGGAACCCAGTTAGTCTGCTGAGTCTGATCAAGAGATTTATTGAAAAAAAAATAATCTTGGAGGATTTTATATAGACTTTGCTCTCACATTGCCAACATATACGTATTTGTCTATAATTTCACTTGACATTTCACTATAAACTGTAGGAGTGGAGAGTAGCACAGCAGATCCATATGTTCAACAAAACCCTGAGGACCACAACCTGAACCGTTATCCTATGGTCAACTAAGAATGAATAGCATCATATTTATCTCTTTCATTGAGTTCCAAAGTCCAGCTCCAATCACTGATCATTACCCAAATCATAATCCCAAACTATTTAATGCTTCATTCTCTAACTTCTCAAACCTTTCTTTTCTTTCTCTGGAATGAAGATATACCATTAGCAAATTTCTGGGAAAACCTCCGGCCCTAGAAAGGAAAGGAGAGTTTCTTTTGCTTCCTATTGCTATTTCTAGACAATTTCTCCTCCCTGCACTTCCAAAAGATGCAGATTATTTGCAGTACTTGTCATCAGATTATGTCACTTGCTCTCTTTTCTTATTGCTGCCATCTGTCAACCTTTAGGTCGCTCACCCTTTATTATCTGAAGATTTTAAAAGCTCACTTACTTTCTTCTCCTATCACTCTCACATTAATTTTTGTGACTTCAGTTTCTATACAGATGACTCATCCAACACCTTGACCTCTCACATTCTTGACTTCCAACCCTGGTCAGCTTTTTTTGCTTGACGTCCGTCACATATCTTTATGGTGATGCACTAGACTTACCACCTCTAATACCTCAAATATCTTCTGTAAAAATGTTACTCTGAATATACCATGTAATACATCCCACCTCATTTTATCAGATACTGTCATGTTGAAAATTCTTTATTTTCACACTGAGATTTCTGTTGACTCTATAATTCTTTCATTATTGTGCATCTCATGTCTTCTTTTCCCTATTTACCTGCCATGGGTACAAAACTGTCAACACAAAATATTATATGTTTACCTGCTTTTTGTTTCCTCCATTGTGAGAACATGTGAAAAAAAGATGTCAAATATGTTATACCTCATAGAAGCTTATAGTATGTTAAAAGAATGATGAATATGCCATTAAGAACTGTGTTCATTCATGTTTTGTTAACATTAAGATATGTGTTCATATATTTCATTTTGTTAAATAAAAAAACATATTATATTAAAAATATGTTAAACTCTATTATTTGCATATTTACTACCCATGTATTGTACAGAAGTCAAACATTATTGAAGAAATTTTCACATCTGTACTGACAATTGCAGTTTAAGCTCTTGACTCCAAAATTCAATGAAGCACACCACATTTACTAAATTTTCTGTCTCCACAATGAATATTTTATACTTCTTTGCTCTGAAATCCTTTTCCCTCTTTCATCCTTTTAGCTAACCCTCTAGCCTAATATTTAACTATATTACAAACAGTATAGTTAAACATTATTAGAATATAACTGTCAGAAAATTTCTTACCTTTCCATCAGAAAATCTAACAACTAAGCTTAATCTAAATCAATATTTTTGTCTTCCCTCTTATTCAAGGGGGAGAAGTGCTTGCTTCCACTAAAGGCCAGTCCCACCCTTTTTCACTGCTTTTAATATTCAATGCCATCTTAGCCACTCTAATATCTCTCTGATTCTAAATTTATTTTTCTCTATTGACTTATCCACATGTGCATAAAAACATGGTTTAATAACTCACATCATACAAACAACAACAGCAACAATAACTACATTTTGACTTCCAGCTCTAACTTGACTTCTCTGAACGCTTCAGTAGTAAATACTCTAAATTGTTGCCTAGGGTGATGGGTTTCACTTACTCATCATTTTTTCTTCAATCCAAGTAGACTTTCATACTCAACTCCTTTGTCAAAGTCATGACTTATCTTCTTTTTTGCTGAAAACAATGTCCAATTAGTCATTTTCAGTAATATTCAAGACAGTAAAACATTCTGCCTTCATGAAACACTCTTTTTAATATGTATAATCAATTTATTAAGATATAATCCATATATTACACAATTTGCTCATTTAAAGTGTACAGTTCAATAGTTTTCAGTATATCCACAGAATGATGTGGAAACATTACCAGAATCAATTTTAGAAAATTTTCAAAACCGCCAAAAGAAATTCCATACCTAATCATTCCCCATTCTCCCCTCCCTGTCCTCTCCCTCCCTGCTTCAGCACCCTTTTCCTCTCTCCAAAAGTTAAGCAACAACTCACTAGTCTACTTTCTGTCCCTGTAGACTTGCTTGTTCTGGGCATTTCATATAAATGGAATCAAACAGTATGTGGTCTTCTGTGACTGGCTTCTTTCACTGATAATAGTGTTTTAAAGGCTCATCCATATTATAGGATGTATCAGTATTTCATTCCTTTTTATTGATGAATAATATTCCATTGAATAGGTATAACACACCTATTGTTCTCTTCATCAGTTGATAGACATTTGGGTTGTTTCCACGTTTGGGCTACTATAAGTAATACCTCAATGAACATTCATGTACAAAATTTGAGAAACTGCCAGACTTTTCCAAAGTGGCTGCACCATTTTACAAATTTCACAAGCAATGTATGAGGGTTTCAATTTCTCAACATCTTCATCAACACTTGTTATTATTTCTCTTTTTTTAATAGCCATTCTAGTGGATGTGAAGTGGTATATCAATTGTGGTTTTGATATGCATTTTCCTGATGGCTAATCTACTTGTCTGTTTCTGTGACAGAAAATACCTCCAAATTTCACTCCTATCTTGTCCGCTGCTCCTTCACAGTCTTACTGCTGATTTATTTTTCCACACAAACTATAAATGTTAAAATGTCATGGTTTTATCTAATTTTTTATTTTTGACTGAGTGATTATGTCTAGTCCCTGTGTTAAATAATACCATTATACATGCTAATGTCAATTAAAGAATGTCATCTGGCTCTCTGTGGGTTGAACTTTTAGCCACTGTAGTCCCTGATTTTCAACACACCCTGAAATGAGTTCAGGGTAGAAATCAGCAATTAGACATTCTGTGCTCTGGGAAAACTGGCAGAACAGACCTTCAGATAGTTAGACATTTTTGAATGAAAATTTTAGGAACCTATTTTCTTGCATCTTCCCATACTTAGAAAAGCACTGAAATCATTAACTAAGATATCTGTGCCTCATGACTAACAATAACTTTCTACCAAAGTGTGTGTTTGATTGCATGTACCCCTTCTCCAAAATCACATATATGATGACCTGCCCACTTAATTCTTGTGAACAGTTCCTCAGAGCTATATGAGAGTCTGTCTCCCAGGCTACAGTCCTCAGTAAATCCCCAAATAAAACTGAAATTCACAGCTCTCTCATAGTATATTTTTATTTCAGTTGACACGGATTACTCCTACATATTTATTTTTAACATTGACCTTTTCTACCTAGTTGACTTCTTTTCATTCAATTTGTATCTTAAATTTCTTTTTTTAAATTTTAAATTTAATTTTATTTTTTTATACAGCAGGTTCTTATTAGTCATCAATTTTATACACATCAGTGGATACATGTCAAACCCAATCGCCCAATTCAGCACACCACCATCCCCACCCACCCACAGTTTTCCCCCCTTGGTGGCCATACGTTTTTTCTCTACATCTGTGTCTCAGCTTCTGCCCTGCAAACCGGTTCATCTGTACCATTTTTCTAGGTTCCAGTTACATGTGTTCATATATCATATTTGTTTTTCTCTTTCTGACTTACTTCACTCTGTATGACAGTCTCTAGATGCATCCACGTCTCAACAAATGACTCATTTTCGTTCCTTTTTATGGCTGAGTAATATTCCATTGTATATATGTACCACTTCTTCTTTACCCATTCATCTGTTGATGGGCATTTAGGTTGCTTCCATGACCTGGCTATGGTAAATAGTGCTGCAATGAACATTGGGGTGCATGTGTCTTTTTGAATTATGGTTTTCTCTGGGTATATGCCAAGTAGTGGGATTGCTGGACCATATGGTAATTCTATTTTTGGTTTTTTTAGGGAACCACCATACTGTTCTCCATAGTGACTCTATCAATTTACTTTCCCACCAACAGTGCAAGAGGGTTCCCTTTTCTCCACACCCTCTCCAGCATTTGTTGTTTGCAGATTTTCTGATGATGTCCATTCTAACTGGTGTGAGGTGATACCTCATTGTAGTTTTGACTTGTATTTCTCTAATAATTAATGATGTTGAGTAGATTTTCATGTGCTTCTTGGCCATCTGTATGTCTTCTTTGGAAAAATTTCTATTTAGGTCTTCTGCCCATTTTTGGATTGGGTTGTTTGTTTCTTTAATATTGAACTGCATGAGCTGTTTATATATTTTGGAGATTAATCCTTTGTCCACTGATTCATTTACAAATATTTTCTCCCATTCTGAGGGTTGTCTTTTTGTCTTGTTTATGGTTTCCTTTGCTGTGAAAAAGCTTTCAAGTTTCATTAGGACCCACTTGTTTATTTTTGTTTTTATTTCCATTACTCTAGGAGGTGGATCAAAAGAGATCTTGCTGTGATTTATGTCAAAAAGTGTTCTTCCTATGTTTTCCTCTAAGAGTTTTAGAGTGTCCAGTCTTACATTTAGGTCTCTAATCCACTTTGACTTGATTTTTGTGTATGGTGTTCAGAGGGTTCTAATTTCATTCTTTTACATGTAGCTGTAGTTTTCCCAGAACCACTTATTGAAGAGACTGACTTTTCTCCATTGTATATCCTTGCCTCTTTTGTCATAGATTAGTGGACCATATGGGGCATGGGTTTATCTCTGGGCTTTCTATCTTGTTCCATTGATCTATGTTTCTGTTTTTATGCCAGTACCATATTGTCTTGATTACTGTAGCTTTGTAGTATAGTCTGAAATCAGGGAGTCTGATTACTCCACCTGTGTTTTTGTCCCTCAAGCCTGCTTTGCTATTTGGGGTCTTTTGTGTCTCCATACAAATTTTAAGATTTTTTGTTCTAGTTCTGTAAAAAAATGCCATTGGTAATTTGATACGGATTGCATTGAATCTGTAGATTGCTTTGGGTAGTATAGTCATTTTCACAATATTGATTCTTCAAATCCGAGAACATGGTATATCTCTCCATCTGTTGGTATCATCTTTAATTTCTTTCATCAGTGTCTTATAGTTTTCTGCATACATGTCTTTTGTCTCCCTAGGTAGGTTTATTCCTAGGTATTTTATTATTTTTGCTGTAATGGTAAATGGGAGTGTTTCCTTAATTTCTCTTTCAGATTTTTCATCATTAGTGTATAGGAATGCAAGAGGTTTCTTTGCATTAATTTTGTATCCTGAAACTTTACCAAATTCATTGATTAGCTCTAGTAGTTTTCTGTTGGCGTTTTGAGGATCCTCTATGTACAGGATCATGTCATCTGCAAACAGTGACAGTTTTACTTCTTCTTTTCCAATTTGTATTCCTTTTATTTCTTTTTCTTCTCTGATTGCCGTGGCTAGGACTTCCAAAACTATGTTGAATAATAGTGGTGAGAGTGGACATCCTTGTCTTATTCCTGATCTTAGAGAAAATGCTTTCAGTTTTTCACCATTGATAATGATGTTTGCTGTGGGTTTGTCATATATGGCCTTTATTATGTTGAGGTAGGTTCCCCCTATGCCCACTTTCTGGAGAGTTTTTAACAGAAATGGGTGTTGCATTTTGTCAAAAGCTTTTTCTGCATCTGTTGAGATGATATGTTTTTTCTTCTTCAGTTTGTTAATATGGTGTATCACATTGTTTGATTTGTGTGTATTGAAGAAACCTTGCATCACTGGGATAAATCCCACTTGCTCATGGTGCCTGATCCTTTTAATGTGTTGTTGGATTCTGATTGCTAGTATTTTGCTGAGGATTTTTGCATCTATATTCATCAGTGATATTGGTCTGTAATTTTCTTTTTTTGTAGTATCTTTGTCTGGTTTTGGTATCAGGGTGATAGTGGCCTCATAGAGTGAGTTTGCGAGTATTCCTTCCTCTTCAATTTTTTGGAAGAGTTTGAGAAGGGTGGGTGTTAGCTCTTCTCTAAATGTTTGATAGAATTCACCTGTGAAGCCATCGGGTCCTGGACTTTTGTTTGTTGGAAGATTTTAAATCACAGTTTCAATCTCATTACTTGTGATTGGTCCGTTCATATTTTTTATTTCTTCCTGGTTCAGTCTTGGAAGGTTATGCCTTTCTAAGAATTTGTCCATTTCTTCCAGATTGTCAATTTTATTGGCATAGAGTTGCTTGTAGTAGTCTCTTAGGATGCTTTGTATTTCTGTGCTGTCTGTTGTAACTTCCCCTTTTTCCTTTCTAATTTTATTAACTTGAGTCCTCTCCCTCTTTTTCTTGATGAGTCTGGATAATGGTTAATCTATTTTGTTTATCTTCTCAAAGAATGAGCTTTTAGTTTTATTCATCTTTGTTATTGTTTTCTTTGTTTCTATTTCATTTATTTCTGCTCTGATCTTTATGATTCTTTTGCAGCAAAAGCAGTTCTTTTGCTGCATCCCATAGGTTTTGGGTCGTCATATTTTCATTGTCATTTGTCTCTAAGTATATTTTGATTTCCTCTTTGATTTCTTTGGCGATCTCTTGGTTTTTCAGTAACGTATTGTTTAGCCTCCATGTGTTTGTGTTCTTTATGTTTTTTTTCCCTGTAATTCATTTCTAATCTCATAGCATTGTAGTAAGAAAAGATGCTTGATATGATTTCAATTTTCTTAAATTTACTGAGGCTTGATTTGTGACCCAAGATGTGATCTATCCTGGAGAATGTTCCATGTGTAATTGAGAAGAAAGTGTAATCGGCTGGTTTTAGATGGAATGTCCTATAAGTATCAATTAAATCTCTCTGGTCTATTGTGTCATTTAAAGCTTCTGTTTCCTTATTTATTTTCATTTTGGATAATCTGTCCATTGATGTAAGTGAGGTGTTCATGTCCCCCACTATTTTTGTGTTACTGTTGACTTCCTCTTTTATAGCTGTTAGCAGTTGCAACATGTATTAAGGTGCTCCTATGTTGGGTGCATATATATTTATAATTGTTATATCTTCTTGTTGTATTGAGCACTTGATCATTATGTAGTGTCCTTCCTTGTCTCTTATACCATTCTTTATTTTAAAGTCTAATGTTATCTCATATGAGTATAGCTACTCCAGCTTTCTTTTGATTTCCACTTGCATGGAAATCATCCCCTCACTTTCAATCTGTATGTGTCCCTAGGTCTGAAGTGGGTCTCTTGTAGACACATGTAGATGTGTCTTGCTTTTGTATCCATTCAGCAAGCCTGTGTCTTTTGTTTGGAGCATTTAATCAATTCAAGTTTAAGGTAATCATCAATATGTATGCTCCTATGACCATTTTCTTATTGTTTTGAGTTTGTTTTTGTAGGTCCTTTTCTTCTCTTGTGTTTTCCACTTAGAGAAGTTCCTTTAGAATTTATTGTAGAGATGGTTTGGTTGTGCTGAATTCTCTTAGTTTTTGCTTGTCTGTAAAGCTTTAGATTTCTCCTTCGAATCTGAATGAGATCCTTGGTTGTAAGTTCTTCCCTTTCATCACTTTAATTATATCATGCCACTCCCTTCTGGCTTGTAGAATTTCTGCTGAGAAATCAGCTGTTAACCTTTTGGGAGTTCCCTTGTATGTTATTTGTCATTTTTCCCTTGCTGCTTTCAATAATTTTTCTTTGTCTTTAATTTTTGCCAATTTGATTACTATGTCTCTCGGCATGTTTCCCCTTGGGTTTATCCTGTATGGCACTCGCTGTGCTTCCTGGACTTAGTTGGCTATTTCCTTTCCCATGTTAGGGAAATTTTTGACTATAATCCTTCAAATATTTTCTCAGGTCCTTTCTCTCTCTCTTCTCCTTCTGGGACCCCTATAATGCGAATGTTATTGCATTTAATGTTGTCCCAGAGGTCTCTTAGGCTGTCTTCATTTCTTTTTATTCTTTTTTCTTTATTCTATTCTGCAGCAATGAATTCCACCATTCTGTCTTTCAGGTCACTTATCCGTTCTTCTGCCTCAGTTATTCTGCTTTTGATTCCTTCTAGTGTAGTTTTCATTCCAGTTATTGTATTGTTCATCTTCGTTTGTTTGTTCTTTAATTAGTCTAGGTCTTTGTTAAACATTTCTGGCATCTTCTCGATCTTTGCCTCTATTCTTTATCCAAGGTCCTGGATCATCTTCACTATCATTATTCTGAATTATTCTTCTGGAAGGTTGCCTATCTCCAATTCATTTAGTTGTTTTTCCTGGGTTTTATCTTGTTCCTTCATCTGGTACATAGCCCTCTGCCTTTTCATCTTGTCTATCTTTCTGTGAATGTGGTTTTTGTTCCACAGGCTACAGGATTGTAGTTCCTCTTGCTTCTGCTGTCTGCCCTGTGGTGAATGAGGCTATCTAAGAGGCTTTTGTAAATTTCCTGATAGGAGTGTCTGGTGGTGGGTAGAGCTGACTATTGCTCTGGTGGGGAGAGCTCAGTAAAACTTTAATCCAGTTGACTGTTGATGGGTGGGGCTGGGTTCCCTCCCTGTTGGTTGTTTGGCCAGAGGCAACCCAACACTGGAGCCCAACTGGGCTCTTTGTTGGGGCTAATGACAGACTCTGGGAGGGCTCACACCAAGGAGTACTTCCCAGAACTTCTGCTTCCTGTGTCCTTGTCCTCACAGTGAGCCAAGGCCACCCCTGCCTCTGTAGGAGACCCTCCAACACTAGCAGGTAGGTCTGGTTCAGTCTCCCCTGGTGTCACTGCTCCTCCCCTGGGTCCTGATACATATAGTACTTTGTGTGTGACCTCAAAGAGTGGAGTCTCTGTTTCCCCTAGTGCTGTCGAAGTCCTGCAATCAATTCCAACTATGCTTCAAAGTCTGTTTCTCTAGCAATTCCTCATCCCGTTGCCAGACTCCCAGGTTGGGAAGCCTGACATGGTGCTCAGATCCTTCACTCCAGTGGGTGGACTTCTGTGGTCTAAGTGTTCTCCAGTTTGTGAGTCACCCACCCAGCAGTAGGGGATTTGATTTTACTTTGATTGCACCCCTCCTACTATCTCATTGTGGCTTCTCCTTTGTCTTTGGATGTGGGGTATCTTTTTTGGTGAGTTCCAGTGTCTTCCTGTTGATGATTGTCCAGCAGCTAGTTGTGATTCTGGTGTTCTTGCAAGAGGGAGTGAGAGCACATCCTTGTGCTCCGCCATCTTGGTTCTTCTTCCTGTATCTTAAATTTCTTTTTTCTGAAACAGAATTCCTTATATTGTCATCCTTGAAATCCAATTATTTCCTCCCTTCCTGATATTCTCTATTTCATTAAATTATGCCATTATCCATTTCAGCCATCCAGGATCCAAACCTAGAAGCCATCCATAATTTCTCTTTTTCTTATCACTCATGATTGATTTGTCAACATCACATTCAACATACCATCCAGAAATGTTCACTTCTTTGCTATTGGCTTATTCCACTTCACAACACACGAAGGCAGTAAATACCTAACTCATATCCTTATCTTTACTCTTGACAAACCTACAAATTATCATCCACACAGAAACAACTACAAGCTTTTTAAAACTTAAATTAATTCCTATCCTATTTAAGCAGAAAGTAATCTTGTATTGTACTTAGTGTTTGTTGGGTTTTTGAAAAAGGATAGGGTTACAGGTAATGTATGTGGAAACCGACCTTGATTCTTTCAGGAGCCTGACAAAACTAAACTCCTGAATCTATTTTCGTAACATTAGAGAAAGTAGAAATTATAATATATTTATAATATTGTATTGTGTATATTGGAAGACAGATTGGGGAGAGTTAATTATTTTCAATCAGTGTCATCATATACCTCTATTCTTGGGGTAGTCAAAGTACAAATATCACTTTTTTTTTTTTTTTTTTTTTTTTTTGGTACATGGGCCTCTCACTGTTGTGGCTTCTCCCATTGTGGAGCACAGGCTCTGGACGCACAGGCTCAGCGGCCATGGCTCACAGTCCCAGCTGCTCCGCGGCGTGTGAGATCTTCCCGGACTGGGACACGAACCCGTGTCCCCCGCACTGGAAGGCAGACTCTCAACCACTGCACCACCAGGGAAGCCCTACAAATATCACATCTTAAAATATGTTACTCACTATCATCCTCTGGGATATTAATTTAATAAGTTATTAGATGAGATACTAAAGAAGTTATAGAATTGCATAAAGAGAAAAATAAATGACTCAGGTTGTCAATTTGGGTAAGTTGTTAGCCACCTGGGCTGCAGTTGACTCACCTGGGAAACCAGGCAGGTGGATCAGGTAATCTCTGGAGCCATTTTCAGCTATAAAATTATGAACTGTCTCCAGTGATGTGTAATTACTCTAAAAATTAAGTTATATAAGACCTTTACTGGAAGCATTTGACTTTTACTGCCAGGAAATCTTTGGCACTTTAAATGTAACTATTTTTTTGGTACTTAGGAAAGCTGCCAGAGAGTGAATAAACATTAAGTACTAAAACTTTCTGTTTATTATCAGAGTAAACACAGTAAAAGCAGAAGTGACTTTTATCATTCATACCAAATAATTAGCTAATTAACAACTTTGTCTCATAGAAAGTGATAATTTTAGACAAAATGATCTATTCGGTTTCTGTACAGATTTGATTAGTGGTTCAATATAAATGTTCCCACCACTCCAAGTCTGTGCTAATTAAGTGAAACTTCAAACACAAGAAGCTGAGTTGACACCAGATACTCAGATCACATAATAACACACTGGCTTTCAGCACCAATTTTTCAAGTTTAATCTGACTTTTGTGGAGGGAGAAAAACAAAATGAGCATTATGCTAAAGAGCTATAGGAAAATAGAAAAAGCAAATTGAAGAAAATCTATTGACACAAGGATAATAGTACTAAATCCTTTGTCTATTAAAGAAAATGGATATATATTGGTAATTTTGAATATAGTATGTGAAAAAAAGTGGTAATTGTAAAGCAGAAATCCAAATAATTTTGATGGCAGTTATTACTGTGTCAGTGTTGTTAGTCACTTTCACTCCTACAGGCCAGTGTGTTTGCAGGTCTTGACATGTTCAAGACTGTAGCATCAAAGAGGAAACTAATGGATTTCTGGGTATAGAATTTTATGGAGTGCTGAGAGGCAAAGTGAGGTATAGAAGTATTTTATATCCTTTTGACTACCACCACTTACCAAAGAAAAGTGCTTTCTATCACTTGTAATTGTATAGAGTTACACTTTGTTATGCCAAACTTAGCTTTGCAGATTTCTGGAAGGCAATGGAATAAATGTTGCTGTGTGACAAGTTCATACCACAGGAATAATTTTTCATTCTCCCTTATTTGCTTTTATAATATTTTTGAGATATAACGTATAATATACTATCCATATTTAAAGTGCACAATTTAAGTTTTGATGTGTGTTTAAGCTATCACCGTAATCAAGATATTGAATACTTCTGCCACCTTCAGAAGCTTCCTAATCTACCTTTGTAATCCATTCTTTTCTCTATCCCCGTTCTCAGGCAACTGCTAATCTGCTTTCTGTCACTCTAGTTAGTTTTCTTTTCTAGAATTTTTTATTGAATATAAATGGGATCATACATTACATATTCTTCTTTTTGCCTGGCTTCTTTCAGTTATAAAAATGATTTTGAGATTTATCCATATTGTGTGTATTGATAGTTTCTAGTTTCCTTTTCATTGCTAAGTAGTACTCCATTGTATGAATATACCACAATTTGTTTCTACATTCACCTGTTAATGGATACCTGGTTTGATTCTATTTTTGGGCTATTATAAATAAAGGTGCTATGAACATTTTTATACAGGTCTTTCTTGATAGCTGTATTTCATTTCTTTTATGTAAATACCTAGGAGTGGGATGACAGAGTCATATGGTATATGTATGTTTAATTTTATATGAAATTTTTAAACTGTTATCCGGAATAGCTATACAATTTTTCCTTCCCACCAGTAATTTACATCTTACATACTTGCTAATGGTCAGTAGTGTCAGATATTATCATTATTATTATTTTAACAATTCTAATAGTTATGTAGTCATATCTCATTGTAGTTTTAATTTGCTCAACTTCTGTTGAGCATCTTTTCATATTCTTATTAGTCTTTAATCCTTATTCTTTTGTAAAATGTTTATTCAAATCTTCTTCCCATTTTTTAATTGGGCTATTTTTTTTATTTGAGTTCTAAGAGTTCTTTATATTTCTGGATAAAAGTTCTTTGTCTCATATAGGCTTTACAGATACTTTCTTCAAGTTCATGATGTTCATCCTAGAGCAAAAGTATTTCCTGAAGACCAATTATGCAGATTTTTTCTTTCATGTTGAGTATTTTTTTTTTTTTTTTCTTTTTGCGGTATGCGGGCCTCTCACTCTTGTGGCCTCTCCCGTTGCGGAGCACAGGCTCCGGACGCGCAGGCCCAGCGGCCATGGCTCACGGGCCCAGCCGCTCCACGGCATATGGGATCCTCCCAGACCGGGGCACGAACCCGTATCCCCTGCATCGGCAGGCGGACTCTCAACCACTGCGCCACCAGGGAGGCCCCATGTTGAGTATTTTTAAAAATTTCTAGTTAAGAAAAATTTGCTGAACCTCAAACTGTAAATATTTACTTCTGTTTTCCTACAGCTTTTTATTATAATTCTGTATCTTAGTTTTAGATATGTGATCCACTTTGACTTAATATTTGTATATGGTGTGAGGTAAGGATTTGTGTTCATTATTTTTTCTTGTACAGGAATCCTTTATGCTATACCTCCATATATTGAAAGATTTTCCTGTTTCCATTGAGCTGTCTTTGTTGAAAATCAATTGAACAGACATGTGTGGGTCTATTTCTACACTGTCTATTCTGTTCCATTGATTTATATATCTATCTTTTTGCTCCCACCAAACTCTCTTGAATGCTATAGCCTTATAACACACTTAATATTGTTCTTATTTTTTAAATTGTTTTATTTATTCTGGTTTGTCTACATTTCCATATGCATTTTAGAACCAGCTTGCCAAATTGATACAAAAATGGAACTGCATTGAATCTGTAGGTCAGTTTGGGAAGAATTATAATCTTAACAATATTGAGTTTTCCAGTTCATTAACATAGTATCTCTATTTGTTTGAGTCTTCTTTAGTTTCAAACAACAATGTTTCTAATTTCAGTATAGAAGTCTTGAATGTTTTTGTTATATTTATTCATAAGTATTTGAAGTTTTTGATGCTATGGTAAATGTTTGAAATTTTGTTTTTCAATTTGTATGGCTATCATGTGAGGATCCATTGATGTTTTCATATTTATATTATGTCCTACAACCTTGTCAAACTAATTAATTAGTTCTGATAGTAGTTTTGTAGATATCAAGGGTATTCTAATTAAACAATTATATCATCTGTAAATAGGATAGTTTTATTTCTATATGATATTTCTGGCTTTTAGTTTTTTTTTTTTTTTTCTGGCCTGATTTGCAATGGCTTGAACCTTCATGGCAATGTTGAATAGAAGGGGAAAGAATGGACATCTTTGAGTCATTCATTATTTCAGGAAGAAAAAACAAATCAGTATTTCACTACTATATAGGATATTAGGTTTGAGATAACAAATTCAATTTTTAATAGACATAGGGGTATTCAGATTTTCCATTTCTTCTTGCATGAAATTTCAAGACATCTGTCCATTTCATAAAAAATTAATGCTTCCTAGATGGAAGGTGAAAATATACCACATTTTATTTTCTTCCCAGAAACATATTTTTGTGTGCAGACTATTTGGAGAGACAGAAGGAGACTTTGTTTCTCTTTTGGCCTTAGGAAAAGGTTTTATTCTAATCAGAAAATATAATTTTAATCATACATGTAAGATGATTCTGATGGCCAGTTATGACTTTCTGACCATGCATTTGCATGAAGAACAAGCAGTTCTTTTTCTTTCAGTTACTCCTAATTGAAATGGAAATTATTAGCATGTATATTATCCTTTTCATAACCTAGATATGCAATAAGGTAATTTCTTCAGGAAAACGTATGGAGGATAATATTGATTTCACTTAGTAATTAAGTTAAGCAATTTTTGTATATTGAGGATTTTGTGACTGTAAAACAAAGACCAAAAGAAAGAAAGAGAAGCCAGCATATTAAAGCATGAATATTCTCTGACAGAACATCTATCATGAACCAATTGTCCAGAAATAATATTTCCAAATGTGTGTCCAGGGCATAAGATACATACCTTTGTCTTTAAGTACCTTGGTACTCCAGGGAGCATCTGTTTTATTTATTTATTTTTTCTGTGTAGAAAATGAGACCTGGCAAGCTATTACTGAGAGAAGGAAATTGTGGTAGACCTTTCTTGTGTTTCTTACTTGGCATTTGTGCACATAGTCTCTAGATTGGATCTTGGCTTAAGGTAAATACCTCTCCCCCCTTATTCAGCCCAAATGTTTCAGATGAATTTGACTCTTTGTTTCAGAGACTGGCATAGGCTCTGATTGGTCTTGTAAATAAGAGGCTCACAAGCCTCTGGTTACATAGTTGGTTCAAGAATGAACATGTGGCTTAGTTAGTTCCAAAGAGATTAAGTGAGACTTTTGCTGAAATTTTTCATAAACAAAGTCACATTCTTTCCTACTGGATATAAAACCTAAAGGAATATAAGTACAGTTGGCCCTCAGTATCCATGAGTTCTACATCCATGGATTCAACTAAGTGAGGATCAAAAATATTTGAAAAACTTTCCAGAAAGTTCCAAAAAGCAAAACTTGAATTTGTCACATACCAGCAACTATTGACATAGTGTTTACGTTGTATTTGCAACTATTTACAAAGCATTTACATTGACCTGGTATTATAAGTAATCTAGAGATGATTTAAAGTATACAGGAGGATGTGCATAGGTTATATGCAAATGCTACACCATTTTATATGAGACTGAGCATCCTCAGATTTGGGTGTCTATGGGGGCCCTGGAACCAATCTTCCTCTAACACTGAGGGACGACTGTACTAAAGCCACCACTGCCATTTGCTACCACACATAGCCCAACATTGATGATGGCAAAATATTGATAGGAACATTGTTTGGGGTTCTGAACTGGACTTTGCATGCCTCACCACTCGACTCTTCTGATGAGCTGATCTGCATGTAACCTTGTTACTTAAGCTCACTTGGGCTGGGAGCTCTGTTACTTGCAACCTTGTTACTTTAAAGAAGGGACAGTGTAGGAAAGTCACACTTCCCCAGATTATTTTGTCACAAACAAAGGTTTCCTGGGATATGCTTCTGCCTATGACAGGGCAATTCTTGGGCACAATATTTATATAAGGGTTACAGAGGCTCACTTCCATAGTCAGTGTTTTTCAGTGTAGAATTAACCTAATTTACTTAAAGGTTCAGCAGAATTTCTCTAGGAGGTCTTGGCATTTCAGGCCCACTAAGCTTTTTTTTTTTTTTTTTTTACTAATAGAAGGAAAACATGTTTTCTCATTTTGCCTCTAGTCCTCTTGTCTCTATTCCTTTCTTCCTAAGTAGCTTCCTTCTCTCTCTCTTTCTCTCCCAAGAGCAAATAATAATCCTCTGAGGCAGCATAGTCTTTGTCCATATTAAGAATTAAATACATTTTTCTAAAAGCATCATCATGCACAAAGAGTTCTTTTGCCAAAACGAAAGGCTTTTCTATTAGCAGGCGAAGCAATTTAGCTTTTCTTTGTCTCCAGCTTTCAACTTAGCTTTTCTTTGTCTCCAGCTTTCCTTTTTAGACTGGTTATGTGCCCATTAAATAACCCCAAAGGACCCATTAAAATGTTTCCCAACAAAATTTTCTTGAAAAATGAGTTCTTCTGTCCCACATGAATGAGAAAACAGTTGTAGCTTTTTAAAAAAATCAGCAATTCTTCTTTTTGTTTAGATTAGTAACTGGCACGGTCATTTGAGAAGGAAATCTGTCAGTGTTTTGTGAAATAATTATGTGTATTACCTCTGACCCAGCAATCACACTCCTGGGTTAACATCCCAGAGAAACTAGTTCAAGACTCTAAGTGAACATGCACAAAGCTGTCCATGGAGGTGTTTTGGGGGTGAGGAAAGAGACGAAGGTAACCTAGGTGTCCATCAATAAGGGAATGAAGAAGTAAAATGTGGTTACCAGGCATTATGGTATATGACACAGCAATCAAAGAATATGGATATGTCTCAGAAACAGAGTCCTCACTAAAAACTGTAAGAAAGAGAACAAGATCTACAGTGTATCATTTCTATAAATTAAAAAGCCTAATCACACAAAAGATACCACATAGTTTAAGGAGGTAAACACATACTTGGGGATACAGATGTAACATTCAAATTGGGTGGTTAATAGAAGGGGAGAGAAGTAGCATTTGGGTTTTGGAAAAAAATTAAAAATAGATTATGATCATCCACTATCAGGTGAGAAGTGTGATTAAACAAACTATCTGTTGCAGAAATCATAGCAACAACATAAAGATGACCTTCAGTGAACTTTTGGACTATTCACTTTGTTTTTGTAGTTTGTCTTTGAGGGGCTTTATAAAAATTTATTGTACCAAAGGTGAAATGCTCATGTAATAAGAATATGAGCTGCCTATGTTTGAGAGTTCCCTCAGTTAGGGTTAAATGAGGAGACATGAACAAAATGCAGAGCAGGAAGTACTAATAGGTTTTTTGACATGTACTTTTAGAATAATTTACTGTGATGAATTACTTTTGGGATATAAAGACTTGCCCATCCTGCTGCAATTTAATATTTCATTAGGAACCACACATGTATGTTTATATAAATATAAATTGCTCTTTTTACTTTTTAATCCCAGGTTTTCTTATTTCAAAGATAATATATATGCATGATGAAAGATTTAAGAAATATTGACTGGTTCTGAGAAGAATATTAAATAGCGCATATGTGTCCATCAAAAAATAAGCAAGTAAAACATTTTAGAGTATATACATTTCAAGATTTTATGTGTGTGTGTACGTGTGTGTGTGTTGTACATGCACACACATAACTATAGTTTCATATCCAACAAAAAGGGTAAATAATATAATGCTATTTTGTAATGTTTTAACTTTGCAGTATATTATATAAATTTGCACATTTAATTAAAGGTTCATTACAAGGTATTTGCAATGGCTGCCCAGTAGTCTATAGCATGACTATAACTAAAGTTATTTAGGCAATTTCTTACAGTTGTATTGAGAATATAATACGAAATTATGAAATAAATATATACTTCATATTAGATATATGAATTATATCTAATAAATATAATTAGATTTTTATAATTATTTGATATTGCAAATAATGCTTTGAATAGAATCACAAAGAGACAGAGTATTTTTTCTCAGGATATATTCCTAGAAATAGGATTGCTGAGTCAAAGGGCACATACTTGGTTTCAAGAGTGGGTCATGACTTAAGAGAACCTGAAGCTGCCACATGAAAGGCTTAAATGTTTCTAAGAAAGTATCAGCTTAAATGATCTCATGTTTAATGGCAAAACTAATGGCACTTTTTCCTTGACAATATTCACAGAAGCATTTTCCTAAGGACATAAGAAAAATTGTCATAGAACAATTTTAAACTAAAGATGAATAGGAAGGACACTCTAGCCAGAGTAGCTGATGTGAATCCTGACTCTGACAGTCACCAGCTGTGTAAACTAAGACAAGTCTCTTAACTCATTGGTGTCTCAGCTACCTCATCTATAAAATGGAGAAGGCGACAGTACCTGCCTCGTATATTTGTTTTGAGATAAACATGAATGTGTGTGCGTGTGCTTGTATGCATTTGTGAATGCACCCATGCTTGGGTTAATGCTTAGAATATAGTTATGGCTGTAAAAGTAATAACTGTCATGGTTGTCATGGTTGTTGTTATTACTATAGTTATTATTAAGATAATTATTAGACTGAATCCTAAAAACAGAATCACCCTCCTATAACTTTGACACTTTCTATTTCTCCATTGCCTTGTCTGGTGTCTATACAGAGGAGGAATATTTGGGAGAATGTCATCTCATCTTTAACACATAAACACAAAATGTATGCTCACACACACACACATCATGGAAAATTTGATTAAGTTGATCCACTCTACACAACTGTACTCTGTTCTCATTACATGCAGCTCATTTCTCAAAACTTCCTTTTGTAAGAACAGTTAATGTCAAAGAGCAATTATGTGATCACAGGTTGTAAGCTGTTGCTTTTCCATATCCTCTAAATCTGGACCCTTCCCATCACCTAATGAAAACTAATTGTAATTGCAAAGATAAAATTTAGTGTCTGGAACTGTGTTCTGAATTGTACTCATTTTAAATGAGCTCTGCCTTTTAATTAAACATCACACCTCAGAGGATTTAGCTTCCAATATTTGCTTCCAATTTTCTAGTTAAAGATTTGAAAATCCAGAGATTTTTAAAAATGATTTAGGATGTTTATTGTCCATTGTCTTCACCTCTTTGGGGGGGTTCTCAATCCTTTCATGTCTTCTTAAATGTGTACCAAATATTAAAGGTTATTTCATTAAAATGAATAATTTGATTTTATGGGGAATGGGAAAAAGTTTGACTTAGTTTAATAGCTGCACACCTACTATATTCAATATACTGTATTATACATTGTGAGGAATTCATAGAAGTCTAAATTAGGGCCACTGGCTTTGGATAGCTCACAATGCAAAGTAGATTTTACACAGAGTGAGAGTTGTAAAGTGTGTTTGAAAGCAGGGAGAGAAACAGCCTATGCACTTGGGGTTTGAGAAGTTCAATTATATGCCTTTTCCTACCGATTTTGAGACCAGTTGTGTAAGAAACACAATATGGAAAAATGGAGATTAAAACACCATCTTTATTACTGAGGAAGTAACCTAGAGCGTGTAGCTTTAGAACTGCCAGCAAATGAAGTTCTGAATGGTCCATGCCTGTTATACACTCCTGGTCACAAAGAAAATCCCAAAGCAATGCTGGTGTAGCCTGTCTTTGATAGAAAGCTGGCTGAGGCAAAGTTTCTAGCTAAGGTTTTACTGGTGGATTCAATTCCAAGAGAGCAAAAGTGAGGGGAAAAGGGGAAGTGATGGGTCGAGGGAGAAGGAAACCACGTGAAAGTGGTGGGTGCACCTACTAAGTTGCCCCAAGCTTTACATGAAACCCTAACTGATGTTTGCACACAGGACACCTTCTTGAAAGACTTCCTTGAACCTCTGATACTTGGAAATGTGAGCTGGGTGCACAGGGAAGAGAATGTATTTGCTGACTTCTTCCTCACACCTGTTTGTCACTGGCCAAGTTTTCACATGGGGAATGAATTCCCTTCCACTTCTGAAGTGTTGTCTGACTTTCTGGGCAGCTTCAGAACCTTCCTAGCTCTGCCCCTGGAGTATTCTCCAGAACATCTAAGCTCTGGCCTCCCCTTGCTTTAGCTGGGCAGTCTCTTAGGAAATATCACTTTTGAACAACCTGAACCTGGTAGTTTCACTGGGTTCCTCGCCTTTGGTTGGCTGTCAGAGATATGAGAGATCACTTCCAAGACAAAATCTCAACCCTGTTTGCTCTGTTTTCTCTGTGTGCATCAGGCATCCAGTCCCTGAATAAAGGGAATACACACCCATCTTTCACGTGGCTCCACTGAAGCCCCACTCACTAGGTTTGGGGTTAAGAGGCAGTACTCCCTACCACACATCTTTAGGATTAAGGATTAGATTTTCACTAAAGAAATCCACTTTAACAGGTGTGAAGTGATATCTCACTGTGGCTTTGATTTGCATTTCCCTGTGATTAGTGATGTTGAGCACCTTTTCATATACCTGTTGGCCATTTGTATGTCTTCTTTGGAAAATATTTATTCAGGTCCTTTGCTAATTTTTTTAAAAATTTGGTTGCTTTCTTGCTATTGAATTGTATCTGATCCTTATATATGTTGGATATTAACCCCTTATCAGATATGTATGGTTTGCAAATATTTTTTCCCAGTCTGTAGATTGCCTTTTCATTTTGTTGATTATTTCCTTTGCTGTTCAGAGCTTTTTAATTTGATGTAGTCCCACCTGTTTATTTATACTTTTGTTTCCTGAGCTTTTGGTGTCATATCCAAAAAAATGAATTAACAATGATGCTGTCAATGCCCTATGTTTTCTGTAGGAGATTTATGGTTTTAGGTCTTATGTTTATTGGTTATTGTCAAAAAGATAACAAGTGTTGGTGAGGATGTGGAGAAAGGGGACATATACACTGTTGGTAGGAATATAAATTGGTACAGCATTGTGGACAACAGTATGGAAATTCCTCAAAAAAAAAATAGAACTACCATATGATCCAGCAATCCCTCTTTTGCATATATATCCCAAAGAAATGAAGTCATTACCTCCAAGAGATTATCTGCCTTCTTGTGTTCATTGAAGCATTACTCACAATAACCAAGATATGGAAACAACATAAGTGTCCATTGATGTATGAATGGATGAAGTAATTGTGATATATATATATTCTACTCCTAAAAAAGAAGGCAATTCTGCCATCTGCAACAATGTGGGTGAACCTGGAAGAAATTATGCTAAGTGAAATAAGCCAGACACAAAAAGAAAAAAAAATGCATAATTTCACTTATATGTGGAATCTAAAAACTAGTCAAATACATAAAAGCAGAGAATAGAATGGTGGTTACCAGGGGTGGAGAAGTTGGGGAAATGGGAAGACGTTGGTCAAACTGTAGAAAGTTGCAGTTATGTAGGATGAATAAGTCTATAGATCTAATGTACAACATGATGACTATAGTTAATAATAGTGTATTGGATATTGGAAATTTGCTAAGAGGGTAGACTTCAGGTGTTCACATCATAAAATAAATGAAAACTAATGAGGAGATAATATGTTAATTAGCTTGACTGTAGTAATTATTTCACTGTTTATATGTATATTAAATCAGGTTGCACATCTTAAACATATACAATTATTAAAACATTTCAAATGAAAATTTAAAAAAATCTACTCTAGAAAACTCCTTTCTCTTTTGCAATTCTTTTGACTCTTTTATATACTCATTGTGTAAATCTTTTTAGGATAATGAATCCAGTTCTCTGATATTTCCTTTGAAAATCTGCATCTTGGTCTGCCAGGGATCTCACCTGGGAATTTCATATCTTTTGTATCTTTCTGCCCAGTTAAATGTTCATATTTGACCTTCTGTTTAGTCAGAGTACAATACTTCAGAGCATGAATCCTGGAGCCAGCTGGCTGCATCTTCTAGCCATGTGACTTGAGGCAAATAGCTTATCATCTCTATGCCTCTATTTATCATTTGTAAAATACAAATAACATCGTAGTCCCTGACACTATTATGCAAGAATCGACTAAAAGTTTGATTTAAAAAAATATCCCTACTAGTTGATTAAAGTTCTCGGAAATTTTTGCTTCCATAATAAATATTCCAGTAAGAAATTATATTCCAGAAATGAAATCCTCCCTTGTCTTATAAAATAAAAGTCAAATAAAAATAAGTTGATAGTTGTTTTCTTCCCATTTTTTAATGCCTCAGTCACAGACAAGTGAATTTCTCTAAAATGTCTGGTGGACTTTTGAATAGCTGCAGCCAGGCAATACTTCACTGGAAGGTGTGTAGCTCCTTTACCAACGTGAAAGTTGAGACAACTCAAAGTTACTCATGTGTCAAAGTTCAAAATATTACAAAACTTGTTAAATATCTCTATAACAGTGGCTTTTCCTAAAGAGAATCAGTATTCCCACATTCCTACTGTTTTAGTGAAGGTCACAAATGACCTACCGGTGTTGACAACTCAGTGGCCAACCCCCAGTGCTCTCCTCAATTTAATTATCAGGACCACCTGACACTTCATCACTTCTTCCTGAAGCACTTTCATTGGTCTTGGTTTTCCTCCTTCCTCACTGGTCACTCCTTCACAATTTCCTGTGCTGCTTCCTCCTTTTCTTTTCAGCCTCTTAATTTTGAGTGTCCAGTGATCAATCCTTGGTTATGGTCTCTTCTCTACCTATGCTCACTCCCCTGAATGAGAAATATCTCATTCAGTCTTTTGACTTTATTTACAATCTTTTTACTAACAACTTACAAAGGTATATTTCTGGCTCAGACCTCTTTCCTGAGATCCAGGTTTATATCCCCAACTACCTACTCAGGAGCACCATTGTGATGTCTGATCCACATCTGAAATCAAACTTGTTCAAATCACTACACCACTCCTTCCTTTCACCCCTCAGCCCCTGCCTCACCCCACCAAAAGCCCAGCTCCTTCTCCATCTTTTTTTTTTTTTTTTGTGATACGCGGGCCTCTCACTGTTGTGGCCTCTCCCGTTGCGGAGCACAGGCTCCGGACGCGCAGGCTCAGCGGCCGTGGCTCACGGGCCCATGCACTCCGCGGCATGTGGGATCTTTCCGGACCGGGGCACGAACCTGTGTCCCCTGCATCGGCAGGGGGACTCTCAACCACTGCACCACCAGGGAAGCCCCTTTCTCCATCTTTTGATCTCAGTTGATAGCAACTACATTCTTCCAACTGCTTAGGCAAAATCCTTGGAGTCATCAATAAGTTCCTTTTTCTCTCATAACCCACATTCATTTTATTCAAAAGTCCTATGCCTATTGTTTCTCCATTCAAAGTACGTCCAGAATCTGACACCTACTCACAGCTACCATCATCATCACCTCCTGGATTCCTGCAGTCACCTCCTAATCAGTCTCCCTGTTTCCACCCTCACCTCCCTTACATTCTATTTTTAATTCAACAACTAGAGTAACCATTTAAAAATGTCAGATTATGTCACTCTTCTGTTTAAAGTTTCGCATAATATTACACATTCACCTACCCTATGCCCCAACAATTCCACTCCTAAGCACATCTCAAGAGACGTGAATACACGTGACAATAAAAAGACTTATACAAGAATATTCAAAGTAGCTTTATTCCTGATAGCCCCAAACTTGAAACATAAACTGGAGAATGGATTTTTTTAAAATCATGGTATATTCATGCAATAAAATAATGTACAGCAAAATAATAATAATAATAAGGATTAGCTGCTGATACATGTAATAACAGAAATGCAAGTCAAAAAGTCAAAAATATTGTGCTGAGCCACCAAAAGAAGCCAGACAAAATACTATGTACCATACGGTCCCATGTATATGAATTAGAAAGCACACAGAACTAATCTAAGTTGACAGAAATCAGAATAGTGATTGTCTCTTTGGAGGTGTTGGTGTAGACTGGGAGGAACAGAGGGAAACTATCTGGGGCCACAGTAACGTTCTATGTCTTGATCTGGGTGTGTTTATACAAGTGTACATATATGGGCAAAATTCAATGAGTTAAGATATCTGCATTTTACTATATATAATTTGTGTTTCAGTCATTTTTAAATGAATTTAATTTTGCTGCCAAGTGATTCTAAGAACCTTACAGTACCCTAAGGCTTTCTTTGATGCTTTATGGATGTTAACATCCTCCAAGCCTGTGCCCTCAAAGGCCCTCAGAATGATACTCTCCAGGCACGCTTTAAACTATTTTACAGGTGCATTTGGTTATTTTACCCTACTGCAACAGTAGCAAAAATCTGTTTTCTCTTTGTAGAAAGACTCACCCTAGCTATGAGTCCCTTAGCCTATGTAGTAAAAAGATAAAGGGAAATAAGAGGCAGAAATTCATTAGATTATTCTCCTACCGTCACTTAGGAATTTATCTACCATACTTGAGGTCTATGAGAGTGTGCGGAGCACAGGCTCCGGACGCGCAGGCTCAGCGGCCATGGCTCACGGGCACAGCCACTCCGCGGCATGTGGGATCTTTCCGGACCAGGGCATGAACCTGTGTCCCCTGCATCGGCAGGCGGACTCTCAACCACTACACCACCAGGGAAGCCCTATTAGAGTGTGCTTTATTTCTTGGCCAGTGGTTGTGCTTGCGAGATAACCTGTACTTAGTAGAGCTTGTTTGGCAATGCTTTGTCCTCTGTGGAAAGCTGCACATGTGAAGTGATAGATTTTCTGCAGAGTAAGATTGAAAAGAAAGCCTCTTGTCCCAACCTAACACCAGATTTCTGTTTTAGGTTCTGCTTGGGTATGCCATGACCCCCCCATAGATTGCTTCTTGCTAAACTCAGCTGCAATGGTCTACTATTTCTAATACCATCAGGTACAAACATATCTGCTAAACAGTAAGAGATTTTGCGCATGGCACTTTAATACTTATTTGACCCTCCCTGGGCCCCTATAGGATGAAGGCTTAGAAAGGGGGTGGAGAAAGAAGCCCCCTTCTCTCTGGGGTTTCTGGTATACAAGGAAAAATAAACAACCAAACAGAAAAGTACCACATTATTAATGGCTTGGTAGTACATAATAGCACGTTACCTAATAAGGTAATTATTTTTCATGGTTATGAATTGTTGATACTATTTATATTATTGAGCACTTGCTAAGTATCATGCAAATTTTTTTTTCTCATGAAGTACTAACTACTTATGATTCAAATGTATTTTTCCCTGTTTATGTCTTCCCAAATCATTATTTTAATTATTTAATGTTCAGCTTCTGATCTTTTTTAAAAAAATTTATTGTTATAGTTGATTTACAATTTTGTGTAAGTTTCAGAAGTATAGCAAAGTGAATCAGTTATACATATACATATACCCACTCTTTTTTAGATTCTTTTTCCATGTAGGTCATTACATAGTATTGAGCAGAGTTCCTTGTGCTATAAAGTGGTCCTTATTAGAAAATACAAATGAGCTTATTTACAAAACAGAAAGAGAGTCACAGATGTAGAAAACAAACCTATAGTTACCAGGGGAGAAATGTGGGGAGGGATAAGTTGTGAGATTGGGATTGACATATACACACTACTATATATAAAATGTGGGTATTCTTAATGTAGATACTTGCCACATTCCTATGAGTTGCGTTTTACCATTATTCCTATTTTGCAAAAGAGAAAAGTGAAACTTTGAGCCATTAAGGAGCTTGTTCCAAAATCATTTGGCCAGTTCACATGCCAGCATGTGCTTTCAACTATAGCCATGGGTTTGAAATCCAGCCCTTCTGGTAGTTCCTAGCTATTTGTGGTCTGACAATTTTTAGATCTTTTTAACTTTGTTTCCTAATATGTAAAATCTTCTAGCCAGGTAATTGCAAGGCTTAAATGACTCAATATGGGTGAAGTACCAAGAACTCCTCTGAAACTGACACACAGTAGGTGCTCAAGTACTGGTTACCTTCTTAGTTTCCCTCCTATTTTTTTTTTTTTTGTGGTACGCGGGCCTCACACTGTTGTGGCCTCTCCCGTTGCGGAGCACAGGCTCCGGACGCGCAGGCTCAGTGGCCATGGCTCATGGGCCCAGCCGCTCCACGGCATGTGGGATCTCCCCGGACCGGGGCACGAACCTGTGTCCCCTGCATTGGCAGGCGGGCTCTCAACCACTGTGCCACCAGGGAAGCCCTCCCTCCTACTTTTGAATGTCAGTACACATTCATATTTTAAAACTTCAAATACATCTCTAGTTGTTCTTGATTTCAAAACAATGGTTCCATTATGAGACGTATTAATTGAGAACCATATAAATATACCAGCACTGGTTTTGTTGCTGGCTATACAGTGAACCCACAATCCATTGTGAATGATAAACTGCTTCCCCCAAATGGAATAAAATGTGACAAATATTATAATAGATGTATCTGTAGAACACTACATTCTTTCAGTAGCCTTGGATGTAATGCCATTTGAGCCATTGATTATTCCAAAGAAAATAGGTTTACATTACCTTCTTGTACATTTAATTTCATTTTACTTATAATTTTTTATTCATTTCAGTTTGAAGACCATTTTTCCTGGGTAGTGAAAATGAGCATAAAAGAGGTGTCGATAATTTGCTTTTTTCTGTTATTTTTGGAGTCAGGAAAATCTGATACCAATAACTCCTTTACTGGTTATATAACTTCTGCAAATTGCCTACCTTTTCTCATCTTCAGTTTCCTCTGTGTAAAATGGGACTGATAATAATGTCCTTGCAGTTTTTCTTTTCTTTTTTTTTTTACTATCACAATTACACATGGGTTTTTTAGCTGAGTATTGATTATGTAAGAGATATACCTTCAATATCACTTCCCTCTCCCATTTGCAACTATCCAAACAGCGTTTTATCCCTTACTGGTGTGTTTTCTTGCTGCAACCTAGCTAAAATAGCATTTTTTCATTTTTTCTTTATAGTTTTTCTTAAACCTGAGCTTTAGCCTTCTTGACCTGTTCTTTAGGGTTTGTAATATACTTTTATGTTGCTTTTATCCTTGGTTATATGGCCATTCTATATAGTCTTAAAATAAAAGTTCATAAAACAACTCTCTGGGTAGGTGTGTTGGTCTATTAATTTATCCCTTTAATATTTCTGTTGTAATTTCACTTTTGAGTTTATTATTCTTTTGGAATAGGGTGCTTTTTTTGACTCACTTGCCAGAGTTTATAGGTCTCATTCCTCTTAACTTTTAGATTACATGCCCAGAACTAATGTATAAGACATGTCTGAATGTGCCTATTTTCATTCTTAACTATTTAGAAACTAACATGACCTTTTATTTTTCCCCAAGGTTTTTTTTTAATTTTTTAAATCAAATCCACATAATCCTTCTTCCCTTTAGTGAATAAAAGCCTATCAGTAAGAAAGAATAATACTTTATTGTGCACCTTGCACCAAATCTAGATTTCCAAGAGACATTCACCTGGTTGAAGTCCAACAACACTACTGGGTCTTGCCCCTAAAATACTTTTAAAACTCGCTTCTGGGAAGTCTCATATGAATCTTTCATCTGACAGGCCCTTAACCAAATTAATTCTATTGGGAAATGGGCTTTCTAGGACACTGAAAGGCTGAAGGCAGACTTACTATTCAGTGACAACTGGCAGTGAGGAATTCTTCTTTCTCTCCTGGAAGAGGCTATAGCTAAGGCTGAGTCTGGCTTAAGAACAGGGTGAATACTTTCTTCTAAAGGCATAAACTACTAGTTTAAATTCTTCCTGAATGGAAATAAAAGCTTTGAATATAAAAGGGTTGAGGCACAGTGAAACTAAAGTTTCTCAAATCTAGTTGGTCTTTTCTTGTGTAGATACCAATATCTCAGTAGAATCTTTTTTTTTTGATGTGATTTTTATTTCTGTCTTAATTTATTAGCAATCTGACTTTTTTAAAAAAAAACCCTTGATTAAGATATAATTCATATACCAAATAATCTGCCCATTTAAAGTATACGATTCAATGTTCTTTAGTATATTCACAGGGTTGAGCAACCATCACCACAATGTAATTTTAGGAAATTTCGTCCCCCCTGAAAAAACCTCAGACCCATTAAGAGTCACTCCTCATACCTCCTTACTCCCCCCAGGCATAGGAACCATTAAACTACTTTCTGTCTCTATAGATTTGTTGTGATTGTGCTCAAAACGTGTGTCTATTTAACAAATCAGTAGAATCCTGACATTAGGAATTCTAAGTGACAAATGTAGGTAAGTTGATATATACAGTATCTGCTCCTATGATGTGTGCATCCTCCACTTCTGATAAGATGTATTAGAAATTGTTATGATTGAATAAAATAGAAATGCTCTTCCATTGCTTTTGTGTGTGTGTGTGTGTGCACGTGCACACACACACACACGTGCATGGGCATGTGAGTCTTTTGTTATCAATAAGCAACTCACCTAAAATGATGTAGTTGGTAACTGAAGTGAAATTGGCAAGAAGATCACACTATCCTCCATCATCATGGTTACTCCTGAATGATGTTTAAGAAGCTAAAGGAATTGGGGCTTCCCTGGTGGCGCAGTGGTTGAGAGTCCGCCTGCCAATGCAGGGGACATGGGTTCGTGCCCCGGTCCGGGAGGATCCCACATGCCGTGGAGTGGCTGGGCCCGTGAGCCATGGCCGCTGAGCCTGTGCGTCCGGAGCCAGTGCTCTGCAACGGGAGAGGCCACAACACTGAGAGGCTCGCGTACCGCAAAAAAAAAAAAAAAAAAGAAGAAGCTAAAGGAATAAATAGTGAACTTTGGATGCTAGAGTGGAGAGCAGGTAGTCTATGGGATGAAATCATTAGGTTGTTGAGGGAGGTTTTTGTTGTGAAGTTAAATCTGCAAAATGTGTCCACTCCTCCTTATCTCTAAGCAGTCCTGTTCAATGAATGGAGCACTGAATTGAAGGCAAGATAGCCCAAAGCATGGTCCTTGTATTCTCTTAACCATACCAGTCAAGGGAGTTGAAAATCAGTGTGGCTCAAGTGTCTAAAATTGATAACCCTACCTTAATGCCTGGGATGGTGATTTAGAGTATGAAAGCTGTCACAAGGACCCCATCCATGTCAGAAGCCTAATGCAAGATGCATTTCAGGGAAGCTGTATCCCACACTGTTGATTAAAGCCTAGCCACCAAGTAACCCAGACAAGGGTAGACTAACTCATATCTTTGATGATTATGGTAGTTTTGCAGAATTTAAAAGTTCAGATTATGGTGTATTATAACTCACATGAAAATTTAAAAGTTTGTCTTAAAGTTTTCTATGGTTATAAGTGTATGAAATTTCTGTACTTGTCTTTATAAGAAAACCCCTAAAGTATACATTAATTGGGTTGGTGCTGGGAGATAGGTGAAAGAAATATGAATATGACATTGCAGCTGAGCTATGCCATAATCTAATTGTCTGTTTGCCATTCATGAGCTTTTCTTGTGAGTCAACATTTTGAATATTACATGAACATATAGAAAATGTTTTATGTAAATTGTCAGTGTTTGGCTTTTCAAAAATGTAATAATAGGCATACTTTAAAAATAATTCTTGATATTGTTACAATCAAATGAAACAAGTTTGATCTGTAAAAGGTTATAAATATTTAATGATGCTTGACAGGGACCAATTATATAAAATGTGTGAGAGAAAATTTATACACCCTAACAAGAGCCAATTGTTTATCAGATTATTAAAAAGATAGCTGTGCATAATGCATGGTGGTTTGTATGACCACCTTCAAGGGTCAGTGAGTAAACTGCAGGAAGTCTTGGTCATGGTCCTTAACAAAGTCTCAGGACCACCCAGATAAAGAGGTATCAAGGCAGATTATTGTCGTTCACTGAAGAGAATTAGGCTTCTTACGTGCTGGATTGCTGAAGTAAAGACATTAGCAGGGCTTTCTGGGCAGAGTCTTCCTTATGTCCACAGAATAAGACATAATGTACTTAATGCTGTCTGGCTCAAGAATACAGACTCTATCAGATTTCTGCAATATTTTCAACTAAGGTATAGATCTTTTAAATTCTTCCTGAATAGGGAAGTATAAAGAGACTGCAGTACAGTGCAAAAATTGAGATTTTCGGATGTGGCAAGATGTCACTTTCCAAAGACAGTCTGCCCCAAAGCAAACTCTGCAGCCAAAGCAAGCTGACTGCAACTGGCCACTTTTCATCCTACTCTGAGGGACTCCATTCTGTCCAATAATTGTCAGCATATTTGACCAAATAAATAGGGATCTTCCTGTTATTTTAGAATGAGTGCTCACATGGTCTTTTCTGAGGAAGAATAGCCTACCTGAAAGGGGATATTATTTCTCTCTCTCTTATCCTTTCATAAGTAATCTCTTTCATGATATAATAATGTAACCTACTATGTCATCTTTTTTCCATTTCCTGCACCCAAAGTTTCTCATTACATTAATATTAGATTAAATTACAGTTTTTCATTTCTTCATTACTGGAACATTAATTCTGAAACCATTTGTATTTACAGTTAAATGATCTGTCTGTCAACATGGTAGTGCCATTTTGAGAGTACTAATTTTTACTGAATTAGCTTTTCAAAAACATTTAATTTTCATTTCAATTAGGTACATTATAGCTTTTCTGCATATTATTTTTTCTCCATTTGTTGGACAATTCTCTCACATTATGGATCTTTTTGATATAATTTAAAGGATAAGATCTAGGTTTGAGGGTCTGGCTTTTTGACTCTAAAATAAAATTACTCATGCTTCCAAAGATGAAAAAAATAGTAGCTGTAATTATCCAATAATATAAAGCAATGATATTGCATTAATTTCCAGGTTCAACTATAAATCACTGCTTAAAGAAGTATTTAGAAGGTGAGACAGATTATCCTAATGCTCAATCATGTCATTTTCCAGAAGACAGATCTTTTCATTTTAATTTCTAAGCAGAGCTACCTGTTCCCAAATTAAAGCCCACCTTTGGACAGATGGGTCTTTGCTCTGGAGCACAGCCGATCACAAAAAATGCTTAGTAGGGGAGCACTGTTATAAATCAAAATGTTTATTACCTTGATCAGATAACCAGGCATGATACTCAGCTGAATTCATTGTACTCTTTTTTTTTTGAACATCTTTATTGGAGTATAATTGTTTTACAATGGTGTGTTAGTTTCTGCTTTATAACAGAGTGAATCAGTTATACATATACATGTGTCCCCATATCTCTTCCCTCTTGCATCTCCCTCCCTCCTACCCTCCCTATCCCACCCATCTATGTGGTCACAAAGCACCGAGCTGATCTCCTTGTGCTATGCGGCTGCTTCCCACTAGCTATCTGTTTTACATTTGGCAGTGTATATATGTCCATGCCACTCTCTCACTTTGTCCCAGCTTACCCTTCCCCCTCCCCGTATCCTCAAGTCCATTCTCGAGTAGGTCTGTGTCTTTAGTCCCATCTTGCCCCTAGGTTCTTCATGACCATTTTATTATTATTATTTTTTTTGGACTCCATATATCGATATATATGTGTTAGCATACGGTATTTGTTTTTCTCTTTCTGACTTATTTCACTCTGTATCACAGACTCTAGGTCCATCCATCTCACTACAAATAACTCAATTTCGTTCCCTTTTATGGCTGAGTAATATTCCATTGTATATATGTGCCACATCTTCTTTATCCATTCATCTGTCGATGGACACTTAGGTTGCTTCCATGTCCTGGCTATAGTAAATAGAGCTGCAATGAACATTTTGGTACATTACTCTTTTTGAATTACGGTTTTCTCAGGGTATATGACCAGTAGTGGGATTGCTGGATTGTATGGTAGTTCTATTTTTAGTTCTTTAAGGAACCTCCATACTGTTCCCCATAGTGGTTGTATCAATTTACATTCCCACCAATAGTGCAAGAGGGTTCCCTTTTCTCCACACCCTCTCTAGCAATTATTGTTTGAAGATTTTTTGACGAAGGCCATTCTGACCAGTGTGAGATGATATCTCATTGTAGTTTTGACTTGCATTTCTCTAATGATTAATGATGTTGAGCGTTCTTTCATGTGTTTGTTAGCAAGCTGTATATCTTCTTTGGAGAAATGTCTATTTAGGTCTTCTGCCTGTTTTTGGATTGGGTGTTTTTTGTTTTTTATTTTGATATTGAGCTGCTTGTAAATTTTGGAGATTAATCCTTTGTCAGTTGCTTCATTTGCAAATATTTTCTCCCATTCTGAGGGTTGTCTTTTTGTCTTGTTTATGGTTTCCTTTGATGTGCAAAAGCTAGTAAGTTTCATTAGGTCCCATTTGTTTATTTTGTTTTTAATTCCATTTCTCTAGGAGGTGGGCCAGAAAGGGTCTTGTTTTGATTTATGTCATAAAGTGTTCTGCCTATGTTTTCCTCTAAGAGCTTGATAGTGTCTTGCCTTACATTTAGGTCTTTAACCCATTTTGACTTTATTTTTGTGTATGGTTTTAGGAAGTGTTCTAATTTCATTCTTTTACATGTAGTTGTCCAGTTTTCCCAGCATCACTGTGTTTTCTCCATTGTATATTCTTTCCTCATTTATCAAAGATAAGGTGAACATATGTGTGTGTAGGTTTATCTCAGGGCTTTCTAACCTGTTCCATTGATCTGTACTTTTGTTTTTGTACCAGTGCCATACTGTCTTGATTAGTGTAGCTTTGTAGTATTGTCTGAAGTCAGGGAGTCTGATTCCTCCAGCTCCATTTCTCTTTCTCAAGATTGCTTAGGCTATTCAGGGTCTTTTGTGTTTCCATACAAATTGTGAAAATTTTTGTTCTAGTTCTCTGAAAAATGCCATTGGTAGTTTGATAGGGATTGCATTGAATCTGTAGATTGCTTTGGGTAGTAGAGTCATTTTCACAATGTTGATTCTTCCAATCCAAGAACATAGTATATCTCTCCATCTATTTGTATCATCTTTAATTTCTTTCATCAGTGTCTTATAATTTTCTGCATACAGCTCTTTTGTCTCCTTAGGTAGGTTTATACCTGGATATTTTATTCTTTTTGTTGCAGTGGTAAATAGGAGTGTTTTCTTAATTTCACTTTCATATTTTTTATCATTAGTGTATAGGAAGGCCAGAGATTTATGTGCATTAATTTTGTATCCTTATACTTTACCAAATCCATTGATTAGCTCTAATAGTTTTCTCATGGCATCTTTAGGATTGTCTATGTAGAGTATCATGTCATCTGCACACAGTGAGAGTTTTACTTCTTCTTTTCCAATTAGGATTCCTTTTATTTCTTTTTCTTTGCTGATTGCTGTGGCTAAAACTTTCTAAATCTATGTTGAAAAATAGTGGGGAGAATTGGCAACCTTGTCTTGTTCCTGACCTTAGTGGAAATAGTTTCAGTTTTTCACCACTGAGGATGATTTTGGCTGTGGGTTTGTCATATATGGCCTTTATTTTGTTGAGGAAAGTCCTCTCTATGCCTACTTTCTGGAAGGTTTTTATCATAAATGGGTTTTGAATTTTGTTGAAAGCTTTCTCTGCATTTATTGAGATAATCATATGGTTTTTCTTCTTCAATTTGTTAATGTGGTGTATCACATTGATTCATTTGCGTATATAGAAGAATCCTTGCATTCCTGGGATAAACTCCACTTGATCATGGTGTATGATCCTTCTAATGTGCTGTTGGATGCCGTTTGCTAGTATTTTGTTGAGGAGTTTTGCATCTATGTTTATCAGTGATATAGGCCTGTAGTTTTCTTTCTTTGTGACATCTTTGTCTGGTTGTGTTATCAGGGTGATGGTGGCTTCATTGAATAAGTTTGGGAGTGTTCCTTCCTCTGCTATATTTTGGAAGAACTTGAGAAGGATAGGTGTTAGCTCTTCTCTAAATGTTTGATAGAATTTGCCTGTGAAGACATCTTTTTCTGGGCTTTTGTTTGTTGAAAGATTTCTAATCACAGTTTAAATTTCAGTGCTTGTGATTGGTCTGTTCATATTTTCTATTTCTTCCTGGTTAAGTCTTGGAAGGTTGTGCTTTTCTAAGAATTTGTCCATTTCTTCCGAGATGTCCATTTTACTGGCATATAGTTGTTTATAATAATCTCTCATGGTCCTTTGTATTTCTGCAGTGTCAGTTGTTACTTCTCCTTTTTCGTTTCTAATTCTATTGATTTGAGTCTTCTCCCTTTTTTTTCTTGATGAGTCTGGCTAATGGTTTATCAGTTTTGTTTTTCTTCTTAAAGAACCAGCTTTTATTTCTATTGATCTTTGTTTGCTATTGTTTGCTTCATTTCTTTTCATTTATTTCTGCTTGATCTTTATGCTTTCTTTCCTTCTGCTAAGTTTGGGGGTTTTTTTTGTTGTTTTTTTCTCTAATTTCTTAAGGTGTATGATTAGTTTGTTTATTTGAGATGTTTCTTGTTTCTTAAGGCAGGATTGTATTCCTATAAACTTCCCTCTTAGAACTGCTTTTGCTGCATCCCATAGGTTTTGGGTCATCCTGTTTTCATTGTCATTTGTTTCTAGGTATTTTTTGATTTCATCTTTGATTTCTTCAGTGATCTCTTGGTTATTAAGTAGTGTATTGTTTAGCCTCCATGTTTTTGTACTTTTTCCTGTAATTGATATCTAGTCTCACAGCATTGTGATCAGAAAAGATACTTGATATGATTTCAATTTTCTTAAGTTTACGAAAGCTTGATTTGTTAGCCAAGATATGATCTATCCTGGAGAACGTTCCATGAGCACTTGAGAAGAAAGTGTATTCTGTTGTCTTTGAATGGAATGTCCTATAAATATCAATTAAGTCCATCTTGTTTAATGTATCATTTAAAGCTTGTGTTTCCTTATTCATTTTTATTTTGGATGATCTGTCCATTGGTGAAAGTGGGGTGTTAAAGTTCTCTACTATGAATGTGTTACTGTCGATTTCCTCTTTTATGGCTGTTAGCATTTACCTTATGTATTGAGGTGCCCCTATGTTGGGTGCATGAATATTTACAACTGTTATTTCTTCTTCTTGGATTAATCTCTTGATCATTAAGTAGTGTCCTTCTTTGTCTCTTGTAATAGTCTTTGTTTTAAAGTCTATTTTTTCTGATATGAGAATTGCTACTCCAGATTTGTTGTGATTTCCATTTGCATGGAATATATTTTTCCATCCTCTCACTTTCAGTCTGTATGTGTCCCTAGGGCTGAAGTGAGTCTCTTGTTGACAGCATATATACAGGTCTTGTTTTGGTATCCATTCAGCCCGTCTATGTCTTTTGGTTGGAGCTTTTAATCCATTTACATTTAAGGTAATTATCAATATGTATGCTCCTATTACCATTTTCTTAATTGTTTTGGGTTTGTTATTGTAGGTCTTTTCCTTCTCTTGTGTTCCCTGCCTAGAGAAGTTCATTTAGCATTTGTTTTAAAGCTGGTTTGGTGGTGGTGAATTCTCTTAGCTTTTGGTTGCGTGTAAAGGTTTTAATTTCTCCATCAAATCTGAATGAGATCCTTGCTGGGTAGAGTAATCTTGGTTGTAGGTTTTTCTCCTTCCTCACTTTAAATATGTCCTGCCATTCCGTTCTGGCTTGCAGAGTTTCTGCTGAAAGAACAGCTGTTAACCATATGGGGATTCACTTGTGTGTTAATGTTGTTTTTCCCTTGCTGCTTTTAATATTTTTTCTTTGTATTTAATTTTTGATAGTTTGATTAATATGTGTCTTGTCTTGTTTCTGCTTGGATTTATCCTGTATGGTACTCTCTGTGCTTCCTGGACTTGATTAACTATTTCCTTTCCCATATTAGGGAAGTTTTCAACTATAATCTCTTCAAATATTTTCTCAGTCCCTTTCTTTTCCTCTTCTTCTTCTGGAACCCTATAATTTGAATGTTGGTGCGTTTAATGTTGTCCCAGAGGTCTCTAAGACTGTCCTCAATTCTTTTCATTCTTTTTTCTTTATTCTGGTCTGCAGTAGTTATTTCCACTATTTTATCTTCCAGGTCACTTATCCATTCTTCTGCCTCAGTTATTCTGCTACTGATTCCTTCTAAAAATTTTTAAATTTCATTTATTGTGTTGTTCATCATTGTTTGTGTGCTCTTTATTTCTTCTAGGCCCTTGTTAAACGTTTCTTGTATTTTCTCATTCTATTTCCAAGTTTTGGATCATATTTACTACCATTATTCTGAATTCTTTTTCAGGTAGACTGCTTATTTCCTCTTCATTTGTTAGGTTTGGTGGGTTTTTACCTTGCTCCTTCATCTGCTGTGTGTTTCTCTGTCTTCTCATTTTGCTTAACCTACTGTGTTTGGGGTCTCTTTTTCATGGGCTGCAGGTTCATAGTTCCCTTTGTTTTTGGTGTCTGTCCCCTGTGGCTAAGGTTGGTTCAGTGGGTTGTGTAGGCTTCCTGGTGGCAGGGACTCGTGCCTGTGTTCTGGTGGATGAGGCTGGATCTTGTCTTTCTCGTGGGCATATAATGCCTCAATTTCTAATCCATTGTTTTATCAGGCAGTAATTGAGAAAAGAAATATTGTAAGCTATATTTGCTTTGTTATTACTTTGTTTACTGAAAAAAAACCAATATAGAAAGAAATATAATATCACGTTTTCGGATCATCAAAATAGAAAAAAACATACAGTATAGAAACAGAGGCTTTGAAAGTCCAGAGGTGTCCCTCCTACACTAAGCTATGAAGTACAAAAAAGAAAACAGGTGAGAAACATACTTGCTCAGAATGTAGTCATGGGATGCCTCTCTAGGCCACTGTCTCAGTCAAGATAAAGTTCAATAACTGCCTTTGAAGATAACTATTTATATCTCACGGTATCTGGTTCACTTTAGAATGATTACATGTTGTGCTTTTAAAGACGTGTATTCCAACCCTTCTCCTGGTACTGAAGGCCTGGTACAGATAAAAACAATAACATTTATATGAAACAGTAGAGGGACATGGAGAAGCATGAGACTTCGCAAATCATTTCTTACAGGTTCTTTATGCATTATAATTATGAGAAAAATGAAATCTCAGTTTAAAGGAATATATAAAATATTCAATTTGTATGATTCCATATATTATTTTCACAAATTTTAATAAGAAACTTGAACTTTCATTCACAAACAACAGCACTTGATGAACATTTAATGAAGATTGTTTTAAATGCTGATAGTCACCATCAGCACCAAACATTGTCTTCATAAATAGTTTTTAAAAATTATAAATCATTTTTACAACACTTTAAAACTTTACTATAGTTACAATCATATTTAAGAAATCTAATATTCTTTCCTTTAATACAAAATTGATAAATATTATGATATTTCCTATGAACCTATGAATACATTTTCAGTCAACTGAATTTTTTTATATGAAGTATTTCAAAACAAAGAAGAAGCTATAAATTTCACAAAGTGCATGCCATTTTAGAGCAGTCACTGTACAACTAGCATGGACACCTCTAAAAAGGCACATAAGCCACAACAGAAGTATCATATATCTGAAAAGATGGGGAGCACAGTGCCTGCCAGGAACTCCTGCCCTTCCTTTTCACCCTGTCCAGCCCTCCCCTCCCCTGAATGGCCACATCTGTGTGTTCCTTTCAGGGCTCCACAGGCTCCCTGTCTCCACAGGCAGTGACATTCCCTGCACTGCCTACCAAGCAGCTGACCATGCTGTGAAGTACCTCCTGGATAGGCACAGCCCATCAGTGTGGAGCAGCAAGGGCTGGTGGTCCTGCAGCAGCTACAGATGCAGTCTCCTTGGGAAATCCCTTCAGACCCTGCTCCAGTCAGACAGGCTTCATGAGCTACAGGTAAGGCTGCTGGGGCTCCAGGAAGCCAGCCTTGGGTCTCTGGAAGCCAGGACACCAATATTCTGGAAACCATCGAGTGAAGAACCTTTAAAATGACTCATTGTTATCCTTTGTAAAAATAGTTACTGTGCAAATATTCATAATGTAGTGAAAAGCCAATTATCCATCTTGTTCCTAGAAGCATCTGACAATTAAGGTAATTATTTAATTGGTATGTGTGTAAGACTTTCTCTGCCTAAAATGTATGCCAAATGCAAAAGAAGTGAAAAATGTGAAATACACTAAGTTCACTCAGAATGCACATTTTAAATTAAGATCCCTTCTAAAATCGAAAGTAGTTTTCCCCCATCCCCCAAGTTTGCTCCACTTAACTAGCTAATATTTATAAAATACTACACTGAACACAATGAAGAGCATTGAAAAGAAAAGATAAATATATGGTTCTACCTTTCTACACTCAACCAATTACTGAAGGAAAACAAATGTACATACGTAAAGTACAGGATGGAATGGTGGACAAGCTTGTGTGGTGCCATCACTAACTGGCTTGCCCCACCTCTGCCCTATTCCTCTTTCTCCATCTCCATCTCCATGTGAAGGAGGGTGCCAGCAACAGGACAAACCCCTCCCACCTGGAAGGAATTGTGGAGAATTTGAATGAGCTTTACAAAATCATTACTCTCGGAGCACCTGAACTCCCCCTGAGTGTGAAATTCATAGCATTATATTAAGATAAAAAATTTGGAAAAGCACAATGTTTTTCAACCCATAACGTGTTCAGAATGAAGCAGGTATTCAGTGATATCTACCGAGATGAATCAATTTTTCTAACAGAAGAAAATTCAAAGTCAGAGCATGAAAACATAAAGTACACAACATAAGTGTCTCCAATATTGCTAATGATTGCACTGGGAAGGAAAAAAAAGCCAATAAATATTGTAGAAGGGAAGGGAGTTTATGTGTATGTCATAAGATTATATTCTATTTTCAATCCACAAATTGCCTATTTTATGCAAAATAGAGGCCAGGGTCAGATAATTTAATGAATAAGCATCTAATGTAGCATAGGAAACGACTGCTTTCAACGTAACAGGTGGTTCTGATCAAGTATGAAGTATTGTTTTATTCTTCTTTTACTTCTCTCTCCATTGAGAGTCTTCTCCATGTACCCAGTTGTTTGCTCTGTCTCCTATACTGTCTCTCTCTGTATTTCTATGCCTCACTGTCTCTGTCTCTGTCTCTCTCTGGCTGTCTCTCTAATGTAATATAGTGTCATACAGACAGAAAGAGAGAGAGAGAAACTGAAAGAGACAGAGAGAGAGAGACCATGAAAGAGAGAGCTGCCATCGCTTCCAGCTTCTCAAATTAATACATTCTTCTCAAGTTTCCTAAAACAAGGCAGCTAAAACTGTGGGGAAAACTCGACAGGAAGCCCTAAAGGAGTGAGACCTGATCGAGTTGTTGGGTGGATGATATTTTTAGTGTTGCCTTCCAATTATCTTTTGAATTATTTTTCTACCAGGAAGTGTAATATAGATTTATAAATCAGTGTAATACCTTGCTTAGGAAATTTTGGTGTCATCATAACTATTTGATAGGGAATACATTGTTTTAAGAAGGAAACTGTCCACTCACATTAAACCAACCATCCATAATTATATATTTGACGTGTTTTATATGAATGTTTCTGCAAATTTAAAAAAATCAATCAAATGAGTACTGAAGCTCAGATCAGAATGGTATTTCAAAAATGCGATTGCCACAGCTTTAGCAATTTTTCCTCCTCAAAGCAAAAGTTAAGGTACAAGTGCCAGTTTCATATTTAAAATTCTTTCTTTCTTTTCATCTTTTTTTCTGGAAATTATTTTATCCTGAGTATTATTTTCTTTTGATTGATTTCATTAGGGTGTATCTTCTTCAGTGTTAAGCATCTTTTGAGAATATGAATAACAAGATTTTTTTCTTGAAGCATGACACTTTTATATTTAAAATTAGTGTTTGTCTTTAAGGGTTTTTTAATATCAGAGAGAATTATTCAATACTGTGGGAAAAGTTGGTTTCTTTATCTGCAAACAAAATTCACAGGGGCCGGTGTGCTCTACTGGTCACTGTGTTTTTGTCTGTAGATTAAAAAAAATAAGTAATAGACTTCATTTTTTTTGAGTAGTTTTAGATTTATGGAAAAATTGAGCAGAAAGTACAGAATGTTCCCATATAACTGCTCACTACCCTTCCACCTTCTAGTTTCTCATATCAATATCTTCCATTGGTGTGGTACACTTGCTACCATTCATAAGCCAATATTGATATGTTATTATTAACTAAAGTTCATAGTTTATATTAGAGTTTAATCTTTGTGTTTTATGTTCTACGGGTTTTGACAAATTTGTAAGAACATGTATACACCACTGTAGTAACAACAGAATAGTTTCACTGCCTTGTGTTCCATTTATTCATCCTTCCATCTTCCCCACCCCTAACCACCAAGTGCTGTCAACCGTTGATCTCTTTAATTTCTCTATAATTTTGCCATTTCCAGAATGTCATATAGTCAAAATCATATAGTACATAGCCTTTTCAGATTGGCTTCTTTCACTTAGTAATATGCATTTAAGGTTCTTTCATGCTTTTTCATAGCTTGATAGCTTATTTCTTTTTAAGGCTGAATAGTATCCCATTGTCTGGATGTAGTACAGTTTGTTTATCCATTCATCTACTGAAAGACATATTGATTGCTTCCATGTTTTGGCAATGATGAATAAAGTTGCTATGAACTTCCGTGTGTAGGTTTCTATGTGACACAAACTTCGACTCCTTTGCATAAATACTAATGAATATGATTGTTGGATCATACGGTAAGAGTACCCTTAAAGTGGTAAGAAATTGTCAAGCTATGTATCAAAGTGGTTTTACCATTTTGAATTCCCACCAGCAATGATTGAGAGTTCCTGTTGCTCCATATTCTGACCAGCATTTTGTGTGGTCAGTGTTTTAGATTTTGTCGATTCTAATAAATGTATATCTCATTGTTGTTTTAATTAGCAGTTTCCTAATGACATATCACATTGAGCATCTTTTCATATGCTTAATTGCCATCTGTATATCTTCTCTTGTGAGATGTCTATTCAGATATTTATTTTACATTTTTAATTTGGCTATTTTCTTATTGTTGAGACTTAAGAGTTCTTTGTATATTTTAGATAACCGTCCTTTACTAAATACATGTTTTGCAAATATTTTCTCCCAGTCTGTAACTTGTCTTTTCATTTGCTTAAGAGTGTCTTTTGCAGAACAGACATTTTTGATTAAAAAAAAGTTTTATTGAAGTATAATGAAGTCCAACTTCTTAATTTTTATTTTATGGATCATGCTTTCAGTGTTGAATCTAAAAATTCACTTCCAAAGCAAGGTCACCTATTTTTTCACCTATGTTATGATCCAGGACTTTTATAGTTTTTCATTTTACATTTAGATGCATGAGTCATTTTACATTTAGGTGCATTGGAGTTAATTTTTCTGAAAGATGTGTGGTCTGTGTCTACATTTATTTATTTATTTTTGCATGTGCATGTCCAATTATTCCAGAATAATTTGTTTAAAAGACTATCTTTCTTTTCCATGGGATTGTTTTTGCTTCTTTGTCAAAGATAAGTTGAATATATTTGTGTCTGTTCCTGAGCTCTCTATTCTGTTCCATTAATCTATTTGTCTATTTCTGTCTTGATTATATAGCTTTGTAGTCAGTCTTGAAATCAGATAGTGTCAGTACCCTGACTTTGTTCTTTTCTTTCAATATTACATTGGCTATTTTTGTTCTTTTGCCTTTTCATATAAATGTTAGAATCAATTTGTCAATATCTAAAAAATAACCTGCTGGGATTTTGATTGGGATTACATTGAATTTACAGATCAAGTTGGGAAGAACTGATGTCTTACTAATATTGAGTCTTCCTACTCAAGCACATGGAATATAGCTCCCTTTATTTAGATCTTTCTTTATCAGTTTTGTAATTTCCCTCATATAGATCTTGTACATATTTTGTTAGATTTATACCTAAGTATTTCATTTTTTTGCTGATAATGTAAAAGGCATTGTGTTTTTAATATTAAATTCCAATTTTTAGTACTGGCATATAAGAAAACAATCTCCTTAGCTAAGGCTTCCAGTACCAGTTTGAACAGGATGATTGAGAGTGGACATCCTTGTCTTGATACTGATCTTAGCAGGAAAACACCTAGTTTCTTGTCCTTACGTTTTCAACTGTCCAAGTGAAGTCCTTGAGCCATTCAGCTTCACAAGGCCATGCTCTCTTATCATCTAAACAAACACTTAAGAATCTGGGCAATTTGTGAGCTATGTTTTTGGGTTACTCAATATTTCTTATGTGTGTTTTGTAGGATTTTGATAACTCTTGATGGAAAAGAAGGTCTGTAGCCAAATAAGTTTCAGAATCATTGTGTAACAGAAAAGTAAGACGGTTGTGTTCTCTAGTACACACTATTGGAAACATTGCCATTCCATGAGCTACAGATGCTGTTGATCTTTATCATCATAAAGAAATGTTTATTAATAGCCCATTGTGTACAAAGTTCTGGAACCAATGCTGCTTCCTTGCATCCTTCTCTCAGAAAATTCCCCACGCAGCCACCAAAAAGAGTCTGGCTACAAAGATGTGTGGGGGTAGTGCATTATGTCAGTGCTGGCACCAGGAAGCGTAGAAGAACAAATGCCTGCTACTGGATGCAGCTATATACCTGTATCTGCAAGGCTGACCAACTGTGTATATACACCCTTCTGCAGGAACAATTCTAAAGAAAAATAATTACTGAAATCTCTACTACTCCAGGTTTGTATGTTTCCTTTCATAGAGTTATCAAGTGGAGAAATGGCAGCTGTTTTCTGAGGCTTTGGAGTGCCTTTGAAATTTAACCTTCAGCTATCCTCAGTTCACTTAGTAGTTATTCACCCACAGGAAAACATTTTCCGACCCATACATCTTAAATGCCACAAAGTGCCTTTGCTGCAGCATGGCTGAGGATGACAGCTATTTGATGGCAGACTATAAGATGATGTCTGAGTCAGCTTAGGCTGCTATAACAAATCACAACTTTCTGGTAGCTGAAACAACAAACATTTATTTCCTCATGTTTCTGGAGGCTGGAAGTCCAAGATCAAGGTGCCAGTATATGGTATATGCAGTGTCTGGTTGGAGCCCTCTTCCTGGTTTGCAGATGGCTGTCTTCTCCTTATATCCTCACATGGCAAAGAGCAGAGAGAGAGAAAGAGGGAGAGAACTCTCTTGTAAGGACACTAATCAAGAGGGTTCCACTCATGATCTAATTGTCTCCCAAAAGGCCCCACATCCTCAAACCATCTCATTGGACATTCAGATTTCACCATATGAATTTTGAGGCCACACAAATTTATAATCCATTATAATGTCTTATACATACAAAGCTAGAGAGAGTTATGAGCCAGTTTGGGCAGTTAAATCACTAAGAAAGCCTTTCATTCTGGCTATATCTGATCTTTATTTTTCTTTTTCCTAGATAACTGAAAAATCTGTATCTTCAAGTTATATCTATTTCAACCTAGAGTCTAAGATGAGGGATTTTTTTGACATAAGATAATGGTATAAAATGTACTAACTAACATTTATTTAGTATTTACCATAGGCAAGGCACTGGACTAACTCTGATCTGAAGCTCAGTCTTGAACCCATTATGTATTCCCTTATAATACAATGCTAACCATTGTAATAGGGCAAATTTACTCAGAAAGTTGCATTAGGTATTGTATGTGTGAACTGCAATATTGTAGATCAGAGACCCATAAACTACCTGTTTGTGTTTTTTCCTTTCTTTTTTTCTTAAACTGACTGTGAACTAAGAATGGTTTACATTTTTAAATGGTCATATTTTAAATAGTAAAGAGACTGAATCAAGATGGCAGAGTAGAAGGATGTACTCTCACTCCATCCCGTGAGAACACCAGAATCACAACTAGCTGTGAGACAGTAATTGACAGGAAGACAATGGAACTCACCAAAAAAGGTACATCACATCCAGAGACAAAGGAGAAGCCACAATGAGATGGTAGGAGGGGTGCAATCACAGTAAAATCAAATCCCATACCTGCTGGGTGTGTGACTCACAGACTGGAGAACACTTAGACCACAGAAGTCCACAAATTGGAGTGAAGGTTCTGAGACCCAGGTCAAGCTCCCCAACCTGGGAGTCCTGCAACAGGAGGAGGAATTCCTAGAGAATCAGACTTTGAAAGCTACTGGGATTTGATTGCAGGACATCAACAGGACTGGGGGAAGCAGAGATTCCACTCTTGGAGGGCACACACAAAGTACTGTGAGCACTGGGACCCAGGGGAAGGAGCAGTGACCCCAGGGGAGACTGAACCAGACCTACCTGTTAGTGTTGGAGGGTCTCCTGCAGAGTCGGGGAGTGGCTATGGCTCACTGTGAGGACAAGGACACTGGCAGAGAAGTTCTGGGAAGTACTCCTTGGCGTGAGCCTTCCCAGAGTCTGCCATTAGTCCCATCAAAGAGCTCAGGTAGGCTCCAGTGTTGGATTGCATCAGGGGAAACAACCAACAGGGAGGGAACCCAGCCCCACCCATTAGCAGTCAAGTGGATTAAAGTTTTACTGAGCTCTGTCCACTAGAGCAACAGTCAGGTCTACCCATCACCAGACCCTCCCATCAGGAAACTAACACAAGCCTCTTAGATAGCCTCATCCACCAGAGGGCAGACAGCAGAAGCAAGAAAAACTACAGTCCTGCAGCCTGTGGAACAAAAGCCACATTCACAGAAAGATAGACAAGATGAAAAGTCAGAGAGCTAGGTACCAGATGAATGAAAAGATGAAACTCCAGAAAAACAACTAAATGAAGTGGATATAGGCAACCTTCCAGAAAAAGAATTTAGAATAATAATAGTGAAGATGATCCAGACCTCAGAAAAAGAATGGAGGCAAACACCGAGAAGATGCAAGAAATGTTTATCAAAGACATAGAAGAATTAAAGAACAAAGAGAGATGAACAATACAATAACTGAAATGAACAATACACTAGAAGGAAACAATAGCAGAATAACTGAGGCAGAAGAACAGATAAGTGACCTGGAAGACAGAATGGTGGAATTCACTGCTGCAGAACAGAATAAAGAAAAAGAATGAAAAGAAATGAAGACAGCCTACGAGACCTCTGGGACAACATTAAATGCAATAATATTCCCATTATAGGGGTTCCTGAAGGAGAAGAGAGAGAGAAAGGACCCGAGAAAATATTTGAAGAGTTTATAGTCGAAAACTTCCATAACATGGGAAAGGAAATAGCCACCCAAGCCCAGGAAGTGCAACCAGTGCCATACAGGATAAACCCAAGGAGAAACACTCTGAGACACATATTAATCAAACTGGAAAAAAATAAAGACAAAGGAAAAGTATTGAAAGCAGCAAGGGAAAAATGACAAATAACATACAAGGGAACTCCCATAAGGTTAACAGCTGATTTCTCAGCAGAAACTCTACAAGTCATAAGGGAGTGGCATGATATACTTAAAGTGATGAAAGGGAAGAACCTACAACCAAGATTACTCTACCTGGCAAGGATCTCATTCAGATTCGATGGAGAACTCAAAAGCTTTACACACAAGCAAAAGCTAAGAGAATTCAGCACCAACAAACCAGCTCTACAACAAGTGCTAAAGGAACTTCTCTAAGTGGGAAACAAAAGAGAAGAAAAGGACCTACAAAAACAAACCCAAAAACAATTAAGAATATGGTCATAGGATCATATATATTGAAAATTACTTTAAACGTGAATGGATTAAATGCTCCAACCAAAAGACACAGGTTTGCTGAATGGATACAAAAACAAGACCTATATACATGCTGCCTACAAGAGATCCACTTCAGACCTAGGGACACATACAGACTGAAAGTGAGGGAATGGAAAAAAATATTCCATGCAAATAGAAATCAAAAGATAACTGGAGTAGCAATACTCATATAATACTCATATAAAAATACTCATATAAAATAGACTTTAAAATAAAGAATGTTATAAGAGACAAGGAAGGACACTACATAATGATCAATGGATCAATCCAAGAAGAAGGTATAACAATTATAAATATATATGCACCCAACATAGAACACAGGAGCACCTCAAAACTTAAGGCATCTGGTAACAGCTATAAAACAGGAAATCAGGGCTTTCCTGGTGGTGCAGTGGTTGGGAGTCTGCCTGTCAGTGCAGGGGACGTGGGCTTGTGCCCCGGTCTGGGAGGATCCCACATGCCACGGAGTGGCTGGGCCTGTGAGCCATGACCGTTGAGCATGCGCATCCAGAGCCTGTGCTCTGCAATGGGAGAGGCCACAACAGTGAGAGGCCCATGTACCGTTAAAAAAAAAAGAAAAGAAAACCCCAGGAAATCGACAGTAACACAATAATAGTAGGGGACTTTAACACCTCACTTACACCAATGGACAGATTATCCAACATGAAAATATATAAGGAAACAGAAGCTTTAAATGACACAATAGACCATATATATTTAATTGATATTTATAGGACATTCCATCCAAAAACAGCTGATTACAAGTGTGCATGGAACATTCTCCAGGATAGATCACAACTTGGCTCATAAATCAAGCCTCAGTAAATTTAAGAAAATTGAAATCATATCAAGTTTCTTTTCTGACCACAACGCTATGAGATTAGAAATGAATTATAGGGAAAAAAAGGTAAAAAACACAAACACATGGAGGCTAAACAATACATTACTAAATAACCAAGAGATCACTGAAGAAATCAAAGAGGAAATCAAAAAATACCTAGAGACAAATGACAATGAAAACACGATGACCCAAAACCTATGGGATGCAGCAAAAGCAGTTCTAAGAGGGAAGCTTATAGCTCTAAAAGCCTCACTCAAGAAACAAGAAAAATCTCAAATTAACAATCTAACCTTACACCTAAAGATACTAGAGAAAGAAGAACAAACAAAACCCAAAGTTAGCAGAAGGAAAGAAATCATGAAGATCAGAGCAGAAAAAGTGAAATAGAAATAAAGAAAACAATAGCAAAGATAAATAAAACTAAAAGCTGGTTCTTTGAAAAGATAAACAAAATTGATAAACTATTAGCCATGCTCATCAGGTAAAAGAGAGGGAGGACTTAAATCAATAAAATTAGAAATAAAAAAGAGGAGTTACAACAGACACCACAGAAATAAAAAGCATCCTAAGATACTACTACAAGCAACTCTATGCCAATATAATGGACAACCTAGAAGGTGTGGACAAATTCTTAAAAAGGTATAACTTTACAAGACTGAACGAGGAAGTAATAGAAAATATGAACAGACAATAGACAAATCACAAGTAATGAAATTAAAACTGTGATTAAAATTCTTCCAACAAACAAACGTCCAGTAGCAGATGGCTTCACAGGTGAATTCTATCAAACATTTAGAGAAGAGCTAACATCAATGCTTCTCAAACTCTTCCCAAAAGTTGCAGAGGAAGGAACACTCCCAAACACATTCTAAGAGGCCACCATCATCCTGATTCCAAAACCAGAAAAGATAGTACAAAAAAAGAAAATTACAGACCAATAACACTGATGAATATAGATGCAAAAATCCTCAATAAAATACTAGCAAACAGAATCCAACAACACTTTAAAAGGATCATGTGCCATGGTCAAGCAGGATTTATCCCAGGGATGCAAGAATTCTTCAATATATGCAAATCAATCAATGTGATACACCATATTAACAAACTGAAAAAGGAAAACCATATGATCATCTCAATAGATGCAGAAAAAGCTATTTACAAAATTCCACACCCATTTATGGTAAAGTCTCTCCAGAAAGTGGGTATAGAGGGAACCTAACTCAACATAATAAAAGCCATATATGACAAACCAACAGCAAATATTATTCTCAATAGTGAAAAACTGAAACCATTTCCTGTAAGATCAGGTACATGACAAGGATGTCCACTCTCACCACTATTATTCAACATAGTTTTGGAAGTCCTAGACATGGCAATCTGAGAAGAAAAAGAAATAAAAAGAATACAAACTGGAAAAGAAGAAATAAAACTTTCGCTGTTGGCAGATGACATGATATTATACATACAGAGTCCTAAAGATGACATCAGCATACTACTAGAGCTAATCAATGAATTTGGTAAAGTTGCACAATACAAAATTAATGCACAGGAATCTCTTGCATTCCTATACACTAATGATGAAAAACCTGAAAGAGAAATTAAGGTAACACTCCCATTTCTCATTGAAACAAAAAGAATAAAATACCTAGCAATAAACCTACCTAGGGAGACAAAAAACCTGTATGCAGAAAACTATAAGACACTGATGAAAGAAATTAAAGATGATACAAACAGATGGAGAGATATACCATGTTCTTGGATGGAGGAATCAATATGGTGAAAATGCCTGTACTACCCAAAGCAATCTACAGATTCAATGCAATCCCTATCAAATTACCAATGGCATTTTTCATGGAACTAGAACAAAAAATCTTAAAATTTATATGGAGAAAAAAGACCCTGAAAAGCCAAAGCAGACTTGAGGGAAAAAAATATTGAGCTGGAGGGATCAGACTCCCTGACTTCAGACTATACTACAAAGCTACAGTAATCAAGACAATATGGTTCTGGCACAAAAATAGAAACCTAGATCAATGGAACAAGATAGAAAGCCCAGAGATAAACCCATGCACCTATGGCCCACTAATCTATGACAAAGTAGGCAAGGATATACAATGGAGAAAAGACAGTCTCTTCGATAAGTAGTGCTAGGAAAACTGGACAGCTACATGTAAAAGAATGAAATTAGAATGGTCCCTAACACCATACATAAAAATAAACTCAAAATGGATTAGAGACCTAAAAGTAAGACTGAACACTATAAAACTCTTAGAGGAAAACTTAGGAAGAACACTCCTTGACATAAATCACAGCAACATCTTTTTTGATCCACCTCTTAGAGTAATAGACATAAAAACAAAAATAAACCAATGGAACCTAATGAAAGTTAAAAACTTTTTCACAGCAAAGGAAACCATAAAAAAGGTCAAAAGACAACCCTCAGAATGGGGGAAAAATATATGCAAACGAATCAACAGACAAAAGATTAATCTCCAAAATATATAAACAGCTCATGCAGCTCAGTGTTAAAAAAAACAAACAACCCAATCCAAGAATGGGCAGAAGACCTAAATAGACATTTCTCCAAAGAAGACATACAGATGGCCAAGAAGCACAAGAAAAGCTGCTCAACATCACTAATTATTAGGGAAATGCAAATCAAAACTACAATGAGGTATCACTTCACACCAGTTAGAATGGGCATCATCAGAAAATCTGCAAACAACAAATGCTGGAGAGGGTGTGGAGAAAGGGTGCCCTCTTTCACTGTTGGTCGGCATGTAAATTGATACAGCCACTATGGAGAACAGTATGGAGGTTCCTCAAAAAACCAAAAATAGAATTATCATATGGTCCAGCAATCCCACTACTGGGCATATACCCAGAGAAAACCATAATTCAAAAAGATATATGCACCCCGATGGTCATTGCAGCACTATTTACAATAGCCAGGTCATGGAGGCAACCTAAATGTCCATCGACAAATGAATGGATAAAGAAGATGTGGTACATATATGAAATGGAATATTACTCAGTCATAAAAGGAACGAAATTGGGTCTTTTGTTGAGACATGGATGGATCTAGAGACTATTATACAGAGTGAAGTTAGTCCGAAAGAGAAAAACAAATATCATATATTAATGCATGTAAGTGGAACCTAGAAAAATGGTACAGATGAAAGGGTTTGCAGGGCAGAAGTTGAGACACAGTTGTAGAGAACAAACGTATGGACACGTAGGTGGGAAAGCTGTGTGGGGCAGTGGATGGTGGTGTGATGAATTGGGCGATTGGGCTTGACATGTATACACTGATGTGTATAAAATTGATGACTAATGAGAACCTGCTGTATAAAAATAAAATAAAATTAAATTAAAACATAAAAAAATGAATAAAATAAAATGTGTTCCTATTATTGGCACAGCAAGTACTTTAATATGTCAGAAAAAAAGAAGAAAATATACATTACTGGAGGATCTGAAAATTCTTTATGAATAGAAAACTGAAATAAATTTGTATAGGGTTTCATTAGGGGAAAACCTAATGAAATGGAGAAAGGTATTCTAGGCAGTAGAAAAGCATGAGTAAAAGTGCAGAGGTAGGGACAGCTTAGACATGTTCTGGGAAGAGCGCCTTTGAGTGTCTTAGTCACAGAGTTGAGAATAATGATTAATAGGAAAAAATGGGAAGCTTGTATGTGGAACACTAAGGGATCATCAATAGCAAAGTAGTCAATTTGGCCTTAATTCAATAGGTTGGGGAGTAACTAACTACTTTTGATCAAGATTGTGACACCATTAACATTTTTGTAAAGTAAAACACTTAAGTGCAGACTGGAATGAAGGAGAAAAAAACTAGTGGCAAGTAGGAGGCTGGGACCGAATCCAGATAGGAGGTGTTGGAGAATTAAAATAGGCTGTGTAGTGAAAACAAGGGGATGCATAATAGAAATTCTAAGGCATCACCCCCACACACAAAAAAAGAAAAAAATATGATAAAGGTGTCTTACAAATCAGTTATAAAAAAACATTAAACCAATAGAAAAATTGACAAAGAACTTAGAGGCAGTTCATGAAAAAGAAACACAAATGGTTTATGACATATGAAAAGATAGTCAACCTCAACCATAAAGAAATGAAAAATAAAATGTCAACATAATATGATTTTTCATTTATTGGAAGGCAGTTATTAAAATATATGCCATTAAGAAATATTTAAGTGAAAAAAATCAAGATGTAGAACCATCCATATAGTATGCCTCTACCTGTGTAAAAATAACTACGTGTCTATATACGTATATCTATATATACACATATATGCATATATGCTTAAATATGCATAGAACATTCTAGAATGACATCGTATAAACTGGTTACAGTAGTTGGTTCTATGGTAGGAGCCTGGAAGTCTCAAGTGAGGAGTAAACATAACTTTCCATCCTGTGTTCTTTTATGCTGTTTAAATTTCTTTTTTTTTTAAAAATAAATTTATTTATTTGATTTATTTAAAATAAATAAATAAATAGTAAGTACTTGTGTAATAACCTTGACTGTACCTTTTGGCCTTCAAACCCTAAAATATATATTTACTGTGTGACCCTTCAAGAAGAAGTTTGCTGACCTCTGTTATAGATTGTAGAAAAGATAATGTCTGTGTTACCACATCAAAAAATTATCCAGTTACATTCCTAAGTACCATGTAGTTCCCTATTCTACAGCTCACCCAAATATTACAAGGATTAAAAATTGTTGATTTATAGAAGTGGAATATAAACTAGTTTGGAACAAGATGTAAACATTATTCTTTTTTTTTTTTTTGGCTGATGCTTTTCATTGTGTTTTTTAAATTGCCCTAGACAGAAGCATACTCACAAAAATCATATGTCCTATTCCTATTCCTTTTCATTTCTTTTTCCTCCTTTTCTTCTTTTTCTGCTTTCTTTCTTCTTTCTTTTTCTTCTAAGAAGTGGAATGTTCTAGTAGAAGTGGTATGGGCTTCGGAATTAGGGTCCTAATTTGCAAATGCTTTAGTCTTTGTTGCTGGAAGTGTGCAAACCAGTCATGAGTTTTACTGGAGAACTGTTCAAAATACAGACTCCCAGACTCTGACCTATGCCTCCTGAATGGGCTCTGTGTTTTAACAAGATGCTCAACTGACTCATTATCATAGTGAAGTTTGAGAAGAATTTACTTATGTCACTTAAATTTCTGAACACAGTGTTAATTCTGAGGGTTAAATGAGTTAATAAATGTGGTATACATAGCTCTGGGATAAAATGCAACCTGTGTGCTCTGTGTTGAACTCTGTTGGGAAAGGCAGTCTTATGTGCGGAGTCTTTTGATGCACCCCTCTCGATCACAGAAGAGTGTACCATGAGCTGGACACATCCTTACCTAGACCAAGGGCACACACACTCTGTGCTGGGTTTATCACCTTGTGGGGAACTATCTTTCCCTGTTTCAGACTCTGTACATCTTTGTTCTGCTCAAGCACATATGTCATGTGGCACCTGGCCAACACCTATACTATTTCTGTCCCTGCAAGGAGGAGATGGGGTCCTTCAGTGGCAACACGCAGTTGCTCTGTGCCAGCTGCTGGGAGGGACCTGCTGGCCTCAGGGGACCAACACCCACTCTTGAAGCTGATCTTGCTTTGTCTCTTCTCTGTGAAGGGCAAAGTCTTGTTCCAGCCAGTGCTTGACTGTGTTATGTTTTCCTTGGCCACTCTGATACCAATATGCAGAGGGCAGAAGTGTTCAGACTTCTAGGTGATGGGCAACAAATAGTATTCGCTTGACAAATTTAGATGTTGAAGTCCTAGCCTCCAGTACCTTAGAATGTGACCTGCCTTGAAAAAAACATCATTGCAGATGTAATTAGTTAAGAGGAGGTCATACTGGAGTAGCATGGGCCCTTGATCCAAAATGACTGGTGTCCTTGTAAAAAGGGAGAAATTTAAGGACACGCACACACACATGGCATCATGTGAACGTAAGGTAGAGATCAGAGTGATAAGTCTATAAGCCAAGGAACCCCAAAGATTGCCAGCAAACCATTGGAAGCTACAAGAGAGACTTGGAACAGATTCTTTGTCACAGCCCTCAGAAGGAACCAACATTGCTAACCCCTTGATCTTGAACTTCCCAGCCTCCCAAACTGTGAAACAATAAATTCCTGTTGTTTGGGGCATCCTTCAGTGGGTGTTGGTACCCTGAGGCCAGCAGGTCCCTCTCAGTTAAGAATCTGCCTGCCCATGCAGGGGACACTGGTTTGAGCTCTGGTCTGGGAAGATCCCACATGCTGCGGAGCAACTAAGCCCATGCACCACAACCACTGAGCTTGCACTCTAGAGCCCATGAGCCACAACTACTGAAGCCCACGTGCCTATAGCCTGTGCTCCATAACAAGAGAAGCCACCACAATGAGAAGCCCACGCACCGCAATGAAGAGTAGCCCCCGCTCTCCACAACTAGAGAAAGACTGCACGCAGCAACGAAGACCCAACGCAGCCAAATAAATAAATAAATAAATAAATAAATAAATAAATAAATATCTGTTGTTTAAGCCACCCAGTTTGTGGTGCTTTGTTCCAGAAGCTCTAGCCAACTAATACACTGTGGACTAGAAAATGACTTCCCTTTTGGAGAATATTTCTGGTTCCTTTTCTTTCCATAGTCAAGCTTTATTCAGAAGTCTTTATGGATCTTGAGCACAACAGAGAAGGTGGCATTCATCATGCATATTATGCTTTTTATAAAACCACTATGAGGTCTAATGCAATTAAACTCCTTAGGTAAAGGATTTTGGTTCTGATTCTAATATTTCCTCAAGGTTGGTATTAGATTAGAATTTCAATCTACATATTTTCAATGTTAATGTTACATGATATTGGATTACAGAATAATAATTACCATTTTAATAATTTACATTATTGGCTTTTTAAACCTTGTTCCAGCAGTAAAATGAATGCTGGGTTGGGTCAAGCTAAGCTTCCTGTGTTGTATAGACCCCTCCTGACACCGGTTTCAGTATCATTGAGAACTGATGTTAATAGCCTTTCAGCTCTATCAAGCTGGAAACTTCACCTTCTTAAAATGCAGTTGCCATGGGAACAGCAGAGTTCTGGGATTTTTGTTTTCAGAAGGTATCCAAAGACTCAATGCCAATATAAGAGCACACAGCGTGACATATTAACATGTGCAATTCTGTGCTGTTTTTAAATTGAAGGGCTGAGAATAAAATGGCACCTAAATGTTTTCACTAAACCTGCCAGGAACTCTTGTTTAATCCTCATAGCATATTTGATCCATTTATCTATACCTACCCTTTGTTCCAAAAAGTGATTTAGACAGCTTGAGTCCTTGAAGCTGTTACCAGACAATTGGATGAATATACACAACACATTCCCACCACTTCTAATCACATCCTCTAAAAAGGTAGCTTTTGTTGAACCTGAGGTTAAATGGATTTTTCTTTGTCAGGGTCATAGCTGTACTGTTTCTTTATTCTTATCCTAGTGCCATGTCCTATGGTAAAACCTGCTTTAAAAAATACCTTTGTAATATTTTAATTAAGTTTTTCAGCTTGCTACTTCTTTTTCCCCTGATAAAAGAGGACTGAAACCTCTCTACTGTTTTATTTAGACCTCTCCCCGCTGTTATGTATCTAAGCACCTAGGAGCAAGGCCACAAGGCACTGTATACAAAGCTGTGGAGGGTTGTCATGATTTCGAGGTGAAATCCCAGGGAATTGAATTTCTAGCTCAGCCTTAAACTGACTTTCAGTTAGTTAAAACAAAAGAGATAATATATTATAATAAGAATGGCTGCTTTGAACTGATATTGATAATGAAAAAACTTGTCTCAGTCCTTCAGTCAAAATAAGTCTCTTTTTAAAATTCTATTGACCTAAAGGTGTGTTTGAAAAAGATGTTATCAGAAAGTTATCAGTCATGGGCATCCTGTGAATGACTCTTCTCAAAGTCCTTCCAGATGTCAGATTGCAATAAATAACCCACAGTGTAGTGGAATCAAACTTGTTAGGGTTCAAATCATGGCTCTGCCACTTGCTGTAATGTTTCCATAACAACTGCATTTTAATGTGGAATAGAATGGTTAATTACATCCATTCTAAAAGATACAAAAACCAGGATGTGAGGAAGTGTCATGTGAAAAATGAACTAAACATAACAATTGAAGTAAGTTATTTAATTACTCTGTTCACCTCTGATGCGCAGAACCATATCTAGCACATAGTATGTACTCAATAAGTAGCTGCCAATGATGGATTCACTGGAAGACTCAATGTATTCCTCCGTGAGGTTTCTTCTCTCACCATTGCTCTCAGGGATTCAGCTGGGGAATTTGTGCTTTCTATTCCTACAACTTTATCCTTTGTGGGAATAGAAGCTCTGAAACACTGTAGGTAGGTGGGAGGTAGGAAAGGTGGCTGATGCTTCCATTATGGATACAGTAAGTGTTCTTCTAACTTAAAGCTATGACTTCCACTTGGTCATTTTAGCTCCTCAAGCTGTCAAAGAAAGGAGCTACTAAACTAATGGGAGTAATTGGCTCCAATTTTCAAAAAGAACTGAAATTTGCTAAATAATAGTAGTAGAGAGTACTATATCTGGGACTCTAAGGCATACTGGACTCCTCTTGGTGTTCCCACATTCATTGATAATAGGAAAGGGACCATTGTGTCACCTGTGACCTGACAAAAGCAAATTAACCAGAGGGTCAGAACTCTAAATGATGAAGGCAATGTATACAAATGAAGTGCTGGCAGAAGTGAAAGTCATATAGAATAGATGGGAGAGAAGGAAGATGATTAATGTTAATTTTGCCCTTGGGACAAACTTCAGCCTATGTAGACAGCCGCTTATTCCACTAATCCTCTCATTTTTCAAAAGTACAGCTAGATTTTCACATGGAGTTTGCTGAGTCCTGGGTCACACAGCACAAAAAATATCACAACATATACAGAAATCAGTTCCAGATGGATTATGGATATAGATGAAGAAAGAAAATACCTGAAGTATTTAGCATAAAAGTAATTTGAACATCTTTATGACCTTGGAGTAGACAAAGATGGGACACAAAAATCACTATTATGAATTTACTGATAAATCAGACTATATTAAAATTAAAATGTATGTTCATCAAAAGACATTGTTAAGAGAATAAAAATGTAACCTTCACAGTAGGATTAGATATCAATCTAATAAACAACTAATTTCTAAAATATGTAAGGGGCACTATGAATCAAAAAGAAAAGGAAAGATAACTTCAAAAAACTGGGCAAATGGTTTGAATAGACTGTTTACAAAAAGGATATCCAAACAGTCAATATAAATTATGAAAAAGTGGTATGTTTTCCTCTGTTAGTCATCAAAGAAGCACAAATTTAAATCACAGTGTGATACCAATACACATCCACCAGAATAGCTAAAAGGAAAGAAAACAAAATAGAAAAAAACAAATGTTGACAGGATGTCAAAACCAAAACTCTCATATGCTGCTAGTGCAGGTGTAAATTGGTACACTACTTTGGGAAATATTTGGCAGTATATTAATGTGTGCATATATTCACTAAAAGATTTGTACTGAAATTTTCATAAAAACATGAAAAATAGCCTAAATCTGCAAATACCCAGATCTCCATTAACAATAGAATAGATAAATAACTATTGTATATTCACACAACTGAATGTAGCAATGAGAATGAACAGTTTATAATTACTTGCAAAATAAAAATAAACCAAACAAACATAATGCTGAGTAAAAGTTGTCAGGCACAGAAAGACATACTGTGTGTTTCCATGTGCCTAAACTATAATAGGCAAAAACAATCTAGGCTGTAGAACTTACAATAGTGTCTCTCCTTGCAGGGAAAAGGGGTGCAGGTACTACAAATAAAAGGGGCTTCTGGGGTTTTGTTAATATCCTGTTTTTTTGATAGGGGTGCTTGTTAAGATTGTGTTCAATTTGTGAAAATTCATTGACCTGGACACTTGGTTTCATTTTTACTTTATATATTTCAATGAAAAGTTTAAAGAAAGAGAAAAGTTGTAAACTCATTTGTGGTTACAAACTCAAGGACATCTGCATTATATGTTTAAAAGATTAGAACTATTTACAGATAAAACATTAAATTATTAACAATGGCTGTGTTTAACTATGGTGCTAGGAATGATTTTTCTCCTTTCCGTTTGTGTGCATTTAATGGTCAAATATAGCTTCAAAGTGAAAAATATTTTAAGCTGAAGCTGCTTTTTTCATAACGTTAAATTAAATCTATCCATCATATTTTAGTGGTGAGAACATGATAAAAGAGATTTGGGTACACTAGCATTATAATAGTTTTTAGTACCTCTATATTCCTCTAATATTCAGAGCAATGCTGCTGGTATTGCTAGTACCAATCAATTAATAAAGGAAAAAGGAGAAAAGAAATATGGCCTGGCCGTTGCCTCTTTCCCATTAGTTATGATAGAGTAAAGTTGACCCTTGAATAACATGAGTTTGAACTGTGCAGGTTCATTTATAGATGGATTTTTTTTCAGTAAATACATACTACAGTACCACATGATCCATGGTTGGTTGAATCTGTGAAACCTATGATAGGGAGGGCCAACTGTGGTGCTATACACAGACCTTCCACTGTGCTCGGGGCCCCTAATCCCGGCTTTGTTCGAAGGTCCATTGTAAATATTTGTGGTAGCTGAAGATGCCTTGACTACATGTTCTTAGCATCACTCTTCCTACTGCCAACAGATTAAGCATGTTCATCTTTAGTACAGTTCTAATCTTGCACAAGACATTCTACTCCTTCATATTAGTTTGTTCTCCTCTCCCACTAGTCATTTCCAAAGCATCTTTTGAAGTCTAAAAAGAACATTTACGACCTTAGGAAATACCTATTGAAGACAAATCGAATACATTAAATACTTTGTCCAGACTTCATAATAAGCAAGAGGCCTAGACAATATCTATCAATATACCATCACTTCTCTCTTTTTTTTTTTTATAAGTTTATTTATTTCTATTTTTGGCTGCACTGGGTCTTCGTTGCTGCGCGCGGGCTTTCTCTAGTTGTGGCGCAAGGGCTTCTCATTGCTGTGGCCTATCCTGTTGTGGAACACAGGCTCTAAGCGCGTGGGCTTCAGTAGTTGTGGCACGCAGGCTCTAGAGTGCAGGCTCAGTAGTTGTGGCACACGGGCACAGTTGCTCCGCAGCATGTGGGATCTTCCCGGACCAGGGCTTGAACCCGTGTCCCCTGTGTTGGCAGGCAGGTTCCCAACCACTGCACCACCGGGGAAGCCCCATCACTTCTCTTTTAATTTCCACAGTACCATGAACAAATTTGCTCGGTGTTTCAACACATCAGTGCCAACCGCTGGGATGACTAACCTAAGAATCCATGGTCCTCCCAATGGGTAGTATTCCCATTAATGTGGAGGCTCTAAGTTGAGTGCAATCCTCATTTTGGAGTACCAATATACTTACTGCTGTCACTAAGTATCAATTCAGTGGGTTATAGCCTGAAAGTAGAGCAGAAGATGAAGTCAGTGAACATGCATAAATTTGATAGCATTTGTGGTTAATCTCTGTACTTGTCAGGGTCTATTAAGGAAAACAGAAACTCTTGTAAGTATTTAAAACATAGAGGGTTTTTTTTTGTTTGTTTGTTTTTTGCGGTATGCGAGCTTCTCACCCTTGTGGCCTCTCTCATTGCGGAGCACAGGCTCCGGGCACGCAGGCTCAGCAGCCATGGCTCACGGGCCCAGCCGCTCCACTGCATGTGGGATCTTCCCGGACCGGGGCACGAAACCATGTCCCCTGCATCGGCAGGCGGACTCTCAATCACTGCGCCACCAGGGAAGCCCCAAACACAGAGATTTTAATACAGAAAAGTAGATGCGTAGTTGATGTAAAGACCTATTGGATCATTAACCCAGAATTAAGACATAGCAGGAAGTACTGTCATTCCTGGGCTAGAGAATGTGGTTTAGCCTGATCCCAGAGAGCAGGGCCACATTGTATAAGTCGGAATCATTGGCCCCTACAGCAGGAGTTGGAGCTGTGAAAGAGATGCTGCTGTTAGCAGAGATGCTGTCCGAGGAAAAGACAATGTATTTTAGAATAAATAGGTTAAAGACAAACACAATCCCTAAACTTGGAACTGTGTAAATATTTTGGGAAGGCTTAGGTGGCATGATAGTAGAAATTAGAACAGAGAGACGGTTTTCTATTTGCATCTGTATTATGTTTATTCCAGCTATAGTTAATTGAATTACATAATTAAAATAACAAGTACAACTGGCATAATCAATTTAAGAACAAACTCAACTGATTTTAACAAGGGTACAGTTGAATGGGTGGGAACAAAAAGGAGTGAGCATATTTGTGTGCAGCCTATTCTTTGCCAGGGTTCAGCATGGCTGGTGCCTCAGCCAGTAGGATTTATAAAGCAACAGGGAGCATCAGGGAATTAGGGGTGTCAGTTAAATAGGGGTCAAGTGAGAAAGCTACTATATTTGATTCATTCTTGAAAGCTCCATGAGGCAGGGATATGTCTGCATTGACTCACCCATATAAAGCCAAGATCTAGCACAGTCAGTGCATGAAGCATAGTAGGTATCAACCAACATTTTTCAAATAAATGAATTCAAGAATACATGAACAAATTTGTAAACAGTCTGTTGGTTATTGATCACATATCCTTCACATCTGCTTCACTGATACTGCCTGGAACATTTGTGCTGACCTTCTTGTTCTTTGCCTTGAAAATAATTTCTACAACACTCTGTAATTGGGTTGGTGATTGTGTTGTTCAAAAAGCTCTAATCCACAAATTAAGTGTGCTTGAGAGCATGATTAAACTTGAAAAAGCAAAATTGCTGAGGAAAATCCATTATTGCTATTTAAACAGCTGAACCACTTCCCGAAATATTCATAACACAAATTGAGCTTCTAAAGGGCAGAAATGAAAACTGTTTGTGGTTTACAGAGAAGCTAAGTTAAATTTTAAAAATTCAGCAAAGCTAAAGGGGGCAAAGATAATATATTCTTTGTATAACTGGGCATGTTTAAATTTATTTTAAATATTAAATGATTTAGAAAGTAAAAAAAATCATGCATGGAAGTTTAGTAAATTCATTTTTAATAATGAGAATGAATTAACAACTGTAATTCACAAAATTATAATTGGGTTGAAATTATAGATAGTGATTTTAATTATACCTAGTGAGAACAAAAAGAAAGCAGGCATACCTTATCAAACACAAACACTGTAGGGCATACTTGATCTTTCCACTTCTTCTCTCTGTTTTATAGTTGTTTATATTTTCTTCATTACTTTTTTAAATTACAAAGGTAATACATGTTTTCACTAACAAATAAAACCATCGGGAGAAGTACGAAAAGGGTTAAGGATCTGATCACACACACTTGGATAACCACTACTTTGATCCCTGTACATAAAAACATATGTCATATATAGTTATATAGAGATGTATATAGTTCTACTTATGTGTATATATACATATGTATAAAACATTACATTTACAAAAATTTGATCACACGATATCCATTAATTTGAACTTTGTGTTTAAAATTTTTACTTAAGGTTATATTATAGGTATTCTTCCAGTACAGTATATATAGATGTATTTAACTTTTTAGATCTATTTCATTTTAAATTAGTATTATTTTACTTAGTGAAACTATGAAAGCATAAGTACTTAATGCTTGAAAGACACTATTGTTAGAAAAAAAGTGCTTTTGCTTTATGTTATCTATTAGAAATCCAAAATAATAATCCTTCACAAATATTTAATGTTCCTAAGTAATTATTTGTAACATTTTACCATATTTACTATTACAAACATGCCAATGTCTACCAAACAATGTTAAAACTTTTATTACCTTTAATTGTTATCCTAGGAAACACTAATAGAAATAAATTTTTGGATAAATCAATGTCCATCTCCTACAAATTTTATTTCTAAATTGCCAGCCATGTTATATTCATTTCCCCTGGTTGCACATGTTTTAGAGAGATTGCTGTGAGATAAGACACACTGAAAGAAGGAAATGAAAGAAAAGCAACAACTAAATTATTCCACTGCACTAAGCACAATAAGTTCTATAAATTATGTCACCTATACCTCAAATATATTGGCCAATTATGCCATTTCTGCAGGAATCTCAGTGAAATAGCATTCATAGAAGAATTACAATGATAATGTCTCGGAAAATGGAAGTACTCTTTTTTCTTTTCTGTCATAGTTTCATAGCATTCATAGCAGATATGTTTTTAGCAAGCTTCATTTCCTCCTATGACAATTCATGGTGGAATAAAACCCTTTTTCTTCCCCACCCTCCACCTACAGATGATGTATTTGAAATGCTATTTATTCTGTCCTGCATTTCAAAAAGTCCTTGAGCCTTAAAGAAACCAACATAAAGGAAGACATCTTCTTTCCAGAATTTGTCTCTTAAAGTTCTCATGAATAGAGATGAAGCAACAGTAAAGCTTTCAGAGAGTGCTTATTTCAGATAGAAATCTACTTCATCAGTACTTTAGCTAGGAGGATGAATGACTTAACCTTGAGACACCCTTTTATTTTGTCTCTATGTGGAAGAACATCCCTTGGATAGAGATTCTACAATAGAAATCAGCAAACAGCCCAAGTCCTATTCACTCAGTGTTGATGCCCATTCAAATATCTACACAGATTGTACTGTATCTTGAATTGGGAAGCATCTTTAAAAGAAATTCCAGATCCAAATCAACTTCGTTTCACCTAGTGATATATTCATTCAAAACATCAAAGTGAAATGTAAAAGCAAATTTCAGCTGTAAACATTTTACAGAGTCAATTTTATAAACAATTTTGTTCACATAATTATATAACCTCCTCCACCCCACATTCACCTAGGGAATGGAAACAGCCAATTTTAGTTTAAAACTCTATTGAGTTGTAATCTGAAAAGAAATTTACATAATCTATAAAGACTCACAATCTGTAAATTTCTTGTTCAACCTTAAACATATGGTAATTTTTTCAGAAAGGATATTCTACTCCCAATCTTACTTCTCCACAAGAATCAGTACCTATTTTTGTATCTCTCGGGAAAAATTAAGTTATCCTGCAGGGAGAGGCATCTCTCAAGTCTCAGGGAAATAAAATATAGGATAATTTCTCACTTATTTATATGTGTGCTGTGAATCAAGATGATTCTTTGTTCTGGATTGCCCTTATTCTGGATCTAGGCTAAAGGACCCACTCTCTGGAATATTGCTGGTCTCAGCGCCAGATGTAAAGAACTTTGGAGGATCTTGTGTCAGTAGTTAAGTGTGCGAACCAGGAATTTCCATGCTTCATTTCTCCCTCACAACTCACTGGCCAGAACTAGTTACATGGCTCCACCCAAAAACAGAGTCTGGATTTCCAATGCTGAGAAGTTATTGAGCGCCTAGAAGGAAGATAAATAAAGATATGTTTGCTGAATAGCACTATGAATATTACAGTCCAATATGCTCTCCACCAAATACCTCTTCTCCTCCTTCAGAAAAGAGATACCTTCTCCCCAGGGAATCAAATCCAAGATGCTATCCAGGCTTGGCATCAAGCTCAAACCCAGCATCTCAGGATGTGGTTTATTAGCCTTTTTGCTAGAGGGTTACGTGCAGTAATATCTACATTAAGTGTGTGTCTAGCACCACTTGATCTGAAGACCAATGGACTAAAAGGTTATCTGCAAACATCACAGCCAATATTCAGTGGTAGGACAAGGACAGAATAACTACAATCATAATCCCAACAGTCACAGAATTTTTAGTCAAAGCTTACGGTTTAGTGGCAGTACAACTCTGTTTAAAACTTTGTAGGCTTGGGCTTCCCTGGTGGCGCAGTGGTTGAGAGTCCGCCTGCCGATGCAGGGGACACGGGTTCGTCCCCCAGTCCGGGAAGATCCCACATGTCGCAGAGCAACTGGGCCCGTGAGCCATGGCCGCTGAGCCCGCACGTCCGGAGCCTGTGCTCCGCAACGGGAGGCCACAACAGTGAGAGGTCCGCGTACCGCAAAAGAAAAAAAAGAAGTTTGTAGGTATTTAACCTGTTTAAGTCAGCTCAATGTGCACAACTATTTTCTAGTCACACTTTTTTAGGTTTATTATTTTTCTTTGCTATTTTATTACCTCCACCCTCTATCTTTTTCCTCCTACCTTTATTACAGACATTTGATCTTTTACAATTTTGGTCAAAGAGTCACGTGCTTAGTCTCTTTTCTCTTAGCCATTTTGATCAAATGAATAGGCTTCCTGAATACTATAGCCTTATTTGGGCCTTTGCACTGAGGTTCCTTAATTCATTCAGAGATTTTACAACTAGGATAACAGCCATACCTTAAATTTGAAACTTGCCACAAGAATAAATTCTAATTTGTCTTTTTCTGGTCAAAAGTTGTCTCAGTTTTACCTTTCACCAATTTTGAATGAGAATCAGATGCGTCTTTCAAGGCTCTGTGGCTAAAATTCTAAACTATTCTCATTAATTCCTGCTTGCAAGTCGACTAATTCTTTTCTAGTTTACTCTCTCTCTTCTTCATCTCTCTCTTTTCTCTCACTACTCTATCTCTGTCTCTCTCTCCCTCTGTCTCTCTGCGCTCTCTCTCTCTCTCTCTCTCTCTATCCCTCCCTGTCAAATATCAAGAGTAACCCCACACATGCTTTCATTTTTCTGTTTTACAACTTCTTTCCCTAGAGTTTCAAGCGCATTTGGTACATTATCTGCCTGGCAGGTGAATATACATTACAGATTTACCACATATTTTATCACCAAATAATACAGATTACCATTCTTACAGCTTCAGATACTAGTTCCCTTACTTTCCACTGCATGTCTCCTAAACTAATGACAGATATTTTAGTCACTTGGTTATAACAATATGTCAATTATAGGTAACAACATCTGTATTAGTAATATAAATGATGTCATAACAGACAATCCCACAATTTTAGTGGCTTCAGACCACAGTGATTCATTTCTCATTCATATTAAATGCTTATCAAGAGTTAACTAGAAGCTCTGTTCTGGTTTTCATTATTCTACACTACAGACTGACAAAGGAGCAGACAATCTGGAACATCTCTGAAATCTGAGGGGTCTTGCACCAACAATTAAATGCTCTTTTGAGGAAGTGATATATATATATATATATATATATATATATATATATATATATAGTCACTTTTGCTCACAAGCCATTGTGGAAAACCAACTAGTCTACTACACTTGTGCTAAATATCTTAATTTACCTCTGCAGACATACTCTGCACACTTCTGCACACTGCTCCTGGAAAGCTGCTTTGTTTTCCTAGGCCTTCCAGCTGGGTTTAGCCACTGGGAGGCACCAACAAGTGATTGGAAGTCAGGACAATGGGCTGATTATTTGTTCCCCCAATTCCCCCATTTGAGGTGACTATGGGTAGACTTTGCTTTTCTACTGAAGGTCCCATTTCCAGTCAGGAAGTCATCTCTGTTGGCTCTGAAAACCATAATGCTGTAATGGAGCAGGGCTCTCCTTGCTTTCCAAGGACAGACACCCCCTCCCATGTCCTCCACCTGCCTCTTGTCTGTAGAAAAGCTTTAGTCTAAAATAACTTTAATAAAAGAAGTGAGAAAATGCAAAAGCAAAAGAAAGCAGTCAAACAAGACAAAATAATAATAGTTTAGCCATTAAACAAAGTCAATGACATTTAGGTCCCCCTCAAGAGCTATAGATAATATTCTGAGCCATGTCCTTTGAGCTGCTTTACAGATAGTGAAACCCTCCACCAGGTGGAAGAAGTTAAATACATGATGACCAGACTGTGGCCAGGACATAAGATGCTCTATCTTACCTAATTCCAAGAACTGGCCTTAAGGAAATGGGAAAAAAAAACTGACTCTGGAACTGAAGATTAACTGTACTTAAAACGCTCAAGATGATGCTAATCAGACCACCACATGACCAATTTCAAGACAACTGTCAGAGCTGACTATGCTGTTGTGCACATAGCCCACCCCCCAACCCATACACCACCGATACTCCCTTTTGCAGGGGGGGGAGTTGGCTTTGGACATGAGTCCATTTTCTTCCCAGGATTGCCAACTTCCTCAAGAAAGCTATCTTTCCTTTTACCCAACACTTGTCTCTCAATATTGTATTTTTGAGCAGCTGAACCTGAGTTTGGTAACAAAAACAATTCCTCCCTTCATGCCTAGGAATAAGAGTTCTCTCCTTTTGTTAGCCCTAGGGTTCTGCATTGTCATTTATTGGTTTCTGTAAACTCTGCCACAACCTAGAATTATTTTTTTTATTAAAAACTTCTCAATTATTCTGTTTTCCTGTACCATTTTTTTCCTCTCAAGATCCTCTCAAGATTTCTCCCAAGTATTTTTTTTATTAAAAACCTCAATTATTTTGTTTTCCTGTACCATTTTTTTCTCCCAAGATCCTGACTAATTACCACTCAACTAAGAGATAGCCAGGAAGTACAATCTAACCTATTGCCCAGAAAGTAGAGAGCTATAAATATTTGACCAAGAGCACTAATAACCACTAGAATGTTCTCTTCATCAAAGCTCCAGTTACATTCAGGGTGATTCTATCACTTTAAGGATCGATTCCTACCATAAAGAGATTTGTCAAACCACACACAACAGTAAAATCAGAGCAGACAGAACAATTCTCAAATTCAATTCCTTATTAGTGAATAGAGCTCATATTTGTATAGATTTTTAAGGTAAATATCACTGACAATTATCTCTCTCAGTGTTTGAAGTTTGTAAAGATGAACCATGTCTTCAAAGCCCCATTCTTAGCCTTTTCCTCATAAATTCAGCTGTCTTAGAGCCCCTGTTGCCTTTTGACTCTGCTTGACTGCATTTGCAAGGTATGCCTTCTAACTTGTCTTTCAGCAACCTAAAAATTTCTTTCCTTATATAGCCAATTTAAATTTCCAAGAGAAAGAATTTAATGTCAAATTCATCACCATTTTCATTATTTGGATAGAGATTTTCTTACAATATGTTTCCATTAGCTACTCTCCAATATATAGCCTGGTTCTCCATGAGCCTCATGACCTGCTCTAAGAGGGCCATATGTAATTGGGATAGAAATCTGTGGTTAAAGAATCACATAGGACAAGTGAGATCTCCTCATAAGAGTCTGTAGGTGGGGCATCTATCCTGAAGATTGTCCTAATGTTATAACCAAATCTCAGTTATAAACCGACAGAAAGAAATATTACCAAGAGTCAGTTACTTCTGGTATGAAATGAAATAAAATATGAGAACCAGGCAATGGAAACACAGAGTTTTTTTTGAATTAAAAACTTTAAAAAGGACAAAGAAATGAGGAAACTGGAGGCCTATAATGTAGTTTGCATACTTAGACTAGTGGTTCCTAAATTGTGGCACCTAGACCAGTAGCATCAGCATCTACTTCTAGAGAGCTTATTAGAAATGCAATGTCTTGGGCCCTACTCTAGACTAATTGGATCAGAAACTCTAGAAATGGGGCCCAGCAATCTGTGATTTAATTCACCTTTCAGCTGATTTTGAAGGATGCTACAGTTGAGAACTTCTGCCTTACTCTGGTGTTTCCCCAAACTTAATGAGCATGTGATCATCTGGGTATCTTGTTAAAATGCAGATTCTGATTCAGCAGGTCTGGGATGGGACCTGAGATTCTGCCTGTATAACAAGCTCCCAGATGATGCTGATGCTGCTGGTCCATGGGCCACACTTTGAACATCAAGGCTAAATTTCCAGCTCTTTCAGAACAGAATCTATTCTGTCATTGTTAGTCCTTGTTCAGAATTAATCATTTCCTGGTGTTATTCTGTACGCAGAAGCAGAAAGAGGATTCGAAACACCTTCTAAAAGGAGCTTTGGCATTCAAACCATCATTTGGTTTGTTCTGACTGAATTTGGTTAATCCAACAATTTTCTCCAGATTCTCCAGTACCATTTCACTAAAAAGCTTACCTTGCTTACCTTTAAGTAGCCAGTTCTTCAATGGAACTCCCTAACTCTGAGTCCTAACTTTCAGGGTGAAGTCCACATCTTGGTGTTCTTCCACATGGACCAGGTATCTGCTTACCGAGACTGATAAAGCTCTCTCCCTTGGGTGGATTCCTGCTGCCCCCCCCCCATGCCAGCAGACAATTACAGTCCCAGACCCTTAACTTCCTTCTTTCTCCAACCTCTCAGTTTTAGTAGAAAAAAGCCTAGGCAAATGGTGAGATAGTTTAAATTGATCTTCTGTAATTCATTGTTTCCTTCTTCCTCACATAAAGGAAGAAAGAAAGTTCCTCTCTATTTCTTCCCTCTTACTGACTGTTCTTTGTTCCCTCCGTAGGTGGCCAGAGTGCCCCAAAGAAATGCGTACCTAGACCTGGTCTCATAATTAACGTTTTCTGCCCCAGACCTCTTTTAGAAATCCAGTTCTTTCAAAATCTTTCAGCTTTATGCCCTAAACTAGAGCTATTATGTGGTACAGTTGACCAGTGAACAAGTTTGAACTGAACAGGTCCACTTATATACAGTTTTTTTTTTTTTTTTTTCAGTAAATATGGACTACAGTACTACATAATCCACAATGGTTGAATCCATGGCTGGGTAAATCCACAGTTGGTTGAATCCTTGGATGTGGAATCTTGGATATGAAGGGTCAACTGTAAAGTCATACATAGATTTTCAACTGTGGGGCGGGGGCATTTGGCACTCCTAACCACAATGTTATTCAAGGGTCAACTGTATATTCTTTCTAAGGTGAAAGCGATTGATAATAATTTATTGTACTATCCCACCTAGAGATATTTGTATTTTAATGAAAAGGCAATCCAGTAGTTCTTAAACTTTGGTGATCCTAAGAGTCACCTGAGATGCTTGTTTAAAATGCAGACTATCAGGTATTACCTCAAAACTCAGTCTATTGAAATCTCGGATATGAAGCATTGTGTTTCCATGTGGGAATTTCTCCTTGATGTTTCTCAGGGAATGTGTATGTTTTTCCCAATACAGAGCATAATCATTCAAAAAATCAAGAACACAGAAAAAGGTATTTTAACTCCTACAAGAATTAAAGTTTAACAATGGACATAGAAGCGATCCCGATTCCAAATTCAAAGGTATCCACTGACTCAAGTTAAGCAAGAATAGGAAACACTGACATTTAAAGCTGAAAGTCAAGGTCAAGCCATCAGCCAGTCTTGCTTAGAGCTGTTGCCTTATTTTAAGTGTGCGTTCATGGCCCTGTCTGCTAGTAAGAGTGAGTCATTCTTGCAGTTAAAATATATATTAATGTGTTTATGTACAGATACTTTGAACAAATTCTTTGAGTGGTGTCTCAAAAAAAAGCAAGTTTGGAAAGCAAAATTAACCGTTTCTGATGTGTGATTCACTGTACTGCTATTAATCTTAATAGGAGATCCAGGTATTTTGTCATTTGAATGCTACTCAATAATATTCCCTGGCATTTTCCAGTATTTGAATATTTGTTATAGGTGAATATAGATTAATGAGAGTAATATAGATTTCATTCAGAAACAAACAAATAAAATCAGGGCAAGCAGACAAAGCATTTTCTGGATAAAAGAGAAAAGTACCTTATATGAGGCATAGGTACCCTATTTCCCAACTTGAAGAAGTTTTTGGATGCCTTCTTAACAATTCAACCAAAATGAAAACAACTTTTCTATATTCAGAATATCTGTCAAGAAACAAACATAAAGACTATAAGACAAGGCAATTAATGCTTTGTATGTTTTAAAATTTCATATTAAATGATAATTTTAAACATTTAATATTTGTGGTATTATCTTTCCATTTTTAATGACATCTATATGCTATTTATTTCATGTCAATGTTCCCATACTTTAATATTTCCTATTCCCAAATTCTATACCAAGTATAGAACATTTTTCCTGTTATTGAAATATATAATCTTAACACAATATGATGGTTAATAATAATAAATAGCCATGCATTTATTGTTATATCTTTTTCACAGAAAACCTCTGAAATTTCTAGGTGACTATATAACATTAAAATGATTCATTATATATTATTATGGTCACTCAGTATTATTTAAAAACACATGAATAAACTGTTATGAAAAATACAGAATAATTTATGATGATGGGAAATCCAATTTCTCATTCCAAAATCCCAAATCCTAGCAATTTTCCAACACAAGTGGAGCACAGGAATTTGCATCTTTTACAAGCATCCTAGGTCACGCTAATGTGTATGTCCTAAGCGGGCAACAGAGCAGAATACAGCCTGAGCCCAGTGGAGCCAATCACTGAGGCTCAGGAACTTTAGGGGAGTAGGTTAGAGTTAGAGGGACATTGGGGAGAAGGGCTTCCTGGTTCTTGCAGATATTCTTTAGATAAAACCATAGATATTGCAACTAAATCAGATTACTCACATATGACATGAGGATATTATGTCTATTATGATATAATAGCTATTTCTAGGTTTTATTGTGATAATTAATGTAAACAATACATCAAAGCACCTTCTTAGAAACAAGCATGTCATGTGACAATTCCCTTCCTCCTTTCCCCACTTTGTCTACCTTAAAATTCCATGAACCCAGAGTTCTATAGCTATTTGTTAACTATAAATTCAGGACATTAACACTGCTCAATAAATCACTCTGTGTCTCCAAGGCATCAGCAAGAGCCTGAAGAAATTGAGATGAGAATAGCAATAATGTTCCCACTGACAGCCATGAGGTATGTGTTGAATGAGACTATAGTGTCTGGGTTGCTTTGGGTCTGTTAGAATTCAGATCACACCTTTGCTGTAAACATGGATACTGCACTCTTTACAACAGATGCCAGAACATTTCCAGATTCCTGAAGTGATGGCTCTTCAAGCTTGTCTTTGAGAATTACAGTTGTAAACACAGAAAAACGTGCCCATAAACAGTAGTTTAGGACTCTTGTTTGCTTTATACTCCACACTAATTAACTTAACCAAATGATTTATGTTTATGTAAAGTGCAATTTCAACAGGACATTAAAAAGTTTCTAAGAGAACGCATTAAATAAACTAACTTTGCATGAAACATAGCAAGCATATTACGGAACATTTTAATCTCAAAATCTTGTGTTTGTAAGTCAGTGTGTGAATTTTTTTATGCATAATTTATAGAAAGGTAGATGGTGTAATGTTGCTGTCAGCTAGATTGTATTAATTCCCTACTTAGAGAGACAGTTAAAAAGAAATAGACAGTCTTATGAAGAGAGCAAAATATATATTTTCACATCTCATCATTTTGTCAGCCTCGTTCTTAGAACACTTCTTATGCCACAGACCTACATTACTATTGTTTGGTATCATGCTATATCTTTACTTCCTGAATGTATACTTAATTAGAAGTATTTACTACATTTTATTCCGTTGGGAGAGATGAATCTCTGTGAATGATGGCTGTGTGGACCTGGCAGTTCCGAAGCAATAATTTGCTTCTGGATTTATTTTCACAACTGTATACTCTAGTTTCCCTCTTTTTATGGAGGACAGAACTTCACTCAGCTTTTGTATCAGTGTGCCTGGGGCCCTGCCTGAGCCTTGTGCTAAGGAGGTATTCATAAGTATGTGATACATGAAAGAATTCACGAGAGTCAGATGCCCATATTCGTTCATTTGAGTTCTAAAGAAGTGCTAATAGTTTCCTCTGAAGCCATTTTAGTATCTCCTAGTACTGACCTGTGGGGAAGTTCTTCCTTGGGTATGACCTAAATCACTCCCACAGTGAAGGAACATAATTTGTCCTTGCTTTGGTCTTTGGACTTCTATAGATTAAATATCACACACCCTTCAGTTTATCCTCAGTGTCTCAAGTCAGGCCCATTATGGAGGACTTAGATGCTCAAGTACAAATGAGTCAGCACTGGACAGAGCTGTTATCCAGGGTATTGCTGAGAGCTGAGTTGTAATACAACAACAGCAGAGTCAACATGGGGTAATTTTTGTGTATATTCAGAATCACACTCATCAGGGAAGCAACGGGACATCATATGAAGATATTTTTTGTTTGTTCTTTATTTTGACCACTAAAAAGTTAAGGTATAATTTATATACAGTAAAATTTACTCTTTTTAGTCATATATAATTCTGCAGATTTTGACAAGCACTTGGTCATGTAACCACCGTCACAATCAAAATGTAGATCAGTTCCTTCACTCCAAAAATTTACCCCATGACACTTTGTAGTCAGTCCCTCCAATAGCCCCCAGTTCCTTACAACCAGTGATCTGTTTTATCTCCCTATAATTTTGGATTTTCCAGAATATCATAAGAAATAAACTTATGGTTACCAGGGGGAGATGGGGGGGAGAGATAAATTGGGAGATAGGGATTGACATATACAGGCTATTATATATAAAATAGATAAATAATAAGGACCTACTGTATAGCACAGGGAACTCAATAATGGCCTATATGAGAAAATAATTTTTAAAAAGTGGATATATGTATATATATAACTGATTCACTTTGCTGTATACCGGAAGTTAACACAACATTGTAAATCAACTATACGCCAATAAAATTTTTAAAATAAATAAATAAAAGCTTTATGAGACTCAGAAGTGAGGTTGTAAAAAAAAAAGAATGTCTTAAGGATGGAAACATAGGCCTTGGGTCTTCAAGATGGCGGAGGAGTAAGAAGTGGAGGTCACCTTCCTCCCCACAAATACATCAGAAATACATCTACATGTGGAACAACTCCTACAGAACACCTACTGAACACTGGCAGAAGACCTCAGGCCCACCAAAAGGCAAGAAAATCCCCACGTACCTGGGTAGGGCAAAAGAAAAAAGAAAAAAACAGAGACAAAAGAATAGGGACAGGACCTGCACCAGTGGGAGGGAGCTGTGAAGGAGGAAAGGTTTCCACACACTAGAAGCCCCTTCGTAGGCAGAGACTGCGGGTGGCAGAGGCGGGAAGTGTCAGAGCCGCGGAGGAGAGCACAGCAACAGGGGTGCAGAGGGCAGAGCAGAGAGATTCCTGCACAGAGGATCGGTGCCGACCGGCACTCACCAGCCCGAGAGGCTTGTCTGCTCCCCCGCCGGGGCGGATGGGGCTGGGAGCTGAGGCTCGGGCTTCGGAGGTCGGATTGTAGGGAGAGGACTGGAGTTGGTGGCGTGAACACAGCCTGAAGGGGCTAGTGAGCCACAGCTAGCCGGGAGGGAGTCCGGGAAAAACTCTGGACCTGCCGAAGAGGTAGGAGACTTTTTCTTCCCTCTTCGTTTCCTGGTGTACGAGGAGAGGGGATTAAGAACACTGCTTAAAGGAGCTCCAGAGACGGGCACGAGCCACGGCTGAAAGCGCAGACCACAGAGACGGGCATGAGATGCTAAGGCTGCTGCTGCTGCCACCAAGAAGCCTGTGGGCGAGCACAGGTCACTATCCACACACCCCTTCTGGGGAGCCTGTGCAGCCCGCCACGGCCAAGGTCCCGGGATCCAGGGACAACTTTCCCGGGAGAACGCACGGTGCGTCTTGGGCTGGTGCAATGTCACGCCAGCCTCTGCCGCCACAGGCTCACCCCGCATCCATACCCCTCCTTCTTTCCCCCTGGCCTGAGTGAGCCAGAGCCCACGAATCAGCTGCTCCTTCATCCCTGTCCTGTCTGAGCGAAGAACAGATGCCCTCAGGTGACCTACACGCAGAGGTGGGGGCAAATCCAAAGCTGAACCTCAGGAGCTGTGCAAATAAAGAAGAGAAAGGGAATCTCCTACAGCAGCCTCAGGAGCAGCGGATTAAATCTCCACAGTCAACTTGATGTACCCTGCATCTCTGGAATACATGAATAGAATCATACCAAATTGAGGAGGTAGACTGTGGGAGCAACTGTAGACTTGGGGTTTGTTTCTGCATCTAATTTGTTTCTGGGTTTATGTTCATCTTAGCTTAGTATTTAGAGTTTATTATCATTTGTAGATTTGTTATTGATTTGTTTGTCTCTCCTTTTTATTTATATATAGATATATATTTTTTTCCTTTTTCTGTTTCTGTGAGTGTGTATTCTTCTTTGTGTGATTTTGCCTGTATACTTTTGCTTTTACCATTTGTCCTAGGGTTCTGCATGTCCGTTTGTTTTTTTCTTTTTTTATAGCACTTGTTATCACTGGTGGATTTGCTTATTGGTTTGGTTTCTCTCTTCTTTCTTTCTTTCGTTTTTTATGACTTTTATCTTTTTTAATTTATAATAATTTTTTTATTTTAATAAATTTAGTTTACTTTATTATTACTTTTTTATTTTTTTTCTCCCTTTTCTTCTGAGCCCTGTGGCTGACAAGGTCTTGGTGCACCAACGGGGTGTCAGGCCTGTGCCTCTGAGGTGGGAGAGACGAGTTCAGGACATTGGTCCACAAGAGACCTCCTGGATCCACGTATTATCAATGGCAAAAGCTCTCCCAGAGATCTCCATCCTAACGTTAAGACCCAGCTCCACTCAGCAGACAGCAAGCTACAGTGCTGGACAACCTATGCCAAACAACTAGCAAGACAGGAACACAAACCCACCCATTAGCAGAGAGGCTGCCTAAAATCATAATAAGGTCACAGACACCCCAAAACACACCACTGGATGCGGAGCTGCCCACCAGAAAGACAAGATCCAGCTTTATCCAGCAGAACACAGGCACTAGTCCCCTCCACCAGGAAGCCTACACAACCAACTGGACCAACCTTAGCCACTGAAGTCAGACACCCAAAACAACGGGAACTACAAACCTGCAGCCTGTGAAAAGGAGGCCCCAAACACCGCAAGTTAAGCAAAACGAGAAGAAAGAGAAAAACACAACAGATGAAGGAGCAAGGCAAAACCCCACCAGACCAAACCAATGAAGAAGAAATAGGCAGTCTACCTGAAAAAGAATTTAGAGCAATGATAGTAAAGATGACCCCAAATCTTGGAAATAGAATGGAGAAAATGCAAGAAACATTTAACAAGGACCTAGAACTAAAGAGGAAACAAGCAAGGATGAACAACACAATAAATGAAATTAAAAATTCTCTAGAAGGAACCAATAGCAGAATAACTGAGGCAGAAGAAAGGATAAGTGGGATGGAAGATAAAATATTGAGAATAACTACCACAGAGAAGAAAAATGAATGAAAAGAATTGAGGACTCTCTCAGGGACCTCTGGGACAACATTAAATACAACAACATTCGAATTATAAGGGTCCCAGAAGAAGAAGGGATAAAGAAAGGGACTGAAAAAATATTTGAAGAGATTATATTTAAAAACCTCCTTAATATGGGAAAGGAAATAGTCAAGTCCAGGGGGCGTAAAGAGTCCCATACAGGATAAATACAAGGGGAAATATGCCAAGACACATTAATCAAGCTATCAAAAATTAAACACAAAGTAAAAAATTTTAAAAGCAACAAGGGAAAAACAACAAATAACATACAAGGGAATCCCCATAAGGTTAAGGGCTATTCTTTCAGCAGAAACACTGCAAGCCAGAAGGGAGTGGCAGGACATATTTAAAGTGATGAAAGGGAAAATCCTACAACCAAGATTACTCTACCCAGCAAAGATCTCATCAGATTCAATGCAGAAATTAAAACCTTTACAGACAAAGAAAAGCTAAGAGAATTCAGCACCACCAAACCAGCTTTACAACAAATACTAAAAGAACTTCTCTAGGTAGGGAACACAAGAGAAGGAAAAGACCTACAATAAGAAAACCAAAACAATTAAGAAAATGGTAATAGGAACATACCTACCAATAACTACCTTAAATGAAAATGGATTCAGTGCTCCAACCAAAGATATAGACTGGCTTAATGGATACAAAAACAAGACCCACATATATGTTGTCTACAAGAGACCCACTTCAGACCTAGGGACACAAACAGACTGAAAGTGAGGGCATGGCAAAATGTATTCCATGCAAATGAAAATCAAAAGAAAGCTGGAGTAGCAATTCTCATATCAGACAAAATAGACTTTAAAATAAAGACTATTACAAGAGACAAAGAAGGACACTACATAATGATCAAGGGATCGATCCAAGAAGAAGATATAACAACTGTAAATATTTATGCACCCAACATAAGAGCACCTCAATACATAAGGCAAATGCTAACACCCATAAAAGGGGAAACTGACAATTAGAGAATCACAGTAGGGGACTTTAACACCTCAGTTTCACCAATGGACAGATCAACCAAAATGAAAATAAATAAGGAAACACAAGCTTTAAATGACACATTAAACAACAAGGACTTAGTTGATATTTACAGGATATTCCATCCAAAAACAACAGAATACACTTTCTTCTCAAGTGCTGGTGGAATATTCTCCAGGATATATCAGATCTTGGGTCACAAATCTAGCCTTGGTAAATTTAAGAATATTTAAATTGTACCAAGTATCTATTCTGATGACAATGTTATGAGGCTAGATATCAATTATGGGAAAAAACTGTAAAATATACAAACACATGAAGGCTAAACAATACACTACTAAATAACCAAGAGATCACTGATGAAAACAAAGAAGAAATCAAAAAATACCTAGAAACAAATGACAATGAAAACACGACAACCCGAAACCTATGGGATACATCAAAAGCAATTCTAAGACAGAAGTTTATAGCAATACAATCCTACCTCAAGCAACAAGAAACACCCCAAATAAACAACCTAACCTTACACCTAAAGCAATTAGGGAAAGGAGAAGAAAAAAGCCCCAAAGTTAGCAGAAGGAAAGATCATAAAGATCAGATCAGAAATAAGTGAAAAAGAAATGAAGGAAACAGTAGCAAATATCAATAAAACTAAAAGTTGGTTCTTTGAGAAGATAAACAAAATTGATAAAACATTAGCCAGACTCATCCAGAAAAAAAAAAAAAAGAGAAGACTCAAATCAATAGAATTAGAAAGGAGAAAGGAGAAGTAACAACTGACACTGCAGAAATAAAAAGGACAATGACAGATTACTACAAGCAACTCTATGCCAATAAAATGGACAACGTGGAAGAAATGGACAAATTCTCAGAAAAGCACAACCTTCTGAGATTGTACCAGGAAGAAATAGAAAATATACATACCAATCAGAAGCACTGAAATTGAGACTGTGATTAAACATCTTCCAACAAACAAAAGCTCAGATGGCTTCACAGGTGAATTCTATCAAATATTTAGAGAAGAGATAACACCTATCCTTCTCAAAGTCTTCCAAATTATAACAGAGGGAGGAACATTCCCAAACTCATTCTATGAAGCCACCATCATCATGATACCAAAATCAGACAAAGATGTCACAAAGAAAGAAAAGTACAGGCCAATATCATGGATGAACATACATGCACAAATCTTCAACAAAATACTAGCAAACAGAATCCAACAGCACATTAAGAGTATCAAACACCATGAGCAAGTAGGGTTTAACCCAGAAGTGCAAGGATTCTTCAGTATATGCAAATCAATTAATGTGATAAACCAATTAAAAAATTGAAGCAGAAAAAACAGATGATCATCTCAATAGATGCAGAAAAACCTTTTGAAACAATTCAACACCCATTTATGATAAAAACTCTCCAGAAAGCAGGCATGCAGGGAATTTACCTCAACATAATAAAGACCATATATGACAAACCCACAGCCAACATCGTTCTGAATGGTGAAAAATTGAACCCATTTCCTCTAAGATCAGTGATACGACAAGTTTGTTCACTCTCACCACTATTAGTTGACATGGTTTTGTAAGTTTTAGCCACAGTAATCAGAGAAGAAAAAGAAATAAAAGGAAGCCGAATCAGAGAAGAAGAAATAAAGCTGTCACTTTTTGCAGATGACATGATACTATACATAGAGAATCCTAATAATGTCATCAGAAAACTACTAGAGCTAATGTCAGAATTTGAATTTGGTAAATTATAAGGATACAAAATTAATGCACAGAAATATCTTGCATTCCTATATATTAATAATGAAAATCTCTTGTATGAATAATGAAATAACAAAATCTCTTGCATTCCTATATATTAATAATTAATTCCTATGTAATAATAATGAAAAATCTGAAAAAGAAATTAAGGAAACACTCCCATTTACCGTTGCAACAACAACAACAAAAATACTTAGGAATAAACCTATGTATGGAGACAAAAGACCTGTATGAAGAAAACTATAAGACACTAATGAAAGAAACTAAAAATGATACAAACAGATGGAGAGGTATACCATGCTCTTGGATTGGAAGAATCAACATTTTGAAAATGACTATACTACCCAAAGCAATCTACAGATTCAGTGCAATCCCTATCAAACTACCAATGGCATTTTTTACAGAACTAGACCAAAAAATTTCACAATTTGTATGGAAACAAAAAAGACCCCGAATAGCCAAAGCAATTTGGAGAAAGAAAAAACAGAGGTGGAAGAATCAGTCTCCCTGACTTCAGGCTATACTACAAAGGTACAGTAATCAAGACAGTGTGGTACTGGCACAAAAACAGAAAGATAGATCAGTGGAACTGGATAGAAAACCCGGAGATAAACCCATGCACATATGGTCACCTTATCTTTGACAAAGGAGGCAATGATATTCAATGGAGAAAAGACAGCAACTTCAATAAGTGGTGCTGGGAAAACTGGACAGCTACATGTAAAAGAATGAAATTAGAACACTCCCTAACACCGTATACAAAAATAAACTCAAATTGGATTAAGACCTAAATGTCAGGCCAGACACTATCAAACCCTTAGAGGAAAACATAGACAGAACACTCTATGATATAAATCACAGAAAGATCTTTTTTGACCCACCTTCTAGAGAAATGGAAAAAAAAAACAAAAATAAACAAATGGAACCTAATTAAACTTAAAAGCTTTTGCACAGCAAAGGAAAACATAAACAGGGCAAAAAGACAACCCTCAGAATGGGAGAAAATATTTGCAAATGAAGCAACTGACAAAGGATTAATCTCCAAAATTTACAAGCAGCTCAATATCAAAAAACAAACAACCCATTCCAAAATGGGCAGACCTAAATAGACATTTCTCCAAAGAAGATATACAGATTGCCAACAAACACATGAAAGAATGCTCAACATCATTAATCATCAGAGAAATGCAAATCAAAGCTAAAATGAGGTATCAACTCATACCAGTCAGAATGGCCATCATCAAAAAATATACTGACAATAAATGCTGGAGAGGGTGTGGAGAAAAGGGAACCCTCTTGTACCATTGGTGGGAATGTAAATTGATACACGCACTATGGAGAACAGTACAGAGGTTCATTAAAAAAAATAAAAATAGAACTACCACATGACCCAGCAATCCCACTACTGGGCATACACCCTGAGAAAACCATAATTCAAAAAACGTCAGTTACCACAATGTTCATTGCAGCTCTATTTACAATTGCAGGATATGGAAGCAACCCAAGGGTATCCATTGACAGATGAATGGATAAAGAAGACGTGGCACATTTATACAATGGAATATTACTCAGCCATAAAAAGAAATGAAATTGAGTTATTTGTAGTGAGGTGGATGGACCTAGAGACTGTCATACAGAGTGAAGTCAGAAAGAGAAAAAAAAATACCATATGCTAACACATATATATGGAATCTAAAGAAAACAAAAGTGGTTCTGATGAACCTAGGGGCAGGACAGGAATAAAGACACAGACGTGGAGAATGGACTTGAGGACACGGAGAGGTGGAAAGATAAGCTGGGAGGAAGTGAGAGAGTGGAATGGACATATATACACTACTAAATGTAAAATAGCTAGTGGGAAGCAGCTGCATAGCACAGGGAGATCAGTTCAGTGCTTTGTGACCACCTAGAGGGGTGGGATAGGGAGGGTGGGAGGGAGACACAAGAGGGATGGGATACGGGGTTATATGTATACATATAGCTGATTCACTTTGTTATACAGCAGAAACTAACACAACATTGTAAAGCATTTATACTCCAATAAAGATGTTATAAAAAAGAGAATGGAATCATAGTATGTAGCCTTTTGTTTCTGGAGGTTTTACTTAGTATAATGTATTTAATAATCATCCATGTTGTCTTTTGTGTCAGTAGTTCACACATTACTAAGTAGCAGTTTTATTCCTTTGTATGGATGTGCCAGAATTGTTTATCCATTCTCTAGCTGAAGGCCATTTGGGTGGTTTCCAGTTGGAGCAATTATGAATAAATCCACTTCAAATGTTTGTGCACAGATTTTTGTGAGAGCACAGAATTACATTTTACTTGTGTAAATACCTAAGAGTGAGATTGTTGTCTTATGATAAGGGTGTAAATAACATTATGAATCTCTCCAAGTTTTTCTCATTTTTTTTTTTTTTGCGGTATGGGGGCCTCTCACTGTTGTGGCCTCTCCCATTGTGGAGCACGGGCTCCGGATGCACAGGCTCAGCGGCCATGGGTCACGGTCCCAGCCGCTCCACGGCATGTGGGATCTTCCCGGACTGGGGCACGAACCCGTGTCCCCTGCATCGGCAGGCGGACTCTCAACCACTGTGCCACCAGGGAAGCCCTCTCCAAGTTTTTCTAAAGTAGCTGTATCCTTTTATATTTCCACCTCCAGTGTATGAGAGTTCCAGTTGCTCCACCTCCTAGCCAGCACTTGGTGTGGTCAGTCTTTTTAATTTTGATTTCTTAATAGATATATACTGGTATTTTATTGTGATTTTATTTTTCATTTCCCTAATGACTAATGATGTTGAGCATTTTTTCATACATTTATTTGATATTTGCATATCTTCTCTGAAGAAAAGTCTATTTAAATCTTTTATCCATTTTGTGTTAGGTTTTTGTGTCGTTTTGAGTTCTGTGAGTTTTTAATATAGTTTACAAGTTCTTTCTTAGGTATGTGATTTGCAAATCTGTTATCCTAATTTATGTCTTATCTTTCATTCTCAACACTATCTTTTGAAAAACAGAAAGTTCTTAATTTTGATGAAGTGCTATTTATCATTTTTTTTCTTTTATGGCTAATATTTTTGATGTCATATTTAAGAAATCTCTGCCTAGCCCAAGGTTATAAAGGCTTTTTCTTATGTTTTATTGTAGAAATTTTATGTTCTTCAATTTTATATTTAGGTCTATGGACCATTTTAGTAAATTTTTATAAGGAGAAGGAGGTATAGATCAAGTTTATTAATTTTTTTGAATATGGATATTCATTTTTCCAACACCATTTGTTGAAAAAACAATTCTTTCTCCATTAAATTCCTTCTGTAACTTTGTCAAAAAATAACTAACTAACTAACTATATATATGTCTATTTCTTGACTCTCAATTCTATTCACTAGATTTATTTATCTATGTTTATGTTAATACTACTCGTCTATAGTAGTAACGTTTTAATAAGTCTTGAATTAAATTGTCAGACTATCAAATCTGTTATTTTTTCAGGATTATTTAGGATATTTTGGGTCCTTTGTATTTCTATATGAATTTTAGAATCAGGTAAAGAGGATTTTATCATTCTTTCTTTCGGCTCAGACATTTTCATGTGTGTACTGTTTAAGTAATTGAAAATCTCTAATATTGATGAATCATGATGAGATCTCTTGTTGATTATTGCTTCTACATTCTCTAAGGGAGCCACTAATGAAAATGTATACCTGAGTAGTCCACCTTGGTAGATCTTGAAATAAAGGGTAAGAATCCATGCAAAACAGCAATAACTGAATCAGTCATAAGTGAACACCTCTATTCGATTAAAGATTATTAGAGCCAACAACACTATGCCACTTAAACAATAATTCTAAACATGCCAGAGGAAGAGTTCCTCAGTACACCTGAAGACATTAAATCAATTCTTATTTTATTCAAGTTCACATTTTGGTCTTTGTCCTCATTTTTATATATACTCATATTCTCCTTGTTTAAGGCAAATATGTAATTTCTTCATGTATTTTATGTTATATGAAAAAAATATAAGAATTGGTAAGTATTACTCATAATTACCTTACCTTGAGCAGGCATAAACATGTGAAAACAAGTGTCAAGCTACCAAATTCGTAATCTCTTAGGCCAAGAAATGCATCTCTGAGTATTTTTTGAAAGTGGTATTTTCTTTTTATCTACATGTTAGAACCATCTGAGGACTTGATGTCTACCTTGTTCCTGAGATCAAATACATCATAATTTCTAGGGGTGGAGTTCAGACATCACTGATTTTTAAAAAAATATAATAAAACCTCATGTGATTGCAATGGGTAGCCACACATTACCACTTACATGAGAAATCTAAAATATTCAAATCATAGAAGCAGGGAGTAGAACGGTGGTTGCAAGAGGCTGGGAGAAAGTGAAAATGGGGAGATATTAGTCAAAGGGTACCAAGTTTCAGTTATATTAGATGAATAGTCTTAGAGATCTAATATAGAGCATAGTGCCTATAGTTAATAATATGCATTGTATAATTAAAATTTTGCTGAGAGGGTAGATCTTACATTAAATGATTTTTAATCATTTAAAAAGTAATAATAATAATAAATACGAAAGGCAGGAGGAAACTTTTGGGGTGATGTGTATGTTTATGGCATATATTATGGTAATGTTTCATGGGTATATGCATATATCTGTATACATCAAATATGTACAGATTTTGTGTCATATCATATCTCAATAAAATTCTTTAAAAATTATATGTATATAATTTTAATATACATATTATATACATATTTAATTACAAGTATACATATTATATACCATATAAATACCTATATACACAGGGAAGAGGGATGAAAGAAAATAAGATATAGAATGTAGTTATATTTTGTTGTACCATTTTTTTTTTCAGTTTTAAATAGAAAAATCTAGTAAGATAACCAAACTACCAGAATATGAAATAAATGCTACCCTTTCAAATGTAGTTGATTGGGAGACATAATTATTTGAGTTATGTTTTCAATTATTTTTTCTCTTTTTAAATAAAGACCACACAAAATAAGATTGGAAGTGTTCCCTTCTCTTCTGTTTTTGGGGGAAGTTTGAGAATGGTTACTGATAGTTCTTTAAATTTTAGGTAGAATTCATCAGTGAAGCCATCTGATTGTGGACTTTGGTTTGTTGGGAGGTTTTTGATTACTGATTCAATCTCATTAGTAAGCATTCTATTAAGTGTTTTAGTATCTGTTTCTTTGTTCTTTTTCTAGTTCCTTCAGATATAAAGTTGATTGTTTACTTGAGATCTTTCTTTTTTCTTGATGTAGGTGGTTATCACTGTAAAATTCCCTCATAGAACTGCTTTTGTTGCATCCCATAAGTTTTGGTATGTGTGTTCCCATTTTCATTTTTCTCAAGATAATTTTTTTAATTTCTTTTTTGATTTTTATTTGATCCATTAGTTTTTCAGTAGCATGCTGTTTAATTTCCATTTATTTGTGAATTTTCCAGTTTTCTTCTTATAACTGATTTCTAGTTTCATATCACTGTGGTCAGAAAAAATGCTCGATATGAGTTCAAACTTTTCTAAATCTATTAAGTCTTTTTTTGTGGTCTAACATATGATCTATCCTAGAGAATCTTCCATGTACATTTGAGAAGAATGTGTATCCTGCTGTTAATGGATGGAATATTCTATATATGTCTTTTTGGCCCATCTAGTCTAATATGTATTTCAAATAGAATTTTTTAAATTGATTTTCTGTCTGGATGATTTATCTATTGTTGAAATTGTTATTAAAATCCCCTACTATTCATTTTTCACAGAATTAAAACAAAATATTTTACAATTTGTATGGAAAGACAAAAGACCCCAAATAGCCAAAGCAATCTTGAAACAGAAAAATGGAGCTAGAGGAATCAGACTCCCCAACTTCAGACTATACTACAAAGCTATAGTCATCCAAACAGTATGATACTGGCACAAAAACAGAAATACAGATCAATGGAACAGAATAGAAAGTCCAGAAATAAACCCATGCACCTATGGTCACCTAATTTCTGGCAAATGAGGCAAGAATATACAATGGAGAAAAGACAGTCTCTTCAATAAGTGGTGCTGGGAAAACTGGACAGCTACATGTAAAAGAATGAAATTAGAACACTCCCTAACACCCTGCACAAAAATAAACTCAAAATGGATTAAAGATCTAAATGTAATACCAGATACCATAAAACTCTTAGAGGAACACTCTCTGTCATAATTTGCAGCAAGATCTTTTTTGACCCACCTCCTGGAGTAATGAAAATAAAACCAAAAATAAACAAATGGAACCTAATGAAACTTAAAACCTTTTGCACAACAAAGGAAGCCATAAGCAACATGAAAAGACGACCCACAGAATGGGAGAAAATATTTGCAAATGAAGCAACTGACAAGGGATTAATCTCCAAAATATACAAATAACTCATGTAGCTCAATATTAAAAAAAAAAACATAACAACCCAATCTAAAAATGGGCAGAAGATCTAAATAGACATTTCCTGAAAGAAGACACACAGATGGCCAAGAGGCACATGAAAAGATGTGTGACATTACTAATTATTAGAGAAATGCAAATCAAAACTACAATGAGGCATCACCTCACAACAGTCAGGCCATCATTAAAAAATCTGCAAACAATAAATGCTGGAAAGGGTGTGGAGAAAAGGGTACCCTCCTACACAGTTGGTGGGAATATAAATTGGTACAGACACTATGGAGAACAGTGTGGAGGTTCCTTAAAAAACTGAACATAGAGTTACCATATGATCCAAAAATTCCACTCCTGGGCATATATATGGAGAAAATCATATTTCAAAAAGATACATGCACCCTTATGTTCATTGCAGCAGAGTGTCAGTTATTTAATTCTCACCTAAAAGAACAAAACAATTTTAACAATTAACTCAGATACTTGTTTTAGAGGAAAAATTCTCTAGAAAATAAGCACATATGAGCAATTTGTAGGTTTATAAATAATTTTAAAGATTTTTATTAAAGTTCTGAAATTTTAGTTTGAACACAATATTTCAGCAACTTATCACTTTGTTGTCGACTCTGTGTATACAAACTAATTTGTTTCTTTAAGCTAATGAAAGCAAATCCTAATATATATATATATATATATATATATATATATATATATATATATATATATATATATATATATATATATATATATATATATATATATAACTGTACTTTATTCAGAGCTCCTTATTCACAACTTTAAAAGCACCAGAAAAAAAATACTTCAATATAGATAATTTTATTTAGAATACATAGTACACTCTTCCTATCTCCATCTCATTTCTGCCCTCCATCTGGCAAAGATTCTTTTATTTAAATCAGAAAGAATATTTTATTTAATACTCATATTAATTTTCCTATCCGTTTCTTCAATGGAAGATATTGGATTCATTTATATATAACTTCTATGTTAATTAGAAACCTTGGAAGAGTAACTTTCCTTACCAAAATCCTACTTATGTCTTCAGCTGATAAACTGTCTCATAATACAGTATTCCAGAAGTTATTTCCTTAAGGTCTAATATTCATGATATAAAATTGAATATTTTTAAAATGTCTCTATTATCAACAAGAACAGATCAAACACTTACTATGTGCCGAGTACTGAGCTATGCCTTAAAGATATAAATAAACAAACAAATAAATGAGATGGATCCATAGAGTTGTTGCCAGCATAATAAATTTTGAAATATCCAATTTGCATAACTTTTCAATCTTTGAAGCGCAGGCACCATCTCAGTATTATTTTCAGATTGCTTTGCCACAGATTTGTCACAGATTAAACTGTCATCCATTGAAAAGCTTCACAAGAGAAGAAATTTGTAATTTCAGAGAAGCAAAGTATATGAGTAAGAATTTGAAATTTTTCTACACTGACTAACTGATCACACAACTCAACTGAAAATAAATCTTTCAGGAAACAAAAATGCACTGAGTGTTTGATTTATCTCATTTATAAAGAAAAAAGTAATTGACTGATATTTCTCCCTTTTTCAAAAGTTTATTTGGTGTCATGTGGAAATAGCCATATAGTTTGGGAGATAAGATAAATCAGCTACTGTCTGCTCTTGAATGAACATCCCTTAAGGTTCCAGTGTTTTTCGCTCCTTTTGAACAGCAACACCCAATCTGTAGACTCAAAGGAATGCCTTTAAATGAATTGAATGAAATATGCCTTTTTTTTTTACAACTTTATTGGAGTATAGTTGCTTCACAGTGGTGTATTAGTTTCTGCTTTATAACAAAGTGAATCAGTTATACATATACATCTGTTCCCATATCCCTTCCCTCTTGTGTCTCCCACTCCTTTTTAAACTCCTGCTTTATTTAAATTTTTTCACTTTCAGAAGACACAGCTGAAATAAACACTACAGTTATGGAACAGATTGAAAAAAATCATGCATACATATGAAATTATCATTCATTGTGATAAAATGGAGAAAATGTTAGTCATTAATTTTGCCCTGAGAGTCCTAGACCTCTACTGGTTAAAAACAAACCAAAAAAAAAAAAAAAAAAACCAACAACAAAGAAAAACTTTCTCCATTTGCTTCTCCTTTCTTTTCTCTCCTTTCACCTTATTTTCCATTTGTAAAAACCTCATAGAAGAAGTGAGTTCTCAGGATTAGTTCTGTACTGACTGTCAGGAGACAACCTTCTTTGATTTTGCAATCATCGTGCTCAATAACTTTGGATAAGCAACAATTTATTTATGCCACAGTTTAATATTCTGAACACCATTGGTTGGATTATTTCAATATGTTTACACATTTGGATAAATGTGATTCAGCTCCAACCCTCATAATTTATCACATCAAAACATGTCTCTCATTAAAATATATATATATATATATATATATATATATTTATTTATTTATTTATTTGGCTATGTCGGGTCTTCATTGCGGGATCTTCATTGCATCATGCAGGGTTCTCTAGCTGCAGTGCACGGGCTTCTCTCTAGTTGTGGCACACGGGCTCCAGAGCACATGGGTTCAGTAACTGTGGTGCATGGGCTCTCTAGTAGTGGCATGCGGGTGCCAGATTGTGGGCTCAGTAGTTGCCGCATGCTGACTCAGTAGTTGTGGCACAAGGCCTCTCTAGTTGTAGTGCACAGGCTCTAGAGCACGTGGGCTCAGTAGTTGTGGCACATGGGCTTCTCTAGTTGTGGCATGCAGGCTTCTCTCTAGTTGTGGTATGTGGGCTCAGTAGGGCTCAGTAGTTGTGGCACACGGATTCCAGAGTGTGTGGGCTCAGTAGATGTGGCATGTGGGCTCTCTAATTGTGGTGTGTGGGTTCCAGAGTGCATGGACTCAGTAGTTGTGGTGCATGGGCTGTCTAGTTGTGGTGCACAGGCTCCAGAGCACATGGGCTCAGTAGTTGCAGCTCACAGGATTAGTTGTCCCTGTGGCATGTGGGATCTTAGCTCCCCAACCAGGAATTGAACCTGCATCCCCTGCATTAGAAGGCAGATTCTTAACCATTAGACCACCAGGGAAGTCCCCAAGTGTTTAATTTTTGGAAAAAAATTTTTTGGTCTCCCATAATTGTAAGATGACATTAATTCAAGGAAGACTTAGTTTGAAGGAATGTGTTACTTGTTGCACTAGGTTATTTGTTGCAACTTTATAGTTTATTCCCTTATACACTGATATACTTTAACCTTGATTTCTTTTCTTGATTATCTAGTCAAAATTCTACCAGAAAAATTTAACTTATACACAGTATATAGAAAACCCTCATTTGTAGATAACCTGATAACTGATATATGTTTATACCCTTACAAGTGCCATGAACTCTGCAAATTATGAGTGTAAAGAGCTATAAAATAAATACTAAGACTTGTAAGACCTAATATCTGCCCTTAAGGAGCTTTCATTTACAGTGGAGAAGATGGAAACATGAAATTTAACTAAAAATGCCAGTCAGAGAGGTACAGACTAGAAGATCTAACCCAGATGAGGGAAAGACAAAATCCCTTACTGTCCAAGTCACATATACTGGTTTCCTTAGGATAACCAAGTTTAGGCATCCCCATTTCCTTTCACACACAAAAGTGTCCAAGTTTGGATGGTAAAAAGACTGTTGGGGAAAACCCCACACTGGTGTGAAATACAAATTGTATACTACCTTTGTTAGAAAGTGGAGAGAGAAATAGCATTATGAGGCATCTGAAAGAATGATATAAATAAGTGTTGGTTCATTCCACAAATATTCAATTAATTTCTTTCCTACCATTTAGTCAGGGTAGTTGGTAGTAGGCATCAGCATTGTCACATGAACTTGCCTGTCACCTGTAATTGTGATAAGAATTTTTTTTCCAAAATTTCCAAAAAGATGAGACGAACATGTCACAAAAACCAATAATTGGTCTTAACGGCGTCTCATTTTTCAGAGGTGGCTCGACATATGACTAAAGACAGAATTTGGAACAAAAAGCCTCAGATTCAAATTCCATTTCTGCCCTTTATTGGCTCTGTGAATTTGAGAAAATGTAACCTTTCTACATTTTTCTTAATTTTAAATTGAGACAGTGCCAGAAGATTTCAGAATTAAGTGAGATAGAATATATGAAAGCCCTCAGTAGAGTTCATGCAGGTAATCAATAAAAATGAGCTGACTCTAAATGTGACATAGCATGCTCAGGCTTCTGTAATATCAACAGTTCTATGAATTAGTCAGTAAAATCCTTGCAGAGAAAGCAGCCCTACACTTGGCGTCCACTCTGCTGGGGCCAGAAAAGTGTAGGATAGGTAAGCTCATTCCCAATAAGAAGAGGCACTTGAAGGCTTTCCTTGACTAGCATGTGTTCTCAACACTAGATACCTCTAGGCTGTGTCAGTATCACTTAAAAAGTGTTAAAGTCATTATTACTGAAAAAATTAAAAATAAAATACAGACAAAATGGAAGTAGATCCGCAGTCTGTCCGAAATAAATGACTGCATTAAGACATTGACTTCTGGAAGCTTTGAACTGCCTCGGTGACTCTTCTGTCTCCTGAGTCTTCCTTGTGCTTCTCAGATACTGTGTTTTCAAAGGTTTGTGGCAACCCTGAGTCTAGCAATTCTATCAGCACCATTTTTTTCCATATTTCAAACTTTTTCATTATTATTATACTTATCATGGTTATCTGTAATCAGTGATCTTTGATGCTGCTATTGTAATTGTTTTGGGATGCCACAAACCACACCCATGTAAGACAGTGAACTTAAAAAAAATGTTGTGTGTGTTCCAACTGCTCCACTGACTGACAACTCCCCCATCTCTCTCCTCCTCAGGTCTCCCTTTCTCTGAGACACAACAATATTGAAATTAGGCCAGCTAATAATCTGACAATGACCTAGTGTTCAGATGGAAGGAAAAGTCACACATCTCTCACTTTAAATCAAACGCTAGAAATGATTAAGTTTAGTGAGGAAGGCATGTCGAAATCTGAGACAGGCTGAAAGCTAGGCCTCTTGTACCAAACAGTTAGCCAAGTTGTGAATGCAAAGGAAAAGTTTTTGAGGGAAATTAAAAGTGCTACTCCAGGGAATACATAAATGATAAGAAAGCAAAACTGCTTTCTTTCTGATATGGAGAAAGTTGTAGTGGTCTAGATAGGAGATCAAACCAGCCACAATATTCCTTAAACCAAAACATAATCAAGAGGAAGGCCCTAACTCTCTCTCATTCTGTGAAGACTGAGAGATCTGAGGAAGCAGCAGAAGAAAAGTTTGAAGCTAAGAGAGGTTGCTTCATGAGGCTTAAGGAAGAAGTTATCTTCATAATATAAAAGTGCTATGTGAAGCAGCAAGTGTTGATGTAGCAGCAGCAGCAAGTCACCCAAAAGATCTAGCTAAGATAATGAATGAAGGTAGCTACACTAAACAACAGATTTTCAATGCAGATAAAACAGCCTTATATTGGAAGAAGATGTCATCTAAAACTTTCATAGCTAGAGAGGAGAAGTCAATGCTTGGCTTCAAAGTGTTAAAGAACATACTGACTCTCTTATTACAGGCTAATGAGGCTGGTGATTTTAGGTTGAAGCCAATGCTCATTTATCATATATGAAAAATCCTAGAGCCTTTAAGAATTATGATAAATTTACTCTACATGTGCTCTGTAGATTGAACAACAAAGCCTGGATGATGGTACTTCTGTTTACAACATGGTTTACAGAATATTTTAAGCACACTCTTGATAACTATTGCTCAGAAAAAAGAAAAAAAAAGATTCCTTTCAAAATAGTTCTGCTCATTAACAATGCTCCTGGTCACCCAAGAGGTCTGATGGAGATGAACAATGAGATTAATATTGTTTTCATGCCTGCTAACACAACCTCAATTCTGCAGCCCATGGACCGAGGAGTAATTTTGACTTTCAAGTCGTATTATTTAAGAAATATATTTTGCAAGGCTATAGCTGCCATAGATAGTGATTCCTCTGATGGATCTGGACAAAGCCAATTAAAAACTTTCTGAAGAGGATCATTATTCTAGACGCCATTAAGAACATTTGTGATTCATGAGAAGTCAAAATATTAATATTAACAGGCATTAACAGACAACAACATTGTTGTCTTATTTTAAGAAATTGTCACAACTACCCCGACCTTCAGCAACACTACCCAGATCAGTCAGCAACCATTATCATCAAGGCAAGACCCTCCACCAGCAAAAAGATTATGACTCACTAAAGACTCAGATAATGGTTAGCATTTCCTAGCAATAAAGTATTCTTAAATTTAGGTCTGTATATTTTTAGACATAATGCTATTGTACAGTTAATAGACTACAGTTTAGTGTATACATAACCTTCATATGCCCTGGGAAACCAAAAAATGCATGTGACTCACTTTACTGCAATGATCATTTTACTGTGGTTGGTCTGGAACCGAACCCACAATATCTCAAGGTCTGCTTGTATATAACAAAGCTATTAAAAAAACAAGGGAATGATAAACCCCAAATTCAGTATATTTGTTATTTCCAATGGAGAGAGAATAGAGTAAGTGTAGGACAAATAAGAAATTTCAAAGATAATGATAATTTTCTACTTTTTAAGCTGGCAGTGGTTTCATGGGTGTTTGTCTTATTATTTTTTTTATTTTGTCTTATTATTTTTATACTAGGTAGCAGGTATAAACTTTTTTTGAATATACTCAATATTATGTAAAGAAGGGAAAAAACGAAAGGAAAAGAGGTATTAACATCTTATATCGGTTTTGTTCACAACTCACTCTCCAACAAGCATCTTGTGAGAATGTCTATGAAAAACTATATAAAAATAAATCGGATTCTAAAACCAAGTATCTCATTATTATTTTACGTGTGTTTTACAAATTTAACATACTGGTTAGAAACAAAATAATTTTAAAAAATCCAAGTTTCTCTGTCTACTACTCTGTTGTGATTGAAGGGTGATTGATAAAATGTTGTTCTTCTTTATGACTAGAGAAAAACAGAACAGTATTACATTATGCTTTACACTTTAAAAATTGCCAGTAGATTTTATTTTAATTAGAAGATTGGTAATAAAATAAAGGAATCAGAAAAGTATTATGACCTGTGGAGTATAATAAATATCTTGGATTCTTTGAAGTTTGCTGACAGTTCTGTTGTGCTTTGACAATTTCCCTTTTTGCTGCTTTTTATAAAATGTATTTGTTCCTCCACCCTTCGAGAAAAATAGGAGTTAATTACACGTGGTATACCCAAAACAGATAAAAAACTTCACCCAGCTGTGTTACCTTAGGCAAAATCATTATTCACTATAGGTTTCAATTACTTTATTTGCAAAATCAGAGTGGTGGACATCAGCTCTAAAATTCTTTGTCTGTGAGAATAATCCAAGGAGATGGAAAACCTCGTACAGATACACCATTATCTACAATTACAAACCCACAAGCTGTATTCTATTATGGGTAACGTAAAGCAGAAAATTCATTTCAGTAGTGTTCACTGCATTGCAGCAGTTTGGAGTGAACAATAGGATACGTTTTCATAGATATAACTGGGAACGTGAAGGAGCACTGGTTTTCTTGTTCCCATGGAAATATAAACTCAATTAAAATTCTATTCTCATCTTTATGGAACTATGCACAAGAATCCAAAACTCAAGAATGATACTGAGAAACCTGCTGAGCTTTGTAATAGCCCACGCTCTCCTGCACTGATTTAATTCAACTCTTATTAATCAGAAATGTGCATCATAATGGCTTCTGGAGTATTTCCAAATTATGTATTACTAAACATCAGCTGGGCCACTGAATCAGAATTTCCCAGGGTGTGGCCCTGGTATATGGATTGTTAGGGATGATCCATGAGTGAAAACATTAATTTAATGAAATTCAGCTTCCAGACATGATCTGCAGTGAATTAAAAAAAGGGAGAGAATAGAATCAAGATATATATTTTTTACAATAAAAAGGCTAATATCCACAAAGAGCAGTCCACAATTAGTTATTGTCATTTGTTGGAAAATTTTCATACTAACTGTACAAAATAATGACTATGATAGAAAGTGGGATTTTAAGTTTTTGCAAAGAACAATTTACCCACCTATGCAAAAGCTATAATAAATACCAGGTTTCGAAGCAGCCTGTCTATTAAAATAACTTTGTCACAATGTTCATTGCAGCACTATTTACAATAGCCAGGACATGGAAGCAACCTAAGTGTCCATCAACAGATGAATGGATAAAGAAGATGTGACACATATATACAATGGAATATTACTCAGCCATAAAAAGGAACAAATTTGAACTATTTGTAGTGAGGTGGATGGACCTAGAGTCTGTCATACAGAGTGAAGTAAGTCAGAAAGAGAAAAACAGTGAGATCAGCTCGGTGCTTTGTGACCACCTGGAGGGGTGGGATGGGGAGGGTGGGAGGGAGGGAGATGCATGAGGGAAGGGATGTGGGAACAGATGTATATGTATGACTGATTCACTTTGTTATAAAGCAGAAACTAATTAAAAAAAAAAAGAAAGAGAAAAACAAATACCATATGCTAACACATATATATGGAATCTAAAAAAAAAAAAAGTGGTTCTGATGAACCTAGGGGCAGGACAGGAATAAAGACACAGACGTGGAGAATGAACTTGAGGACATGGGGAGGAGGAAAGGTAAGCTGGGATGAAGTGAGAGAGTAGCATGGACATATATACACTAACAAATGTAAAATAGCGAGTGGGAAGCAGCTGCATAGCACAGGGAGATCAGCTCAGTGCTTTGTGACCACCTAGAGGTGTGGGATAGGGAGGGTGGGAGGGAGACACAAGAGGGACGGGATACAGGGATATATGTATACATATAGCTGATTCACTTTGTTATACAGCAGAAACTAACACAACATTGTAGAGCAATTATACTCCCATAAAGATGTTAAAAAAATAATTTTGTAAGGAAAAGATAAACAGTTTGTGAAATATAAGCTCAAAGGAGGATGATTTCTATTAATATCTGTTGTATGCTTATCCAGGTCCAGACACCATGCTAGAAATTTTTAATACATTCTTTCTAGTCACTATCAGTTAATTCTCCATTAAAAGGTGAAGAAACGGAATCTAAGTTTTTTTGCTTGTTTGTTTTGTTTTGTTTTTTGGCTGCATTGGGTCCTTGTTGTGGTGCACTGGATTCTCATTGCAGTGGCTTCTCTTATTGTGGAGCACGGTGTGCGGGCTTCAGTAGTTGTGGCGCACGGGCTTAGTTGCTCTGCGGCATGTGGGATCTTCCCAGACCAGGGATCGAACCCATGTCCCCTGCATTGGCAAGTGGATTCTTAACCACTACGCCACCAGGGAAGCCCTGGAATCTAACTATTTAACAAGGGTTAAATACTTCCCCAAGGGCTTGGAATTAATAAATAACAAAGCCAATGCACTTGAAGTGAGGTCTTATGATTACAAATTTTGCTGGGTATGATACCAGTGTCATTCACCATTATTTGGACTTATATGTACAGAAAGAAAAAAAAGTTTTCATTGTGCTACTATTTCTACTGTTGATATAGACTTTGGTGGTATTATAGAAAGTGTAGCTGTAAAACAAAGAGAGTGAACAAAGAGAAATGCTTTTGTTCTGTAGCCATCCCCCCAAAAAGAAGAAAGGTCCAGTAAACAAAGTGCTTAGAGATCCTTCCTACCTCCCCACTGTGGCACGTGGAGATAGAATGAACCAGTCTGGTTTTCCTGAAAGTGCTATCTGAATGTGGGCATGGGTGGGATTTGACCACAAATATGGGCAGGTACCAAAGTGAGAACTGAATGCAGGGCATTGAGTGAAAGACCAAACTGAAGGATCAGGAGACCCTGAAGATGAGTAGGTAGTGGGAAGTCTTTTCTGGAAAAGGACCAAAGAGAGCATTAGCTGGAGAGAGGTGTGTCACCATCTTCGAACCCATTTGTACAAAAGGGAAGAACAAATTCACATTCTCCTCTATGAGGTCTGTTCAACCATTGCATCAAAAAGGAAGAAAGCATTATTTATATGTAATAAGACAATCAAGTACAGAGCATAATGTAAGTAAAACATGCTTTTATTCATGTATTCAAGCCCCTAAATCAAAGCAGAGTCATCATCAGCATTCATTGGTTTTATAGTTAAATGTTTCTATATATATACCAAGTGTATCTTTCTTTTAAAGAGTGTAAAATATTTTGGATGGATTTATTCCTATTCCCACAAAAAACTATGGATCAGCCTCCCACTACCACCTCACAAATTTTCATATGTTGTACTCTTACTTTTCTTCAGTTTAAAATATTTTCTAATTTCCCTTAAAACTTCCTGTGAATAATTTATTTAGAAGTGTGGTGTTTAATTTCCAACTATATGTGGATTTTCCAGAGACCTTTCTGTTACCGATTTCCATCCACTTCAATGGCAGTATCACTTAAGACACATTTTGTATGATTTCAATTCTTTAAAGTATTAATTTTTTTTATGGCCCAGAATATGGTTTGCCTTGGTTCCATGTGTACTGTACTCTGGACAGAAAGAGGGTTTTCTCTCCTGGTTTAGGTTGACTGTGCTAGCTGCACAGTTTCTCTACTTGGATAGAGAAATAATAATGTATTTCTGATGTTTTGACATCTGGGGCCTTGCTGACCATGGAGAGGCTGCTAGTCAACCTTTAGAGATAGTAGACATTTCTCCTGCTGGAGCCCACACCCTCTCTCCACCCACCTCTCCTATTAGGCTTTTGTACTCTGGGCCACTATTCTCCTGCTTTAATCACTCCTGAACCAGTTACTAGACAACTAAAGACAGCTCTTCTACCCCAGAACCTGCTGAAATTATTCAACCTAGTCCATCCTAGGCCTGGTTAGGTTGTCTTACCTGTTTCTTCTCACAGAAACCACCACAAATGCTCTTGCCCATGTTTCTCCCTGTCTATCTCTACTTTCTGACCAATCCTGGTGCTTCACCATGTGGCCTCTGAATGGTGCCACCTGCTTTCTCCTTTTTGGAACTGTAAGTAACATACTATCTTTTCAATGGCAGCTGCCTTCTGTTCTGTTAGCCTCACTACACCTGAATAATTATAAAACCTATATTTTAAAATATTGGGTCATCCTCAGGCCAAAAATGGGAAAAAAAATCAGGAAACTCTTCCTTGCACTGACCTTCAGTTTTTTACTTCCCTCCCCAGATGTGTTTTTATTTATTCTGCTATTATTTACTTTTTAGAGCCCTCTGGTAGTTGCTGTTTGTATTCTATCCAGAGATTTTAGTCATAAGCAGTGGGGAAGATAAGCTGAGGTGGGTTTATTCTACCTTGTCAGGTAAACGAAATCACATAGCTTAGTTTTATTTGTTTTTGAAATTTCTATAAAAGGAAACACACAACATGTACTCTTTCTTTTTAAATTTCTTTCACCAAACATTATGTTTGTGAGATTCATTTATGTGTTTCATATATCAATGATTTATTCAATCTTATTGCAGTAGAATTCTATCATATAAATATATCACAATTTATTTTTCCAGGATGTTTACCAGAAATGAAAATCTCTACGAGTCTCAGATTGAAGATTAACAATAAGCCCTAAGCAGGATAAATAAAACATTTACTCCTAGTCATACCTGTAACTGAAACTTCTGAATATCAAAGAAAAAGAGAAAATATTGAAATTAATCAGAGTCAAAAGACAGCTGTTTACAAGATAACACCAATGAGAATTCTTATCTGCAAATATAAATGGCAGGAGACAAAGAGGGAGTGTCCTCAAAGGGTTAAAGGAAGAACTTTATTGATCTGAATTCTATCTGGGCTAAACTGGCATCTAAGAGAGAAATAAGAAGAAAGATAGTTTAAGGCAAACAAATGCTGAAGCTGTTTACCATTCACAGACCTTTGCCAAAAGAATGACTACTAGATATACTTCAGGAAGAAGGAAATTAAATTCCATGAAATAATGGTGGTGGTGGTGGGGGGAAATGTTAAACATATTCAGTCATCCATGACTGAATAAAGATAAAAGCAATGATGATTTACTTGGAAGGGTTTAGTTATCAGTTGAAAAAAATAATAGATAATATGGGTAAGTGTTCTACATTTATTTTAATTATTTGAGCAGTAGAAAGATATCAAGTTTAGATTTGTCAAGGACGTATTATAAAGTTTTAAAAGTAACCACTAAAAGAATGAAACTAAAACCAATAGCATCTAAAAAAAAAACAGAATGGAAGAAAGAAAACTGAATTAAACCAATGGAAGGAAGGTATGCAAGATAAAAGGTAAAAAAATGCTTAATTGAAAACACTACATGTTAAAAAGTAAGTCTAAATATATTCACAATGAAGTCAAACAAATTATACTCTTCTATATATCTAGAGAGAGAGTGCCTTTTAAAGAAAATCTAGCTGTAAGTTGCTTACAAGTGTTTGGCTACAGTGCTCCATATTGATGCTGGATTAAAATACTGGATAGTCTTAATGAATACAGCCAGTTTTTTGAGCCATAGGGTATTACCATGAAAGGTTTTTCCCCAATATTATTTTTAATCAAGCTCTGTTGATACTTTTTTCCCTGCTCCTTAACAACATCCTAATTCTATATAGAATATACCCAATTAGATGCATTTATTAAATGTCTAGCGCAATATAGTTTAAAACCTCTATCTAATATCCAACTTAATTTCACCCCCCTCCAACTCAGGAAGGGGGCACTCTATTCTCCTTTGGTCCTGTCCAGCAGTCTAAGCCTTCTCCCAGTGAGGTCCGCTTGTCCAGAGATTGCCTTGGTGATGTTATACTTTCTGCTTTCTCCTTTTACCTTTGGACTCCTTTTACCTAGGGGAGCCTTTTCACGGAGCTTAGGGGTCACTGAGGACCTCTTCTGAAGTGGAGTTTTCCATTTCTTACTCTACTGTCTTCATTACCAATCTATTTTTATTGGCTGTTGTAGCAAAACTTATGACTTCAAGCATCTCAAGGCAAGAAGTATGTCCTAAAACTACAGGAGACATGTAAAACTCCTCCAAGAACTCTCCCATCATGCTCTACTCTGCTCAGTGGAATACTCACATGAGCTTTCATCTAGCATGCAGCTGGTTAGTAAAATGTTTCTCCCATTCTTGAGATACCCCCATTTCTAAGAGTGATTATCTTAAACAGCTCAGCTTCGAGGGTATTACATTAGATTTGTCTCTTGATCCAGGGTGTATTACTCATATGTTCACTTATTTCATTGTTTACTGTGCCTACTGTGCCCCCTGTACAAGGCGTTGGGTGCTTTAGATGTGAAGATGAGTGAGCCATGGTCTTTTCCTTCAAGTAGCTTGCCCTCTAGCAAATATCCTAGAAAAACTACTTTGTGGGTTAAATCTGTGAGTACATATTTCACAAAGATCAGAGTACCTTTGAAATATATCTAGCTTGCTTAGTGTCCAGATCTTTTCATTTTTCTCAACTTAAATTGACAACTTAAGTTAATGAGAAATTGAAATCTACTAAGCTACTGGATAGGACACTGGATTATATGTGAGTTGTTTTCTAATCCAGTAATACACTGGCTGTATTCCTTAAGTCAATCTAGGCAATATTATGGTAGCAAACTCCAAAATTGTAATGGCTTTTCTGAACAAAAAGGTTATTTGTTGTACAGGAAAATGTTGGTTGGTATCATCAACACTCAAGAGACACTACCCTCCATGTGGTTATTCAGCAGTCTAGACTGCTGTGATCTTGTTGCTGTATCATCTCAACATGAAGCCTCCACAATGACTGAGGCAAGGGGGGGTAGAGTTGAAGAATTACTGTATCAGGGATTCATTATTTGAGGATTGTGGAATAGGGAACTTTCAAAGGAATGAGTCCTTACATATTTATGGGAAGATATGGGAAGAGCTGGAGAAGTAAGTGTCTGAAAAATAGACTTGGAAAATCAGAGGGAAAAAACCCTCAAATTATCCACGGTATGCATTGGCATGTGTGGACAAGTTGGAGCTTTCAACTGAATGTTGCAAGCCAGGGGTATCTAATTCCCAGAATATGGCTGCAAAGAGTTGCTGGTGGAGAAGCATGCAGGATCCTGCTGCCTCTGTACCTTGTGGTGGACTTGGGTTTGCCATTGCTCTCAACAGTCAGGAAGAAGATATGGACATGGTGGGTGAAGAGTAAGGGCAAGCTGGAAGCTACTGGCCCTTCTTCATCAATCTTTTACCACTTAATCACAAAGACCCTTAAATGGCAATTCACTTCTGGCTTCTAAACATTTGTGTGAATTTCTCTTTGGGCCAACTCTAACTCAGAATCATACAGGGATGGGAATTCTTCAAAACATAGTTTCAGCTTAGTTAAATGAACATAGTCAACACAAGCCATTATTCTCTCTCTCTTTTTTTCCCCCTTAAGTCTAAGTATTATTAAAGCAGTTTCCAGGCCTGAGCTTTTCTAATTGCAACATTCAGCAGACTTTGGAGTCTAGTTCCAACTATATTTTCTTTGGTGGGTAGAGAGCAGGCAAGAGAAATGATAAAATGGAATAATACAGAAATCTTGCAAATTAGAAAACTAATAGAGCATTTCTGTACATAATTTTCTGGCACATTTGATGTTACGTAGAGTGGAACTATGAACATTTAGGGAAAGTATGTTTTTACTGCATCTTAGAAATGTAAAAGTTAGCCATTTTATAATGATGGTATGAGTCATTCTGGACATTATGAAGACTGCAATATATTTGCCAATGCATGATTCTTCCATTTACGACTGTTATGCAATAGCAATAACAGGCAGTCAACACAAAGGAATTGCAGTATTCACCTTCCAGATGAAAGGAAGAAATAATTAATGTTCTCTTTTTATTAAAAAATAAAAATGAAAAAAGACTATCATCAAGGCAAAGAAAACTTTCACAAATCTGTTGAGCTAGCCCAAATTTATGTAACAACAAATTAGTATAGGACCTTATCCAATTGAAATTAAAATTAAACATAATTACAACATAACCTGGATGTTTCTCCTGAGAATTACTCTTTTGCTATATAAAAATACTAAAGTTAGAGCAATATAAATGGAGGGGTTTTGCTGAATTTTTTCAAATCCACTCAGATCTAGGTGAGTAGATCAACATTAGTGAGCTGATCTTTGAGATATTTTCTAGGAGACCCGGACTGGAACTCAGAGGTTTTTGAACTTAGTCCTGACTCTGACCAGCTGTGTGATCTTGGATAAGTCTCTTAACCTCTCCGAAGATTGGTTTTCTCACCAGCAAAATTACCTACTTTGATCATATATCTTCTAAAGAAGTATGTCCAGTGGAGATATGTGAGCCACATATGCTATTTTAAATTTTCTAGTAGTTGCATTTAAAAAAGTAAAAATAAAAAGATGAACTAAATTAATAACATATTTTATTTAACCCTATATATATCCAAAATAACATCATTCCAACATGTAATCAACACACAAAATTAGTGATGGTATATTTTACATTTTTTGCTCTGCAATCTGGTGTGTATATTACACTTACAGTGCAACTAATTTTGGAAGCTAAATTTCATTGGAAAAACTTGATCTGTATTTAGATAAAACAGAAGTATAGCTGAAAAAGTAGATTCATATGCTGAAATTGTTCCAAACATACTTAAATTTGTCTAATAACTAAAGCAACTGTCAGTTTTAAAATTTCAATTCAATTCAATTCCATTACAACTTAAATTAAAAATCCAGTTCCTCAATTACATTAACCACATTTCAACTACTCAGTGTCCTCATGGAGCTCCCAACTACTCTATTGGACGGTGTAGTTCTAAAATCTCTGCTACCTCTCCTTTTACCTCTGTGAAGCTCTTCCGGAATGCTTAAAAAAAAAAAAAAGATCGACTGGATTCTCTCTGTAATTTCAGGAATGTACTGAATATCAAGGGAGACATAATTCCTGGGCCACCTTCCTCCACCGAGGTATTGTTTCTTATGGATAGAGTTCATAAATTCTGTTTTTCTTGCCTGCTGATGGAAACATTTTCACTTTGGTAAGCTTAGTGAAAATTATTAAATAAGGAAAAAAAACCCAGAAAAACCCTTTCCATTCTGTCTTTGACAAATACTTTAAGGAATAATTACTTCTCTTACTACTTTAGTATGAAATTTATTAAATTCATACAAATATATTCATGGTGGTGTTGCATGAAAAGGCAAAGGAGAAACATAAATACCTCCCAGTCAGAGAAAAGATATGTAAAATGCAGTATCTACATACATTACATTATCATACTTAAGTCAAAAGCAATCAATTCAATTTCCATAAATGAATTAGGATCCAATGGTATGTTCAGAAACATGAAATCATATGAAAGACTTAGGAGGAAGAATTAAAAGCAGGATACAATTTTAAAATGCATATGCCAAACAATACTGTGGGTTGTTTAAAGAAACACACACACACACATACACACATACTTATATAGACGATAGTTTGGAATAATTTGATGCAGGAAAATGGCTGCTTACAGGAATAGGGGCTGGATTGGACTGGGGATTGGGGACACCAACAACATGCTTACAAAGCAAAAACTATGAGATTGTGCTACATAACAAGAAAGAGGATCATATGAGTATCTTTCTAATTCTGTGCATTTATCATCTTTATATAATTTAAAATATATGAAGTGCTTGGCTAGCTCAGTTGGTAGAGCACAAGACTCAAAATATATGACAAAAACCCTAAAATGGGAATGTTATATATTCGAAATCCCTCAGGAGTTTATATTCTAGCTAGGGAGAGACACACGTACACAAAAAGTTACAATTCTGTGTACTAATTGAAAATTATGAGATAGTTTACAAATGTCACTTTAATGAAGTTTTGGAAAAAATAGAAGATAAATATATTATATGTAAATTATATAATATATAATATGTATATAATATATATTATATACATATTTATATAAATATATAAATCTCTTTCTAGTATTTTAAAAAACACATTTAGCTGGCATAATGACCATATTATTGTCCTACACATAGTTATTAATAACAAGAAAAAATGAGATGGAGAAAACCAACATTTTGTGAAGATCTACTATGTGTCAACCAGACTGTGTACTAGTTATTTTATGGACTATCATATTTTTTCTTTTCAGTAACCTCATAATAATAAGGCAAACGTTATTATTCCCATTTTGTGCATGAGAAAGCTAGAGCCTGGGGAGGTTGAGAAATGTGCTCAGTGTCATCAGCCTGTTTGGGAGCTATGACAATACATAAGTGTCACTCTGGAACCTGTGTCTTCCCAGTCGCACTACAATAACTCCACAATAAAATTAATGTCTCTGCTTCTGAACAAGAAATGATAGGAAGTCCATTCCTTTTTTTTTTTTTTTAGTTTCTGCTTTATAACAAAGTGAATCAGTCATACATATACATCTGTTCCCACATCCCTTCCCTCATGCATCTCCCTCCCTCCCACCCTCCCCATCCCACCCCTCCAGGCGGTCACAAAGCACCGAGCTGATCTCCCTGTGCTCTGCGGCTGCTTCCCACTAGCTATCTACCTTACGTTTGGTAGTGTATATAGGTCCATGCCTCTCTTTCGCTTTGTCACAGCTTACCCTTCCCCCTCCCCATATCCTCAAGTCCATTCTCAAGTAGGTCTGTGTCTTTATTCCCGTTTTACCCCTAGGTTCTTCATGACATTTTTTTTAAATTCCGTATATATGTGTTAGCATACGGTATTTGTCTTTCTCTTTCTGACTTACTTCACTCTGTATGACAGACTCTAGGTCTATCCACCTCATTACAAATAGCTCAGTTTCGTTTCTTTTTATGGCTGAGTAATATTCCATTGTATATATGTGCTACATCTTCTTTATCCATTCATCCGATGATGGACACTTAGGTTGTTTCCAGCTCCGGGCTATTGTGAATAGAGCTGCAATGAACATTTTGGTACATGTCTCTTTTGGAATTATGGTTTTCTCAGGGTATATGCCTAGTAGTGGGATTGCTGGGTCATATGGTAGTTCTATTTTTAGTTTTTTAAGGAACCTCCATACTGTTCTCCATAGTGGCTGTACCACTTCACATTCCCACCAGCAGTGCAAGAGTGTTCCCTTTTCTCCACACCCTTTCCAGCATTTATTGTTTCTAGATTTCTTGATGATGGCCATTCTGACTGGTGTGAGATGATATCTCATTGTAGTTTTGATTTGCATTTCTCTAATGATTAATGATGTTGAGCATTCTTTCATGTGTTTGTTGGCACTCTGTATATCTTCTTTGGAGAAATGTCTATTTAAGTCTTCTGCCCATTTTTGGATTGGGTTGTTTGATTTTTGCTATTGAGCTGCATGAGCTGTTTATAAATTTTGGAGATTAATCCTTTGTCAGTTGCTTCATTTGCAAATATTTTCTCCCATTCTGAGGGTTGTCTTTTGGTCTTGTTTATGGTTTCCTTTGCTGTGCAAAAGCTTTGAAGTTTCATTAGGTCCCATTTGTTTATCTTTGTTTTTATTTCCATTTCTCTAGGAGGTGGGTCCAAAAGGATCTTGCTGTGATTTATGTCATAGAGTGTTCTACCTATGTTTTCCTCTAAGAGTTTGATAGTTTCTGGCCTTACATTTAAGTCTTTAATCCATTTTGAGCTTATTTTTGTGTATGGTGTTAGGGAATGATCTAATCTCAAACTTTTACATGTCCCTGTCCAGTTTTCCCAGCACCACTTACTGAAGAGGCTGTCCTTTCTCCACTGTACATTCCTGCCTCCTTTATCAAAGATAAGTTGGCCATATGTGCGTGGGTTTATCTCTGGGCTTTCTATCCTGATCCACTGATCTATCTTTCTGTTTTTATGCCAGTACCAGACTGTCTTAATTACTGTAGCTTTGTAGTATAGTCTGAAGTCAGGGAGCCTGATTCCTCCAGCTCCGTTTTTCATTCTCAAGATTGTTTTGGCTATTCGGGGCCTTTTGTTTTTCCAAACAAATTTTGAATTTTTTTGTTCTAGTTCTGTGAAAAATGCCAGTGGTAGTTTGATAGGGATTGCATTGAATCTGTAGATTGCTTTGGGTAGTAGAGTCATTTTCACAATAATGATTCTTCCAATCCAGGAGCATGGTATATCTCTCCATCCATTTGTATCATCTTTAATTTCTTTCAACAGTGTCTTATAATTTTCTGCATACAGGTCTTTTGTCTCCTTAGGTAGGTTTATTCCTAGATATTTTATTCTTTTTGTTGCGATGGTAAATGGGAGTGTTTTCTTGAGTTCATTTTCAGGTTTTTCATCATTAGTGTACAGGAATGCCAGAGATTTCTGCACATTAATTTTGTATCCTGCTACTTTAACAAATTCATTGATTAGCTCTAGTAGTTTTTCGGTAGCATCTTTAGGATTCTCTATGTATAGTATCATGTCATCTGCAAACAGTGACATCTTTACTTCTTCTTTTCTGATTTGGATTCCTTTTATTTCCTTTTCTTCTCTGATTTCTGTGGCTAAAACTTCCAAAACTATGTTGAATAAGAGTGGTGAGAGTGGGCAGCCTTGTCTTTTCCTGATCTTAGTGGAAATGGTTTCAGTTTTTCACCATTGAGGACAATGTTGGCTGTGGGTTTGTCATATATGGCCTTTATTATGTTGAGGAAAGATCCCTCTATGCCTACTTTCTGCAGGGTTTTTATCATAAATGGGTGTTGAATTTTGTCGAAAGCTTTCTCTGCATCTATTGAGATAATCATATGGTTTTTCTCCTTCAACTTGTTAATATGGTGTATCACATTGATTGATTTGCGTATATTGAAGAATCCTTGCATTCCTGGAATAAACCCCACTTGATCATGGTGTATGATCCTTTTAATGTGCTGTTGGATTCTGTTTGCTAGTATTTTGTTGAGGATTTTTGCATCTATGTTCATCAGTGATATTGGCCTGTAGTTTTCTTTCTTTGTGACATCCTTGCCTGGTTTTGGTATCAAGGTGATGGTGGCCTCGTAGAATGAGTTTGGGAGTGTTCCTTCCTCTGATATTGTTTGGAAGAGTTCGAGAAGGACGGGTGTTAGCTCTTCTCTAAACGTTTGATAGAATTCGCCTGTGAAGCCATCTGGTCCTGGGCTTTTGTTTGATGGAAGATTTTTAATCACAGTTTCAATTTCAGTGCTTGTGATTGGTCTATTCTTATTTTCTATTTCTTCCTGAGTCAGTCTTGGCAGGTTGTGCATTTCTAAGAATTGGTCCATTTCTTCCAGGTTGTCCATTTTATGGGCATAGAGTTGCTTATAGTAATCTCTCATGATCTTTTGTATTTCTGCAGTGTCAGTTGTTACTTCTCCTTTTTCATTTCTAATTCTATTGATTTGAGTCTTCTCCATTGTTTTCTTGATGAGTCTGGCTAATGGTTTGTCAATTTTGTTTATCTTCTCAAAGAACCAGCTTTTAGTTTGGTTGATCTTTGCTATCGTTTCCTTCATTTCTTTTTCATTTATTTCTAATCTGATCTTTATGATTTCTTTCCTCTTGCTAGCTTTGGGGTTTTTTTGTTCTTCTTTCTCTAATTGCTTTCGGTGCAGGGTCAGGTTGTTTACTCGAAATGTTTCCTGTTTCTTAAGGTGGGATTGTATTGCTATAAACTTCCCCCTTAGAACTGCTTTTGCTGCGTCCCATAGGTTTTGGGTCGTCGTGTCTCCATTGTCATTTGTTTCTAGGTATTTTTTAATTTCCTCTTTGATTTCTTCAGTGATCACTTCGTTATTGAGTAGTGTATTGTTTAGCCTCCATGTGTTTGTATTTTTTACAGATCTTTTCCTGTAATTGATGTCTAGTCTCATAGCATTGTGGTCGGAAAAGATACTTGATACAATTTCAATTTTCTTAAATTTACCAAGGCTTGATTTGTGACCCAAGATATGATCTATCCTGGTCAATGTTCCATGAGCACTTGAGAAAAATGTGTATTCTGTTGTTTTTGGATGGAATGTCCTATAAATATCAACTAAGTCCATCTTGTTTAATGTATCATTTAAAGCTTGTGTTTCCTTATTTATTTTCATTTTGGATGATCTGTCCATTGGTGAAAGTAGGGTGTTAAAGTCCCCTACTATGATTGTGTTACTGTCGATTTCCCCTTTTATGGCTGTTAGTATTTGCCTTATGTATTGAGGTGCTCCTATGTTGGGTGCATAAATATTTATAATTGTTATATCTTCTTCTTGGATCGATCCCTTTATCGTTATGTAGTGTCCTTCTTTGTCTCTTCTAATAGTCTTTATTTTAAAGTCTATTTTGTCTGATATAAGAATTGCTACTCCAGCTTTCTTTTGATTTCCATTTGCATGGAATATCTTTTTCCATCCCCTTACTTTCAATCTGTATGTGTCTCTAGGTCTGAAGTGGGTCTCTTGTAGACAGCATATATATGGGTCTTGTTTTTGTATCCATTCAGCCACTCTGTGACTTTTGGTGGGAGCATTTAGTCCACTTACATTTAAGGTAATTATTGATATGTATGTTCCTATTCCCATTTCCTTTATTGCTTTGGGTTCGTTATTGTAGGTATATTCCTTCTGTTGTGCTTCTTGCCTAGAGAAGTTCCTTTAGCATTTGTTGTAAAGCTGGTTTGGTGGTGCTGAACTCTCTCAGCTTTTGCTTGTCTGTAAAGGTTTTAATTTCTCCATCAAATCTGAATGAGATCCTTGCTGGGTAGAATAATCTTGGTTGCAGGTTTCTCTCCTTCATCACTTTAATTATGTCCTGCCACTCCCTTCTGGCTTGTAGAGTTTCTGCTGAGAGATCAGCTGTTAACCTGCTGGGGATTCCCTTGTGTGTTATTTGTTTTTTTTGCCTTGCTGCTTTTAATATGATTTCTTTGTGTTTAATTTTTGACAGTTTGATTAATATGTGTCTTGGTGTATTTCTCCTTGGATTTATTCTGTATGGGACTCTCTGTGCCTCCTGGACTTGATTAACTATTTCCTTTCCCATATTGGGGAAGTTTTCAACTATAATCTCTTCAAATATTTTCTCAGTCCCTTTCTTTTTCTCTTCTTCTTCTGGAACCCCTATAATTCGAATGTTGGTGCGTTTAATGTTGTCCCAGAGGTCTCGGAGACTGTCCTCTGTTCTTTTCATTCTTTTTTCTTTATTTTGCTCTGCAGCAGTTATTTCCACTATTTTATCTTCTACCTCACTTATCCATTCTTCTGCCTCAGTTATTCTGCTATTGATCCCATCTAGAGTATTTTTCATTTCATTTATTGTGTTTTTAATTGATGCTTGATTCATCTTTAGTTCTTCTAGGTCCTTGTTAACTGTTTCTTGCATTTTGTCTATTCTATTTCCAAGATTATGGATCTTGGAAATAGAATCTTGGATCAGCTTTACTATCATTATTCTGAATTCTTTTTCAGGCAGACTGCCTATTACCTCTTCATTTGTTAGGTCTTGTAGGTTTTTATCTTGCTCCTTCACCTGCTGTGTGTTTTTCTGTCTTCTCATTTTGCTTATGTTACTGTGTTTGGGGTCTCCTTTTTGCAGGCTGCCGGTTCGTAGTTCCCGTTGTTTTTGGTGTCTGACCCCAGTGGCTAAGGTTGTTTCAGTAGGTTGTGTAGGCTTCCTGGTGGGGGGGACTAGTGCCTGTGTTCTGGTGGTTGAGGCTCGATCTTGTCTTTCTGGTGGACAGGTCCACATCTGGTGGTGTGTTTTGGGGTGCCTATGGCCTTATTATATTTTTAGGTAGCCTCTCTGCTAATGGGTGGGGTTGTGTTCCTGCCTTGCTAGTTGCTTGGCATAGGGTCACCAGCACTGTAGCTTGCTGGTCGTTGACTGAAGCTGGGTGCTGGTGTTGGGATGGAGATCTCTGGGAGATTTTCGCTACTTGATATTATGTGGAGCTGGGAGGTCTCTTGTGGACCCGTGTCCTGAAGTTGGCTCTCCCACTTCAGAGGCACAGCAGTGGCTCCTGGCTGCAGCACCAAGAGCCTTTCATCCACCCGGCTCAGAATAACAGGGAGAAAAAGTAGAAAGAAAGAATTAGTAGAAGAAAGAAAGAGAGAGGGAAAGAAAGGAAGAAGGGAAGAAAGGAAGGAAGAAAGAAAGAAAGGAGGGAGGGAGGAAGGAAGGATGGAAAGAAAGAAGGAAAGAAAGGAGGGAGGGAGGGAGGAAGGAAAGAAAGAAAGAAAGACAGGAGGGAGGGAGGGAGGAAGGAAAGAAAAAGAAAGTGGAAAGAAGAAGGGTGGGAGGGAGGGAGGGAGGAAGGAAAGAAAAAGAAAGTGGAAAGAAGAAGGGTGGGAGGGAGGGAGGGAGGAAAGAAAAAGAAAGAAGGAAAGGAGGAGCGGAGGGAGGGAGGGAGGAAGGGAAGGTAGGAAAAAAAGAAAGAGCAGGTAAAGTAAAATAGAATAAAGTATGAAATATAGTAGCGTTATTAAAATTAGAAAGTAATTATTGAAAAAAAAAAAAACGGACCGATAGAACCCTGGGACATATGGTGGAAGCAAAGCTATACAGAGAGAATCTTACATAGAAGATTACACATACACATTCACAAAAAGAGAGCAGGGGGAAAAATCAAAAATCTTGCTCTCCAAGTCCACCTCCTCAATTTGGGATAATTCGTTGTAAAAAGAGGAAAAGGGCGAGAAGTCTGAAATCTTGCTCTCTAAGTCCACCTCCTTAATTTGGAATAATTCGTTGCAAAAAGAGGAAAAGGGGGGAAAGTCTTAAATCTTGTCCTCAAAGTCCACTTCCTCAATTTGGGATGATTCACTGTCCATTCATGCACTCCACAAATGCAGGGCACATCAAGTGGACCGTGGAGCTTTAATCCGCTGCCTCCGAGGCTGCACAGAGAGATTTCCCTGTCTCTGCTCTCACAGCTCCCAGTTCTCAGCCTTGGACCTGGCCCCGCCTCTGCGCGTAGGTCGCCGGAGGGCGTCCGTTCTTCGCTCAGACAGGACGGGTTTAAAGGAGCCGCTGATTCGGGGGTTCTGGCTCACTCAGGCTGAGGGGAGGGAGGGGCGCGCAGTGTGGGGCGGGCCTGCGGCGGCAGAGGCCGGCGTGACTTTGCAGCAGCCCGTGGCGCTCCGTGCGCTTTCCGGGGAAAGCCGTCCCCGGGTCTCGGGACCCCGGCAGTGGCGGGGTGCACAGGCCCCCCGGAAGGCGGGGCGGACAGTGACCCGCGCTCGCACACAGGCCCCGCGGCGGCGGCGGCGGTGGCGGCGGGCGGCGGGTGGCGGCGGCCCACGCCCGTCTCCGAGGTCCGCGCCTTACCCGCGGCTCGCGCCTGTCTCCGGCGCTTCCCCAAGCAGCCCTCTTAATGCCCTCTCCTCGCGCACCAGGAAACAAAAGGGAAAAAAGTCTCTTGCCTCTTCAGCAGCTCCAGACCCTTTCCCCGGACTCCCTCCGGGCTAGCCGTGGTGCACTAACCCCTTCAGGCTCTCTTCCTGCCGCCAGCCCCAGTCCTCTCCCTGCGCTCCAACTGAAAGCCGATACCGGAGCCTCAGCTCCCAGCCCCGCCGGCCCCGGCGGCAGAACAGACAAGCCTCTCCGGCTGGTGTGTGCCTGAGGGCACCGATCCTCTGTGCCAGAATCTCTCCGCTTTGCCCTCCGCACCCCTGTTGCTGTGCTCTCCTCCCCTACTCCGAAGCTTTCCCCCTCCGCCACCTGCAGTCTCCGCCCGCGAAGGGGCTTGTAGTGTGTAGAAACCTTCCCTCCTTCACGGCTCCCTCCCACTGGTGCAGGTCCCGTCCCTATCCTATTGTCTCTGTTTATTCTTTTCTTCTTTTGCCCTACCCAGGTATGTGGGGAGTTTCTTGCCTTTTGGGAGGTCTGAGGTCTTCTGTCAGCGTTCAGTAGGTGTTCTGTAGGAGTTGTTCCACGTGTAGATGAATTTCTGATGTATCTGTGGGGAGGAAGGTGATCTCCGCGTCTTACTCTTCCGCCATCTTCCTCCGGGCCCCCGATGTGTGCTCCCATTCCTTTTAAAAGCAGTTAAATATGGTATAGAAAGTTCTAATCAAAGGAAAATTAGGACTGCCATAGAATCACTGCCTTTCTCTCCAACCCAAAACGTTTCAAGGATGCTTCCCTAATTCTCAGCACACCTGCCCCCTCCTCCACTTCAGCCTCAGGGTCAGTCACTGCATTAGTCCAGTCCTTGGTTCCTTTCTACCATGATTACTGATTTATCTTTCTGATTGATTTCCCTCCTTAAAATGTCCACCCCCTTTATTCATATTTAAAAGTGCTGCTGGAGTGATCCATGTGAAATGCATAAAGCACCATATCATTCCTCTGCTTAAATCCTCTCAGAAGTTCTCCTTCAGAACAAAATTCAAGCTATGTAGATAAAAAGAAAGCCTCCTCAACACATGAATTTTGTTCTACTTCTATTTTCTCTCCTGAGAATGGTTATTTCGATCTTTTCTGTCTCATAATTCAACTTTTGCTCTTCAAGGTATATTTGAGTAACACCTCCCCAGGAAGTCTCCTCTGCCCTGACCCGGTAGGACAGACGGTGAGTCCTTTTCCTCTGTGCTTTCCATCCTTTTGCACATGCTTTTATGACACTGTGTTGTAATTGTTTTATTCACTGGTCCATCTCTCCCATTGTCTAAATGTTTATGTTTTTCATTGTCATTCTCAGAAATTAGCACAGTGCCTGATTAAGAGCTCAGTAAATGATTCTTGAATGGTTAAATTAATTTAATGGAATGTAACCTAAATATAAACTGAGTTTCCCCCACCTGTATTTGTCAAGGTTCTTTCTCTCAGATCCATCACTCTCATTACCTTTCCTCCCAACATACATTTGGCTTCAGGGAGAGAAGGGAGTTGTTTTTCATCATATGACCCTTACTTTCTCCTTCTCTCCTTTGCTCGGTCTTTTATAGAATTGTGATGGTGGTTTGCAGGGCAGGGGTAGGAAAGAGAGATTGGGGTTCTGGTTGGTGATGTCAGTCCTAGTTGTGTTGTCTGTTGGGAATTCCTAATGGAAGATCAACACTTAGTTATTTTTATAATATAGAATGCTTAACATATCATTCTTTTCAACTGGGTGCAGTGGGGAAAATTCCATTCTATATGCTATTAAGCTGCAGTCCTATATACAGCTATAGTCTCTGTTCTCAAATGGGAGCTTACCCACTTTGCTTGAAGTACCATTCCCAGGGATTGTGGTTTCTAAATTTGTTCTCCAATACCGGGGTCTACCCAGGATTATCCTTGTCTCCTAATCTGCACACGATTTTTTGATATGTTACAAATATAAACCAAGTGGAACTTTAACATTCTCAATACACTGTATTAAAATATTATAGGATGAGTAAAGAGTAGAGGCAGAACTAGTTATATACTAGAACAAGTTAAGAAATGCAGTAGAGGTTACAGTTTTCATTTCTCCCACTAGTTATTTCTACCACTAGGTATGCTGGTTTATTTATGACTTTCTTCATTACAGTACTCAGTCATTTTCCCTTAGCTTTAGGCTAGGATCTTGATTGATTAAGGTTCTTTGTCTTGTGAGGTGATCCAATTTTTCATTCCTGAGGAATTTATGCCCTTAGTGCTTCTTATTGAATAAAATTACAACTGTCTTTGGTAAAACTTTTTCACTAATCAAAACAGTGGAAGAGGTGTGCAGGGGAACCAAGTTTCCCCCTTATGCTTTCCTGCTCCATCCTTGAAGGTCAGGTTTAATTCCCTCAGCCAGTACAATTTATGCCAGTTCTCTTAATCATACATTGGACATGGCCAGATTTCAATTCAGTGAAACCAAAACAAAATAAATTATCTTGTAGGAATGGTTCTTCCCTTGGCTTCTTAAATCTCCATAATAAAAGAAACAACCTCAGCATAATAAAGGCCATATATAAAAATTCTACAGCTAACATACTTAATGGGGAAATACTGAAAGATTTTCTCTAAGGTCAAGAATAAGACAAGGATGCCCACTTTCACCACTTCTGTTCAAAATGTACTGGAAGTCCTACCCAAAGTAATCAGGCAAGAAAAAATATAAACTAAAAGGCATTCAAATTGGAAAGGAAGAAGTGAAATTATCTCTGTTCACAGATAATAAATCTTATATGTAGAAAATCCTGAAGATTCTACACACACACCAAAAACATTAGAACTGTTAAACAAATTCAACAAAGTGACAGAATACAAAATCAACATGAAAAAAATCAGTTGAATTTCATACACTAGCAGTGAATAATCAGAAAAGAAATTAAGAATACAATTCCATTTACAATAGCATAAAAAAGGATGAAATACTTAGGAATAAACTTAACCAAGGGGGCAAAAGATTTGTACACTGAAAACTAGAAAATATTGCTGAAAGAAATAAGAAGACAACAATAAACAGAAAGGCATTTTATGTTCATGGAGTGAAAGAAATAATATTCTTAAGATGACAATAGTACTCAAAGCAATCTTCAGATTCTATGTAATCCCTATCAAACTACTCAGAATGTTTTTGCAGAAACAAAAAAATCCATCCTAAAATTCTATGGAAGCTTAAGGAACCCCAAAGAGCAAAGACAGTCTTGAAAAAGGGGAACTAATTTGAAGATTTCACACCACCTGATTTTGAAAGTTACTACAAAACTACAGTAATTAAAAGATTGTGTTACTGGCATAAAGGCAGAAATATAGACCAATAGAGTAGAATAAAGAACCCAGATATAAACCCTCACACATATGGTCAAATGACTTTTGATAAGTATATCAAAACAATTCAATAGGGAAAGGACAGCCTCTTCTTCAACAAATGTTGTTGGGAAAGCTGGCTATTCACATGAAAAAAAGACAGAGTTGAGGGCTTCCCTGGTGGTGCAGTGGTTGAGAGTCCACCTGTCGATGAAGGGGACAGGGTTCGTGCCCTGGTCCGGGAAGATCCCACATGCCACGGAGCGGTTGGCCCGTGAGCCATGGCCATTGAGCCTGCACGTCTGGAGCCTGTGCTCCACAATGGGAGAGGTCACAACAGTGAGAGGCCCACATACTGCCAAAAAAACAAAGAGTTGGATCCTTACCTTATACCATATAGAAAGTCAACTGAAAATGGATCAAAGGCCTAAATATAAAAGTTAAAACTATAAAACTCTCTGAAGAAAACATAAGGCAAATCTTCATGATCTTGGACTTGGCAATGATTCCCTGGATAAGATGACAGAATCACAGGCAATAAAAGAAAAAAATAGGTAAATTAAGCTACATCAAAAAGGACATTATCAACAGAGTGAAAAAGCAACCCACAGAATGAGATCATATGTCTGATAAGGGATTGATATCTAGAATATATAAAGAACACTTAGGTCTCAACATTTCTCCAAGGAAAATATATAAATCGCCAATATGCACATGAACAAACTTAACATCACTAATCATTAGGGAAATATAAATTAGAACCAAAATGAAATATAATTTTATACCCATTAAGGTCACTATTATTAAAAAAAATAGAAATAGCAATTGTAGGAGAGGATGTAGGTTAGGAAAAATTGGACCTTTGTACGCTCATGGTGGGAACGTAAAATGGTGCAGCTGCTGTGGAAAACAGTGTGGTGGTCCCTCAAACTTTTAAAAATAGAATTGCCAAATGATGCATCAATTCCACTTCTGGGTATAAACCCAAAATAAATGAAAGCAGATGCTCAAAGAGATATTTGTACACACATGCTCATAGCAGCATTATTCGAGATAACCAAAAGGTAGAAGCAACCCACATGTCCATCGACAGATGAATGGATAAACAAAATATGGTATATACATGCTATGAAATTCTATTGTCTTAAAAAGAAAGAAAATTCTGACCCATGGTACAATGTGAACGAAACTTGAAGAATGGACAAATCCTATATGATTCTATTTTTATGAGGTATCTAGAATAGTCAAGTTCATAGAAACAGAAAGTAGAACGGTGATTGCCAGAGACTGAGGGGAAGAGAAAGTGAGGAGTTATTGTTTAATGGGCATAGAGTTTCAGCTTAGGAAAATAAAAAAAGGCCCGGAGAGGGATGGTGGTGACAGTTACACAATGTAAATGTATTCATGTCACTGAACTGTATGCTTAAAAATGGTTAAAATGCTGAATTTTATGCTATGTATATTTTACTACAATAAGAAATAAAACGCAATATGACTTCTGTAACAGAAGAGTTCAGAGTCCTAGAGATACGAAACCGTTAAGTGTAACTATGAACATAGTATAGATTGATGGATTCTAACTAATAATAGTAGGTACTATATCCAGCAATTGAGCCCCCAGTTCTGAAGAATTTTAACTTTCAGTATTCTGCAGCTTGGTCTTCAATTATTATTTTCCTTGTTATCTAAAGTTAGTGTTTTCAGATAATGGGGGAATAAAATAAGATCAGGGAATCCCACTGACATTTTCTCATTGTTTTACTTCTTTCAATGTGAAATTTATGAGTGATAATACTAAGATGCATAAAGCTAATACTAATACTTGGTGGTTCTGTTGCAGAATTACAAATGGAGAATGCTAATTAAAATCAGATTCGTTGAAGGGTGTATGCTGGAAATGACAAATTGCTGCCCAGTCTTCATCTAAAGATGCTTGAGTTAATCTACTTTACACCAGCAGCTGACACAACTGCTGAAGGCAGATGCCACCTTGGGAACCTGGAACTGTTGGCTGCAGTTAACAAATTCAACTCCCAGCAGAGGCAGCAGCCTGCATAGCTTATCTCTAAGCTTGGTGGAACATGTGTTGAAAACCCCTGAAAAAACAGAGACCCCTGGAGTAGGAGTCATCAGTATTTCAAGCACAGCTCTGCCACTTAAAGCTACTGGGACCATCAGGAAATCACTCACTCCCTCTGAGTTGAATTTCCTCATCTGTAAATCAAGGTTGTTTTTGCCCATCCTCTTCATTTCTAAAAGCCCATGATCTACTACTGATCCACCCCCATATATTAGGAATCTTAAAGTGGTTCATGGAATAATAGTAGTGAGGCTGATCTCACTACTGGTGGGAGGGAGACGCAAGAGGGAGGGGATATGGGAACATATGTATATGTATAACTGATTCACTTTGTTATAAAGCAGAAACTAACACACCATTGTTAAGCAATTATACTCCAATAAAAAAAAACTACAAGGAGATATCATCTCACATCTGTCAGAATTGCCATCATCAAAATATCTAGACACAATAAATGCTGGAGAGGGTGTGGAGAAAAGGGAACCCTCTTGCACTGTTGGTGGGAAGGTAAATTGATACAGCCACTATGGAGAACAGTATGGAGGTTCCGTAAAAAACTAAAAATAGAACTACCATATGACCCAGCAATCCCACTACTGGGCATATACCCTGAGAAAACCATAATTCAAAAAGAGTCATGTACCAAAATGTTCATTGCAGCTCTATTTACAATAGCCAGGACATGGAAGCAACCTCAGTGTCCATCAGCAGATGAATGGATAAAGAAGATGTGGCACATGTATACAGTGGAATATTACTCAGCCATAAAATGAAATGAAAATGAGTTATTCGTAGTGAGGTGGATGGACCTAGAGTCTGTCATACAGAGTGAAGTAAGTCAGAAAGAGAAAAACAAATACTGTATGCTAACACATATATATGGAATCTAAAAAAAAAAATGTCATGAAGAACCTAGGGGAAAAACAGGAATAAAGACACAGATCTACTATAGAATGGATGTGAGAATATGGAGAGCGGGTATGGTAAGCTGGGATAAAGTGAGAGAGTGTCATGGACATATATACACTACCAAATGTAAAATTGATAGCTAGTGGGAAGCAGCTGCATAGCACAGGGAGATCAGCTCAGTGCTTCGTGACCACCTAGAGGGGTGGGAAAGGGAGGGTGGGAGGGAGGGAAACGCAAGAGGGAAGAGATATGGGGACATATGTATATGTATAACTGATTCACTTTGTTATAAAGAAGAAACTAACACAGCATTGTAAAGCAATCATATCCAATAAAGATGTTTAAAAAAATTATGCAATGTAATTCACTATGTGAATGTACAGAAACAGAAAAAACACATAATCATCTCAACAGATTCAGAAAAAGCATGTGAAAAAATTTAACATCCATTCATGAGAAGAAAAAAATATACTCATCAAACTTGGAGTGAAAGAATACTTTATCAACATATTAAGCACACGACAAGATGCTCAACATCATTGGCTATTAATTAAAAGCAAATTGAAAACACAAGATACCATTAAACATCTATTAAAATATCTAAAATTGAAAACAAATAATAATGTGTTGGCAAGGATGCAGAGCAACTGAACTCTTATCCTTTGCTGTGGGAATGCAAAATGGTACAGTCTCTTTAGAAAACATTTCAGCAGTTTCTAAAATAATATTAAGTATACGTTTATCATATGACCCAGTGATCCTGTGCTCAAGAGTAATGAAAACTTATATTTGCACATATTTTATATGAATATTAATAGGAACTTTACTCATAATCTCCAAAATCTAGAAAAAAATTAAATGTCCTACAGTTGGTGAAAGGGTAAACAAGCTGCTTTACATCTATACAGTGAAATGCTATTCATCAATAAAAATCAACTACTAATACATGTTTCCACATGGATGTATTATGCAAGTGGAAAAAGCCTGGTTCGAAAGGGTACATGCTGTGCAATTTTATTAATTTAACATTCTAGAAAAGGCAAATTCTAAGGAAGCAGGATAGATCAGTTGTTTTTAGGGGTTAAGGTTGAGAGAAAGTGTTGTGTACAAAGGGAGAGCAAACTGAGGTAATTTGGGGGGTGATGGAAATGTTCTGTATCTTCACTATGGATAAGGTTCTATGAATATATTGAAACTCATAGAACTAGATAGGAAAAAGTGAGTTACTGGGCTTCCCTGGTGGCGCAGTGGTTGAGGGTCCGCCTGCTGACGCAGGGGACACGGGTTCGTGCCCCGGTCCGGGAAGATCCCACATGCTGTGGAGCGGCTGGGCCCGTGAGCCATGGCCACTGATCCTGCACATCCGGAGCCTGTGCTCCGCAAGAGGAGAGGCCACAACAGTGAGAGGCCGGCGTACCACAAAAAAAAAAAAAAAAAAAGTGAGTTACTATATAAAAATTGAAAAGATAAACTTTAAAATATTTTAAAGTATTTCAGTAAGGAAAAATATTGATATTTGACAAATCTGGGGTAATAGTTGACTAGAACTTAATTATATTCCTCTCTGTATTCTCCAAATATAAAACTAAGTTTTGCTGTCAGAGTCAGAATAGTGGTCACTGACTGGGTAACAAATGAATCTTTGGGGTTGCTGACTTTGTGGGCATGCTTTATGAAAATTAATTGAGTCATACAGTTGTGATTTATACTGATGACAAATTAAAATTATGATAGAGTAATCACACTTCAGGCATACCAAATGGAGTTGGGTGGCCATTGAGGTTCTGATCTTAGAAACAAATGTCTCTGCTCTACTGAGAGCCTGAACTTTATTTGAACTATACCAGACCCAAGTACACCATTAGCTGTATTGAGAACAAATTCTGCCAGCTGCAACAATATGGTCACAAGGCCCTGCCTTGTAGCTATGCAAACATTTCGGACCTCAACCAATCCTTAGTTAACATGCACTCTTACTTCTTGCCAGCTCCAATTGTAATTATTGATAAGCAACTGATGTAACTAACTGTAACCTTGTGGTATTTTGCCTTTATAAGCCTCCCACATTTTGTAGTCTGGTGAAATGCAATTCAAGTGCTTCTTGAATCTGTGTCTCCTGGATTGCAGTTCTAAAAAAAAAAAAAACCCAAAACACCTTCTTATTTCAATCATATATCCATTTCTAAAATTTTGCTTAACAGTACATTTTTCCCTATATTTGCTATATTTCAATAAAAGTTTTATGCAACATAAAAATGAGAGTAACAATATTTTGTGTTCTTTTCAACTAAATGATTTTTATTTGTAGGAAGTATGAATATCATATCATCAAATTTAACCACATTACAAACACCACACAATATATGTGACCTTTGACAAATAACTTAATTGTCCTAGTAAAAGCAGTAATTGGAGTAATTCATACTTAAATTCCTTCCCATTCTAAATATCAATGATTACAAACTAATTTGTAAAAACACATTTACTAGATGCTTAGTAGCTATTTCTTTAGTTTTCCAAATTTCACCAACAAGGATTGGGAAATCAAGGCAAGCTTTAATTTCCTATTAAAAAGTATTTTCAACTGATTAAAACATAGTTTTTAATTTTTTATTTAACTTGGAACATTTGCTTATTTTTAATCCTACAGTTTTTCAGAGTAGGCATTGTGAAACTTCATTAACAAATATGTTAGGGAAAATGTTTCTTTTTGTTTATTTTTATAAATGCACACATGATTCTGGAGGGTTTTAGAATCATACAGTTGTTGGCTCTGGATGTCAGTGGTGGCTGAGATGATAAAACTTTCTCTTAGGTATCTACTTTTTCAGTATAGACTGGAGCAGAAAGGAAAGGGGTATGGAGGAAGAAGCAAATGATAAAAAGATTTTGAGGAATGTTTTATGAACTAGTTCAAATCTAACAGGAGAGATTCTATAAATATTTGAACAGGTGGCATCCTTCGATGCTTGTGGGTTCATGAGAACTGACAGGATCATACTGAAAGTAGCTGATGGCCTGGTGTAATTCTTCAGATTGTACTGAGGTCTATATCATCGTGGTTTCCTTACTCATAAACTGTGGAGACAATGTATAGAGGCAGTATGGTGTGAGAAGTAACTTGGGTTCCAGAGTCAAGACAACTTGAGATTTGAATCAAGCTCAGCTACTTTGTAGCAAAGCAACCACTTTGCAGAGTCAGATGCCTTATGAGAGATAGAAATACCTACACAATGACTTAAATGCCATGAGAATTAAACAAAATTTGCATACAAGGTGCCTAGAGCACATCTGACCCACAGTAGATGCTCAGTAAATACTAATTCATTTCTTCTTCTTCTTTCTGGAAAGAAGCAGATTGGGAATTCTACATAAAATGTTGGTTAATATTGATACTTTTCTAATTTGCTTTGAAAAATAAATGAAGATAAATCAATTGAAATAGATATCACCCACTAATGATGTTTAAAATTTTCGAGGAAAAACTGAGAATCTTTAGTCCAAAATTGTTCCACAATGAACAGAATTCCACATGAAAAAAGGCTAAAGGAAGACCCTATGAGGTTACAAATTCATCAATCTTATATCTCACATCTACCAAAGAGAATTAGACAAGCACTTTCAAAAAGTATTTGCTATAATCTCAAATATGTAAAATAAATTGTTGACAAACACAAGTTCATGTGTCTGATGCACAGTAAGGCCAAACAAAACTGAAAAGTTGGAATTTGGAGCAGAAAAATGTTTATTGCAAGGACCAAGCAAAGAGAATGGGCAGCTCATGTTCTAAAAAGCCTGAACCCCCAATGGTTTTGGGGAAAGAGTTTTTATAGGCAAAATTTGGGGGAAGTGTTGCAGGTTGTATAACCCTCCTCTGCTGGGGAAATAACAGGGTGTTCCAGGAATCTCAATCATCAGCCTTCTAATTCCAACCAGTCTGGGGTCCATGTGCTTGTGCTTTGCCTGAAGTTGCCATCCTCCACCTGAGTGAGGGTCTTAGTTCCTGTAGAAGAGCTCTGTATTAGATTGTTATATAAGTATATCTCCTGAGGAGGAACCAGGAGTCTGCCCCATCCCAGCACTATTGTTTCTTGACTGCCTTTCCTTTTTTTCTGCATTCCCTCACTCCTCTAATTAAGAACTGAACCTGCCCTTTGGAACCCAGTGAAGATCTAGAAGGCTGAAAACCTTTTTCCTACAAACAAGAAATAGGGGACAAAGAAAAGTTTTTGTACCTGGGAGGGAACCACAAGAGTCCTGCTCGGTTTCAAAATTTCATTCTCGCATGTATATGTACACACATACACACATTCATGTTAAAGGTCTGAAAAGACATACATGAAATATCAATTATAGTTATCTCTAGGAAGTGGAATATTAGAGTGCTTTTTTTCTTTTCTAATAATTAACCTTATTTAATAAATTTCATACACAGATAACTTTAATAATCAGAAAAGATAGTAAATATATTAAAAATAGGTTTCCAACTTTAGCTTATCTTTGCTGGCTTTAAATCTTGATAGGCTGTTATGATGAAGCCTATAAAAATGGTCATGGAAGAGAACACAGAGAAAAGAGCTGTTTTTTACAAAAAGATATACACTTAATGTCACTTTTTCCTTAAAGTGAATCTTTCCTGCTTTAAATCATGTGTCAAGATAAAGATTCCTTTTCAGTGCACTAGGATAGCAAATCTCCAGTTCTGTTATAATACAAAGAACACATTAATATTAGAATGGAATGAGAACAGACCCTGGAGCCCATCAGGTAAAAATAGTATGAAGACACAAGAGGTCAATGTGGGAAATACAGCTGGCTTAGTGTTTAAAACACCACATCAACAAAACTCATACAGACAGGGAGGTTCTTGAGAGTAGAAAATGAGACCAACCAGTGACCATTCAGCTTACTGACCATAAGCCCTACATTTCCTGAGACTATGAAGCACTCATACACTAAGAGAAAGTACAGCTGTGAACGCAAATGCACAGTACAGCACAATGGAGAAGATAAAAGCTCGGAATCGGGCAAAGCAACAGAGAAATTTTTGGAAGCCAAGAAAATATTCAACAGCAGAATCCACAGAAGTCATGAAAACAATACTAGATTATAAAGCAAGTATTTATGAATTCTGTATTGACTTGGTATTTACATTATACGACTACAAAGGAAAAAAAATTTAATTCCATTCCACCACTCTGAAGTACAGTAATTGATTTCTTCCTTTCACTCTTTGTGTGTGTGTCTGTGGGTGTGTGTGCATGTGTGTGTGTGTCTGTGTGAGAGAGAGAGAGAGAGAGAGAAGAAGAAGAAGGAGAAGGAGAAGAAGAATTTTTTTTTTTTGCGGTACGCGGGGCTCTCACTGTTGTGGCCTCTCCTGCCGCGGAGAACAGGCTCCGGACACGCAGGCTCGGCAGCCATGGCTCACGGGACCAGCCACTCCGCGACATGTGAGATCTTCCCGGACCAGGCACGAACCCATGTCCCCTGCATCGGCAGGTGGACTCTCAACCACTGAGCCACCAGGGAAGCCCATCAATAACTATTTTTTATTGAGATATAACTGACACCTAACATCACATTAGTTTCAGGTGTACAACATAATGATTTGATATTTGCATATATTCTGAAATGATCGTCACAATAAGTCTAGTTAACATCCATCACCACACACAGTTACAAACACTTGTTTTTTTCTTATGATGAGAATTTTCAAGATTTACTCTCTTAGAAATTTTCAGATAGGCAATACAGTATTATTAATATAGTTACCATGCCGTACATTATATCCCTATAACTTACTCATTTTATAGCTAAAAATTTGTACCTTTTTACCCCCTTCCCTCATTTTGGCTATCCCCATGCCTCAGGCAACCACCAATCTGTTTTCAATATTCATGAGCTCATTTTTGTTTGATTTTTATTTTCGGGATTTTTAATTTAAGATTCCATATATCATACAGTATTTCTCTTTTTCTTTCTGACTTATTTCACTCAGTATTATGCCCTCAAGTTCCGTCCCTGTTGTTGAAAACAGGATTTCATTTTTTATAGCTGAATAATATACCACATTTTCTTTTTCCATTCATCTGTTGGTGGACACTTAGGTTGTTTCCATGCCCTGGCTTTTGCAAATAAGACTGTACTGAACGTGGAGGTGCATATATCTTTTTTAATTAGCATTTTCATTTTCTTTGGATAAATATCCAGAAGTAAAAAAACTGGATCACATGGTAGTTTTTTTTTTTTTTTTTTAGACTTTTGTGCTTTTGTTTTGTATCCCACAACTTGGTGAACTCAGTTATTTGTTATAATTGCTTTGTGGGGGAATTGTTAGGGGCCTCTGCTTTTATTATTATTTATTTATTTATTTATTTATTTATTTATTTATGGCGTGTTAGGTCTTCATTTCTGTGCGAGGGCTTTCTCCAGTTGTGGCAAGCAGGGATCACTCTTCATCGCGGTGTGCGGGCCTCTCACTATTGCGGCCTCTCTTGTTGCAGAGCATAGGCTCCAGACGTGCAGGCTCAGTAGTTGTGGCTCACGGGCCTAGTTGCTCCGTGGCATGTGGGATCCTCCCAGACCAGGGCTTGAACCTGTGTCCCCTGCATTGGCAGGCAGATTCTCAAACACTGCACCATGAGGGAAGCCCCATGGTAGTTTTATTTTTAAATTTTGAGGAACCTCCATATTATTTTCCATAGCGAATGAACCAGTTGACTTCCCCACCAACAATGCACAAGTGTTTCCTTTTCTCCACATCCTTGCCAAACTTGTTATTTTTTGCCTTTTTGATAATAGCTATTCTAACAGGTATGAGGTAATATCTCATTGTGATTCTGAATTGTATTTCCCAGGTGATTAGTGATGTTGAGTACCTTTTCATGTATCTTTGGCATTTGAATATCTTTTCTGGAAAAATGTCAGGTCAGGTCCTCTGCCCATTCTTTAATCAGATTTTTTTTTTTTTTGCTATTAAGTTGTATGAGTTCCTTATAGATTTTGGATATTAACCCCTTATCAGATATATGATTTGCAAATACTTTCTCACATTCAGCAAGTTGCCTTTTCATTTTGTTGATGGTTTCCCTTGCTGTGCATTTACAATATACAGACAATTACAAAGGAAAAACAATCCTATTCCATCCCTCTGAAATAATTGATTTCTTTTTTGCATTCTTTTACTTTGCACTTATAAAATAAATGACATGGGGATGTAATGTACACCATGGTGACTATTGGTAATAATACTATATTGTATATTTAAAAGTTGCTAAGGGTAGATCTTAAAAGTTTCCATCACAAGAAAAAAATTTTTTTATTATGTGTGGTGATGGATGCTAACTAGAATTACTGTGCTGATCATTTTTCAATGTATAAAAACATAGAATCATTATGTTGTACACCTGAAACTCATATAATGTTATATGTCAGTTATATATCAATTATAAAAACATAGAATGTGCAAATTATATTTCCCTGCACAGGATATATATATGTTATACATATAATACATATATGCAGATATATCTATTTTTTTCAAACTTGAAATCATAATGTAGATTCCATATTGTCTTCTAATTTTTCACTTGACATTTTACTTTGAATATTTCTCTAAGCCATTATATTCTTGAAGACAAGCTTTGCTTCAGCTCACTATTAATTCTATTATGAATATATTAAAATATGATAATTTCTTTTAAGTAAAAATATGACTAACATTTTTGTACATAAATTTTGTGTACCTCTTTTGTTTACCTGGAATTCATTGGGTTAAAGATGTTTACAGTCTCACCAAATGATTGTCCAGAATTCTGTGACAATTTGCATCTCAATCAAGGCATTATAACATTTAACATAGCTTTTTTAATTATCCATTTTATGGGTCAAAAATAAAAATCTCCCACTGATTTTAATTTTAAATTATGAGGTTGGACCTTTTATAATTAGTTGTGATTTATATTTATCCTGAGAATTGCTTAGCATAGTTTTAATTGATGATGTCTTTCTGTTCTTGACAATTTATGTAAATGCTTTAAGAATTTATTTCTAATTAAAGTACTTGGGATGCACCAGACAATCAGTGGAGCATAGTAAGTGCAGTTGGGTAGGTGACAATCCTGATACTGATTATTAAAAGCCTTCTTTTGATATTCTCTAGTAGGATCAAGGAGTACCAGTGTCTTTGATTTATTTATATGCAGTAACTTATTGTAAAAATAATACATGCATATTGAAAAAATAAAAATGATAAGAAAGACTTTAAAATATAAGTGTCTCCCTGATTCCCAGTACCAACTCCCAAGGTTCTTCATAAATTATATAGATAAACATATACATATATTTCATTTGTTTTACATGTTCATACATATATATATAATATATATATGTACCTGCTATTCTTATATAACTTGCCTTGTTTTTTACCTAACACTATTTTGGAACTGTTTCTACAGCCACTTATCTATATCCCTACAAAAATGTTGGAATGGGCATTCTTTTGTGTATGTGTTTGTCCCCTGACACACACGTATAAGTATTTACATAAGATAAATGCCTAGAGCTGAAATCTCTGGGTCAGTGGATGGTGTTTAAACACTAAATTTTGGTAGATAATGTTAAACTGACTCCCTCCAAAGATCAATTATATTACATTTTACTCAATATGGTAAGAGTGCTCCAGTTTCCCTACATCATTGAAAACACTGAAAGTCAGAAAAAAGGAAAGGGAAACCATCTAAATATATAACACTGTGAATGGCTTGGGTAAAGTGAACACAGACTCCTTTACCAAACTCTTAAATATAAATAAGATTTAGCTTTGAAATCTGAGTGAAAAAGATTTGGAACAATAAAAGTGTATCTTGCATTATTCAACATATAACAAAAATTGGAGATACTTGTTATCTTTAAAAGGTAGCATTGTCAGGAAATATAATTCAAAATGGATTTGAGGAAAAAATATAAATAATTGTCTTAAATAGCTTCTGAGAGAAACTGGGTTCTAAATCTTTGAGGATGGCTTCTGGGAAGAGGATTTTGACATTCCTTAGTGTATACTTCCACAGGTCTGTATAAGGAACAGGATACTGTTCTGCATGCTTGATATTATTTTTAGATCTTTGGTGTACTGAATGGTTAATTATGCAATCCACCAAGAGAACTAGTAAATTTTAAATGATGTTTAGTTTGTCAAAATAAGTAAAATAATATAAAGCCACAACATCAAAATTTGTACTGTTGCTATGGCTGGCAAATGGAAAACATCTTTAAAAACTAATGCTTTACTGAACTATTTATTCCCAATCCCTCATTTTTGTTTATTTTTTCCAAAACAAATATGATGGTTCTGGGACTGAAGAATTCCACTTTCCATAACTGATGTCATAGCTGATGATTCATTGGAGATTACCTTAAATCCTTCTTACTTTATTGTGTGGCCTTCTTTCCATTTTCTGGACTCCAATTAGGCTAACCTGTTAAAATCGACTTAGCCACAGCTCCCTGGCTCCCCTTTCCCCTCTAGGATGGAATGATTAGGGTCTTCAAAGGCATAAACAAGAATAACTTTAGAGCACTTTTCCCCTAAGATTTAAAAGCTAGTACCACTAATCAGGCTGTAGGCAATCTCCACAGTCTGACCTTCTAATCTCAAAGAAGCAGATGAAAAAAAGAAGGAGAAGCTTGCATTTACCTGAAAATGGGGACTGAGTTTTCCCGGCTGGCTCTGTTTCATTCCTCTTAGAGAGTGTGTAAAGAACTCACTCATTTTCTTCTGATTTAGTAATCTGGAACTCAGCTGTGGAAGAGGGCAACTGTTTAATTCCAGAAAATTTGCATATATGAGATGAAGAAAGAGTAGTTTCTCTTTTTTCCCATCTAGACAGTCATATTACTCTTGATAATTTTTGGGGGGCCGGAGGAGGGAAACTTACACATTACAATGTGTCTTGTGCTGCATAAAAATCTATAGAAATCTATAGAACTGACATTTCAGAAACACCCATGCTGAAAAGATCATAATCAGAGTGAGTCTGAGAAAGAGAGAAATAATGCCTTAGTAAAAATAGATTCCTCCCTAGAGTGACCCAGTTTCTAGAAAAGGATTCATTAAGAAAATGTCCAGTCTGGCAAGTATGCCATATATCTCAAGACTAGTATTATTTACATGATTTTCAGAAAATCAGCTTGTCCACAAGAGATTTTAATCCAAAGAACCCTAGATTCCCTGCATGAAGAGAGATGTGTATCCTAATTCTATATTTAATATTGTGTGCAGTGCTTAGAGTGAAATTTATTGTGTTGATTGGATATATCAAAAAAGAAAAAAGGATCTAAAATCAGTAATCTAAAGCTTTCAACTTATGAAACTAAAGAAGAAGAAGAAACTAAATCAAAAGAAAGAAAGGAAGAAAGAAAGAAAGGAAGAAGGAAAGAAAGAAAGAGAAAAAGAAGAAATAAGAATTATAGCAAAAGCAAAGAAATTGCAAAGAGGAGAATAATCAATGAAATCAAAAGCTAGGTCTTTAAGAAAGTCAATAAAATCAAGAAGCCTCTAGCCAGCCTAAGAAAAAAAAGAAAGAGTATAAAATTTACTGATATCAGAAATGAATGAGGACACACCACTACAGATCAAAGAAACATTAAAGGGATAAAAAAGGAGTATATGAACAACTCTGTATCTACAAATTTGATAACCTGGAAGAAATAGACCAATTCCTTGAAAGATGCAATCTGCTAAAACTCACAAAAGGAGAAATAAACAATCTGAATAGACTTATATCGATTAAAACATTGAATCAATAATTAATGATGTTCTAAAATAGAAAACACCAGGTGCAGATGGGTTCACTTGTGAATGCTACCAAACATTTAAGAAAAATAATATACTAATTCTCCATAATTTTTTTCCAGAGATAAAAGCAGAGGGAATATTTCCTAACTCATTCTGTGAAGCCAGCATTACCCTAATACCAAAACCAGACAAAGACATTACAAGAAAACTACAGGACCATACCTCTAAAGAACATACATGCTAAATTCCTCAATAAAATGTTAACAAATAGAATCCAAAAATGTGTAAAAAGAATTATACAACCCAACCAAGTAGGATTTATTCCAAGTATGAAAGGTTAGTTCAACATTTAAAAATTAATTAATATAATCCATCACATCAACAGACAAAAAAAAGTCACATGATTATATCAATAAATTCAGAAAAAATCTTTGACAAAATCTAACACCTATTCAAATAAACTCTCAGCAAACTTGAGAGAGGGAAACTTCCTTAACTTGATAATTAACATCTACAAAATCCCACAGATAACATTGGACTTAATGGTGAGAAACTCCAAGCTATCCCACCCAGATTAAGAACAAGGCAAGAATGTTCTCTCTCATCACTGCTGCATGTCTTAGCTAATGCAATAAGACAAGAAAATTAAATAACATACATATTGGTAAGAAAAAAATTCCTGGAAATAATGTGTAATCATAGCAAGGTTCCAGGACAAAAGTTTAATACATAAAGGTCAATAACAAGTAGAATTTGAAATTAAACACATTACTATTTACAGTAACATCAAAAAAATGAAATACTTAAGTATAAATATAACAAAATATGTACAAGATATACATGAAGAAAACTATAAAACTCTAATGAAAGAAATCAAACAACTAATTAAATGATATGACATTCCATGTTCATAGGTAGAAAGACTCAAAATTGTTATGTCAGTTCTCCCCAACTTGATCTATAAGTTCAACACAATCCTAATCAAAATCAAGTTATTTTGTGGATATCAACAAATTGAGTCTAAAGTTTATATAGAGAGGCAAAAGACCCTGTTGATATTTAGTAAAAGAAGCTAAGAACTGATGTCCACACTAAAACCTTCACATGAATGTTTATAGAAGCTTTATTCATAATTGCCAAACTTGGAAGCAACCAAGATGTCTTATGGATATTGTAAAAGAGACCAGTGTCTGCCAGGGAATAAGGGTTAGGACGAATAAATAGGCGGATCACAGAGAATTTTTAGGACAGTGAACTATTATTTATGATACTACAATGGTGGAAACATGTCATTTTACATTAGTTAAAACCCGTAGAATGGACAATACCAAGAGTGTATCCTCATGTAAACTATGGATTTGGGGTGGTAATGATGTGTTAATGTAGGTTCATCAACTGCAACTACAAACACCACTCTGGTGGGGAAATGTTGATAGCGGAGGAGGTTGTGCATGTGTGGCAGCAGCAGTTGTATGGGAACTCTGTACATTTTATCCAATTTTGCTGTGAACCTAAAACTTCTCTAAAAAATAAAGTTTATTAAATTTTTTTTTTAACTAAAGAAAGGATAATGTGTCATTTTCCTTGTTACAACACCATCTGGATAACATTTTAATTTTACACACAGGTCTTTTCATTCCAGCTATGGCATCTCAGTATCAAGTCACCAAAACAAACAAAGCAAAACAAAAATAATTTTAAAGTAAACACACACACACAACATAGGCTACCATCACCACTATTAAAGTTACAAAATAAAAAAAATGCTACAATCATTAAGGAAAAAGTTTGAAATGTAATTCTTTGAAACAACAAAAGATGTTCATGACAACATTATTTTAGTGTTTTGTTATAACATTAAATTACAGTTATTTTTAATTAAAAATTATATTTTATATAAATGTATTATTTTCATCTAAAATCTCAGGGGTCAGCTTCAATTGAATTAATAGTTTTTAATCAGGGGTCTGAAAAATTATTTGGTGAAGGACCAATATTTAATATTATTGGCTTTGCAGGCAATAAGGTCTCTGTCACACTCAGTTTTGCCTTTGTAGCATGAAAGCAGTCATGGGCAATATTAAATAGATAGACATGGCTGTGTTCCAATAAACCCTTATTTATACAAATGGAAGGCAGGCTGATTTGTGCAGCAGGCTATTGTTTGCCAAACCCTGATCTATATAGCAAACACTTAACTAGAACCACTTTTCCAGGGTGTTACGGCTACTCATGGAATAAAATATTACTATTTTATTACTACTATAATATTACTACTGTTAATACCATTGAATTTTTTTTCCTTTCTCAATAGAAGACACTATTCTAATTTTGAGCTCTAAAATTTCATGACATTTTATGATTCCTTAGCTATAGGTAGCTAATTTCATTATATCTAAACTTTATCTTTTTGTTGATTAATGTAAATAAAATTACATTTAAATAATACCACTAAAGCTCATTCTAAAAAGATCACTGGGTGAATACTCATAAAATGAAGATTCTCCCAACCAATAAGGAGTTTCTCCACCAGTATATGAATGTCTGTATCCATATACTTTTCCTTCCTTCTTATTGTAGATCAACTGTCAGTACTGTGAAGGTTAATCCATCTCTACACTGGAACACCAGGACCACCCCTCCAGCCTACTGAAGAACATGGCTCCAGAAATTCTCCGTCTTTTCTCCTATACTGTTCTTAACTGTATCTCCTCTGCTGAATCATTCCCATCAGTTCATTTCCATGTTACTTGCCTTAAAAATAAATCTCGTCTTCCCTCTTTCCCAAACTGCTACTGCCCATGTCTCTGCTCTCCTTCAAAGAATTGTCTGTAGGCCTGTGCTGTCTCCAGTTGCTTCCTACCCCTAAACTGTTTTTGTCAAGTTTCCCAATACTCTAATGGTGTTCAATTCAACTGTTGATTTTTTACTCCATCATATCTGACCTCAAAACATTTGAGATAGTAAATTACTCTCTTTTCTTGGAAAAACTTTCTTCACTTGGCTTCAAGCTCACCATCCACTTGTACCTGTCTCTTACCTAACAGTCCCTTCCTTCTTATACTTCCTTGTGGTTGCTCCTCTTCTTAACATCTTAATATAAAAGTGCCCAGGGCTCTGTCCTCAAACTTCTCTTTTCTATCTAATCTCACTCCATTGGTGATCTTATTCAGTCTCTTGGCTTTATAAACCACTTATATAATGATGACCTTCAGAATCCAACTGCCTCTTACCACCTCCTCTGCCATCTCCAGGACCAGAGCCACTATCATCTTTTGTCTGAATTAGTGCAATAACCTCCCCTAAGGTCTCTTTTTGCTTCTTCTTCACTTTCTCTCCTCCTTCTACTCTTTTCTCAAAAAGTCATCATTACATTGATGTTACTCTGTGCACCCTATTTAAAATAACAAGACCTCTGTCACTCCCCCAGCACTCACTGTTACCCTTACCCATCTTTAGGCTTCTTCCTGGCAAGTTTTACCTTCTAACTAGTATATAATTTGCTTTAAAGATTATGTTTATTATCTGTGTCCTCTCTCAAAATATAATCTAGTAATGAGAACATTATTTTTAAACTATTTTTCTATCTACTGTTTCCAACATGACACATAGTAGGTTCTCAATAAATATTTTTGAATGAATAAATTTATGCAATTTATATTTTGCATGCCAAGGTATTATTTTCCTATTCATTAAAAATGTATAGTTTCAAAGTGTAGGGAGCGTCCAAAATATTTTAGAAAGCTGCTTATCTCATTCACTTATACCCACATACACATTTTATATATATATATATATTTATAATAAATTACACATACAATCAATTTATAGAATCATATAATATAAAATTATATAGTAATATAAAATATAAATTTCCATACATACAGAAGATATATGACATATTACTATGTTTACATATTATATAACAATATATAATAAATTACATATATTGTATTTATATAGAATATAACACAATCTATTATAATATATATAATGCATGAGATAAGCAGCTAGACAAAGTATTCTGGATGTATCTTATATTTTGATTCTATAAATTTTTAAACATTATAAGAAAGTATCTTTGCATATAAAAAATTTTATAATAAATTTACATTTATTTATTATATGTATAGGCATATCTTGGAGATACTATACCTTCAGTTCCAGGCCCCCTCAATAAAGTGAATATCACAATAAAGTGAGTCATAGGAAGTTTTTAGTTTCCCAGTGTATATAAAATTATGTCTACCCTATACTGTAGTCTATTGTATACATTAGCATTATGTCTTAAAAAAAGTACATACCTTAATTTAAAAATACTTTATTGATAAAAAAGCTAACCATCACTTGACCCTTCTGTGAATCATAATCTTTTTACTGGTGAAAGGTATGAAATATTTGGAGAATTACCAAAATGTGACACAGAGACAAAAAATGAGCAAATACTGTTGAAGAAACAGCACAGATTAATTTGCTTGACATAGGGTTGTTACAAGACTTCAGTTTGTAATAAACATAGTATCAGTGAAGCACAATAAAGCAAAGTGCAATAAAATGAGGTATGTCTGCCTGTAATTAAATTTCATAAATATATATGTAATAAGTTTACATATAAAATAAATTATATGTGTATAATAAGCATGTGTATATGTGTATATAAATATATATGTGTATATGTCTATCTATCTATCTATCTATCTATCTATCTATCTATCTATCTATGTCAGGATGGGCCAGAATTGCTTCACAAGAAAGTCACTCTCAGAATGTCAGTGGTTTCACACCACAAGAATTCTTTCTCCATCTTTCTATATGTACAACACGAGTCTGCAGAGAAGCTCATGCCACATAGTCACTGAGGCATCCAGGTCGATCTGCGTCTCTCCACAATGTCCCTTCTCATGAACAATTTGAAAGAAGGTTTTTCCCCAGTTAAACTCACCACTATTCTTTAGTACTTTATCTATTAGAACTTAACTTCACCTTAACCTTTCTTCTGAAACTGGTTTTTCAATAATCAGCAAAGTTTACAAAGTACAGTGGACTTTTCTCAGAAATGATTATCTCTTTGCAACTTCGATACTGCTTTTGATACTTCTTTCTTCTTGAAAGTCTTCCTCCAATTCTGTGACCCTGTAATATCCGGATTTATTTTCTACTCTGATCATTTTTGGTCTCCTTCTTTGTCTCATCTTTGGACTCCCTCAATATAAGCATTCTCCAAAAAGTTTTGTCCTTAAGACTTTTCTCCTTCCCTCTTTAGTAATTTCATTCCAGCCACTACATTTTTTGAAATTGTCCTATATGAGTTGCTGCCAGTGCATAAAGGCAAGAATATAGAGTATATTAAATAAGGTCTGGAAATAAAGAGGCAACATTTTCATTATTTAAAAATAATTTGATTGTGTACGTAGAAAATCCAAGTGACTTTGCAGATGAGCTTTTAAATTAAGATAGTACAGCAATATTGCTGGACCCAAAACCAATTTGCAAGAGTCAATAGGGTTTTATACACCTGCAGAAAACAGTTAAAAATATAATAAATACAATAATAAAGCAACCATATAATACAATATATCACAATAACAATAACAGAATATAATAGTCTTAAGGAAATCTAAGAGAAATGTGAAAGATCCTTAAATATTTTTAAAAAACAGAATAAATGTAGAGATATATTGTACTAGTGAATGAGAAGTGTATTACAAAAAATGATAATTATCCTCAAATTATTCTCTAAAAATTTCATTCTAAATCAAAATTCAACATGGTTCCTTATGGAACTTAAGCTGATTCTAAAGTCCACATGGAATTATTAAAGGCCAAGAACAGTCAAGATTATTTTGAAGAAGATAAAGAATGAAATAATACTTATCCTAGAATTAATTACAGCAATTTAAAGACCATGATATTGTTACAAAAATAGATAAGCTTACTAATAAGGGGAAGCAGAGAGCAGTGAAGCAGATGCATAAATAGATGGAAACTTAGCAAGTGACAGATACATATTGTATTGGGATAATTAAATATCTATATTTTTAAAATATACCTATCATGCTCATATTTAAATATAAACAAACTGTACCTGTAAATTTTTATTTCTTGGAGTGAAAAAATCTGAAACAAATGTGGTAAGATGTTAATAAATTTTTCAGCCCAAGTAGTAGGTGCCTACATAGCTATCATATACTGTCTATAAGTGTGTGTTTTTCTTTAATATAGGAATTTACTGAAATAGTTTAACTAAGGAATAACATAATGATGGATATATATGACCTTAAAAGATTATTTTGACAACTATTGGAGGATGGAGCTATTTAAAAGGAAGACTAAATTGAGAAACTAAGTAAAGCGACATTACAATAGTTTTAGGAAGAAAAAGGCCAATGAGATCTTGAAGTTGAAGCAGTGGTGATAGACAAGAGAAGTGTCTGGGGACAAATTTAGGAAATAAAATGTCAATTATTCAAATGCAGTGTATGGCGTGGATTTTGTATGAGGAGATGCTTAAGGGAGAGGGCAGGCTTAAAGACTACCCATAAGTTTTTAAGTTTGCTAACCAAATGGAATTTTGGTGCCAATAATCATGGAAGAGAATATAGAAGGAGGGAGAGGTAAGCAAGGTGTGAGGTTTGGGAAGGATTAATGATGAGTTCTGCATAGGATATAGTGAGTAAATGTACCTATACATTTGTTATATTATAAATGTAAATGTAGGGCATTACTTTAGATTATTTTGTAGCAATCTTTTCTAACCCATTCACTTCGAGCAAACAAATTATTAACTTATTAACTCCTGGCCTATTAGACAGTAAGGTGGACAAAGATATAAATACAAGGAAATAGAGATACCAACTGCTTGTCATGTCTCTAATCTCTTAGTCATTGATTCAAGGTAATACATTTTCACTCTGAGTTTCTCTTTGGCATCCATATGGTTAGGGTAGACTAGGTTTGAGAAACCAACAAGACTTAAGTAACAGTGTCAGGAGGGTAGGATGGAAGAAAGCAAGCAACCTCACTGCAATAAAGTTCCATCATTTCCTCTTCTGTCTGAATGATTGTGAAATCTGCTTAATCAGCCCGTTCTTACCTTCTCAGTGCCAGAAGCATCTATTCCACCATATATTTATAATTTACCAGAATATGATAAATTATAAATATATTATCATTTATGATAATCTTTTTGGCTTATGAGAAAAGGAGATCAGATGTCAGTCTATGCATAGAGAATTTTCAGAAGAATATTGTTATTGTGTCAAAATAGGGAAAAGTTAGAGTCATACAAAACATATTTTTAAATTAATTTTTATTGGAGTATAGTTGCTTTACAATGTTGTGTTAGTTTCTACTGTACAGCCAAATGAATAGCTATACATATACATATATACCCTCTTTATTGGATTTTCTTCCCATTTAGGTCATAAAACATATTTTGATTTATAATATACTGCTTTCAGAGACTATAATTGTGTACTGATCCACAAGTCTTATCAATAAAGAAGAAATTAAATAATTAATGTTAGTTAAATTGTATCCCATAAGCAAGGCAAAGAAATTGCACTGATAGGGCTTCCCTGGTGGCACAGTGGTTAAGAATCTGCCTGCCAGTGCAGTGGACACGAGTTCGGGCCCTGGTCCAGGAAGATCCCACATGCCGCGGAGCAACTGGGCCCGTGTGCCACAACTACTGAGCCTGCTCTCTGGAGCCTGCGGGCCACAGCTGCTGAAGCCCACATGCCTAGAGCCCGTGCTCCGCAACAAGAGAAGCCACTGCAATGAGAAGTCCATGTGCCGCAATGAGGAATAGCCCCCACTCGCTGCAACTAGAGGAAGCCCACGCACAGCAATGAAGACCCAACGCATACAAAAGTTAAAAAAAAAATTAAAAAACAAGAAATTGCACTGATAAATACTTTTACTTCTTAGAGTAGGTCTTAGAGGTGGTCCAATGGTTGAGACTCTGTGCTTCCTTTGCAGGGGGCATGGGTTTGATCTCTCGTCAGGGAACTAAGATCCTGTATGTTGCACAGTGCGGTTCCAAAATAAAATAAAGGTGCATTTTTTTAAAAAAATGAAAAATACACCTGTATTCCTGTGTTTAGGTATGTAGAAGTAAAAGCAGCCAACACCTGAAAGTGCTACAGGGGAAACAGTGTCCTCAGGGAAGAACTACATTTCAACTAATGTTATAAGGTGAAAGAAACATTAATAGAAGGAGTTAAAAGACATAAGGAATTTTGATGGAACCTTGATTTCCAGGTAACATTGTGCAAGGACTCCAGAAAATGTACAATGTACATACATATTTATGGAGCTTTTTTTTTTTTTTAGCAATTTGGGGATTGAAGTCTAGGGAATGAGAACTGACCTGGGAGTCCCAAGTGTCTTGTGGAGACAGACAAGAACAAGAATAAAGGGCCTCATGAGATAAGCAAAAATGATCCCAAATCAGATAAGAAGGGTGAAGTTGTGAATGTTGCAGAGGGTGGTGGTGAGGTCTCCCAATACACACGTTTCTAGGGGTCCCACCTGACTGCTACTGATCATTAGCATTCCACTTGAGACTGTGAACACAGTTTTGGGGTCTGCAGTTAAGCGGTCTTACTCCAAGTGCAGGGACTCCCTTTGATTTAGAGAAATATTTGAGTATATAATCTAATATTTCTGTATCATATATACAACTTCATAAGGCTGACTTTAACTGATATTGACTGCTAATACAACCACAACTGTGTTCAACAATTCTGACCTTTGATACATTTTTCCACTTTGAAAAGAATGCCTCCCTAAGTCAAGTTTTCTGCTTGACTATATGTAACTTGGTCCATTTTCAATTGTAGCAATTATTATTTTTATGGTCTAATTAAGAATAATCTGACCTACATGAATTTATCTAAGATTCCTGAGCTGATATAAGGGAAGAGGTAGCTTAACTAACTCAGCAAAACTGATTTCTGATTACGGGGAACCACGTGTCACCAAATAATGACTGAGAACCAGCAACAGTGGTGATCAAGGGCTATTCCAGGAATACAAGACTGTAATTATTCCACTGTTACTGAAAATCATGTTGTTTATCACTACTCCATACAACTGTCAATGATGAGTGAGTAACAGCCTCCTACATAAATATTCATGGAGACTTTTCCTAAGCATCTCAACTAAGGGAAGCATTATTTTCATTATACATCAAAACAAATAATTAAAAAAAAGGCAACAACTGTAAGAACAAAAAAAATAAATAATCAAACAATGGTGTTCTAAAATTTCTTTGTTACCAATAGGCCTAAAACATATTCAAGATTCTTGGTTTCGTTTATCTAACAAATATTTATTGAGCGCTTATTGTGTACTGCACACTATGCCAGCCTTTGTTAGTGAACAATGTATGCTCTTTTCTCAGAACTGACAACTTAGAGCCTATGAAAACATTCAGCCTGAAGGTATCTCAAAAGCCTCCTGTCAGCTTGCCAATCTTGGGCTTACCATTTAGGCTGTTTATCTTAGTTCAGCCTCAGATTTTCTGGCCACATCTGTACAGATATAGTAATTAGTTCATATCTGTAGGCCACATGAGAAAGGGACATGAATATTAATAGAGCCTTGATCTATAATTTCAGAAGGTTTCATTTTGGGATTTCTGAGCCTAGGGAAGCCATACCTGAAAAGAGAAGGCACAAGGTCAGAGGCACAACACACTGGGCTAGAAAATCCATCCATAAAAGAATGAGGGGACTCATGTATTTTGGAGGCAATCTTCTAATGCTGCTCAGAAAAGCATCCTCAGGACACTACTCTGTTTAAAACACTGTATTGATTTCCTCCTTGCCATTGGTTTAATTCCAGATTCCTTTATGTAACTCTGAAGCCTCTACTTATCTCATGGGCATCATTGATTTTGCCTCTGAGCCAGTTTTACAGTGTTCACTCTCCCTGAAATATTCTTCCTTATCTCCTCACTTGGATAATTGCTTCTCAGCTTCAGGTATTAATGGAGTCATTTCCTCTAGAAAATATTTCATGTTCCCCTCCCCAGCAGAGAATGGGTTAGACACCTTTCCTTCTGTGTTGCTAAAGAATTCTATATTCCTCTCACCCTAGTATCACGCGGCAATAATTGCCTTCTGATTTGTCTGTAATTTGGAGGTCCACATAATTTATTGTCCAAACCAGAACACTTATGAAAGAAAAAGAGGGATAAAATTACTACAATTTTATGTATTTCAAAATTAAGTATTTACTAGCTGGCAAATGGATATAAATCATGTATATATATATATATATATATATATATATATATATATATTTTCTTTTTTCTGGCTGTGCCGCATGGCATGTAAGATCTTAGCTCCCCCACCAGGGATCGAACTCATGCCCCCTGCAGTGGAAGTGTGGAGTCCTAACCACTGGACTGCCAAGGAAGTCCCCTAAAAATATTTTTTAAATAAAATAATTTCTTTAAAAAAGCAGCATATTTGTACTTATTAAAGCAAAAAAGAACCTTTGTATTAATTATCTGAACATTAAAGTAGTATAAGCAGAATGATTATTCTTGTTATATATTCACATATTTTAAACAACTTCTTAGTTGTATGTATAATACTGTGGCATGTTATTTCACTTGTGGAGAATGTAGCTTTGAAATATAGTTGTATTGTTTTCATTTTTTTCATAAAGTTGCCTGCAATATTCAAAGTTGTGTTTTATGTTAATAAATTTGAAATTGTTGAAATCTTTAATTGGCCTGTCTCTATAAAACTTGGTACTTTTAGTTGAGAAAATACTCTCCTTACAGGTACCAAAGTACCTCATAACCTCAAGAAATGTTTGCCAAATACAGCATATTCTCAATTTAAATGTTTCCTTTGATATTGAAATGTGTAAATATTTTAGTCCAAATGTTTTTAAAGGTTCTATCTTTTTGCTTCCATCCAGTGTACTTTTCTTCAATAGATGTTTTTATTAGATAAAAGTCATCACAGAAGTTTCTCAATTTATGATTATTCAGATTATGTAAAATCCATTCTCAATTTCGTGTACATATTATAAGTTTATCCAATTAAAAATAGGAGTTTTATTAAGGTACTTCTTGCAAGTTGAAATATTCAGAAGTGCAATAATACAATTTCAAAATTAAATATTTCCCATTGAGCTTTCGTTGTTTAGTTGGTTCATTTCCTACTTAACTTCTATAGGGATCAATTTCAAAGCCTTTTTTTGCAAGCTTTGATTTCAAGAATTGCAAACTGGCAAAACTTCACAAGCTAAAGATTTTGGCATCACAATCATTAAATACTTTTAGGCTGAGTTACATAATCTTTCTTCTAATGTTCAAACAGGTCTAAATCTGATTGACAGTGGCCAACAATGAGATCAACTATGTAGCCTCCATGCTTAAAAATATAGTTGTTTTTCAGGGACTTCCCTGGTAGTCCAGTGGCAAAGAATCTGCCTTCCAATGAAGGAGAAGCAAGTTTGATCCCTGGTCGGGGAGCTAACATCCCACATGTTGGGGGGCAGCTAAGTCCACACCACAACTACTGAGCCTGCGTGCCACAAACTACAGAGCCCATGTGCTCTGGAGCCCACACAGCACAACTAGACAGAAACCCACGCACCGCAATGAAGAGCCCGCGAGCCGCAATTAAAGATCTCACACACTGCAACTAAGACCCAATGCAGCCAAAAATAAATAAATAAATATTATATGTATATATATATATATATATATATACATATATATATATTTGTTTTGAAAAACCAGCCTCATTTTAAAAAAATGCTATAGTTTACTTGCTCTGACAACTATAGTTTCTATTTTAATTGGTAGGATATTAATTATGAATAATATATGTGATGCCACCAATTCCATGTACATTTCCACTTAAAAAGTTTCTTAACTTAGTAAGATCATTCTTTTTGTCATTGAGGCTTTGTTTCACCAAACTTTGCATGCATACTGCCACTGCAAAAATTTTTTTTCAATGTTGAGCTTTTAAACTCATTATCATTTACATTATCATTCACAATAATGACAGATGTTCAACAAAATAAATTTTGAAAAACTAAAAATAGAATTACCATATGATTCAACAATTACACTCCTTGGTACATATCCAAAAAAAACCCAAAACACTAATTTGAAAAGATACATGGACCCCAATGTTCATAGCAGCATTAATTACAATTGCCAAAATATGGAAGCAACCTAAGTGTCCATCAACAGATGAACGGTTAAAGAAGATGTGGCATATATATACAATGGAATATTACTCAGCCACAAGAACAAACCATAAAAAAGAATGAAATTTTTGCCATTTGCAGCAATACGGATGGACGAGGAGGACATTATGCTAAGTGAAATAAGTCAGACAGTGAAAGACAGACATGTATGATAATATTTATATGTGGAATCCAAAAAATACAACAAACTAGTTAATACAACAAAAAAGAAGCAGACTCACAGATATAGAGAACAAACTAGTGGTTACCAGTGGGAGGGGGGAGAGGAGCATTATATGGGTGGGGGAGTGAGAGATACAAGTTATTGGGTGTAAGATAGTTCAAGGATGTACTGTACAACATGGGGAATATAGCCAATATGTTGTAATAACTGTAAGTAGAAAGTAACCTTTAAAAATTGTATAAAAGTTTTTTAAATAAAAAAATATTTCAATAAATTTTATCTGACAAATAACATAATTAATCTGAGAGAGGGATGATCTATTCGATATGTATGTGGCAAGTATAATTTCTGTGTTTCATAGAAAGTAAAATATTACATCTGAATATAAATGCATTCCAACATTAAAATATGATATGCTTAAAAATGTTATAAAAAAGATTTACTCTGAGTCCATGACTTAGGTGAAAACTCAATCTATTATTGAATTCCATTAATTCAGCTGATTTGCTATTTGAAACATCCAATGATAGTGGTATTATTTAACTGCTTGTTCATCTGCTAATGGAACTTACATATAAATAGCTACTGTTAGGCTTCCCTGGTGGCGCAGTGGTTGAGAATCCGCCTGCCGATGCAGGGGACACGGGTTCGTGCCTAGGTCCGGGAAGATCCCACATGCCGCGGAGTGGCTAGGCCCGTGAGCCATGGCCGCTGAGCCTGCACGTCCGGAGCCTGTGCTCCGCAACGGGAGAGGCCACAACAGTGAGAGGCCCGCGTACCGCAAAACAAAAAACAACAAAAAAAACACCACAAATTTAGTATTGCAAAACAACCTCCACTTATCATCTCTCAATTCCATAATCAGAAGTCCAAGCATGGCTCACCTGGGTTCTCTGGACAAAGTCTTGCATGGCTGGAATCGAGGTGTCATGGGGTAGAACCCGAGGGTTTTTTTTTAAGCACATTCCAATTGTTGGCCGAATTCAGTTCCTTGCAGTTATAGGACTAAGGCCCTGAGACCCTAAAAGTCACTGCTTTCTATAGCAGTTCACAAAATGGCTGTTTTCTATCTTCCTCAAAGCTATCAAGAGAGCATATCCCTATTTATATTGGCAAACTCTAGACCCCTTCTTAAGAGCTTACATGAGTAGATCAAAATCCCCTTAGATTATCTCCCTTCTGATTAATTCAATTGGGTACTTCAATTAAATTTACAAAAATCCCTTTTGCTTATTATAAAACATACTAATGAGAGTTATATCACATCTTGTCCACAGGCTTCACCCACACTCAAGATGAAGGGATTATACATAATGTATAAAATATGCAGGGAGTCATAGACTGATTATTTGTACCACTCAAAAATTCATACATTGAGCCCTAATTCCCAATGTAATAGTATTTGGAAATGAGTCTTTTGGGTTTATCAGTAGGGCCTGCATGATGGGATTAGTGCCTTTATAAGAAGAGACCTCAGAGAGCTTTCTCTCTCTCTCTCCAAGTGCTCATGCTTGGAGAGAGATGCAAATGTGTGTTGTTTAAGCCCAGTCCATGGTATTTGTTATGCAACCCAAGCAGACAAATACAGGTGGGAATCTTGGGGGCCATCTTAGAATTCTGGCTACTGCAGCCATATAGAAGAACTTGTATGACTGTGCATCTTTGGGTTTTAGGAGGTAAAGAGGTCAGTCTACTGTGTGCTCTCATGTACTGGCTCTTAGATACAGGAATAATCTAGTAACTAAATGTGTTCCATAAGAGATTAACACAGAAATCACTGACCAACAGTTCAACTTGACAATAACAAGCTGTGGTAATTCTCTGTGCTGAATATGGTTGTAGAGTTGTAAGATGGCAGACAAGAGAGATTTAAGGAAATTTAGAGATTAAAGTTCTCAGCCTTGTCATATCTGCCCCAATATTTTCATCCTGTATCTTGGAATCCAGTTCCTTCCCCAGCAGTGCCTTTCTCATCCCTTGAGACCTAATGAATTGAGCATCTCATTGGCACTACAATTGCAACTTTTAAAAGCCAGTCCCAGACTTCCCTGCTGGTCCAGTGGCTAAGACTCCATGTTCCCAATGCAGGCAGCAGGAATTTGATCCATGGTCAGGGGAGATCCTGCGTTTCTTGGGCAAAAAAAAAAAAAAAAAGAATTCAGTCCCAGTATTGGTCCTCAGCTTATCTGCTCTGGCCCTTTAGGAGATGAGAGATTTGTTCTAAGTTGCCATCAAAGCTTTATCATTTTCCACTCATATTCTGAGTGAGACTTTTACAACCTTCATTTCCTCTTTTTTTTGGTGTAAGCTTTGCAGAGCATTTATAAGATGCCACATATATACACTATTAATAATCATTACTGTTTCTTTAACAACTAAATTATTCAGCTATTTGATCTCTCAATGGCTTATCTTCCATACTCATCATCACCTGTGGCCACCAGGGGTAATTTGAATATCTATGATGGTAGCAAATGACATAGGTTACCATTCTCCCCTCTCCTAGCAAGAAGGTGATCCACACACACCTCAAACATGTGAGCAACCAACCCAGAATCTTACTTTGAGGGTGTGCTTCCTAGAGTTATACCTGCTACCAATTACTTTATTAGTAAGAGATCTCAAAATATATGGTTCCTTTGGTTTTGAGCATCATTTCATAAATTATCTTTTGTACAGAATTATGGGATTTAGTGAATATACCAAAGAAGTGTGCAGAACTCCAGGGCCAATAAAAATTGACATCAGTTACTAACAATAAACTCAATGTCCAAGGGGAATGAACAGTTATTAGAACCCAAAGAGAGGGCTGTATAAAACAAATTGCCTGATGTGAATATGAACAAAGCCAGAATAAAATATAACCCAATATCACTTTCCTTCCACCTTTCTAACTCCTGCCAGAACCTCTCATTGGCCAAAATAATCTAAAAGCCATAAGATAAAGATGGTCTAAAAGTTCAAGTATATAGTCCAATTGGGGCAGCCTCCAAAAGCACACAACAGGATGAGCAAAGATACAAAGTTGTATCTTGAGGGCAACATAGAAGAAATCCAACTCACCACCCAATGATTCAAAGCATTTGCTTGTTAAGTATAGAGATGTGTAAAGTTAGGGATACTTCATACTAATACTATCTAAGGAGGAAAAAACTGTTTTGCTTTAACCAAATCTCCAGAAAATCCTTTACATTTAATTTTAGTATATGTTATAGGTAAAGTCTAAAGGAAAATTTGAAATAATCTAAGTAAGTGTCAAAATGCAATAATTTAACACAAAAATTTAAGCATATCTAAACCATGCATATGACATAATAATTGAAAGTTAAAAATATGTTTCAAATTTCTATCAGTTTCTTCATTATAAAACTAATATTAACTGTAATATTAAACTAATAAAATTTAATAAAAAGTTGAAGCTAGGACAAAAGGAGAAAAATATGTACTCTACTACAAACATAATTAAATTTTGGTATATACTCTTTTTTTTGAAAATTTGAATTTTATTTTATTTTTTTAAACAGCAGGTGATTTAGTTATCCATTTTATACATATTATTGTATATATGTCAATCACAATCTCCCAATTCATCACACCACCACTCTCTCCTGGCCACTTTCTCCCCTTGGTGTCCATATGTTTGCTCTCTACATCTGTGTCTCAATTTCTGCCCCGGAAATAGGTTCATCTGAACCATTTTTCTAGGTTCCACATACATGCATTAATATATGATATTTTTCTCTTTCTGACTTACTTCACTCTGTATGACAGTCTCTAGATCCATCTACATCTCTACAAATGACCCAATTTTGTTCCTTTTTGTGGCTGAGTAATATTCCATTGTATATATGTACCACATCTTCCTTATCCATTCGTCTGTCGATGGGCATTTAGGCTGCTTCCATGTCCTGGCTATTGTAAACAGTGCTGCAATGAATATTGGGGTGCATATGTCTTTTTGAATTATGGTTTTCTCTGGGTATAGGCCCAGTAGTGGGATTGCTGGGTCATATGGTATTTCTATTTTTAGTTTTTTAAGGAACCTCCATACTGTTCTCCATAGTGGCTGTATAAATTTACATTTCCACCAACAGTGCAAGAGGTTTCCCTCTTCTCCACACCCTCTCCAGCAATTCTTGTTTGTAGATTTTCTGATGGTGCCCATTCTAACTGGTATGGAGTGATACCTCATTGTAGTTTTGATTTGCATTGCTCTAATAATTAGTGATGTTGAGCAGCTTTTCATGTGCTTCTTGGCCATCTGTATATCTTCCTTGGAGAAATGTCTACTTAGGTCTTCTGCCCATTTTTGCATTAAGTTGTTATTTTTTTTAATATTGAGCTGCATGAGCTGTTTATATATTTTGAAGATTAATCCTTTGTCAGCTGATTCATTTGAAAATATTTTCTCCCATTCTGAGGGTTGTCTTTCATCTTGTTGGTAGTTTCCTTTGCTGTGCAAAGGCTTTTAAGTTTCATTAGGTACATTTTGTTTATTTTTGTTTTTATTCCCATTACTGTAGGAGGTGGATCAAAAAAGATCTTGCTGTGATTTATGTCAAAGAGTGTTCTTCCTCTGTTTTCCTCTAAGAGTTTTATAGTGTCCAGTCTTACATTTAGATCTCCAATCCATTTTGAGTTTATTTTTGTGTATGGTGTTAAGGAGTGTTCTAATTTCATTATTTTACATGTAGCTGTCCAGTTTTCCCAGCACCACTTATTGAAGAGGCTGTCTTTTCTCCATTGTATATCCTTGCCTCCTTTGTCATAGATTAGTTGACCATAGGTGCATGGGTTTATCTCTGGGCTTTTTATCCTGTTCTATTGATCTATATTTCTGTTTTTGTGCCAGTATCATATTGGCTTGATTACTGTAGCTTTGTAATATAGTCTGAAGTCAGGGAGCCTGATTCCTCCAGCTCAGTCTTTCTTTCTCAAGATTTCTTTGGCTATTCGGGGTCTTTTCTGTCTCTACACAAATTTTAGGATTTTTTGTTCTCATTCTGTAAAAAATGTCATTGGTAATTTGATAGGGATTGCATTGAATCTGTAGATTGCTTTGGGTAGTATAGTCATTTTCACATTATTGATTCTTCCAGTCCAAGAACATGGTATATCTCTCCATTTGTTTGTATCTTTAATTTCTTGCATAAGTGTCTTATAGTTTTCTGCAAACAGGTCTTTTGTCTCCCTAGGTAGATTTATTCCTAGGTATTTTATTCATTTTGTTGCAATGGTAAATGGGAGTGTTTCCTTAATTTCTCTTTTGGATTTTTCATCATTAGTGTATAGGAATGCAAGAGATTTCTGTGCATTAATTTTGTATCCTGCAAGTTTACCAAATTCATTTGTTAGCTCTAGTAATTTTCTGGTAGCATCTTTAGGATTCTCTAAGTATAGTATCATGTCGTCTGCAAACAGTGACAGTTTTACTTCTTTTTTCCAGTCTGTATTCTTTTTATTTCTTTTTCTTCTCTGATTGCCATGGCCAGGACTTCCAAAACTGTGTTGAAAAATAGTGGTGAGAGTGGACATCCTTGTTTTGTTCCTGATCTTAGAGGATATGCTTTCAGTTTTTTGCCATTGAGAATGATGTTTGCTGTTGCTTTCTCACATATGGCCTTTATTATGTTGAGGTAGGTTCCCTCTATACCCGCTTTCTAGAGAGTTTTTAGTATAAATGGGTGTTGAATTTTGTCAAAAGGTTTTTCTCTGTCTATTGAGATGATCACATGGTTTTTCTTCTTCAATTTGTTAATATGGTGTATTACATTGATTGATATACATATATTGAAGAATCCTTGCATCTCTAGGATGAATACCACTTGATCATGGTGCATGGTCCTTTTAATGGGTTGTTGGATTCTGTTTGCTAGTGTTTTTTGAGGTTTTTTGCACCTCTATTCAACAGTAATATTGGTCTGTAATTTTCTTTTTTTTTTTTTGTAGTATCTTTGTTTGGTTTTGGTATCAAGGTAATTATGGCCTCATAGAATGAGTTTGGGAGTGTTCCTTCCTCTGCAATTTTTTGGAACAGTTTGAGAAAGATGGGTGTTAGCTCTTCTCTAAATGTTTGATAGAATTCACCTGTGAAGCCATCTGGTCATGGACTTTTGTTTGTTGGAAGATTTTTAATCACAGTCTCAATTTCATTACTTGTGATTGGTCTGTTCATATTTTCTGTTTCTTCCTGGTTCAGTCTCGGAAGGTTATACCTTTCTAAGAATTTGTCCATTTCTTCCACATTGTCCATTTTATTGGCACAGAGCTGCTTGTAGTAGTCTCTTAGGATGCTTTGTATTTCTGCAGTGTCTGTTGTAACTTCTCCTTTCCATTTCTAATTTTTTTTTTTTTTTTGCGGTACACAGGCCTCTCACTGTTGTGGCCTCTCCCATTGTGGAGCACAGTCTCCGGACGTGCAGGCTCAGTGGCCATGGCTCACAAGCCTAGCCACTCCACGGCATGTGGGATCTTCCAGGACCGGGGCATGAACCCGTGTCCCCTGCATTGGCAGGAAGACTCTCAACAACTGCACCACCAGGGAAGCCCTCATTTCTAATTTTATTGATTTGAGTCCTCTCCCTCTTTTTCTTGATGAGTTTGGCTAATGATTTATCAATTTTGTATATCTTCTCAGATAACAAGCTTTTAGTTTTATTGATCTTTGCTATTGTTTTCTTTGTTTCTATTTCATTTATTTCTGCTCTGATCTTTATGATTTCTTTCCTTCTTCTAACTTTGGGTTTTGTTTGTTCTTCTTTCTCTACTTCCTTTAGGTGTAATTTTAGATTGTTTATTTGAGATGATTCTTGTTTCCTGAGCTAGGATTGTATTGCTATAAACTTCCTTCTTAGAACTGCTTTTGCTGCATCCCATAGGTTTTAGATCATCGTGTTTTCATTGTCATTTGTCTCTAAGTATTTTTTGATTTCCTCTTTGATTTCTTCAGTGATCTCTTGGTTATTTAGTAATGTATTGTTTAGCCTTCATGTGTTTGTGTTTTTTACGTTTCATTCCCTGTAATTCATTTCTAATCTCATAGTGTTGTGGTCAGAAAAGATGCTTGACATGATTTCAATTTTCTTAAATTTACTGAGGCTTCATTTGTGACCCAAGATGTGATCTATCCTGGAGAATGTTCCATGTGCACTTGAGAAGAAAGTGTAATCTGCTGTTTTTGGATGGAATGTCCTATAAATATCAATTAAATCTATTGGATCTATTGTGTCATTTAAAGCTTCTGTTTCCTTATTCATTTTCTGTTTGGATGATCTGTCCATTGGTGTAAGTGAGGTGTTAACGTCCCCCACTATTATTGTGTTACTGTCAATTTCCCCTTTTATAGCTGTGAGCAGTTGCCTTATGTATTGAGGTGTTCCTATGTTGGGTACATATATATTTATAATTGTTATATCTTCTTCTGGGATTGATCCCTTGATTATTGATCCCTTCCTTGTCTCTTGTAACATTCTTTGTTTTAAAGTCTATTTTATCTGATATGAGTGGTGGTACTCCAGCTTTCTTTTGATTTCCATTTGCAAGGAATATATTTTTCCATCCCCTCACTTTCAGTCTGTATGTGTCCCTAGGTCTGAAGTGGGTCTCCTGTAGACAGCATCTATATGGGTCTTGTTTTTGTATCCATTCAGCAAGCCTGTGTCTTTTGGTTGGAGCATTTAATCCATTCAAGTTTAAGGTAATTATCGATATGGATGTTCCTATTACCATTTTCTTAATTGTTATGGGTTTGTTTTTGTAGGTCCTTTTCTTCTCTTGTGTTTCCCACTTAGAGAAGTTCCTTTAGCATTTGTTGTAGAGCTGGTTTGGTGGTGCTGAATTCTCTTAGCTTTTGCCTGTCTGTAAAGCTTTTGATTTCTCCATCAAATCTGAATGACATCCTTGCCAGGTAGAGTAATCTTGGTTGTAGGTTCTTCCCTTTCATCACTTTAAATATGTCCTGCCACTCCCTTGGGGCTTATAGAGTTTCTGCCAAGAAATCTGCTGTTATCCTTATGGGAGTTCCCATGTATGTTATTTGCCATTTTTCCCTTGTTGCTTTCAATAATTTTTCTTTGTCTTTAATTTTTGCCAGTTTGATTACTATGTGTCTCAGAGTGTTTCTCCTTGGGTTTGTCCTGTATGGGACTCTCTGAACTTCCTGGACATGGGTAGCTATTTCCTTTCCCATGATAGGGAAGTTTTCTACTATAATCTCTTCAAATATTTTCTCGGGTCCTTTCTCTCTCTCTTCTCCTTCTGGGACCCCTATAATGCGAATGTTGTTGCATTTAATGTTGTCCCAGAGGTCTCGTAGGCTGTCTTCATTTCTTTTCATTCTTTTTTCTTTATTCTGTTCCATTGCAGTGAATTCCACCATTCTGTCTTCCAGGTCACTTATCTGTTCTTCTGCCTCAGTTATTCTGCTATTGATTCCTTCTAGTGTAGTTTTCATTTCAGTTATTGTATTGTTCATCTCTGTTTGTTTGTTCTTTAAATTTTCTAGGTCTTTTTTAAACATTTCTTGCATCTTCTCGATCTCTGTCTCCATACTTTTTCCGAGCTCCTGGATCATCTTCACTATCATTATTCTGAATTCTTTTTCTGGAAGGTTGCCCATCTCCACTTCATTTAGTTGTTTTTCTGGGGTTTTATCTTGTTCCTTCATCTGGTACATAGCCCTCTGCCTTTTCATCTTGTTTATCTTTCTGTGAATGTGGTTTTTGTTCCACAGACTGCAGGAGTGTAGCTCTTCTTGCTTCTGCTGTCTGTCCTCTGGTGGATGAGGCTATCTAAGAGGCTTGTGCAAGTTTCCTGATAGGAGGGGCTTGTTGTGGGTAGAGCTGGCTGTTTCTCTGGTGGGCAGAACTCAGTAAAACTTTAATCTGCTTGTCTGCTGATGGGTGGGGCTGCATTCCCTCCCTGTTGGTTTTTGGTCCCAGCTGACCCAACACTGGATCCTACCCAGTCTCTTTGGTGGGGTTAATGGTGGACTCTGGGAGGGCTCACGCCAAGGAGTTCTTCCCAGAACTTCTGCTGCCAGTGTCCTTGTCCTCACGGTGTGACACAGTCACGCCCCACCTCTGCAGGAGACCCTCCAACACTAGCAGATAGGTCTGTTTCAGTCTCCCCTGGGGTCACTGCTCCTTCCCCTGGGTCCTGATGCACACACTACTTTGTGTGTGCCTTCCAAGAGTGGAGTCTCTGTTTCCCATAGTCCTGTCGAAGTCCTGCAATCAAATCCTGCTAACCTTCAAAGTCTGATTCTCTACGAATTCCTCCTCCCGTTGCCTTACCCACAGGTTGGGAAACTTGATGTGGGGCTCAGAACCTTCACTCCCGTGGGTGCAGTTCTGTGGTATAAGTGTTCTCCAGTTTGTGAGTCACCTACCCAGCAGTTATGGGATTTGATTTTACTGTGATAATGCCCCTCCTACTGTCTCATTGTGGGTTCTCCTTTGTCTTTGGATGTGGGGTATCTCTTTTCATGAGTTCCAGTGTCTTCCTGTTGATGATTGTTCAGCAGTTAGTTGTGATTCTGATGCCCTTTCAAGAGTGAGTTAGAGCACATCCTTCTACTCTGCCATCTTGAACAAAATCCCCTGGTATATACTCTTATAGCCTTTTCCTTTTTTTCTATGCATAAATTTATTTTTTATTGTAACCAGTATTATATGCTTCTGTAACTTTGGATGACTGTGAGGAAAACTTGAGTGGGCATGGAAAGTTAATTTCAAAGTTAATTTCAACTGCCTAGAGGGCTAATTGTACATGAAATTCACATGACTACTTATGTGTCTATGGTTATGTGTCTATGGTTATATGTGCTTCATGTTATGTTGTACTTGTGAGAATTATCACAGTTAAAATGATAAGTATTACCTATAACATGAAAGTGCTTTTGGCACAAGAGCATAGCCTCAGATTATTTTTTAAAGGATACACTGTTGCCAAACCCTGAGGTTCTGAAACTACAGCTGCTCCAATAAATATATCCCAGGTCTGCCAGGGATCTCCATTGACCTAGCTTTCTATTCTCTCTTTCATGTTGTGACAGAACCAGCCACAGTCTAAAATTACATCAGTCCTTGTGTTAAGCTCCAGTCAGCAGCCCAGATAAACCATTCTCTTGGCTGTAGGTGAATTTCTCTTTGGAGTCTTTGACTCCTTTGTTTCAAGGGACCTGATCCAGACCACCTTAATCTATCAGACATATTTTTCTAGAAGAAAAGGTTAGGTTTGTATTTCTTTCCTCCCAAGAGGTACCTGTGTAAATTGGTTCACTTCCTCCCACAAGAACTGCTCCTTGTACCAGGTGGTACTGCCATCTTTTGAGGCCACAGAATGTCCTGTTTCAACCTGCTGGAGCAATGAGTGCCAGGGTGGCTTACAATTTCATGAATAAAGAAAACTGTTCAAGTGATTAAATTAAAATAATCAAAAATCAGCCTTCAGATTAGTCACAGCTCTCTCTCCACACACAGAAGATATGGACAGAATGTCTTAAATTCTGCCTTTTAATTCACCTACCTCATACACAAATATAATTGTATTTAGTCTACTTTGTATCCTCCTTTGTTTCATTTAACATTATATTCTAACTTTTTCAATGTTTTTACAAATTAAAGTAATAAATTTAGATGGGTACATAATATATAAAATACTTTTAACTTACATCTAACATAATATCTAACAGATGTAAAAATGTTGGTATAGTAATTCTACTATTGATATTCAAAGTGACCATGCCATGTTCTCTTGAATTAAATACATTAATATGTGGAGATCTAGGGTAACTTCTTTAAGAAATAAAAGGAAAATTACTTTAAATGTTTTATCCAAGTATAGTTGATGTACATCATATAAGTTACAGGTGTACAATATGGTGATTCACAATTTTTAAAGGTTATACTCCATTTATAGTTATTTTAAAATATTGGCTATATTCCCCGTGTTGTACAGTATATGCTTGTAGCTTATTTTGTACATAACCATTTGTGCTATTAAGAAGTTAAAGGAAAATTTTTATAACAGAAGAGACGGTGATGACTTATGGGACACATATAGCCCACTTTTCAATAATGTTGATGATTTCTGATGTGACAAGTGATTGATTTTTTAAGGTGTTGGTTAGGCTATAGTTCCTGCTTATTCAATTAAATACTAATTTAGGTGTTGCCATGAAGGTATTTTGTAGATATAAGTAAACCCCATAATCAGTTGACTTTAATAAGGGAGATTATTAATAAGTAATTTGGCTGTGCCTGATTCAACCAATTGAAAGGCCTTAAGAACAAGTCTGAGGCTTCTCTGAGGCAGAAGAAAATTTAACCTGTGGCCAGAAACTGTCACCCATACTCGAGTATTCCAGCCTGCCTTTCCTGATGACCTGCTCTAATGATTTTAGACTAGCCTAGCCAGTCTCCCTGATCATGTAAATCAATTCCTTGTAAAAAATATCATATGTATCTCCTACTGGTTCTGTTTCTTTGGATTAACCTGATCATCTAAATTGAAACATATTTTGGTATCAGAAGTTGTTCTAGAGGAACACAAATATTAAGATAATTTTTCTGAACAGTTTCTGGGGTTTCTGGAATTGGTTCTGTCATCTGATTAGATTTTAAAAAAATTTATCAGTGATAAAAAAGACATGAGAAATCCATTGCATGATATGCAAAAGAGATATGGAAAATAACACCATTGGATAGTTCTAATCAAATATATATATAGGGGGAGGTTATGAGTCATCCAGATATATTTGTCACCTTAGAACATTTCAGTCAAATTGAGGAGTATAATGGCAATGGCCAGTTGCTCTTAACTGTGCTGGAGAAAGTAGGGAAAAAAAGAGAATTAGCTCAGGGCTTCAAATTCCCAGCTCAAGTTCTGCATAAGTGACTCAAAATCCTCTTTATATGAAAATCAACCTCTATCTTCTATAGTTACAGAGCTGAGATGTCTGAAAATTAAGCCCAGAGTCTCAACCCATAAGTGGCTGAATTACAGCACAGCTGGAATTTCCAACCTCATAGTGTGTCTGCTGTTAAAATAGGGCAAACATTGGAAAGAAATATGATTCTGAAAATTGGAATAAGGATAGATAGATAGATTCCAGTGAAGCTGGGGACATTGAACCCTTGAATTTTGTCATGTTTTCTTTGCTAGTAGAAACTGCCATCCCACCCCTGCCTAAGGGAGTTAGCCCTGTTTTACCTGAAGAACTTTGTACTTGTCTTGCAAGGCACTGCTCATTCTCCTTAGTACCTAGCTCCATCACCCCTTTCTGCTTCCAGATCTACATCCCCTCTCTGCTTCTAGATCTATTAACTAGAAGTCCCAGCAGACCCCAAAGAGTAAAGTACAAAAGTGTGACCCACAGCAGAACTGCATAATTTTTCTAACTTGTATATGCGGAAATCTGGGGGTATATTTATAGAAATGGATCTTTAGAGTGTGGGTCATGGCAGAAAGAATATAAGGTTGGATCAGACTGAATTTATTGATATGTGATCACTAAGATTGATGGGCTAGAATGGGATCTAATAGCTTGTTTGTTTGGTTCATTGGTTGAAACATGGGTCCAAAAGAGGTCTATACTACATTAAATTGAAATGTCAGGACTGACTTAATATACTATAGATGAAAGTATCCAGAGTCTTAGGGAAGTTGGAATACTCAAATGACTTTATCATGTTAAGACCTGATCACCCAATTAGAAGGGTCCAGAGGAAATCTTTTACAACCACTGTAAGAAATAAATTTGTGAGGGGAACTCCAACATCCTTGAGAGATCTGTATTTACTCTTCTTTGTAAGTAGGAATTACAAAGGAAACTGCTAACCATTGTTACTGTAATAGACAGCAGATTCTAAGCAGTAAGTAGAATAAGCTAACTCACAGAGATGTATGGCATTAGTTAGTAAGTCATGGTGCCCACAGGGGAAAAAAAATAGAAGGGCTATTAAACTTTAGTGAACAGAACTCTAACTTGAATCACCAAATCAGGTTACTGAGGTATGGCACCTCAATCAATTCCCAGACTGAGATAGTCTATTGTCCCAGAACCCTTTTCTGTTCTTTGCTTTCTTTACATCCTTACTGGAGTATAATTCCCTTACAATGTTGTGTTAGTTTCTGCTGTACAACAAAGTGAATCAGCTATATGTATATGTATAAATATATCCCCATATCCCTTCCCTTTTGCGCCTCCCTCCCACCCTCTCTATCTTAACCCTCTAGATCTTCACGAAGCATCAAGTTTATCTCCCTGTGCTACGCAGAAGCTTCCCACTAGCCATCCATTTGGTAGTGTATATATGTCAATGCTACTTTCTCACTTCGTCCAAGCTTCCCCTTCTCCTGCTGCATCCTCAAGTCCGATCTCTACCTCTGCATCTTTATTCTTGCCCTGCCACTAGGTTTATCACTACCGTTTTGCTTTGTTTTTTTTGTATTCCATATACGTGTGTCAGCATACAATATATGCTTTTCTCTTTCTGACTTACTTCACTCTGTATGACAGACTCTAGGTCCATCCACCTCACTACAAATAACTCAATTTCATTTCTTTATATGGCTGAGTAATATTCCATTGTATATATGTGCCACATCTTCTTTATCCATTCATCTATCAATAGACACTTAGGTTGTTTCCATGCCCTGGTTAATGTAAATAGTGCTGCAATGAACATTGTGGTACATACTTATTTTTGAATTATGGTTTTCTCAGGGTATATGCCTAGTAGTGGGACTGCCGGGTCATATGGTAGTTCTATTTTTAGTTTTTTTTTTTTAACATCTTTATTGGAGTATAATTGCTTTACAATGATGTGTTAGTTTCTGCTTTATAACAAAGTGAATCAGTTATACATATACATAAGTTCCCATATCTCTTCCCTCTTGCATCTCCCTCTCTCCCACCCTCCCAATCCCACCCCTCTAGGTGGTCACAAACCACAGATCTGACCTTCCTGTGCTATGCAGCTGCTTCCCACTAGCTATCTATTTTACGTTTGGGAGTGTATATATGTCCATGGCACTCTCTCACTTAGTCACAGCTTACCCTTCCCCCTCCCCATATTCTCAAGTCCATTCTCTAGTAGGTCTGTGTCCTTATTCTGGTCTAACCCCTAAGTTCTTCATGACCTTTTTTTTTTTCTTCTTAGATTCCATATATAGTGTTAGCATATGGTATTTGTTTTTCTCTTTCTGACTTACTTCACTCTGTATGACAGACTCTAGGTCCCTCCAGTTCACTACAAATAACTCAATTTCATTTCTTTTTATGGCTGAGTAATATTCCTTTGTATATATGTGCCACATCTTCTTTATCCATTCATCTGTCGATGGACACTTAGGTTGCTTCCGTGTCCTGGCTATTGTACATAGAGCTGCAATGATAATTTGGTACATGACTCTTTTTGAATTATGGTTTACTCAGAGTATATGCCCAGTAGTGGGATTGCTGGGTCGTATGGTAGTTCTATTTGTAGTTTTTTAAGGAACCTCCATTCTGTTCTCCATACTGGCTGTACCAATTTACATTCCCACCAACAGCAAGAGTGTTCCCTTTTCTCCACACCCTCTCCAGCATTTATTGTTTCTAGATTTTTTGATGATGGCCATTCTGACCGGTGTGAGATGATATCTCACTGTAGTTTTGATTTGCATTTCTCTAATGATTAATGATGTTGAGCATTCTTTCATGTGTTTGTTGGCAATCTGTATATCTTCTTTGCAGAAATGTCTATTTAGATCTTCTGCCCATTATTGGATTGGGTTTTTTGGTTTTTTGTTATTGAGATGCATGAACTGCTTGTAAATCTTGGAGATTAATCCTTTGTCAGTTTCTTCATTTGCAAATATTTTCTCCCATTCTGAGGGTTGTCTTTTGGTCTTGTTTATGGTTTCCTTTGCTGTGCAAAAGTTTTTAAGTTTCATTAGGTCCCATTTGTTTATTTTTGTTTTTCCATTTCTCTAGGAGGTGGGTCAAAAAGGATCTTTCTGTGATTTATATCATAGAGTGTTCTGCCTTATGTTTTTCTCTAAGAGTTTGATAATGTCTGGCCTTACATTTAGGTCTTTAATCCATTTTGAGTTTATTTTTGTGTACGGTGTTAGGAAGTGTTCTAAGTTCATTCTTTTACATGTAGCTGTCCAGTTTTCCCAGCACCACTTATTGAACAGGCTGTCTTTTCTCCATTGTGTATCCTTGCCTCCTTTGTCAAAGATAAGGTGACAATATGTGCGTGGATTTATCTCTGGGCTTTCTATTCTGTTTTATTGATTTATATTTCTGTTTTTGTGCAATACTCTCTTGATTACTGTGGCTTTATAGTAAAGCCTGAAGTCTGGGAGCCTGATTCCTCCAGCTCCATTTTTCTTTCTCAAGATAGCTTTGGCTATTTAGGGTCTTTTGTGTTTCCATACAAATTTTAAAATTTCTTGTTCCAGTCCTCCCAGAACCCTTTAATGAAGGTGAGGATAGATTCCCTTGAAGAAGAACCCCACTATCTGCCAAAAATTAGTATTATTCATCTTTCTCCTAGCCTTCTCCAAAGGGACCTAGGGCTATGTACCAAGGTGACTGTACTGGGGAAAGGAAATCATCACATTTTGGGGGATATTACTGAACTCTGGCTCTAAACTGACATTAATTTCTGGACATTCCAAAAAGGTCACTCTGTTCTACCAGTCATAATAGAGATTAATGGAGGTAAGTTGTTCAGTGGGATTGTAGCTCAAGTCCACATCACAGTGGGTTCAGTGTGTGTCATAACCCATCTGTAATTATTTCTCTATTCCAGAACTAATAATTGGAATAGCAATGTTTAGAAATTGGCAGACTCTTCATTGGTTCTCAGACCTGTGAGTAAGGGATATTAGAGAAGCAAAGACCAAGTGGAAGTCACTACAGCTGCCTCTACCTAGGAAAATAGTAAACAAAAAGCAGTACCACAATCCTAGAAGACATGAAAGTTGTAAGCATATTAACTTCCCACCATATCCCCATTCAACTCAGCTATTTGGCCTGTGCACAAAACAGATGGATCTTGGAGAATGACAGTGGATTATTATAAATTTAATCATATAAGGACTCCAATTGCAGCTGTGGTTCCAGATGTTGTTTCATTGCTTGAGTAAATTAACACACCACTGGTATTTTGTATGCATCTATTCACCTAGAGAATCATTTTTTCACTATATATGTCAGTAAACATCAGTAGTAGTAGTTTTCCTTCAGTTGGAAAGGTCAGAAATACACCTCACTGCTTTACCTAGGAGTATATCAGTTCTTCAACACTGTATCATAATTTACTTCACAGGGAGTTTAATCACTTTTTCTTTCCATAAAATATCACATTGGTCTTTTATGTTAATGATATTATGCTGATTGGATCTAGTGAGAAGAAAGTAGTAACTACTCTAGATGTTTGTGTCTCAGAAGGTAGGAAATATATCCCACAAAAATTCAGAAGTCTTGCATCTCAGCTGTTTCTAAGGATAAAATAATGAGAGGCAGGTCAAGACATCCCTTCTAAGGTGAAGAATAAGTTGTTCTGTCTGGCCCACCTATAACCAAAAAAGAGACATAATGCCTAGTGGACCTCTTTGAATTTGGGGAACAACACATATCTCTTTCGGGTATGCTATTCTGCCCCATTTACCAAATGACCTGAAGAGCTGCTAATTTTGAGGAAGTCTAAAGAGAGGGCTCTGCAACAGGCCTAGAATGCTGTGCAAGCTGCTTTGCCATTTGAACCATATGATCCGGCATTTCTGATGATGCTTAAAAGTGTCAGTGACAAATAGGGATGCGGTTTGCAGTCTTGACAGGCTCCTGTAAGTGAATCACAACACAGAGTGCTAAGATGTTGGAGTAAAGCTCTGTTCTCTTCTGCAGATAACTACTCTACTTTTGAGAAATAGCTTTTGGTTTGCTACTGGGCCTTAGAAAAGACTGAATATTTGACCATGGGGCACCAGGTTACCAGGCAGTTTGAGCTGCCCATAATGAGCTGGGTGTTACCTGACCTTCCAAGCCATAGAGCTGGACATGCACAGTAGCACTCCAGCACCAAATAGAAGTGGTATGTATAATTTTGGGTGAGAACAGGTCCTGACAGCACAAGTAAGTTGCATGAGGCAGTGACCTGCTTGCCTATGGCCCTACTCCTATTACATTACCTTCTATCTCTCTGCTTACACCAGCCACCTCATGAGGAGTTCCCTAATATCAACTGACTGAGGAAGAGAAAACTTGGATCTGGATTACAGATGGTTCTGCACAATATGCAGACACCACTGGAAAATGTTTAGTCGCAGCACTGTAGTTTTTTTCTGGTACATTCCTGAAAGACACTGGTGAAAGGAAATCCTCCCAGTAAGCAGAACTTAGAGCAGTTCACCTGGGTGTTCAATTTCCTTGGAATAGGAAATGGTTAGATGTATGAGTCAATATAGTTTAATGGTCTGAGGCCAGTGAGACATGGAAGGAACATATTGGAAAAAGTGGTAAGAAGGAGGATGGGAAAGAGGGATGTGGGTGGACTCCTATGAATGGGCAAAGTAGGTGAGGATGTTTGCGTCCCATGTGAATCCTTACAAAAGGATGAACTTGTCAGAAGAAAATTTTAATAACCAGTTATATAGGATGAACTGTGTGGATATCAGTTACCCGTTTCTCAAGCCATTCCTATCACTGTCAAGTGGCCTCATGAACAAAGTAACTATGGAGGCAGGAATGGAGATTATGCATAGGCTCATAGACATGTAATTCTACTCACCAGGGCCAACCTGGTTACATCCACTGCTGAGTGCCCAACCTGCCGGCAGCAGAGGCCAATATTGCCTCCCCAATATGGAATCATTCCCTGAGATGATCAATCAGCTACCTAATGACAGGTTGATTACAATGGATGTTTCCATCAAGGAAGGTGCTTTGTTCTTAGTAGAATAGACACTTACTCTGGATATGGATTTGCCTTCTCTGCATGAAATACTTCTGCAAAACCTATTATCTGTGGACTTATAGGATATCTTATGCACCATATTGGTGTTCCATGCAGCATTGCTTCTGGTGAAGAAATTTACAGTTAAATGTGGCAATGAGTGCATGTTCATTGAATTCACTAGGCTTACCACATTCCCCATCTTCTTGAAGCAGCTGGCTTGATAAATGGTGGAATGGTCTTTTGAAGACTCAGTTACAGTGTCAGCTAGATTGCAATATCTTACAGAGGTGGAGCAAGGTTCTCCAGGAGGATGTATATGCCCTGAGTCAGTGTCCAATACATGGTGCTGTATCTCCCATAACCAGAGTCATGGGTCCAGGAATTAAAGGATAGAAAAGGGAGTAACTCCCCTTATTTTGTCACTAGTTATCCACCAGCAAAATTTTTGCTTCCTGTCCCCTCAAGTGTAGGCTCTCATTGCCTAGAGATCTTAGTTCCAAAGAGAGAAATATTTCAGTCAGGAGGCACAATGTTGATGACCTTGTACTGAATGGTGAGACTGCTACCCCATCCACTTAGGGCTCCTCAAGTTTCTCAATCAACAGGCAAGTAAAGAGAATATTCTACTGGCTGGGGTTATTGACCCTGATTATCATGGAGAAATTGAGTTGCTACTACACATGGAGGCAGGAAAGAGGATGTCTTGAATCCAGGAGATCCCTTAGGGTATCTCTTAGTACTCCCATAACCTGTGATTAAAATCAGTGAAAAACTACAGTCTGTTTCATGCAGGACTACTTATGGTCCAACACTTTAGGCATGAAGATTTGGTTCACACCACAAGGCAAAGAACCATGATGAGCTGTGATGGTTGCTAAGGGTTAAGGGAATATGGAATGGGTAGTGGAAGAAAGTAGTTATAAATAATAGCTACAATCATTTGATCAGTTGCAGAAATAAGGGCTGTAATAGTTATACATATTTCTTCCTTGTTTTATTTTGAATAAGTTTGCACCTATATTAACAAAATATTTTTGTTCTCTTCTCTCTCTTATTCCCTTATCATCCAACATGAGATGCATTAATGTATCAATTTCATATCACAATAAGTTATCACATATTGGAGAAGAGTGAACATCATCCAAGAACTTTGTACACTCTGGGGAAAAAAAGGTAAGTATCTTCATTTTTAAACAGAATAGTTATATCCTGCTAGGTAGAAATATGACTTTGTTACTGGATTTATTTGGATTTTAAGTATGGGTTAAGGAGATGTGTCTAGATGTCAAACTGTGGTAGTGTTTTTGATGTGAAACTTGGCCAGGCTTCAGGCTCCAGTTATTGAAGTACTAATCTAGGTGTTGCTGTGAAGGTATTTTGTAGAAGTAATTAAAGTCTGTAATCAATTGGGAAGAAGGTATCCTCGATAATCTGGCTGGACCTGATCCAATCAGGGCTGAGGGTTTCCTGAGAGAAGAAATTCCGCCTGTTTAACAATAGCTTCCACCTATGCCCAAGACTTCTAGCCTGCTCTGTTGATGGATTACCCAGTAGATTTTGGAGTTGCTTAAACGTCCCCCATAAGATAATTTATTGAATAAATTTCTCTGTATGTATCTCCTAACGGCCCTGCTTTTCTGATTGAACCCTACCTGATGTAGACAGGAAGCACCTGTCTGCTGTTATTACAGTTTAGTAGACTACATACCAATAGGCCAGAGAAAACTGTAGGATTAGACTGAATCTGAAATGTTGACAATAGAGAAAACTCAAAATTGAAAATATTTATTAACAATATATTCTTCAGTAAATTTGACAAAATATCTCTTTTAGTCTAAGAACAAGTCTCCGAAAACTTCAACTGTAGGAAATTAAGCAAATCCCTGCCAAAGATGTGGCATATTGATTGCCTTATAAATTTTCAAATACATCAATTATTGAATTTGTTTTCTATGAAATCATTTTTGAGATAACTAAGCTTGTCTAGCAAAAATCTGAGCTTAGATTCTTTTCCTATCTGGCAAATTTCAGAAAGCATTTTATCTGGTAAATGATGGAGAATAACCAAGTCCACTGCTTGGCTTTATCAGGATCTCATTAAATCCCTCTGTTGCTCTTGAGATTATCACATTTATAAATGAAATTTTTAGGTGTTTCTGGAATAGCTTCCATTATTTCTTGAGGTTTTTCAAAATGATTTTATGTTTAAATAAATGTGGCTTAGCTGTTGATCTTATTTATGATGACATTAATACAATTTTCTGTATTTCTTTTAAAATAATAATAATTATGCCATCATGTGTTGAGGGCTTACAATATGCAAGGCATTCTGCTAAACCTATTACAGTGATTATCACATTTAATCCTCACAATAGTCCTTAGAGGTAGGTACTATCATTATTCCCAATTTACAGATGAAAAAATGTGGGCACAGGGAAGGGAAATAACTGGCTATAGGTCACTAATGTAATAGATTCAGCTCTGTAAAACTAGAACTCATACTCTTAACCACTGTGCATCACTGTGGTTAGTTTAAAAACAAAAGGAAATTGTCTTTATTTTATTTATCATAATGGCTACTGTTTTATTTGTCCAGGTGAAACTCTGTAGCCTACTGCTTAGCTTGTTGGGACCCAAGGCAGGGGCCAGAAGCCTCAGAGGGTCAGATCTGGGCTGGCTTTCCAAAATTTGTTACAGAACCCAAGTTCCACTACTTGTTGCACAACAGGCCAATAAGTTGAGTTACAAGGTGCTGAGGCAAGGAAAGCCACTTTATTTGAGAAAGCCAACTAAATAAGAAGATGGTGGACTAGTTAAAACTATCTTAAAAACCATCTCCTTAAAAACCATCTTAACATCTCAGTGCAGCCAAAGAGCTTTTAAAGAGAGAGGCAGAACAAAGAAGCAAAAATAGGGCAAGTGGTGTTGGTGGTTAATCTTCGGCTCCAGATGTCTTGTGAAAGTCTGGACACCACCTGTGTGACACCAGAGATGTAGTCAGCAACCTTGAGTTCTTGTATGCATCAGCCATTCTGGCACATTTTCTCCCCCCAAAATCTAAGATTAAGTGAGTTAATATCAAAGACAGCAGCTATGGACTAAGATGAGGGAGGAGAGGCTTCCAGAATTTGGACAAGGAGCCTGCCCCTCCTGCCCATAGCCTTTAGTTGCAGGTTTTTATCTTTGTCCCTTAAAGGCTGAGCAGTTTGGGGCAGCTCCTGCAAAATTTATTAGCTTAAATCTGGTTATACTGACCCTACAAAGGCTCAAGCAGAAAGGAAAAAAAAAGATATATAGAAATCTAGAAAGGCTTTTGTACCTGGGAGGGCCCCACAAGGTCCTGCTTGGTTTTGATACCACCATTGAGATAAGAGGGGTAGGGTGCCTTGTTACTGCTCACTGTGTGGCCTCCACTGATGTTGCATCACGTGACTTTGTTATCATTGGACATTGGTGAAAACCCTTACTGGTCACTAAGAATCCTCTGACACTCTCTCAGCAGGGAGAGACAGGGATGTCTCATTATTACCAAGTAGGGATGGAATTCCAGGCTCCCCATATCTTCTCCACTGAAACAGGGATGGGAGAGCTCACTACTGCATGGTGGAGATGAATGTACATCTCCCCATTTGGTCTTTTCTGGCACCAACCTTGCAAGAAGAGTGCCTTGTTACACAGGGCAAGGGTGGAATTCTAGGCTCCCCAGTCAGCCTTTGTTAGTGTGTGTTGGGTGTGAGACCATAAATTTTTCCATGGTGTTTTGATGGAATAATGCAGTTATGTTCTAAAATTTTCTTGTCTTTCCCCTTGCCTTGTCCTTTGGACAGAGAGAGAAAGTTTTTATTCTTTCTTGTTTTTTTTGTATTGTTTTGTTTTTTTTCTGTTTGTTCCTGTTAGTGTTTATGGGTTGCTAGCTTTTCTATCACCCAGTCCAGGATATATGTGGGAAAAAGAAAATCCAGGAAACTCACTACCATGCTGTTCCCCAGGTACTGTGGTTTCTAGTTGGTCTGCCTTTCTCTCCCCATTTTTAGTAATTTTTTGTTTGTTTTACATATATCTTCCAGGACTTGTAGCTGAACTTAATGGGAGGTATAGGGGAGGATGTATCTATTACATGCTTCTGCCATTGTAGTTCATATCATTATTATTTAAAGTCCTTTTTGCCATCTCTCCCTATAGAAAGAAAGAAAAGTAGAGTTTGGAAAAGGAAGATGTGGAGAAAAATGAAAAACTCTGACCTTGATAGCCCACAAAAACACAGATGGACCAGCTTGGGTCTCTCATTTCAAAGCCTCCTGTAAGGCCTGGAAATTTTCTTCTTATTCAGTCTCACAAACTTCCTCAGCTGTCCAAGTACTAAACACAGGATGGATGGGGTATGGAGAAGAAGAGAGTAAGGATATAGATTGGGATGACTCACCATTGAGAAGGAAAGTGAATCCCACTATGTCACTTAGTAGGGGTAAAATAATGATCTTTATTGGAAAAACTTATGAGTCTTGGGTCTGTATATGAAGGCCCCAGCCTCCTATTTCTTCCATCAACCCACAGAGAGGGAATTTGTACCCAGGCACTGATGAACACGTGGTGTGTTTTTGAGTAGAAAAATCTCATCCACTTTGTTATTTTTCCTTCTTACATGGTAAATGATGGATAATTAGAAAATTGACATCCAATCAGTCTAGGGTTCAAGCCAACTTGGCATCCATGGAAAGTAGAACCTTTTCTCAAATCCTGTGGGAAGTTCAGCCTCTCCAGCCAAGAGAATGAAGGACCATCCCGACCCCCACCTGCCTGTAGTTAGCATATTGTTCAGGCAACTCAGAGCAAGATATATAGGTGGCTTCCAGATGTGTCTACTCATTGTATCACATTCACTCCAATATATATTTCAAAACTAGTTCTTTTTATTCTTAGGCACAAAATCCTTTTAATTTTAAAGTGTTAGTAATCAGAGACAGACTCAGATTAATATGTATAAAAGGAACCTGATGAAATATATTTTCTTTTTTTAAATAATTTCTTATATTTATTTTCAAACAATTCATAGTAGTTATTTCAGTCAAATAGACATTATGGTATTAATATAAATTTTTAACATCTTTATTGGAGTATAATTGCTTTACAATGGTGTGTTTGTTTCTGCTTTATAACAAAGTAAATCAGCTATACATATACATATATCCCCATATCTCTTCCTTCTTGCATCTCCCTCCCTCCCACCCTCCCTATCCCACTCCTCTAGGTGGTCACAGAGCACGGAGTTTATCTCCCTGTGCTATGCGGCTGCTTCCCACTAGCTATCTATTTTACGTTTGGTAGTGTATACAGGTCCATGCCACTCTCTCACTTTTTCCCAGTTTACCCTTCCCCCTCCCCGTGTCCTCAAGTCCATTCTCTAGTAGGTCAGCTTCTTATTCCCATCCTGCCCCTAGGTTCTTCAGGACCTTTTTTTTTTTTTTTTTTTTAGATTCCATATATATGTGTTAGCATATGGTATTTGTTTTTCTATTTCTAACTTACTTCACTCTGTATGATAGACTCTAGGCCCATCCACTTCACTACAAATAACTCAAGTTTGTTTCTTTTTATGGCTGAGTAATATTCCATTGTATATATGTGCCACATCTTCTTTATCTATTCATCTGTTGATGGACACTTAGGTTGCTTCTATGCCCTGGTTAATGTAAATAGTGCTGAAATGAACATTGTGGTACATGATTCTTTTTGAATTATGGTGTTCTCAGGGTATATGCCCAGTAGTAGGATTACTGGGTCGTATGGTAGTTCTATTTTTAGTTTGTTAAGGAACCTCCAAACTGTTCTCCATAGTGGCTCTATCAATTTACACTCCCACCAACAGTGCAAGAGGATTCACTTTTCTCCACACCTTCTCCAGCATTTATTGTTTGTAGATTTTTTGATGATGGCCATTCTGACTGGTGTGAGATGATATCTCACTGTAGTTTTGATTTCCATTTCTCTAATGATTAATGATGTTGAGCCTTCTTTCATGTGTTTGTTGGCAATCTGCCTATCTTCTTTGGAGAAATGTTTATTTAGGTCTTCTGCCCATTTTTGGATTGGGTTGTTTGTTTTTTTGATATTGAGTTGCATGAGCTGCTTGTAAATTTTGGAGATTAAGCCTTTGTCAGTTGCTTCATTTGCAAATATTTTCTCCCATTCTGAGGGTTGCCTTTTCACCTTGTTTGTGTTTTCCTTTGTTGTGCAAAAGCTTTTAAGTTTCATTAGGTCCCATTTGTTTATTTTTGGTTTTATTTCCATTTCTCTAGGAGGTGGGTCCAAAAGGATCTTGTTGTGATTCATGTCATAGAGTGGTCTTCCTATGTTTTCCTCTAATAGTTTTATAGTGTCTGGCTTTACATTTGGTCTCTAATCCATTTTGAGTTTATCTTTGTGTATAGTGTTAAGCAGTGTTCTAATTTCATTCTTTTACACAAGTGAAAAATAATAAAACTTATTTGAAAATCAGCAAAGTCACACAGCCTCATGACAGAACGGGGAGTGAATTACAGCTTTGAGATGCAATGTCAGGCCTTCCACTGCAATGCCAGACATCCTAAGCTGACTCTACTTCAAGAAACATGATACATTTTTTGTGAGTTTCAAGAAATTGCCATCTTTTTTCCTTTCAGTCATTATAGCAAAATAGATCTATATATTTATTTTTTAAATGTTTTATTTTAACCATAATAGTTAACTTCATTTTCACTGCTACTGTCCCCACATTAAATTCTTGCTAAAATGTACATCACTTAACTGTGACAAACAGTTAAACTAGAATTTAGTCTTATGTAAACAAAGTAATTAACAGACAAAAAGAACTTTCACTTTTCAACTGATTGCCATAAGGCTGTGCTGACAGTCAAAGGAAGAGATAAATGAAATTATAAACTATGAGGCTGTCAGCACTGATTTCAATATAAATCAGGACTGATTAGAATCAACATACAACACTTACTCATTTACTAAGAAAAATTTATCATATGTCACATTTTATTAGAAGGGCTTAAGAAGGCTCTTTACACATGATCGTTGATCAACTGGTAGTGTATATGGGCTGAACTGAATCCCGAGGTAAAGGAGTTAGTGATACAGTCACATAAGAGAAAACAACAGAGGAATATTCTATTAAACACCAAATCTCTCTTTGTTTCCAGCATAGCTGAGCAGGCAACCTATGGAAAAATTAGCAGTGAACGTGCTATATTTAGAAACATAAATGAAGCCCTGCTGAGAAATATCTTGATCCAATTACTTGGCTTCTTTCAGAATAAAATTGTCAGGCAACAGACAAAGATCTAATTTCTCAGGAATTAGAGTGTATGTGTGGTGGTGTGTGTGAGGGATGGTAGACAGAATATCAAAAGCGCCTTGATTCTAAATGGTTGGTTGCAATAGATTGACCCTTGCTGGTGAGTATAATAATGGAAAACATTTTTTTAAAAATCTTGATTCTCACAAAGCAAACAGTTTTTTTTTCTTTTTTTCAAAAGACAGCAATGCAGAGATGAGAAAACCAACCTGTGATAACTGCAGATGTCAGAGGCCAGATATGTGTGTGCCACAGCATATCATTAGAAGGAACAAGCCAAGAAAGACATATTTCTTGACGGTATTGCTGGGCAGAAAATAGATAACGTGGCTCGAACTATAAACTGTTGCAGGCTTTACAGCAGCAGCTATTCACTCACAGAATAGAAAAGCCAAGGGCCAGCAAATGAAGGTCTCAGACCCCCAGTGGAAAGGCAGCAAGGCAGAGATGAGCAAAGAGCAAAGCATCGTTTTCATTTTTTGTGTATGAAAAATCAAAATATTTGCTTGTAATGGTCAGTAATGGCTAAAGTATACTGTTTTCTAAATCTCTAGCAAAATAGTCAGCAAGGGTCCAATCTTTGTATCTCACTCATTCCTAAACACACACACACCCGTCCCCTTTAGGTGCATGGCTGTCACCTGCTGTAATCTCTGTCAATATCTTTGCCAGACTGAGGTGTTCTAATTGGATACAAAAGCAATCAATGTAATGGGACATAGTTAACCTCCCAGAGGCCTCTTAGTCTGTGACAGCTTGTAGGAAATTTAAGTAGTTCCAATAAATCACTCAAAGGCAGGTAGTAACTGCTAATAAAGAATTTCAGGAAAAAAATATCGGGTAGAAAACATTGTAGCATTAAATGTATCAATCTATGATTCTTTAAGCTTTGCCCTAATTTCTGTCCCTCTTTAGTATTCTCCATACAGTAGTGTTTTTCTAAAGGAGCAAGCTTGAATTGGATTTTCCTAAATTTGAGTTTTTATCTTAAAGTGTTTTCATAATGTTTTCTTGGCTCAATATCGACCTTCTGGTAATTTTTATTAATAAGGTCCAATGCTTAGCATCACATTCTCACATGGCCCATATTATGCATGTTTCTGCACACACATGCCACACACATGTCGACAATTCAAAATGAGACCTGCATTATGTCATGGACTCATGGTATTCAAAGATTTAGCGTCCCAGGTTTTCGCTATTCACAAAACAAAACTTCAAAGGACCATGAGATCTTGTGATTTTTAATTTAGCCGAGGCAAAAAAAAAATTTTCTGAGGCTGTTTTGCAAGAGTATGTTATGTAAGTCATGGGTCAGCTCAGCTAATCCTTGAAATTCTGCTCATATTTTGTATATTTTAGATGAGAAATGCTAAATTATGTTGAGGTTAAATGACTTATTCAGGGTCAACAAATGGTGAATAGATGTACTGCATCCAATCTAGATCTCCTGAACTGTGCCTAGCAAATCATTAAAATTATAAATTTCCTACATAATCACTTCAAGGTCAATTCCTAATCCTTCTTTTTAAGAATTTTCCAGACTTATTCTGCACATCAGGAAACAGATATTTTTACAAGTTGAGAGTTAAATTGTTTAAAGCATAGTAAATTTATACTTTTATGTGTTTCATAAATTTTGAAACCTATATAACTTGGAGCTATATACAACTTTCATAGTTAACTATTCTTACTGAATTGCAAGTTATCTGTTTTCCAGACAGAATCCACATCTCAAAACATTTTTTTTAACTGGCTTCTTTTTCTCTCTCCGTTTTCTCTCTAGAATTCTACAGTGACATCCTGGCAGAATTCTTCAGGACCTCAGGGACATTTCTAACCCCTTGCTGCCTGTGTGTCTTTGAGTACCGCCAACCCTAAGAAAGCAGTGAACTGGTGGAACTACACGCTAGTGGGTGGAAGAGCCCCAGTCTGGCAATTGGGAAAGAAATGACTGGAGCAAGCACACCCTAAGAGGCTCACACAGATGCCTTCTAGCTGTCAGCAGAGGGGTACCATTTATATCCCTTGCAGTCAGTCACAAGAAAAGAAAGAGCCCCATTTTCCCAAACTATATAAAAGCAATAGCCTGACTTACAACACAAAGGGGAAAGACATCTATGGATAAAGAACAACAATAAGAAATAGAAGTTATTTAAGGCAGAACAACAGAATGTTTACTTAAGAAGAAAAATCAATTTGGAAAAACAAAAACTGGTAGCTTCCACTGAAATAGAACCAATAGAAAAGATGAACAAAATCTTTGGGCAAAAAGTAATAAGGGACCTCAAGGAGATAAAATTGGAGCTCCCCTAAGACGTTTTTAGAATAAATGAATATGGTTTCTGCTTTTGAAAAAAGTTGAATTTAAAAAATGAAAAATAAGAGAATGATAAATGCCAGTTGGCTATTTAGGGTTCTCAAGGATTAAGAGAGAGTGATATGCCATAACAAAAACTTAACTCCCACAGAGCTGGAATTTATGAATGAGAGAACATGAGACATGCAGAACAGATTCAGGAGCTCTAATGAGAGTATTATGAGAGTGCCCAGAAAGGCAGTGGAGGACAGATAGAAAATGGATCATTAAACAAAAGTTTTTTTTTTTAAAGGAAGCTACCAAAAATGAATAAAGAAGCTACCCTGAATTGTACACTCTTCAGATCAAAAGAATTCACCATGCCATAGGTATTATTGATGAATACACACACACACACACACACACACACATCTAGACATATCATAGCAACATTTCTGAAATGCAAGGAGAAAAAGAAAATTTTACAGCTCTCAGAGAGAAAATTACATAAGAAAGAAGACACACTTTCCAAATCATCGTTCACTAGAGTTAAGTCTATGTTGACGATGGCAGAATGATTGGAGTTTTGTAGATTGTATTTTAAAAGAATTGTTGAAATAAAAAGACAATTTAAGAGACAGTCTCATAATAGCATGATACTAAAAATTCTAAATTGTTTTAACTAAGGATTTGGAGCAAGGGTGGAAGGAAGTGGGAAACTAAATATTTTCTAACGGTTTCATTTCTACATGAAATGTGAAGACAGAGCAAGTGAAACATCTTGGGAAGAGAATATTCAACACTCCTAAAATATTCTAAAACGCTAATTTTGATTGGTAAAGACTGGAAGGGGGCTTCCCTGGTGGCGCAGTGGTTGAGAGTCCACCTGCCAATGCAGGGGACACGGGTTCGTGCCCCGGTCCGGGAAGATCCCACATGCCACGGAGCAGCTGGGCCCGTGAGCCACGACCGCTGAGCCTGCGTGTCCAGAGCCTGTGCTCCGCAACGGGAGAGGCCACAACAGTGAGAGGCCCGCATACCGCAAAAAAAAAAAAAAAAGACTGGAAAGGAATCAAATCAGAATCTAATTTTAAATTAATAAGGGTAAAGGGGAACAGAGAAACTTCCCCAAGACAACAAAAGTGAAGTAAGATAAAAAGAAGAAAAAAGTCATGGAAAAGAAGGTAAAGTAAAATTTAAGGAATAAAACCACTGTTATGTTACCAGAATAAATGTGCAGAAACACTGAAAATAAACGAACTATTTAACTTAAGAAAATAAAAGGAAGAAATAAATCAAAATGGAACTAATCATAATAAATAATATATGTAGTGAAAATAATTAGAATAGAATACAAAGAAAATATTGAAAGAATAATAAAAGCAAAATCTAGATTTTTTTGATGACTACTTAAATAGAAAAGCAACCTGAATAAGGAAATAAGAAATCTTAGGAGAGTAATATTAAGGAATATACATGTGGATAAGGTATTACAATTGCTTAGATAAGCAATTAAAAGTATTACAAGATAGTATAACACACAACTTCCTAGCAACATATTTAGACATCTAGAACAGTGCTGCCTAACAGAATTTCTGCAATGATGGAAACCTTCTCTCTTTGCATGATCCCCATGGTAGCATTTAGCCTCATGTGGTTGTGGAGCACTTGAAATGTGGCTAATAAGACTGGGGAACTAAACTTTTAAAATTTATTCAATTTTGATTAATTTACATTTCAATAGTCACATACAATTAGTGGCTACCACATGGGGCAGCACAGAGGAAATGATGTTCACCTCCTGAATTGGACACAAGGAGAAAATCTGAGTAGATCAATAATCATACAAAAGATCAAACAATTGAATTTCTGCTAATTTAAAAGGCAACAAGCCTAGACTTAACAGCTGAGTTCTTTCTAACCTTTAAAGATCAGATAACTCCTATGTTATTTAAACCATTTCGGATAGTTTAAAAATAAATAGAAATTTCTCTAACTCCTTTTATAAAGTTGGAAAATCTTGATCCCAGATTTGACAAAAATAATGCAAAAAACAAAACCATAGGCCAATTTCACTAATGAATAACAAAACAAAATTCTAAATATTAGCAAATCAAAGCTAGTAGCATATTTAATGATTCATAACTAAGTTTTCTACTAAAATTATTGGTGTAGTTCAACAAGTGAAAATCTGTCAGCATAATTAATTGCACCATTAAGTTTAAAAGGAAAAAAACATTCTTATAACAACACCTGCTGTAAAAGAATATGATAAAATGCAAACTCATTCCTAAAAATACCTTAATTAATAAAACTTACTTAAACATGTTAAAGGTTACCCAAAATCAATAGCAAATTCTATAAATGGTGAAGTATTGTAACCGTTTCCATTAAATCATAAAAAAGAAAAATATTATCTTTACTGTTAGTTCAAAATTATTTTAGACTTCCTAGACAAAGCTTCAAAACAATAAACTTAAATACTATAAATTTTCAAGAATATGTTGATTTATCTTTATTTGTAAATGAATGAATGACTTAAATGGTTTTCTGAATTAAAATATTACAGTAAATTTCAGGAAAAATTTTATGTAAACTTAGCATGTGAGAGATCTCTCAAGAAGTCAGTGACTCTGGAATACTCAAAATAATGAAAGAATAAATCTGACCACCAAAATCAAAATATTTCACATGTCAGAAAATAACATAAAGTTAAATACTAATGATTTAGAAAAAAATTTGTGACTATGAGAAAGTGTATTTATTTAATTTCTTACCAGTGTTACAAAAGAAAAAGAGAAATAATTCAATAATTGAAGTAATTTACCAAACTATTTATGAGCGAGGAATTAAAATGGAAAATGAGCAAATAAAAGATGTTTAATTGTATAAGTGGTCAGAAATATGCAAATTATGACTATAGTGAGATACCATTTTATTCACATTAAATTGGCCTACAGTTTCAAAAAATGGTATCATCCAATGTTAGTAGAATGTTGATTGCTACAGTCTTTGGGAATTAATCCGGCAAAATTTATTAAAATTAAACATACTATGACATGTTCCAGGAAAGTCACTTTGGAATTTATTCCACAGAAGTAAAAGTGTATGTACAGGAGCTGCATTGCAGCATTGGTTTTAATAATATAGAGCTAGTATAATGCCCATAGATGGAAGAACTGTGAAATATGGTGTGACTATTTAAAACGTGCAGATGTAAGCTATCATTATACATAAAATAGATAAACAAGGTCCCACCATATAGCACCCAGATGCATATTCAATATCCTATGATAAACCATAGTGGAAAAGAATATTTTAAAAAGGAGGTATATATATGTACAACTGAATCACTTTGCTGTATGGCAGAAATTAACACAATGTAGTAAATCAACTATACTTTGATAAAAAAATGAATGAATGACTAAATAAATAAAGGGATGTGTTTGAGGTATCTCTGTTTTCCTGATGGGATGGGTATGTTGTACTGTTCAATACAAAAATCAAATTATAAATTAAAGTGTATAATATGATTCAGTTTTTATATAAAATAAATCCTACATATGTGTTTATATGTTTCTGGGAACATGAATAAAATTGTGGGCAGACACACCTATTAGGCAGTGTGTTTGTTGCTGTTTGATATTTTCTCCTTTTTAAACTTTCTTTTACATTATATTTTTTAATTTTAAAAAGTAAAACAATCTTGCTGTAGCAAATGAAGCCATGTAGTACAAAGATATACAAAGGAAAGCTAATTATTGCCTGAATCCCAGCTCTCTGTTCCCTTTCTCTAATACCACTCTTTGTGATAACAAATGCCAACAAGCCCAAGGTGCATCCTACCTCACCTTTATCTTTGCTTAAACAAATATGAATATATACAAGCATATGCACACACATAATGGTTTGCTTCTGTGTAAGGAAATAGAATCATACTGCACACATTACTTTGTGACTTGCTATTTTCACTAGGCAATCTATTGGGAATATTCCTGATATACAAGTGAAATATAAGTGTGGGTGTGTGCATGTGTGAGGTGTATGTCTTTATTCCCTCTCTGAGCACTTTCACACACACAATTTTAGTTGAGTGGATACGTCACAAATGTTGGGAGAATTTTTTTCTCTTTTTTGGTATCGGTTTAGATTGATTTTGTGTTTTGTTTTTGTTTTTTCACTGACCACTCTTCTTTCCCTGTTTCATAGGCCAGGTTGTTAATATGAGAAAACTCAGATGAGTAGAAATTGAAGAATAAAGAGAAAAAGATGTTTACCTTTTAATAAATATTGCTATAGCTTCCTCTTTAAAATGAGCAGTCATCATAGATAATTAATAAGAACCTGCTGTATAGCACAGGGAACTCTACTCAGTACTGTGTAATGGCCTATATGGGAAAATAATCTAAAAAAAAAATAATGTGTATATGTGTATGTATAACTGATTCACTTTGCTGTACACCTGAAACTAGCGCAGCATTGTAAATCAACTGTATGTCAATAAAAATTAAATAAATAAATAAGTAAGTAAATAAAATGAACAGTTATTGGTTTTGTAGTTTAGATAATCTAGCAGGGAAAAACTAAAGGGACAATGAATTTATGCTGTGTACTAATATGTTCCAATTTGCATTCCTTTTTTTCTATCGTATTTTTATCGTATGGTACTCCATATATATAAAGAGTAATTTAGTATTTATAATGTATGTGGAAATCCACCTTAAGAAATATAACATGTTAATCAGAAATTGGGGGGCAGAGGGTGCTCAATAAAATATATATTAACCCTGAAAATGATGAGGAGTCATTTGGCAAGAATAACACATAGCACTAGCATGTAGATGTATAGTCTATTTACTGAGACAGATTAATTCATTGAATTAATATATCTACCTGTAAAGTCAATTCTGTGAGAAAAACCCATAGTGTAAACTGTTTTCACCATAAGCGAAAGGATGGTTTAGAACACAAAATGCCAGCCTTGACATAGTATCTTTAGCTTTAGCTGTCTACACTTTGCAAGCCTTGAATACTTTGAGACTAATATAATCCTATTCCCTTTGGAAAAGCTCTTTACCAGCTCTCATCACTAAGAAGCCGTAGTGCGTAGTGCATAGTGTGTAGTGGGTACGAACATGGGCTTTGGACCCAGACTTTCTGGATTTGCATCCTGGATTCACCTCTCCTTATCTGTGTGATCTCTGTGCTCTATTCCTAGGCTTAAGGATAGCATTTACCTCTGAGGGTAATGGGGAGGATCCAATAAATTATCTGTAAAGCTTTAGAACAGTGCTTGGCACCTACATAGTGATAAATGTTTGCATTATTTTTGTTGTGTTGTTGTTAAGATGTGGTTGGCCATTATGCAATGGGTCAGTACCTAAGAAACAGTCAACCCAGCACTCTTCCCAGGAGACCCATTGCTAACTCAAGTCAGGACATTCACAAAGTGAACTCTCCTGGCTGACGCATCAATCTAAAGCCAAGATGAATGGTAAAAGCTTCTGAGAAAGCCAAAAGGGTGATATTAAAACATGAAGTTAGGTGAAATTTTAAAAATCTGCAATCTAAAATATTTAGAAAGTTAAACTCTCAGCCATGACTCTTACAGCTCCCAGTATGTCTGCCTCCAGAAATGATTTCCCCTACCTTGTTCCTCATCCTAATTTCCCGCTTCTCATATTCCATGCATTAAAATTTTAATTAAGTTAAAATTGTTTCTAAAATAAAAGTTAATATCATCTTAGCCAGAGACAAAAATAACCTAATATGGACAGAATGTAAGAGCTTAATTTAAGATACCTTTGTCATACCTATTTTGGAGCTACTCAACTGTTTGCCATATGATTTTTATTTGTTTGTTTATTATCATAGTTTGTTTTTTGGCGGGTGGTTATATTTCAGATAGTTGAGTAGTTTTATGTGTCTCCTGGTAAGTGAAAGACAGCTAAAAAAACACTTTTTCCTGGCAGCCAACACCCCCTTCCAACTTGCTTCACTCTGAACATAAAATGATCTTTCTCCCAACCCTTTTAGTCACTAAGTCTCAATCTTTAAATTATCTCTTTCATTGCATCTTCTCCATTTCTATCACCACTGCTGTTACTTCAAAACAGGATTGCCATCAATGTCTCCTATCTTGATTATCTGATTCCTCACCAATGCATCCTATATCGACATGAACAAGGGACTTCCTTCTCTCAGTATAATCTGTCTTCTCTTTTAAATTCTGAAATGCTCAAAGTCTGGGACCATGTTACATTCATGTCTGTATTTCCAGTTTTTAACCATGTGCCCAATACACAGCAACTGAGTGGGTGGAAGAAGATCGTGAACTTAAATTTTACTTACAGGGCTAAGAGTGCTGCCATTAAGTTAAATGCTTTTATTTTACAAAGATTAACTTACAAGCTCTTTTGGGTATGATGAGCTTGTTTAGGAATCAGGCTTTCTTTGTTTTTTTCCTATTCAACCTTCTCAAATGTCTACTGCATATGCCAAGAGGAAAACCTAAATCTCTGCATGGTCATGAGTGAGTACTTGAAAACCTGTTTCCCCAACTGTTAGAGATGAAGAGATTTCCTGTAGAAAAAAGTATCAAGAAGAGAATCTCATCTTAATATTGGAAATAATGATTTTGATGAGTAATTTAGGTTAAAAAGTATTGCCAGTGAGTCATTTCCTTGGTAGAACAACAGGTGGCAGCAAAGGGGGCTAATCTTGGCATTCGAATTTTTTACAATAATTAAAACTGAAAAATGTTTTTTATAGACCATTCTGAATCCCCTCTAAAAATTAACAGAAACTCCAAAGGACAAATGGACAGAGATGTGGACCTTTAAGAGCTCTCTTGGAACTTCACTTGAAAAGTTACTTTTTGGTAGATCTAAAAAGAAGAAAAATAAACCAACTGAACAGATGCTTTGCTTCCAAAAAGATGCTCACAAGACCTCTCCCTTGCGTTGGCAAAATTTTATCTTCCTGTTAAACAATCTGTCCATCACAGCAACATTTCAGTTTTTAAATCACCAAATTTAATTTATCATATGGTTTGGTGTATGACTTTTTTAATCCATAACTAAAATCTTTTGACAGGAAATGTTAAATTTGAAAAAAGAGCATTAAAGTTTTATAACAGGCACCACAATTTATCTATTTTTGGAAAATGAAAAGAACAATGGCCATTAACCTAATAATTTCAAAGGCTAAGGTACTCCTTCACATGAATTATCTGGATAATTGACTGAATTTTTAAGTTAACTATTTATGTGATTTTAGCAGTGATGGCAACTCTTTCTTTTACAGAAATCCTTTGTTTTGTTTTTTTTTTCTACATGTAGACTTATTTGCAGAGGAGACTAAGGTCAAAGACAGGGAAAAAGCTAAGATCCTCTTTGTACCCAAAAGGAAGCAGAGAGAAAATAATGAATAATCATAGCAAACCACTGAAGCAGCTCCAGATGTACCCAAACTGATAATAGTCAACCGTCCACATATTTGAAGTCTAGACCCAGGTTTAGTTACTAGTACAATTTTGAATACACTGAAGACTTTCAGCCCACTTACAAGTGTAATGGCCTTTTTTTTTTTTTTTTTTCCTTTAAAGGCAATAATCTGTGCTTTCAGAAACAGATCTTGTTGGGATGGCTTACAGATACTTTTTTTTTAGCTGAAAGTGGGAGAAAAATAAAGCTTGCTGGATAACAAAAGTAATGTCAGAAGTGTAGACAGGCATAATGTTTTAAAATAAGTAGTCAGGTATTTATGTCCCCAACTTTCCTTCCATCACCTCCTCCCTCACTCCTGGCAATGCCACCTCTACCAACTCAGGCCGCCATGTCTTCTTACTCCCTCTTTCTTCTACTTTTTAAAGCTTACTTTCAGATTCACCTTCACTCTAAATAATACATAACTTATAACAGGTGTCAAAGCCCTAGGTTAAAGTTCTACTGAGTAAAATGTCAGGCTTTCAACTATCGAATAGAGGAGACGCTTAAGAGGCATAGAGAGGGAGGAGTTATGGTCATTGGACTAAAAGCAATCCACATAGGTGCTCCTTCCTCTATTTCCATGTACAACTTGCTAAAACCATTGTGGCCTCCCATTGCAGACATGGCCATGCGATTGGTCTTCCAGGTGAATAACTTCTCTATTATTGTAATACACATGTATAGCCAATACAATAAAAAATTGTATAATTCATTTAAAACTGTCTGAAGGGCACAGTTTCTCAATTAGAAAATTAGACCTTCTCTAATTAACCAGTCTTTAAGAAATAAGGTCAACACCCACACTTATTTCCCAGAGGACGTCTTCTCTCAAAAGAAAACATTGAAGGGGGCTCACTCCCGAATGGAGGGAGCCCTGAAGTTAAAATGTGACTTAATAACAAGGGAAAGATAGCAAACCAGAGAAAATAGTGAAAAGGCAATCAGCACAAAGGAAGAAAGAAAAGAGAGTCATAATAAAGGAATTTTGTTTTCAGAGCAGGAAGAATCATGCACACCAGGACTGCCACGTTCAGTCAAAAACATGTGGAAAATCTGTCCCCTAGTCAGGCCACTCTTGGCAACTGGATGATAAGTGTGGGTGTTGGGTCAATATCAAGTCCCCCTGACCATCAGGGCTTCCAAACAGGAAGCAAAGGAAGCGTCTGTGTCAGGTTCCAGAAAAGGACAACAATGTGTATGTCCTCACTGTGTTTGGTTATCTGTAAATGAAAATATATCTGGTGCCACCTGGATCACCACCAAAACAAGGTGATGATCTCGAGATGGATTCATTCTGCTTTCTATTCACTTATAACTCTTGTGGAAAAGAAGAGCTGTTAGGACACAATTATATCACTAAAAACAAGAATAGAGAGACCATGATGACGTGTTTTGCCTTACAGATTTAGGATTAGGACATGTGGAAGCACATTAAAATCTGTGAAGAAAGCATAATTTGTGAGCTGGAAATTAAGCCACAGTGTTGGGACATCTTTCAGCTCAGCATAGTGCAACTAATCAATCGCATTATTACACAGATCCGATCAATGGCAAGAAAGCATAAATTGCATGGACACAAGCCAATATCTGTCTGATGTCCACATAATGAAGGTATATATAATTGTGGGAATGGGTCCTCATTGGCAAAGTATGTTTCTTGGTTTTAGGTACCAGATCTCCTCCAACGTTTCCGAATAGCTGAGACCGCCTAGGATTTCAGGCTACAGAGAAGAAAGTTTGTTTAATTCATGGAATGTTAGAAAATGCAACTATGATAACAATTGTAAATTATTACTGGATGTATATTATGTGGCAGGGACTGGATTAAGTCTGTCATGTGAATTATCTTGTATGATTCTCACACAACGTAATGGAATAAACCCTGAAAATTCATAATTACTGACCAAAACCCTCGGGGAGAAATAAGTTCTGGAAGTCCAAATATTTTGGATTATAGAAAGGCAATAGGATACATATGCCATATATTTTGTAACCCCTCTAGAAGGGCTTAGAGCAGGACACTGCAATCAGACAATAATATTTCCAAATTAAAATATATAAGTATTTACACTAAAGTGGGATAAATGAAGATGATAAACAGGTAATGTTTTGCCACCAAATGAAATTATTCTAAATCTTAAAAACACTTTTTAAAGAAATTTTGGATTTTAAAATTGTGTAGAAAGATTTTGGACTCAGCTTCTTCTATATTTATATCCAACATTAGAATGGTACATTTGTCATAATTAATGAACTAATGTTGATGTATTATTATTAACTACATTTACAATTTATTCAGATTTCCTTAGTTTTTACCTAATATCCTTTTTTCTTTTTTCAGGATATCACAATCCATTTAGTTGTCATGTCTTCTTAGTCTCCTCTTGGATGTTACAGTTCCTCATACTTTTCTTGTCCTTGATGACCTTGAGTTTTGAGGAATACTGGTCAGGTAGCTTGTTGAATGTCCCTCAGTTGGGATTTGTCTGATGTGTTTCTCAGAATTAGACTGGGGCAATGGGCTTAGGGGAAGAACACAGATGTAAAGTATTATTATTATCACATCATCTATTGGGTACATACTATCAACATGACCCATCACTGTGGATGTTAACCTTGATCGTCTGGCTGATCTCCTTTTAGTTTCATCCAGTTCTGCCTCATACAGTTTCACACACTCTTGTTAGTGTTTTTATGTCTTCCAGGAGAATTGACCACATTATCATTATTTAATGCCCTTCTTTATCCCTTCCTTGTTGTGAAGTCTATTTTGTCTGAAATGAGTATAGCTACTTCAGCATTTCTCAAACATTAGGGTTAACATGACATATATTTTCCCACCTATTTATTTTTAACACCAGTCTTTATGGTTAAATAGTGCTTCTTTTAGGTGACACATAGCTGGTGTTGTTTTTTATCCACAAGAACAGTCCCTGTCTCTTAAGTATTAAAGTAATTATGTGTATTTGAATTTATATCTACTATGTTTGCAACTCTTTTCTATCCATTGCTTCTTTTTCTTGTTTGTTTTTTTAACCCTTCTTTTCTTACCTTCTATGGTTTTAATTAAGAATATTATATGACTTCATTATATTTTCTTAGTATCAGTTAAACTTTCTGTTTTGAACTTAGTGGTTGCTCTAGAGATTACAATATCCATTTTAAAGTAATCTAAGTCAAACTTCAAATGACCTATTCCACTTTATTATCTAGTGCAGGTATCAGAATTAATTATTTCCAATTCCTTCCTCCCGTCTCTTCTAACGTTGTTGTAATTTATTTCATTTATTCATATGTAATAGTCATCTAATATATTTTTACTATTACTGTAAAAACTATTTACTATTGCATTGTAAAAACAAGCAGTTTTTTGATCAATTAATAAAATATTTTACTTTACCTTCATTTTTTTCCTTCTCCAATGGTCTTTCTTTCTTCATGTAGATCATAGTTTTTGATCTATATTATTTTTCTTCTTCCTAAAGAATTTATTTTAGGACTTCCCTGGTGGTGCAGTGGTTAAGAATCTGCCTGCCAATGCAGGGGACATGAGTTCGAGCCTGGTCTGGGAAGATCCCACATGTCACAGAGCAACTAAGCCTGTGAGCCACAACTACTGAGCCCACGTGCCACAACTACTGAAGCCTACGCTCTACAACAAGGGAAGCCACCACGATGAGAAGCCCACACTGGAACGTAGAGTAGCCCCTGCTCGCCGCAACTAGAGAAAGCTCAAATGCAGCAACAAAGACTCAATGCAGCCAAAAATAAATAAAAATTTAAAAAAATTTTTAAAATATTTCCTGCAGAGAGGTCTGCTGAAAATTCCCTCAGTTTTTGTTTCACTGAGAAATTTTTTTTTCTCCTTCCCTGTTGAGCGAATTTGTTGGATATAGAATACTCAATTTTTTTCCTTCTTTCAATAATTAAATATCACTTCTTGCTTACATAGTTTCAGATGAGAAGTCCATTGTAATTCTTAGCTTTGTTTCTCTATACGGAGATGTTCTTTTCCTCTGGTTTCTTTCAAGATTTTTTTTTTGTCATAATTTTCTAAAGAAGTGTGAATAGAATACACCTAGATAATTTTGTTTCTTTGTTTATTTGTATTTACCTCCTGGTGTTCTCTAAGCTTCCTGGTTTGGTGTCTGCCATTAATTTCAGAAAATTCACCATCATTATTACCTTAATATTACTATTATTATTATAACAGTTCTTCAGTTCCATTCACTCTTTCTTCTCTTTCTGGTATTCTCTTTATACTTGTGTTATACCTTTTGAAGTTGTCTCAGTGTTCTTAGATGTTCTGTTCTGGGTTTTTTCCCCATTCTTTTTTCTCTTTGCATTTCAAAATGAGGACTTTCTATTGATCTACACTTGAGCTCTCTTATTTTTTCATCAACCATGTTGAATCTACTGATGAGCCCATCTTAGGCAGTCTTCATTTCTGTTATAATGCTTTTGCTTTCTAGCATTTCCTTTTGATTCTTAGAGTTCTCATCTCTCTGTTTACATCATACATCCATTCTTGCATGTTCTCTACTTTTTCCATTAGAGACCTTACCATATTAATCATGGTTATTTAAAATTCTATCTGATAATTCCATCATCTGTGCCATATCTGAGTCTGGTTTTGATTATCACTCTGTCTCTTCAAATTGTATGTTTCTTATTTTTTGCCATGCCTTTAAGTCTTTTTGTTGTTGAAAGTTGGATACATTGTAATTGGGTAATAGGAACTGAGGTAAATAAACTTTAATGTGAGAATTTATGTTAACTGTGCTAGAAGTTCAGCTGTGCTTACTGTTTGTTGTAGTTATGTGTCAGAGACCTTAAATTCCCTTAATGTCTTTGATTTTTGTCTCCCCTCTTTATTTGAGATTCCCTAAATTCACCTCAGGGAGAATGGCCTGCAGCTCTTTCAGCTGTAGTCCACCCTGTTATACCAGAGTGCTGTTTGGAATGGTGGTAAGATGTGGAGGAGAGGGAGCATTCTATAATCTTCCAATTAAGTCTCAGGCTTTTAAGGTCCTATGTCTCAGGGCTGTGACTTTCAGTCATAGTTTTCCCACTAGTTTAGGTTTTCTCTCCCTTACTAGGTTCACAGGTGAAAAACAATGAAAGCAAGCAGTTTGAATAACTTTGCCTAAAATGAAGAAGAGCCAGAACTTGAATAGAATCTGTTATATTCCAGTTCTGCTCTCATAACTTCAATGCTCCACTGGTTTCCTGAAACTCAAACCAGCAGAGTATCCCTAGCTCATACTGAAAGCATGTGTTTTGGTAAAGGCGTATGTATACTCAAGGAACATCTGAAAGGAATGCTCTGATGCTTTTCCCTTTTCAGCCCTTATCTTCCCCACTGATGTTAAATGAAGTATATTGTCCTTTAAAGACCGTTTTACAGGTTATGTACTCTGATATTCAGTATTCAGATGTAAACACTAAACACTCACCAGCTGTGTGGATTTAAGCAATTCACCTAACATTTGTAACCTTAGTTTACTCAACTGTAAGATGACTAAAATAATGGCATGAAATTTAAAGTTTTCTGAGAGAAATAAATGAAATAATGCAGGTGTTGGAATTAGCACAATGGTGGCATAGAATAGGTGCTCAATAAGTATTAACTATCATTATATTGAGCAATCTTTAAACACCATAGATTTATACATTGTCTCTTAAGAGAGCTGGATATGTAGAATAAAGGAGAAATAAAAGTTTCTTCAAGGAGGCATTTGGGGATCTGTGAGGAGATATTTCGATTGTTACAGTGACTAGGGATTTCTCCTCGTGTTTATCATTTTGGGGCCACCTTTTTTCCCCTACACTATTTTTGTCAGAGTTTAAAGGCAACACCAAACTGCTTCATGAAAACTGCCTCCTGGAAACCCATGTCACCATTACCTGATCACGCATGTCCAAACATGTCTCAGTACCAGTATATGTTCAGACTGCTGGGCCCTTTGGTTACATGTACGTTTCAATCAGTTTTAACTGTAATTATCTAGGACATTACAAGACAAAATATTTGTATGTATAAGGAACAGCACGTGCTAACTAACCTGGTTTGCAAGGTACGTCATGCACATTGTATTGCTTCCCTGATTTTCCCACTCTACACATGACATGTTGACTGTGTATATCAGTTGGTTCCACAAAATTCAAAGACATCTTTTTAATAATATCTGTCAGTCTTCTAATATAAGACTTTAAAAATAAAATTTTAGATGATAGGTAGATAGATAGATAGATAGATAGATAAAGGCACTGAAACCAAAAACCATGGAATGAGAAACTTGGACAAATTTCTCCCCACCCCATCTATTTATATTCTAATCTTCAGTGGGTGGGTTTACAAACAAGTCTGGTCAGCCCCTATTGATGTACCTTATTTCTTTTCTCTTCTCCCACTCAAACTCACCATTTTACTTGTCTCATCAACTGAAAGACACTATTTCAGCTGGAATTCCCCACCTCAGTCAAGAGTACCATTAATCTGAGCACTTCTCTCCTTTCTCTTGGACGTTGCTGGACGCATAGGATATCTCTGCCTGTAGTAGTCACCTCTACTGTGTACCCAGTCTTCAAGGTGTCAAAGTTTTACAGTATTCTGTGGGGGAAAGATAAGGAGAATGCTTTTCTGCACATCTTTTCAAAGAGGAGAAAAGTGCTGTGTTTATTTCACAATGTCTTGTGTTTACTAAACAGAACTTTTAACTTTTACTTATAATCTTCTTTCTATGACTCAAACAATTACTCAGGCATAAGCAACAGGCATAACTGTTCTCAGCTTTGTTAGTTCTACCCATCTGAGATTTGGTCGCTGGATCAGGCTTGTGTTGGTATAGTTACTCTCCCAAGGATATATTTTTCCTCATGCATAAATTTCTAATGAAAATACCCCACCATATCTAGTCATGAGCATGAGCATGAATGAGACAAAGTTGAGAACTCCCAGAAATACGTGAGAAGAAATTCTGGGGAAGCTGGGAGTTGTTCTGAATTAAAGTCATGTGATAATTACCAATAAAACATGGTGTACATTTTGGGAGACCAAAGTAAGATGATAGTAGGAAGATGTAGATATGTTTCTAGATATAACTACATAACCACACTGAGTATTAATCCTGACTCAATCATCTCATTAGGGTACTAGTGAACGCTTCTGTCTCAGGTGCCTATCAATGTCTATTATAGTTTTGGTTCCAGTCCTTTAACTTTTTTTTTTCTTTTTCTTTTTCTTTTTGGCAGTATGCAGGCCTCTCACTGTTGTGTCCTCTCCCATTGCGGAGCACAGGCTCTGGACGCACAGGCTCAGTGGCCATGGCTCACAGGCCCAGCCGCTCCATGGCATGTGGGATCTTCCCGGACTGGGGCACGAACCCGTGTCCCCTGCATCGGCAGGCAGACTCTCAACCACTGCGCCACCAGGGAAGCCCCCTTTACCTTTTTTAATCCTTATGGTTCTTCAACTTTCTCTCTTCCTCTCTTTACTTGTTATTCCCCTCCTCCTTATCCTTTTCCCTCTTTCTTTCACATTTGTTAAATATTTAGAAGTGTGTTTCAGGCTCAGTGTTAACTTTTGTCCTCTCACTACAGTACTAATGGAATGGTGGTCTGCCAGTCCATGAACAGCCAGTGTCTGGTGGACAATGAGAAAAGCACAGAAATTGAGAGTAACCAGTTAGAAATGTTTACAGCCATTGAACATTACCACAACATTGAATTTTAGGTCTAAAATGAATCTAGTAATAAAAAGTGGGGCTCAGGATTTTCTATGTATTTTTTTCTTAATTCCATTTTCCTGGTAATATAGTTCCTGTCCTTTTAATTCAGCATAGGATCAATCTGTGACAGATTTGGAATTAAAAATTCCAGATTAAAAAAATCTGATTCTTTACCACAGATTGTTTGAGTAGACCTGCTCTGACGTGTTGCAATATTCCTTTAGCAGAAATGAATGTGTTACAAGCGTATTGGCTGGTTTCCAGAATCCATGAGATGGGTGAAGTTTTAAGCTAAGTCTAAGAAACTAAAGGAAAACTGAGTGGTCAGAAACACCACCAAATTCAGGCCTCAGAACAAGCTGGTGAGAATGACACTAACATTGTCACTGCCACCATTGTCACAATGTAACCTGACACCGGACAGCAGGGGGTTGTTGCCACTGCTGCCACTGAACAAAAATGCTCCACTGCCCCTGGAATGGTGTAGTCTCTGACCCTGACTCTTTGCATCACTCACTGTAGATTCAAACTACTGGGATAGAATATCTGCTTGCCAAGCCAAGATCCTTCATCAGATGGCTTCTTAAAATACCTATATTGTCTATGAATGCCATCTGCCACTGATGGCTGTCCCATTTGTGGTGGTTCACTTTTTCCCAGGAGCCAGACTTTGGTTATAGGCGATGGGTTAGCAGATGGTCCCTGGATAGTCACTGAAGATTCTGAAGAGACTCAAACCAGGGATTGAGAAGCAATGTCATGGTAACATTCCTAAAATATATGTCACTTATTGCTTTATAAATAAAACCACTTGTGCATAATTGCCTGTAACTCAGGAGTATCTGTTCCCCTAGTGGCAATATTTAATTAAGGGCATAAAACCTTAAAATTCTCAGAAATACAAACTCAGGATCAGTATTGCTCCTTATTTAATCTTCATCCCCAGGAAGAAAGAGGAGGTATCTAATCTTTAAACCAGTGTTCTCTAGAAGTCATAAGAAGAAAAATATCAAAACTACATGGAAACTGATGACATACATATGAATCTGGACATTATTCACATGTAAAGCTGGCATAGTCTCTCCTTAATATCTTGTTTTCCTTTGCAAAGGAAATATTAATACAGAAATTTCATGCTTTCTCAGGAGAGAGACAGAATTATGTTTCTAATAAGAAGCCGCTATTAAGGAACAAGGCAAAAGAAGCCTCTAATAATGGGAATAAAATCACACAAAATAATGTATCATAGGAGACTAAAAATACTAAAAACTTTTTTTGTGATATAAAATAGTGTATTTTGATTGTGGGACATGGGGAGGAAAATAGAAGAAGCTTGGGGAGAGCTTCCTATTTTCGTTACTGCAGAATTGAGTAGAAAATAGTTCCAATGACTTAGCACGTGACAAGCTCTTAGTTATTATGAAAATTAAAGGGAGTTTCTGGAGCATGGTGTGTCTGTAAGCCTGACATTTGTAGAAATGACAGTTTGAGAAAAAGCTTTTAGCATATTCTCAGCGGTAGCTAAATGTGAAATGCAAGACCTCTCCCTGTTCTGTAGAAAGACTTTTTATAGAGACCTCATGTGTGATTATATCATTTTGTGGGTGAAGGAGAATTTAGGATGTCCTTAGCATATTTTGCATCAACGTTCCCTAGGCCCTTATTCTACAAAGTAATGAAGTTTAAAATTCACAGAATGTACAACAATTTATGATACTATATAAAATCCTAACACCATAGAGAGAGTCCTGAAAATTCTGGTGATGCAGAGGAGAAAACATTTTGGCAAAAGCAAATCTAACATACAATATCTTAAGTATGATGTGGACAAGGTAGCTGGTATGAGCTGTGAAAAATATGTCCCTGGCAGCGTTACATAAGTTCCTAGTTCCTGGTTCATGCAATAAAATGTCCTCAAGATCTGACCTGTCATAGAAGAACACAGCACACCATTGAAACCCTCTGACTTGGACTTGAGGCACCAAATTCTACTTCTGTGTTTTCAGGTAAGAGAAAGCCACCCTTTTGACAGAGTCCAAGAGCTGCTACCCAAAAGCCCAGTGTGACTCCCACATCAAACTTTCCAAGTTTAAATTGCAAGATTGGTGACATTACATAGAATATAGGTTCTGCTTCCCAACTGCATTACTGAAAGTTTGAAGAGACAACCAACTTTTGCTCTGAAATGACAAATTTCCTGATTTTAGTATAAGACTATTACATAGGTTCTTTGAGAGTCATTATTCAGAGACCTGGCTAAGTGCCCCCTCATTCTGGAGATATGAATGAAATAAGGAACAATGCTGATAGCAGGTAGGAAGTGCATGTTCTTCCCATTTCACTGACTGCTATGAATAAGAGAGAAAAGAGATTAGAATACTATCAAAATTAATGGAATGCAATTTTCATGTCAGCAGATAGAATTTCATGGAGGTTTTGTAAACAATTCCGAACCGTTCTGAGTGCTGATATTACTACAGATTGTTGAGTCTGTATGGCTTGTCATTTGAGGACAAGGCCCATTTCGCATTCATTTCTGCATGTCCACTGCCTTTCATGGTGCCTCACTTGTAAAATTATCTCACTTGTTAATGCATAAACAAATCTGAGTAGATAAAAGCAGACACTGAGATATGGATTGTTATAAGAACTACATTTATTTTTTCTCTCTTGATTTTTCCCCCTTCAAAAACAATAATAACAAAATTTACTAACTGATTTCATATGATAGACACTACTCTAAGTGCTTTGCATTCTAATTCATTGAATCCTCACGACAACCTTTAGAGGTTATACTATTACCTTTACACAAATGAGTAAACTGAGGCCCAGGGAGGTTAAGTGACTTGCTGGAAATACTACAGCAATTGAGTGACTGAGCTGTGATTTAAACTAATGCAGCTCTGGGTCTGGAGCTGTGATCATAATCATTCTACTATGCTATTGAAGGCACAAATGTGTTTAAAGAAGAATAACAAAACTGGCACCTCTCAAAAACTTTTTGGCAGTTTCAGTATCTAAGGAGCTTATTTTTATCTCTTGATTAATATAGCTTTTCACTGGGATCCACTTTATTGATAAGCAACTAGTATTTCCATGCTTTTAAAAATAAATTTAAAGTAAATCTCTTTTTTTATAGCACTCAACACTGAAAACTTCAAATACCTCTAAATATGTGAGATAGGTTCTTTCTTTTAAAGATAATATTTTTTATGCAATGTTTCTACTAGTTTGCTTGGAAATCCTAGTATTTGAGGAGTATAAAACAGTAAAATATTTGAAGACATAATTAGATATATCTTTTATGTATTTATTGTATACAGCTAAAATGCAATTAAACTTTTTTTACTGCAGTGGAAAGAACAATGCCTATTTTTATCATAAAGCCCAGCCTTTACCTGACGCACAGTTCCTTACTTGACACATAGAATGCTATGGATTACAAAGCACCTTCCCTTGGTGTCGCAGCGGTGTCTGAAATCCTACTCACTCATTGCTCTAATTTTGAATTTCGATGGGCATTAATTAAATTCACTTGAAAATCCTTGCAGCTATTACATCTCACTTCTTTTTTTTCTAAATTGAGGTATAGTTGATTTACAAGGTTGTGTTAGTTTCAGGTGTACAGCAAAGTGATTCAGATATATATATATATATATATATATATATACATACATATGTATATATATATTCTTTTTCAGATTCTTTTCCATTATAGGTTATTATAAGATATTGAATACAGTTCCCTGTGCTCTATATAGTAGGTCCTTGCTGTTTAGTTTATATATAGTTGTGTGTATCTGTTAATCCCAAATTCATAATTTATCCCTACCCCTACCTTTCACTTTTGGTAACCATAAGTTTGTTTTCTGTCTGTGAGTCTATTTCTGTTTTGTAAATAAGTTCATTTGTATTGATATCATTTTTTAGATTCCACATACAAATGATTTTATATTTGTCCCTCTCTGTCTGACTTACTTCACTTAGTATGATAATCTCTAGGTCCATCCATGTTGCTGCAAAGGACATTATTTCATTCTTTTTATGGCTGCATAATATTCCATCTTCTTATTTCTACATCTTCCACATCTTCTTTATCCTGATTAGAGTGTTGGTGGCAATGCTGTGGTATCTTTTATTGTTGTTTGTTTTGCTTTGTATAGGTACTGATATCTGTGCTGCCTCCTTTCCAAAGGCTGCTTCTAAAATAATTGCCATTTCCCAGCCCAGATGGATAGAGCACTATTGTTTTAAAGTTTAAAAAGCTATTCTACTCTGGTTACTTATCCAAAGAATAAAAAATAGTATTTTTAAAGATACATTGAACCCTATGTTCATTGCAGCTTTATTTACAATAGCCAAGATATGGAAACAACATAAGTGTCCATCAACAGATATTCAACTGTTGAATAAAGAAGATGTGAGATATATATATATATATATATATATATATATATATATATATACATACATATATATAGACATTTACACACAATGGAATACTACTCAGCCATAAAAATGGTGAAATCTTGGCATTTGTAACAACATAGTTGGAGGGTATTATGCTAAGTGAAATAAGCCAGAAGGAGAAAAATATACTGTATAATTTTACTCATACATGAAAGATAAAAAAATAAAAAAAATAAATGAACAAACCAAACCAAAGCAAACATGTAGATAAAAAGAACAGATTAGTGGTTACCAAGGACAAGTGGGGTAGAGGGAGGGTGAAATGGGTAAAGAGGCTCAACTGTACAGTGATGGATAGAAACTGCACTTTTGGTGGTGAGCACACAGTAGTGTATACAGAAGTCAAAATATAATGTGTACACATGAAACTTATATAATGTTATAAACCAATGTTACCTTATTTTTTTTTAAAAAAGTGTTGACTGTGGTGTTAGCAGACATGCTTTCAACTACAACATATTTTATGTGTAACAATCAAATCAGTTAACTTTACTTGCTTCATGTCCCTTACTTGTCCTATGGGAATTATGATAGTCCATTCCTTGCAGAGCTGTTTTGTTCATTCATTACTTCATTCCATCAGTCAACAAAGAATTCTTGAGCATCTGCAGGTGCCAGGCACTGTTCCAAATGCTGGGGTACCTATAATGAACAAACCAAGTCTCTTCCTTCTGAAATTTAACAGTGGAGTATATCTGGGATTAAAAAAAGAAAAACGTAGGTAAAGCCCTCAGTGTTCTGTTCATAGTAAACCCTAAAAATACATTAGCTATTTTAATAACTAACTCAGAGCATTTCCTTTGCCATAAGGGTTTAAAAGGATGAACAAATGTATTTTCAGTCTGCAGGCTCTGATGATCTCTAGGGAAACACAGAGATCACCAACTAAAGAGAAATGGGGATTTGGAAGGTGTATTGAAACACAGCTGTAAGTGATTACTTTTGCTTAAAGTTATATGAAAAGCTTGGTAAAGGAGGGTATTGGATATTTTATATTTGATCAGAATATGAGGAAGAGGAATTTAACAACTGGATAAGAAAAGAAAGGGCAACTGGGACCTGGGTGGAAGTAACAGCATGAGGAAAAGCCAAGAGATGTGAAGGTATGTAGCATATCATGGGAAAAGGAGCAAAACGATCTGACAAGAAGCTAGAGAATGACAAGAAATGAAGTTGGTAAGGCAAATAGTAGTCATATTGTAAACAGCCTCAAATGTCACGCATGCTAAGAAGCTGGAAACCATCCTAAATATAATGTGGAAAAATATGAAGTTTTTAAACCAGGCTATGACAGGACTAGTAGTGCATTTTAGACACATCAGTACATATTGGAGTGTGCAAACTGAGAGATAAGAATGTCTATTATCATCTGTGGTAATAACTTAGGTATGATACAAAAGTATCATAGTGAGGTGAGAAGATGGGCAAATAGATTACAAAATCACTTTGAAGGAGAATCAGGACAATTTGGTGAAAAAATGTAGGCAAGGAAGAGATTGAGGGGAGTGAATCTTTCCAAATGACATTCTCAATCATTTAGGAGGTAACACTGAGTATTGAAGGAGGCAAGAGTGAGGAGGGACAGAGAGAAAGAGACAGAGAGAAGAAGGGAGGAAGAGAGCAAAGTAGGAGAGGGTGGGGGTCGGAGGAGGGAAGAAATGGATGCCAGGTGTTTAGAGATTAATCAGAGGTTAATCAGTATATATATAAAATTGTTGCCCTTGGTAAATGGCTAAGTTGCTATAGTTTTCAAAATTTAGGACAAAACTGAACAAAATCAAAGATAACACACGCAGAATGCAGAAACAAGACACAATGAAGAAATATGGTCCAATTTCCCACAAAAAAACACAAATATAGTAGATTCATGGATGAAGAGCACATATACAGGGACTAGAAGGTGAGAGTAATGGATGAGATATAATAACTACACTGAATACTTTTACAGTCTAAAATGGCATCATAGACAGGATTTTTTCCCAACAGATTTCAGTACATTTAAAATAAAACCATCTAAAACTAGAAATTAGAAAAGCTCAGTGAAACAGACAGAGAAATGATGATTTTGTTTTATATATGAGGAAATTAAGGCTCAGAGAGGCATCATAGCTAATGATGAAATCTGACACTCAAACTCCAATCTCTTCTTTTATAATTTGAGAGATCTTTTCATTATACCACTCTTTTTGCCTTTCAGATGTAAAATAAGATACTTACTGATGTTATAAAAGAATACCGACTTATTGGATGAGGTGGACTTGGTAGGATACTAACAGAAAACAATTCTATTTTCTCTTACCATTCCCTTTAACACTAGTTATTGAATAATATGTAATTAATAACATGACCAACAAAATCCAATATTAATATTCTCAACTTTTTGCCAATTAAAGACATCTTTACCTCTCATCTTGGTTCTACCTTAGGTGAAATATGCTGGCTTATTGTTTCTCTCCTACTGGCTCTAGTTTCAGGCCTCTTCAGAATGTGTAAATGGGGTTCCACAGAGACGTTAGGGGTCATTAAAGGTCCCAAGAGACTGGTCCTAAGGATTTTAATCTGGTCTTCTGGGTTTTCTGTCATAAGATGCTTTTATGGATTTCTCAGAAATATCTGTCTTAATGGAAACTTTTGATTACAGTTTCCAACACGAGTTGGAAATGCCTTCTTCCAACCGACTGACAGCTTACAAAGTAAAGCACCTTCATCTTCAGCTTTTGCACTGGGAAATCCATCCCCAAACTCTTTCTGAAGTGTTCCCCTCATTCCTGGCAGAAAGCCCTCTTGAGTGGAGTCATCCCAAGATATCTTCCCCTTCCATCTTTCATTCCGCCTTTGCTGAAGTTGAGACTGCCTCCCAACATGGCCTCTTAGTTGTCAATAAACCGACCAACCCAGAAGTCAGGTACCAGTCACTGTGTCCCCCAAATCACTGTGTGCATGTCATGCTCTGTGAGAGGGTCTCATGAAGCTAGGAGTACACCCTGAAGCACCTTTCTTCCCATCATCAAATGGGGGTTGTGGTAGGCAGCTTCTAAGATGACCCCATTAAAGAACATGTCAGTTTCCCTTCTCCTCCGCATTTCTCAGGGATCCTTCTCATGTCTAAACCACACAAATTCATACACATTTTACATTAGATGCTGAAAATCCTGTATTAGTTTTCTGTCATTTTGTGCTGATTGTCCTAGAGCAGATGATGAATCCCCCTGTTTTCTGTCTTTAGGGGCAAGGGGTGTCACAGGAAAATGGAACAATACATGCTGTTCAGTGTCTCAAGTTTTAATCTACAACAAATTAACACTTCACTTACCACCTGCCACAATAGGAAAACTAGAAACAAAATAAGCACTTCATGTTTATTCAAATATGTGGTTCTGAATCCAAATATAACAAAGAGGTTCTCATGCTGCACTTCCTCTTCCAGGACTTCCTACTGACCCCTCTCCCTCTTCCTCCTTCCCTAGCCTTTCTCTGACTTTCATTCATTCTAATTTTCCTTTTTATGACATTTTTTCCTTTATTTTTTTAAACTCTTCCTGAAAAATGATTGCTCTAGAGAGTTCATAGAGCTGCATTCACTGCAATGTAGGCTGTTTCCCCAGTACATGACAGTACATTTGTTTCACAGGCAGTTACATCACCTGAACTGGCTCAAGATCCAAGGAGAAATCTGCTATTCCTTGAACTATCTCAATCGGCAGCTTTACATGGGAAACAATGTTATCTTCATGCACAGTGGACAACTGTTCCCAGTAAGAAAGAATAAAAGAAATAAAGTATTGAAATATTAACTTGAGGACACTAAAACTTGAAAATAAAATTACTTTTGAATGGAATATGCATCTCACATTCATAAATATGATGTTATGCAGATTTTCAGAGAGAGAAAGACATCATGTGATGTTTGTATTGCTAGTACTTATCCTAAAACGTAGTAATGTGGATATAGAGTTTTTAATTTTTTTTTAACTAAAGTTCGGGGCTTCCATGGTGGCGCAGTGGTTGAGAGTCCACCTGATGATGCAGGGGACACGGGTTCGTGCCCCGGTCCAGGAAGATCCCACATGCGGTGGAGCGGCTGGGCTCATGAGCCATGGCCGCTGAGCCTGCGCGTCCAGAGCCTGTGCTCCGCAACGGGAGAGGCCACAACAGTGAGAGGCCCACGTACCACAAAATAAATAAATAAATAAATAAATAAATAAGTCTGATCCAAGCTAACCACCATCATCGTGTCTCGATTTGGTCTTTGCTTCTTCTGCCAATAATAATGCTGTGTCCCATGAATCCTTATACACTCTAGCCCCACTGGACTTGACAGAGTTGAGTGAACCAGCAATGTCCTTTTGCTCTCTTTGGCTTTTTAATGTTGTGATCAACGTTATATGCCTGGCAGGCTTCCCATGTCAACCTTCCCTCCTAACACTCATTTCCTCCTCCATCCCTTTGAACACATACCACACTTGCACATACATACAATCTGCGTACCTAGCACTCAGCAGGTGCTTAATAGTGTTTATTGAATAAATGAGAATGAAGGAGTTAATGAATGAATGTGTATCATGGATATATTGCTATGTGGCTCTCTGATGGAACTGAAGTGTAAGAAACAGACACTGTGATTGACTACCCCGAATCCTCAAGCTAACTTGTTCCTTTGTAAGAATGGAAGCTGCAATGATCTCTTGAATTCCCTCCCTCTCAAAAACTATTCCCCAAGTTCTGTCTGATAATCTGGTATTAACAAACTATAACATTCTTCTATAAATTACCTTCTTCAAACAGAAATGATTAATCACTCTTTGCATGACCTTTTTTCTCAACCTTTTATAGTATGGCTATCTTCACTATCAGACAAAAAGTTTTCTCACCCAAATCAATAATAACCTTCCAGTTGCTAAATTCAACCACCTATTTTCAGTCCTACAGAACTTCCCTGTAGCACTTGACATGGTTCACCCTCACTGCCTCTTTCTAGAAATTCTATCCTGATATCTGTATTCAACTCTCTCCATTGTCTGGTAATCCTGTGGCCACTCCTGCCACAGGATTGAGACACTGTTTTGACACTGAACAGCTCTTTCTTTTGCTGGTTTATCTTTTGTCCATTCACTGTGTGTTAGGCTCCAGACTAGGGTCTTCTAAACTTGGACCAAGTACTCTCCCCTGAAAATACACACACATTGCTTTAATTATATGCAAATTTCAATTATGTCTTTAGCTTTCATCTATTTTCCAGCCTCTAAATCCAAATATCCAATTGTCTCCAGCGAAAAATAAAATTTGATATTTTACGGCTCCAACTTAACATCCAAAATAAAATTCTTAACACACTTTACTTCACATACAGAATATCCTGCCCATACCTGCATCAGATAGGAAGCGTGTTTAGTGTTCAATAGCATGGACTCAGGGGCCACACTTCTTGAGGTTAAATATTGACTGTAGCATTACCAGTTCTATGACTTTGGACAAGCTGCCTAACCTTTCTGTGCTTCACGTTGTTACATGTAAAGTGGGAATAATAATAGCACCTCCTTTTTAAGATTGTTATAAAGATATAAAGAGGTTGTTCATGTAAAATATTTAGAAGAGTGTGTGTCCCCCAAAAGTCATATGTTGAAAATCTAATCCCTCAATGTGAGTGATATTAGGAGATGGGCCTTTGGGAAGTAATTCGGTCAGGAGAATGGAGATGTCACGAATGAGATTACTGTCCCTTAAAAAGAAATTTGAGTTTACTTTCTCTCTCTCTGCTCTCTACCATGTAAGGATACAATGAGAAGACAGCTATCGGCAAACCAGAAAGTCCATACCCTAGTCAGATATGGGACCTGCTAAGACCTCGATCTTGGACTTCCCAGCCTCCAGAACTGTGTGAAATAAACTTCTGTTGTTTGAGCTATCCAGGCTATATTATAGCAGCCTGAAGGGACTGTCAGGTGGCTCGCATGGGTGATGCTTAGAGGATCCTAGTTATCCTTTAAGATTAAAAGTTTGCATTATTAATTATTACTGCATTTACCACAATGTAATTAACTTTTTTTTTTTTCTTTCTTTCTTTGCGATATGCGGGCCTCTCACCGTTGTGGCCTCTCCCGTTGCGGAGCACAGGCTCTGGATGCGCAGGCTCAGCGGCCATGGCTCACGGGCCCAGCCACTCCACGGCATGTGGGATCCTCCCGGACCGGGGCACGAACCCGTGTCCTCTGCATCGGCAGGCGGACTCTCAACCACTGTGCCACCAGGGAAGCCCAATATAATTAACTTTTAATCCCATATCTGCCCTGCCCAACACTGAGATTCTTCATGGTAGGAACTACTTCTCAGTCATCTTATGCCAGATTCCTAAGCAACTCTTGGTGCACGGAAGAATCAGTGAAATGTGTGTTGAATAAATGAAAACCTTACCTGCATCTGTGTTCTCAAATTAATGTAGTGACATACCACTGTCGGGGTTCAGGGCAGGCTGCCCCCAAAATGTGCCTCAATAGCATATGGATTATTTTGAATTAAAGTTTTGAAAGAAACAGCCAGTCAAGGGAAATGATTAAAACAACACCACCCCCCTGACCCCGACCTTTCTCCTTGAAAGCGGGAAATAAATCTCCCATGTGAACGTATCCTCCTTATACCAGGGGGAGAGAAAGCATCCTCAGCACCACAATTGGGGAATTCAAGACTAAAAAAGCTGCATAAACCAGCTTTGTTATTTCTTCATTGGTCTGCTACCCCTAGCACAAGCCCCTTTGTTTTGTTAAATCTTCACAAATAATTGTTTCTTTGTCTAAAAATGATATATAAACAGCCTTTTTTGGTCACTTTGGGGGACCTGTTTCTATGAGACCTCAATGTATACAAATTAAAATGATTTTTCTCCTGTTAATCTGTCTTGGGTCCCCTATCTCCACTCCCACTGAGAAGCCTCATCACATCACTTGGGACTATTGACATAGCTCTCCAAATAGTTTCTCTGTCAAGACCATCATACGTATCATCTCTAGATTTCCTTTCTTCAAAAGAAAAACAATTCTCGCCACAGAGCACGGGGAGATCAGCTCGGTGCTTTGTGACCGCCTGGAGGGGTGGGATGGGGAGGGTGGGAGGGAGGGAGATGCATGAGGGAAGGGATGTGGGAACGCATGTATATGTATGACTGATTCATTTTGTTATAAAGCAGAAACTAATTAAAAAAATTTAAAAAAAAAAGAAAAACAATTGATCACACTACTTCTCAGGTTGAAAGCCTCTGCTGCCCACAGAATAAAATCCAAGCTCACCAGTATGATGTACAAGACTTTTCAAACTCTGGCTCCACCCTATACCATCACCTGCCACTTCCCTCAATACTCCTGCCACACTGAACTTCTAAAAGTGCAGCAAATATGCCAAGTTCCTGTAATGTCCAAGTCTTTACACAGCCTGAAAGCTTTTTTTTTCATATATGATCCTGAGTCCTAGTTATCCTGTAAAATTCAGTTCTAGCACTAATACTTCTTCAAACCTTTCCTGACTCCCCTGGGGAACTTGTCATTCTTCCTTTAATGATTCCACTGAGATTTGTTCCTGTCTCTTAATGATATTTATCAGGTGGCACTGTTTTTACTCTTTACCTGTATTTCTCTTCCATTAAGTACAGTAAGTTCTTTAATCACAGGGACCCTCTCCCCTTCCACAAAGCCTAACCAGTGGTAGGTACTCAAAAAATGACTACTAAACTCATCACCAAATCCAATCAATCTACCTAACAAATATTTTCTGCATCTAATCTTTATTATATACTGTATTAGAGCTTTACCTACAAAATTAAAATGTTCCCCTATGTAAAGTAAATACAAACTGCTCGTCTATAAAACAAAGAGATTTCCTATACTTTTCTTTCAATTACAGGAAATAGGTTGGTGAAGGAAAACAAGCTTCCTAGGAAGGTGGATAGGAGTGTAGAGAGGAGGTGATGATGGGGACAATTTTTTTGTTCCAGTGAGGAGGTGAGATTACCAAAAAATAACAGGCAGGTGCTGTGAGTCAGACAATGAATTTATTTCTAGCCCGAGATACCAACAGCGTTTCTATACATTAAAGTCATTTGCTGGGGTCTCTTTTCCCTTCCTCCTGGGCACTTCCTGTATCTCTCCTCTTCCTTTTCTCCCAATTCTCAGGGCTGGACACTTTCTGTAGTAAGAATAAGAAAGACAAAAAGGAACCTGAAAGGCTGTGGTAGGGAAATGCCTAATGGATTAGAATGAAGGAATAATTGCACTTGCAGGTTTTGTATGAATCATGAGTTTTTATCCCCAGGCATATGTATGGCTATGTAATAGTCGCTGGCTTCAATGCAACACAAAGGCTTAGTTGTGCTATTCCAACACACAGGACAACAGCCAGGGCTACTGAGTGCCTTCTACCTTCCTTTTCCTTAGTGACAGCCAGCAGAGAATTTCTTCTCTCCTTTTTGCATTGTCCTTTTATAAAAAAGATTATGAGAAACTCAAGGTAAAATAAATTAAAAGTCTTGTCTGTCCAAATTTATAGTCAATGAAATGGAAGAATGTTGCAGTGAGGGTGGCCCTAGATTAAATTCCAAGCACCGCTAACTGTGGGACATTAGTTGAAACACTTGTTTTCTCTAGGCCTCAGTTTTCTTCTCTAAAAACAAGAGTATGATCATATGAACACTTCTCTCTGCTTAGGGTCTAGTCAGGAACAAGACTGAACAAAGTGTAGAACTCTGCTAATTAAAAAAAAATGTAGAGCATGTTGAAAAAAATCTGAACATAATAAAGGCCAAGCTTAGGCAAATGATAATTAAACATATAATGGCCACATTAAAACTTCAGGTCAAATTCTCTTCCTTCCATTCTTAAAGGACAGTTCCAGCTGATGCTATTGAGGAAACTGCATTATTTCCCAATAGAAAGATTTTTTTAAATGGCAAAACTAAGATAAATCATGCCAGGGTTCTTGTTTGTACTTGAATATGTATGCAACTTTATGTCCCTTTACAATACCCTTCTGTCCTTTACATCATTTTCTTTTTCATAATTAACACAATTAACCCTCTTTCATAAAAAAGGGGGAAAATATCTGCCCTCTTGGAAAAGCAAATTATCTGAATTGAGCCCAGTTATTTCCATAAAAAAGTAGAGAAATTATTGCTACATTTTAATCTTTAACTATTATAGATTGACAAGACTGAATGTTTCAGGCCTTTCACCTTAATTTACCTCTTTCTCACTCCTTGGAAGAACCAAGCATTAGAAAGAGCACCTAATGGGCGACAGTTCTCACATTTGCCCCTAAGACCATCTGTGACCTTTCTTATAGGTTTATTCCTCAGGATCCTGATCTTCAAAAAGTTGCAGTTAACCTAAATAATTGGCTGAATCTAAAACTCAATAAATATGTTTGTTCTTATTTTTTGATTTTATTTCTCTAGATGAGAGTAATATTAGTTACATCAATGGCACTACTAAAGCATTCATTGAGCTTCCATAATAAGAGTAATAATAACAATAAAATTTTATGACTTTTTCTCAAAGGAAATTGGAACACTTTACCAACATTATAGTCTCATTAATCTTATGTCTTTGAAAAATGGTGCAGGGTTGTATGGATAGAAGGGTATGAGCCAGGGAGTCAGACAGACCTGTTTTCCATTTACCTGCAGATTGCTTGAGTAATGAGTAAATGAGATAATGGACATCTAGTATGTGCCTGCATGGTAAGCACTCAACACATAATTCTCTCTCCCTCCTTCTCTGTCTCTCCAGACCCACCAGCCATTTCTCCCCAATCCTCTCTCCCTCCCCCTGCTCCAGCAACCTCTTTTCCATCCCTTCTTTCCTTTTACTGTAGTGCAATCTGAGACAAGTTTGTTGGGGGTTTTGTTTTATGTTGTGTTGTTGATCCAAAAGCATTCTGATCACCTCTGAGAGAAGTCGTAAAAGTTTATTATCACTATTCCACTGTCCTGCCTGGGCAATAGAGTCCAACTCTTACCTTCAGTCAAGTTTCCAGAGGGTAGGATAAGTAACTGCTCTCTGAGCATCATTCTTCTTAGGTTCAGAAGACTCTTAAGTTTGAAGCATCATAGTGTCTACATTTTGACACCTGGGTGAAACAGAAAATATCCAACTGGAGATGGACCAAAAACTAATGAGGAATGAGACCTATAATTCCAAGAACTCAAGTTATAATCTGCATGCAAGATTCTCTGTCTGTATGTCTCTATGTTGTCCAAGACCCTTCACCACAATCTTGTTTAAATATTGTCTCCTTGCCCTTGTGCACTATGGGAAAGCCTGCATGTCCTCTCTTGGGTCAGGATGGTAAGCAGTAAGGAGTGCACAACTTGAAGCCAGCATGGTGGTGGTGGTGGAACCATTGTGGAAGAAACAGAAATAACCACAAGAGTCTCTCCACCTTCCACAGAAATCTTGGAATGAAAGTTGTATCTTTAAGATTCAACTGAGGGTTTGCCTACCCTGACACCTTGAGTGGAGATTTTTATCTCTCCATTTCCAAGCTAGCAGAAGTGGGAGTTTTGTAACTGCAAAGTGTGGAGTTTTCTCTTATAAAAGATGGTGTAACACATGGCATTTTTAAAAACATTTAGATGGAATAACTTATTCAAGAAAGAGTCAGTCGTGCAGCTATCCTCAAGTTTTGCCCAGAGCAAGATGTATTAAATAACAGTATATTTATTCAGATGATATATTTGGACAGCCTGATACTCCAGGAAGAATTTAGAATTGTGAGATACTAAACTTAATGATATCCTGGAGAAAAATAAATCATGGCTTTAGGAGCTGACAGCAAATTTCTCTGAATCTTGGCAGAACTGTGAGGTCCAGTCACTGGCTTGAGCACCATATTCATTTTCTATAAGAATTTAGCAAACTCCTTGATTCTATAAATACACACACACAAAAAAAATAAAGTTATATGAAACATAGTTCCTGAATAAGAACAAGTGGGAGTGTAGTGAATAACCCTTTAGAAAAGCAGTGGATTTAGATGAATTTAGCAATGAGGACTGATTTCCAAGGTAGTATTTTAAGAGGCAAATCTGTATAGCTTGGCTCAAATAATTACAAAGGAAGACAATAACAATGTTGTCATGTTACAAGGTTGTAGGTTTTAAAGGTGGGGGAAAAAAGGAAAGTGTGATTGCATTTTTAAAGGATATAGCTGAGCAGAACAATGTGAAATTAGGCAAAAGAAAAGTTGGACTGCTCTCAGCTATATTTTCTCAACAGGAAGACATATTATCAGAGAGTAGAGTCTCCCCAGGGCTGCTACAGATGCTTCACTATTCATGTCATTTCACATGAAATGCATAAAGCTGCTATAGGAGGTGGACAGGGTGACCTGACGGGTCTCCTGTCTCTAATTCCTGTGATTAAAAGGTTCTGTGCTATTACCAAGCAAGAAGCACTGCTTTTTAGTGATTTTATTTGTAAAATGACCCTGCAGGTGTTTTCTCTTAGCTTCCACCTTTGCAGAACTCTTTTTTTATTCCCACCTATGTAGTGAGACTCAAGATTATAGTATTCAACATCACAGGAGTGGAGAGGGTATGGAAGGAGGGCTAAACAGGAGTAAATGGTTGCTTACTTAAGAGGGAGGGAAACTGGAGGAGAGGTGAAAAGATCATCACACATTAGCGAATTTCTTTGCATCTAAATGGAATTTTGACTTAGACACCACATTCCTGTAAGAAAAGCTGTATTGAGTGCAAAAAAACCCAAAACTGCACATTAATCTTCCTTTTGACAAGACTAAGGAAAAACAAAAAAAGAAATGAATTTAACACTGATTTATTGAAGTTCTCAGATTGTAATTTAATTCTCAAGGAAGCCACAGGGTAGTGACAACCTTTGGATGACACTGAATGTCTCTGACCTGTTAAAAGTCTTTTAATGACAATTCTAGAATGTAAACTGTATGTGCAATTTACATGATCTATATAAAGCTTTATCTTTTAGTCCAGATGGACTTGGAAGCACAAGATAAAAAAAAACCTTCAGATAGCAACCCTTGCTGGGTTTTAATTTTAAGTACAAGGTTTAGCCTGAATCTTTTTTTTTCAATTTTTATTGGAGTATAGTTGATTTACAATGTTGTGTTAGTTTCAGGTATACAGTAAAGTGAATCAGTTATACATATACATATATCCACTCTTCTTTAGATTATTTTCCCATATAGGCCATTACAGAGTATTGAGTAAAGTTTCCTATGTTACCCAGTAAGTCCTTATTAGTTATCTATTTTATATATAGTAGTGGGTATATGTCAATCCCAATCTTATCTCCCTTTTTGTGGTCAATTGTGAATGGGACACATTGTGAATCCTGTGTGTATTATAAGAGACTGGGTCACTGGTGGCTGCAATAGACTTCAGCAGAATTCAAAGCTGATTTTTGGTTGTCAGAATAAAAGAATTTTAAACTGTGTTTAATGTTTTAGGCTACAGTAGAATAGTAAATGAACTTCTTACTAGTTACCTAGCAAGACACACTACCACTGAAGCATGATGAGTTAGTAAGGAAATTCATTGTTTTCTTGTAAAAAAAAACAACATACAATTATTAGTATCAATATTAATCAGTAGTAAATGCTTAGAAAATGCAGCTGACCTACCTATTTACAATAGCTACAAACTATTAACATAACTGTAGCATTTTGCCTACAAAGTAAGCATGAATTCCCATCTTCCTTGCTAAAAGAACTCTGATGGTGTTCAAATTCTTATATCTCAAAGAAGGGGACACCATTCCCAGCTCAGAAATAAATTCTTGAAGACTATCAATTATTGATTTTTACCATTCTCTTTGCTTATGATTGGTTTTGGGGTAGCCTTTGAACCAATGAATAGTACATGGGAAATGTGACGGGTGTCTCTCAGAAAAGATGAGTGCTTGCTCTTAAAACATTAAACCAGCAACTTTTCTAGTAATTTTTTCCATGTTTAGGTGTGACACCTCAGTGACAAGACAGGAACAAGCCAAAGGGCAAAAAAGAGACCTTAAGCATGATGGAGCTGAAAGAGGGAAAGAATCTGTATCCTTGATGCCTGCTGAAGTCACCAAATTGACCAATCTTAACACAACTACTCTGGAATTTGTGCTACATAAGAACGCTAAGTTTCCTTACTGTTTAAAACTCTTAACAAATAAGAGAGACAATCAACTCAGGGATGTTATTAACAATACACCTAACCAATCAAGAATTAACATCCAGAAAGAAAAGAGAAAGAAAGTGAGAGAGAGAACAAGAGCTCTTGTAAATTAATAATAAAACTATAAATAATCAAATGGAAAAATCAGGAAAGGATGTGAACAGGGAATTTACAGAAAAAGAACAACAGAATATTCATGAACATATCAAAGAATGCCCAACTCATCAGTAGAAAGCAGAGAAATGCAGAGTAAAACACAATGAGTATAATTTCCAACTCATTAGACTGGCAAAAGGAAAAAAATGTCTGACAAAATTAAAATCACATTGATGATGGTATGGAAAATTATGAACACTCATGGAGGCTAATGGAAGAATGAATTGATAAACATACAGCAATTCAACTATATCTGCAGATGTCTGTATCCTTTGATCCAGTAGATTACCTTCTAGATACAATTCAAGGAGAAACTCTAGCACATGTGCACAAGAATACATGTACAAGAATATCTAAAAGCATTTTTATGATAGATAAAGGAAACTACTTTAATATCTATTCAATGGCATAGAATACCATAGTTTAAATGAATGAAATAGATATATAGCCTAGATAAATCTTATGCAATCCAATATGGAAAGAAAAAAGTGGCCATACTTTCTATCTATTATGATATCCATTATATAGAATTTTAAAACATGGAAGATGTATATTATTTTTGATGCATAATCACATAGTAGTAATAAAAGCAGACACACGAGGATAATAAAACACTAAATTAAGAATAACAATTTCCTCTGGATCATAAAAGGAAGCTTCAATTTTATTAAATCTTCCACTTTTGAACTCTTTTGAAATTCAACTTTTTGAAAGTTAACATTTTAAAAACTGACCACTTGATTTTAAGAACCCCACATGTACCAAAAATTTTTAAACAAAGAAAAAAAATCCTCCTTTCCAGCATTTCCCATGATTCTTTATTTAATGACAAATCCATTTATCCAGGTGCTCAGGTGAAAATCCTTGAGACACTCCTGACCCTTCTTTATCTCTTACACCTTACAACCAATCCATAAGCCAATTTTGATGGTTCAAATATCAAAATATGTACAGTGTATATAGAACTGAATCACTACTTACCAATTTCACCACCACGCAGGTTAAGTTTACCACTATATCTTTCCTGGACCACTGCGATAGTTTTCTTACTCATCTTCCTGCCTCCAAACTAACCCCTTGGAGTCTGTTCTCTAAACAGCAGCCAGACCTCTTTCCTTTAAAAGATTAGTTCAATCATGTCAGGAGTCTGCTCAAAGCACTCCACGAGCTTCCTATGATGGGCAGAATGAAACCCAGCTGCTCTGGCTTCCTTAATGCTCCTTCAGTGCTATAAGCACATTTCCACCTCTGCAGGCATGGGGCTGACCCTTCCCTCTTCCAGGAACACCTTTCCTTCCACATGGGTTGTGCTCTCACCTCACTTAAGATTCTGCTTCAATGCCACCAGATCAGAATGGATTTCCCTGACCACCCTTATCCAAAGTAGCACCCCCATCACTCTCTTCCCCTTCTCTGCATAAATTTCTCCACAGCATTTCTTAACCCCTGACATCCTATGTATTTTGTATACAAAATGTGTATTTTGTACTGATGTGTTTGTTTATTGCATGTTCTCCCCATTAGAATGTAAAGTCCTGGGTGCAAGGATATTGCTTCATTGTTATATTGTACCTCTTGTAACTAGTACAGCACCTGTCATACAGTAGAAGCTAAAAAAAAAATACTGAATGGCTGAATTTACTGAATTGGTATTTTTAAATCTAAAATAAACATGACAACATATTAGATTTGATAAATCTAACTGTTGTCATCATAGAATTTTGCTATATTTTACAATTGTAAAACCTGAAGGCCCCTTATTCTAGAAAACACCAATTATAAGAAATAAGTTTGGGGGCTTCCCTGGTGGCGCAGTGGTTGAGAATCCGCCTGCCAATGCAGGGGACGTGGGTTCGTGCCCCGGTCCGGGAAGATCCCACATACTGCGGAGCGGCTGGGCCCGTGAGCCATGGCCGCTGAGCCTGTGCGTCCAGAGCCTGTGCTCCGCAACGGGAGAGGCCACAACAGTGTGAGGCCCGTGTAAAGCAAAAAAAAAAAAAAAAAAAAAAGAAAGAAAGAAGTTTGGGACACGGGAAGGGCCAGATAATAAGAGAAATGCAGGAGGAGACCAGATAAAGACAGATATTTCCCTTACTTTCATCTGACAGGATAGATCATCAGTTCTTTTTTAGGAAGTGATTAGAAATTAATACTAGAAAATTATCACATATTATCTAATATCACTGTAAATAGTGTGCCTATGTATGCATGTGCATACCAAAATTAATTGTATAAAGTAAATAAAACTTTATTCCAAAATTATGGATTTAATCATACTCAATTCCTTTCCAGTTTTTATGATGTCCTAAGTTAAAGATGTAGATTGCATTGGTATCTACTGACAATTCTTTAAAGATAAACACTTTTTTAGAAAAACACTCTTTACAAGCTTCACTTATTCCTCTATATGCCATGTTTTATACACTCATAAGGCCTCAGTTTGACAACATGCATTTTTCTTCTTTCCTTCTTCTTATTCAACACAATTTATTAAGCCCTTGCTATTTAGTAAGTGCTCTAGGAATAGAGCAGAAAAGAATAATGATAGCAATAATAATGTTATTTTGTTATTATATTATGTAATAGTGGTAATATATATTTATTATAACAAGCGATAACACTTCTACAGTACTCATTATATAAAGACAATGTTCTGAGTTTTACATACCTTCATTCACTTAATTGTCATAACATCCTAATAAGGAAATAGAATAGATATGAGTAAAAAGGTACAGAAGGTTAAGCACCTTGCCCAAGGTTACTCAGGGTCAGTTTCATGAGCATGCATTCTGTGTAGTTGCATTGAAGGACTCCCATATTTAGAAGGGCCCACGCTTGATTTAATGCTCTACTCTCACTATCTCAAAATTCTCAATAAATTTTTAAGTTGTTCTGCATTTTAATTTTGTATTGGGCTCTGTGAATTATGTAACTAATCCTGCTTGGATTTGAAACTGGGTTGTTGGTTTCTGGTGAACTTGTCATTATTCACTCCACTCCACTACTTCTCTCTTGAGACAGACAGGAGGCTGTTCTCATTCATTTATTCAACAAATATCAACGGCCTATCTGCTAGGTACCAGGAACTATTCGAAATATTGAGGATACAGTGACTAAAAAGTTAGGCAACATCCCCATAATCACGAAGCTTATTTTAGTGGAACTACAGATAATAAATAAATGAATAACCAAAAAGCATGGAATTGTGATAAATTCTATAAGGAGAATTAAACTAGAGCCATAAGACTAGAAGTAGCTGGTGGCTGCTGCAGATTGGCCCAGGAATGATGGCTTTTAAAAAAACAAAATCAAAATAACAAGAAGACACCCCCCACCATGAGAAACTCTAAAGGAAGAGTTTTTGACTTAGTTCTACATTTGCTCTTTATTGTTCACCTTCAGAAAAAGGCTTGACCAGAAAACAACAACAACAAAAAAATGGGAGCAAACATTTCCTTGTCTAGAAAATAGATTACTGTTATAAACATGCTTTCCCTAATTTCAAATGCTTTTCTTTATTTTAGTTTTGATTCCTGGCTAACTCACTTTTCAAAATGGAAGTGATGTCCAAAGACTCATTGAGAAATCTTAGTATCTCTTATATTGAAATGCCAAAGGAATTTGTCAGTGATTTATGTGTCTGTAAATTAAACTCGGTACGCTTAGCAAAATCTGGCCATGATGCTAATTAATTGCAATGAGAACAAGATACAATTAATTAAAATATTGACTCAGCAGATCTGGGCTGCCCTGTGCTCTACATGGGGAGTACCACCTGGAGCTGTGCAGTGTTACATCACTGATCAGAAATTGACTTACAGAGTGTGATTTCCAAAATCAGTAGAAATATAAAATATCACAGTTTAGACCTTTATTTTACAGTCTAGGAATCTAAAGCCCAGCAAGTACATTTAGATGGTCAAAGGTAGTTCAGGCAGGCTTCCTAATTCATTCCCAGTGATTTTTTTTTTAATTCAAACAGGAATAACCAATTAAAGTCAAAACATAATGACACATTCCTACTGAAAATAAGGACCCTGGAGCAAGTCAGGATCATCTGCAGGATGATTATCTCTTCTGAAACATTGATTACATCCCATCTGTTTTATCCTTCTCTATATCACATCCAGACACTAATCCCACCTCTACAGACAACCCCACATGCACATTTTATTCAGGAGGAAGAAGATCCTTATTGAATACAAACGTTCAAAATTTTAGAATTAAAACAAGACCCCATTCATGAGATCATTTTATTCTTTACAACCCCTGCCTGTCCTAAGTGTTCCAGTATAGGCTTCAGTAAATTGTTCCTCACAAAAATAAAGATACAATTATTAACATACCTTGCTCAATTAATAACAATTCCTTTCACATGTTTAAGAAACCTGTTCTCATAATAGTGATCAATTGTTTGTAATTAGATTCTACTTTCCTTCATTTATCAAATTCCACATCACTGAAAATGACAAATAGCCCCTAGAAATTTGAAAAAACAAGGAGTACAGTCAGAAATATGAAAACCCTTAAGGACTTTAGGGGAAATTGTGTGCTGGGATTTCTAAGTACAGCTCACCTCAAAGCATGTTCTCATCTATTTGGAAACTCATTGGCTCTCCCTAACATCTTTTTAAGGTCTAAAGGTCATTGCTATGGGTTGTATTTTGTCCCAATAAAATTTGTCTCTTGAAGTTCTAACCACCGGTACCTCAGAAGGTGATCTTATTTGGAAATAGGGTCTTTACAGAAGTAATAAGGTTAACATGAGGTCATTAGGATAAGTCCTAATTCAATATGACTGGTGATTTTATTAAAAGGAGAAACTTGGACACATATATGCACAGAGAGAAGATGTGAAGTTATAGGGAGAGCACCATGTGAACATGAAGATAGCCATCTACAAACCAAGGAGGGAGTCCTAGAACAGATCCGTTCTTCACAGCTTTCAGAGGAACCAACCCTACCAACACCTTGATTTTAGACTTTTTGCCTTTGGAACAGTGAGAAAATTCACTTCTATCATTTAAGGCACCCGGTTTATAGTACTTTGTTATGGAAGCCCTAGCAAACTAACAAAGTCATTTTAAGAGATAGTCTCTCTTTCTGCAGGTTGCATAAATTCATCCCAAAGAAAGGAGCAGTTTGAAGAGTCAGGTCACTTAGATTACTATATGACTTCAGGAAAGCCACTTCAATTTTGGGGGCACAAATTTCTTCACCTTCAGAGGAGCCATGATGCCTCAACTACTTACAATGTGGTGTGAAGTTTTGAGGATGAATGAAGACATTGTATTCAAAAGTTCTCTAAAGAATGTGAAGCAATCTGACAAGAATACGTTTTTCTTCTATTAAAAAACAATAGACAAAGTTGCATCTATTTTACTTCTAGCAGTTTAATACAAGCATATTAATCAGATAATGGGAAAATTTAGAATAGAGTCATTTTAAGCATTATTACTTTCATGATTGTACATTTAAAAAGTGGAAGGAAATGTAGGAAGTCTTCAATTCACAGTGGCAAAAAAACCTAAGTCTGTAATACCACTTGCTTTAACGTTTAGTCATTTTCTTCTGATCTGTTAGGATTACTGTCCCCCTTATTTCTTAAATCTTTTCCATTTTACCTAGTAAGAGTTGAATAATCCAGTGATTAATAAGAATCAACATTTAAAGAAACTGGAAGCACCCTGTTACATTATCTTATATCAAAATACATTATAACACTTTCAAGATAGAAATATCCCTCCACATTACCTCTAGCTTGGAGCTTTATATTGTAAATTTGAATAACTATGAACGCCATAGATTGGATTCAGTTTCATAAAACTGATGAGTGTACAGACGGTTGCTCTCTTTTGGGTCATGTTCTTGATCTAATTTAACTGTTGTTACTGACCAGTGACATGCTTTTACTGGTGTAATACTAGATCAGAAGGCACCTCATCTCCATGCTGGATAAAGATTCAATTACTGAGTCTGTTACACTTGACTTTGTGGAACTTGCCTGAGAGATTTTTGTGGGAAATTGCTTTGTGGCAACTCCCTAAAAATCCACAGTGAAACTTGAGCTTGGAAAGGGGCTTTCTGCTACGTCTTTGCAAAGCCTCAGATAAATAAAGTGCAGTTTCACTGTTCAATAAGTTAAAATTAACAGGATCCCAAGTATTGTTCAAATATGGCCTTTTTTGAGGAGGTTTTTTATTATAACTACGTTCACTGTGCTTTTTAAGTTAAAGAGATAAGTTCAATTTCATTTTTAAATTAATTTAAAAACAAACTACAAACTTAACATACATCCTTAGAATGATCAAACTATTTCCAGTTCTTTCTAAATAATAAATCCATTTAGTATTAAGTTCACTAGTAGCATTGAAAAAATAATCTATATCCAGCATCATAAAAATAGCTCTTCTTGTATTTTCTCCTTATTATTTCTCTGTTAGATAATTGAACCAAATATCTAATAGCATTGTTGACAAACTTGTCAGAACAGTTGATTTTTTATAACTTTCCTCATACTCATAGACCCTCCCCACAGCTGCTGTGCAATGTGCTGAAAAGTTAACCCTTCATGTTTCCTTATATAAACAGGTAATTTGACTTCCCTCATACATATTCTTAAGTTTACCAATATATTCCTCTAAACTGGGAATTTAGAGGAATATATTGGTAAATTATAAATTGGGCATTTCTTTCTTTTTTTTTTTTTTTTTTTTGCGGTACGCGGGCCTCTCACTGTTGTGGCCTCTCCCGTTGAGGAGCACAGGCTCAGCGGCCATGGCTCACGGGCCTAGCCGCTCCGCGGCATGTGGGATCTTCCCGGACCGGGGCACGAACCCGTGTCCCCTGAATCGGCAGGCAGACTCTCAACCACTGCACCACCAGGGAAACCCCAAGAATTTTTAGTTTTTGAAGTTCACTAGGTGATTCCAATGTGCAGACAAACCGGAAATATGGCAATAGTGTCTACCCAATCTGCTTGATCATAAGAATCATCTGGGGGCTTCCCTGGTGGCGCAGTGGTTAAGAGTCCGCCTGCCGATGCAGGGGACATGGGTTCGTGCCCCGGTCCTGGAGGATTCCACATGCTGCGGAGCGGCTGGGCCCGTGAGCCATGGCCGCTGAGCCTGTGCGTCTGGAGTCTGTGTTCCGCAACGTGAGAGGTCTGCGTACCGCAAAAAAAAAAAAAAAAGAATCATCTGGAATATTAATTTAAAAAGTAAAAGAGCCTTCATTCCAGATTTTAGAATCTGAATCTCCAAGACAGAGACACAGGACTTTTTATTTTAATGTGTCGTAGGTATATCTCATTATCAGGCAGGTATGGAAACAAGCTGTTGGTATGTTAGATGTACTCCTATATTAGAGTCTCCTAATAATTTATATTATTAATCTCTTTTTTCAATGCAAGGCAGTGCCTCTTTTAACTTTGTTTCTTAACGTAGAGCTTACATATATTGGGTGTGCAATAAATGTTCTGAGTTGAACTGAATTAAGAATCATCAAAGTTGAGTAATTATTATAAGCCCATCTCTGAACTGAAACATTTCCAATTTGTATTAAAAATTGATGGTGGACAATTAGGATCCAAAGTACAAACAGTTGTATATAATCTGACATCTGAAAAGTGTTAGCATTAGTCTCAGCTTTGCCACTATCCAGCTTCAGGAACTTGGAAAGTCACATCACTTCTCTGGGCCTCAGTTTCCTTCTATGTATAATGCTATATATATGCATATGGATGATAAGTTCTCAAAGTTCATTCCTATTGAATACCAAACTGAGTCCAAATTTTATTCAGGATGCATGAGGAGAAACTGCAGCTACGATTTCCCTATTTTAAGCTGCCTCTCTTAATTATTCTTCCTGGAAGAATAATTCTTCCATCACTTTTCTATAACTAAACATTCTTTCACATTTTAGTTTGCTTTTTAGTATCTACAAATGAAATGTGCTTAGAGCCTCGATGCCACTCTCCTTCCCCCAGGGACGACAGCCTCCATCGTTCCACTCTGCCATCGACACATATGCCTACACTTATTTTTATTCTGAGGCTTCTCTCACACTGTCTGGTTTGTGATTTATGTGTCTGCTTTCTGTTTCCTGCCAGAGTGTTCACTCCTCACCAGTCAGCCACTTTTCATCAGTAGAGACACACAGTCATTACCCTCATTGGTAATCCTCTCACTGTACCAAATGAAAAATGTATTTATTTTTGTGCCTGTATTTAACCCCATCTCTTTTCACTTTTCTGTGAATCTGGCTTTAAGATTAAGATGACCAGATTAAGAGAACAGTTATGGAATGTGTATTCTCTGGTCTTCCTATTCACAGATTATAACAGAATCACCTTCAGAAAGGAGAATAATTAGCTATTAACTGCCAATGTATTCTTCACGAATTATATGGAATAAAAATAGTTTGATATTGAAATACACTTGATCTCAATAAACTTAAACGACTGTAATACCACTCATAAGTATAAGAAGTATAAGTATAATATTTATAGTTAACTGATAGAACTAAAATTGTTAGTGTTTCTATTTAAAAAAATTATGTGCTTAAAGATGATTAATTTTTAACATTTAGGACAAAATGGATATTAAAGGAAATAATAATAACCAAAATATAAATAATATCTGATATCAAAATATATTTTAAAGAAAAATAATATAGGACTACAATCATAGTGCATGTCTCTTGAATAAGAGCATGCTTATTTTCAGTACTGCCTTTTAGGAGATGTGATTGAAAAAGCCATCAAAAAAGGAGTTAAATTTTTATTACTAAATCTAATCTCACATTGGGACCAAGACCTGTTTCATTTTGTCAATTGATGATCTAAATGTTAGGTACAGGTCAAATGTCCCTGATCATTCTGTAGGTCATTCAACTACCCACAGTCACAATGAGTCATACAGCTTACAGAACAGATGGAGGTATTTTATGGTACAGATGAAAAAGTAGAAGATGAAGAAAAGCAAAGAATAACTGTCATTTCAAATTTTAAATGCATTTTGAGGACTGGTCATACAGGAATGGCTGTTGAAGATACACAGATAACTGGCTCATGAGACAGATGGTTTCACTAAACTTTAGGACTATAATCCAACTGAGTCCTCTTCCCATATCCATTGAGTGCTGGTCCTCAGGATAATCACTTTGAACAGATCCACAATATTCTTCATAACTGCCATTGTTCAAAACAGTTTTGAAATACCTCTTTTGGCAGAGATATGTATCTTCCATATGACAGAATGACTTGCTTGTGATGGGCCCTAATTTTTTCACTGTCTTTGGTATATAGATTGTTAGCATATACGCATGCATAGCAAAATGGTTATGAACATGGAATCTGAATTAAAAACACCTGGGTTTAAATCCAGACCCTACCAATTCCTACCTGTAAGACTTTGAACAAGTTACTTAACCCATCTATACATAGATTTCCTTTTCTCTAACTCTACACATAATTTATTGAGAGATTGTGAGGATTAAACGATTATACATATACATGCGAATATGTGTATATACCATAGACATGCATATATGACAGGCTAGATAAGTATTTGCTACTACTACTACTATTATTATTATTATTATTATTATTATTAAATAATTAAATAACATCCTTCTCTTGATATTTTATTTTTCGGTAAGAAGTTTTCTCTGAAGTTATTTTACTTTCCACTTTGTAAATAATACCTTCAACCATGTCAAGAATATTTTAAAAATACTGCAAGATTTACTAGAAATACATTTAATATAACCATTTCAATAAAACTTTTGACATGGTAATCTCAGTATGGTGAATAGTATTGTTATGTGTTAATTATTCCATTGGTTTTAGAATAATTTTGTAATGGCTTTAATTTTTATATAAATTTAGAATAAAATATTTATATGATATTTAATCTTCCTACATAAGTCCATAGCCTGTCTCTCTATTTTCAAGCCTTCTTTTAAATAATACTCACTAACATTTTTATAGTTTAATTCATATTGTTATTTATAAGCATTTTACATTTTTGTTGTGATTTAATATGAATGGAATTATAGTTTTCCCTCATATTTTCCAGCAGGTAATCGCTGATGTCTTAGGTTGGCTCCCCCAAAAGCAGATGCTGAAACAAGGGTTTATAGGCAAGTAATTTATTAAGAAAGTGTTCCCATGGAAAACTAGCCAGGGAGTCGGAGGAAGGAGATAGGGAAGGGGTAAAAGTCCAGCAAGGATACAACCTCAGATTAAGTCCTGAATAAAGTACCTTCAAGTTGATCCCACAGAGAACTGTGATGTGTAAGCGAAGACCCATGGCAAGGAAGCTATGGCTTTCATATGCCCAGACATGTCAATGTATGGTAATTGGACACACGCAGGAAATATACATTCCCAGACACTTCTTCATGTTCACTCAGGCAACGTAAGGCACAAGTAGCCTTAAGGCAATTATACAAATGCTATATAATGTTCACCAAATCTGGCTGTTGGAAACAAAATCACACTAAGGCCATGGCACCTAAAAACAGTAAAAAGAGGATCCAAGAAGATATTGGCAAAGTACCAAAATTGTCCACTTTGGTCCCAGCCTTGCCTTTCTCAGGTCTACTCCCATCACACAATTAAGTGCCCTCCATCCTGTAACAGATTCTTCAAAACGATGGCTGGTCATAATTTCTGAGGAAAAAACTTAGAAAAAACCTCCATATTGGGAAGAGTAGCTGCAATTGTAGTTATACCTGATGACGTTTAAATAATGCAATTATTTCCAAAGACCCATCGCCTTCTGCACAAGCTTGAAGGAAGAGATAAATGGGAATGTGAACAGCATCACCATCCTGCATCTTTCAAGCCTTTCACCTTGGCACTCACTTCTGCAATTCCCTGCAGGGATGCAGTGCTGCTTTCAGTTAAATATCCTGGCAGGGAGAGAAAGTTCAGAGGCTTCCACTTACCCTTTCTACCATAATAACCCTCACTTCCTGGATCAGAAGACCACTGCAGAGATTCTGCCAGATGCCAAGTGTGTCAGACAGAGGTCAATTACGCATTTAGGAATGGGAGAAATAATCACCGGGTGAGTCTGTGGACTTTACTGGACACTTGGTGATTCAAACCTGGAACATCATTTATTACCTGATTATTTATAAAGCCCACATTGGTATTCTGAGTCCCCAAGGATTAGTGTCAATCTCCAAGAGTTTAAATATTTCACTTTCTCTAAGGCACAATTACTGTAGTAATTGGTCTCAGATCTCTTTTGACAAGGTAAGATGAAAGATAAGTGGTAGATTTCTACTGGTAGTGTCTCAGGGGACCCAAAACTCTCCTTCAATCAAGACGCACTTGGTCTGTGAACTGACTTCAGTTTGGAATTAAGGGAGATCATGTGATTTTCCACTGTAGTGAGTCAAATCATAAATTTGTCATACTACTTGGAATTTTTCTTGTTCTACATCAAGTAATGTTTTGTTGGTCTGCATTTTCTTTGTTTTTAGGGACATGAAATTAATTATCCCCTGCAAAGGTTTCTGTGGATTAAAACTTCAGTGCATATGTATATTACACTAATATGCCCACTTAGTCTCTGGCAGTTAAATGTTGCATTATTCTCATGAGGAACACAACTCAGTGATGCGATCTTCCAACATTATACCTGGTCTATCAAAGACATTCCCATATTTTAAGGATATGGATGTTCCACTAACCTATGTACTTTCTCAATGACTTAGTGAAGGGAGTGCCTTTTGGGCCCTTTCAGAAAAAGCAATGTGAGAAGTACTGGTTGCACATGATAAATCCATTCCAACTTGCCTATTTCCCTAAGCCCTTGGATTTTTTCTCTATATTATACCAAGGAAGTGCTCATATTTCAACCTCACTGAGTAACCTCTGAGTCAAATTTTTACTCAACCAACTAGGGTAAAATGTTAGAGCCCCTTCCACCTGCCACAACCAACACATTACATTCAAACTCACTTGTCGGTGCACCGTAATTTGACTTTATCCATTCATAAACATTTTGCAATTCATTTTGGAGTACAAAATATTTCCTCCTAGGTCACTTTGAGCATAACCTCTTGGACCATAATGAGAATTGACCCTAGTTACAAGATGGTTGAGGTAAATCTTGAGAAAAAAAAAGAGGTGTTCCATATAAGATAACTGTACCAGGAAAAGTTATTAAAGAATCTTTAATAAGAGAAGGCTAATTTCCTCAAACACAGAAGGGCGGGCTGCTTCCACAAGCAAAGAAACTTCAGAGTGTTCAGAAGTTCAACATTTTTAACATTAACCAAATCTTCCCAAATGTTCTATTCCAAGTTTTAGGGTCTATTCCTTCCAGGCCGATGCCCTGACTTTCATATGGGAGACTTGATGAGGCTGTGAATTTACCTTCTGTAATCCATACAATTAAATTTTCTTTCTGATTTTTCAGAGAGATTATCATAGAACTTTAGGAAGGAAGATATAATGTTTAAATTCACTATAGAAATTCTTTGGCTCTCCAAATGTGACTTGGCTGAAAGTCACATGACTTGAGATTTTAAAGATCTGAGAGACATCGTTTTTTTTTTTTTTTTTTTTTTTCTGAAAGCGCCTCATTGCAACGAGGAGCAGCCATCTCACTCCAAGCGTTTTTGGTTTGGTTATCACCAGAGCCATAACAGGTAGAAGCAGCAGCCACTTCAGTTCTCCAAACATGTGCTTCCCTGGATACTTTATCACAATCAACTATAAATAATAAGTTTATTAGTCATGCTGTCACTAGATGCCCTGAATTATTTGGATCCCATTTCCTTTTGGCAAGGATCTCAACACTATATTCAAAGTTAGTTCAAAGAGAAAACTGAACCAAGCCCTAAAGCAGGGGTCCCTAACCCCTGGGCCTTGGGCCACTACCGTTCCTGTTAGGAACCAGTCTGCACAGCAGGAGGTGAGCAGCGGGCAAGTAAGTAAAGCTTCATCTGTATTTACAGCCGCTCCCCATCGCTTGCATTACCGCCTGAGCTCTTCCTCCTGTCAGATCAGCGGCGGCATTAGATTCTCATAGGAGCGTGAACCCTACTGTGAACTGCGCATGCGAGGGATCTAAGTTGCATACTCCGTATGAGAATCTAATGCCTGATGAACTGAGTTGGAGCTGAGGTGGTGATGATAGCACCGGGGAGCGGCTGCAAATACAGATTATCATTAGCAGAGAGGTTTGACTGCGCAGAGACCATAATAAATCAATTGCTTGCAGACTCATATCAAGACCCTATCAGTGAGTGGCAAGTGACAATTACGTTCCATCTGATGGCAGGCGTTATAGTGGCAAGTGAGTTGATGTACTTCAATTGTACAGCTGCATCTGGTGGCAGGCTTTAAGTCAGAATCCGACACTTATTTTAGTCCATGCATGGCCCACCCATTATTTTATCTACCATTTCCATCCACGCCTCTTTCCCACACACTTGTCTCAGTCACAGTTTTGGTAAGCCCACAAGCTAACCTTAGCCAAAATGAGTACAAAAGTAATCATCGCTGGAGAGCTTCTTTGAAAAGGGGGAAAGACCCAGTGATGAGACAGCAGAAGACTCTAAGACTGCCAACAAAAAGAAAGCTGCCTTGAAAAGAAAATACCAGGAGTCCTACTTAAATTATGGGTTCATTGCAACAGGGGATTCACATTCCCCAAGCCTGCTTTGTATAATATGTGGAGATCTGCTGTCCAGTGAAGCCATGAAACCTTCAAAACTGCTTCACCACATGGAGACCAAACACCCTACGTTAAAAGACAAGCTTTTGGAATTTTTCAAAAGAAAAAAATGTGAACACGAAGAACAGAAGCAATTATTGAAGGCCACCACTTCATCAAATGTGTCTACGCTGAGAGCATCATTCTTAGTGGCTACCCACATTGCTAAAGCTAAGAAGCCCTTTCCTATTGGTGAAGAGTTGACCCTGCCTGCTGCTAAGGACATTTGTCATGAACTTTTAGGAAAGCCTGCAGTTCAAAAGGGGGCACATGTTTCTCTTTCAGCTAGCACCATAACTAGATGAATTGATGAAACAGCAGAGGATATTGAGGCACAATTGTTAGAGAGGATTAATGAGTCACCGTGGTACGCAATCCAGGTTGACGAGTCTACCAATGTGGACAAAAAGGCAATAATGCTTGTTTCTGTGTGATATATTTTCCAGGAGGATGTGCATAAGGATATGTTATGTGCACTTTTGTTGCCAACCAACACCACAGCTGCAGAACTATTCAAGTCTTTGAATGATTACATATCAGGAAATCTGAATTGGTCATTTTGCATCGGCATATGCATGGATGGAGTGGCTGCCATGACTGGACAGCTTTCTGGTTTCACTACTCAGGTCAAAGAGGTCGCTTCTGAACGTGAGTCTACGCACTGTGTCATCCATAGAGAAATGCTGGCTAGCCGAAAAATGTCACCTGAACTTAACAATGTTTTGCAGGATGTGTTCAAAATTATCAACCAACCACGTTAAAGTACATGCTCTTAACTCACATCTGTTCACGCAGCTCTGTGAAGAGATGGACACAGAGCACACACATCTTCTCTGATACACAGAAGTGAGATGGTTTTCTAAAGGTAGATCACTGGCCAGAGTGTTTGAGTTATGAGAGCGGTGCCAGAGATTTCTTTTAGAAAAACAGTCACCACTGGCAGCACATGGGTGCATGATCACCTATCTCAGCTTTCAAAAGAGATTGAGCATTATTTCCCGTCCACAAAAGACCCCTGAACTGGGAAGGAATGGATCCACGACCCATTTGCGAATAAGCCAGGTGAATCGACTTTGTCCATGCTAGAAGAGGATCAACTGCTTGAGATCGCAAAGAACGGTGGCCTTAAAAGTACGTCTGAGACAACTTCAGATCTCCATACCTTCTGGATTAAAGTCAAGGTGGAATATCCTGAGATTGCCACAAAAGTACTGAAAAGCCTATTTCCATTTCCAACATCCTATCTTTGTGAAGCAGGGTTTTCTGCAGTGACAGCAACCAAAAGGAGATCACAGAGGAGACTCGACATCAGCAACACACTGCGGGTGTCACTGCCTCCCATCACCCCTAGATGGAACCATCTAGTTGCAGGAAAACAAGCTCAGGGCTCCCACTGATTCTGCATTATGGTGAGTTGTATAATTATTTAATTATATATTACAATGTAATAATAATAGAAATAAAGCGCATAATAAATGCAATGTTCTTGAATCAACCCCAAACCATCCTCCCTGCCCCCAGTCTGTGGAAGAATCATCTTCCACGAAACCCGTCCCTGGTTCCAAAAAGGTTGGGGACCACTGTCATACAGTATTTGTCTTTCTTTGTCTGACTTATTTGACTTCGCATAATAATACTCTCCAAGTCCATCCATGTTGTTGCAAATGGCAAAATTTCATTCTTTTTTATGCTGAGTAGTATTCCATTGTGTGTGTGTGTGTGTGTGTGTGTGTGTGTACCACATCTTTTTTATCCATTCATCAGTTGATGGACAGTTAGTTTGCTTCCATATCTTGGCAATTGTAAATAATGTTCCTATGAACACTGGGATGCACGTATTTTTTCAAATTAGTGTTTTTGGTTTTTTGGATAAATACCCAGAAATCGAATTACTGGGTCATATGGTAGTTCTATTTTTAGTTTTTGGAGAAACCTCCTTACTATTTTCCCCAGTGGCTGCACAAATATACATTCCCACCAGCAGTGTAAAAGGGTTCCCTTTTCTCCACATCCTCACCAACATTTGTTATTTTGTTCTTTTTGATGATGGCCATTCTGACAGGGGTGAGGTGCTAGCTCATTGTAGTTTGGATTTGCATTTCCCTGATGATTGGCAATGTTGAGCATCTTTTCATGTGCCTGTTGGCCACTGCATTTCCTCTTTGGAAAAATGTCTATTTGGTTCTTCCTTTTTTTTTTTTTTTTAAACATCTTTATTGGAGTATAATTGCTTTACAATGTTGTGTTAGTTTCTGCTTTATAACAAAGTGAATCAGTTATACATATACATATATTCCCATATCTCCTCCCTCTTGCATCTCCTTCCCTCCTCCCCTCTCTTTGTGACCACTCACTTCTAGATGGTCACAAAGCAGCAAGATGATCTCCCTGTGCTATGTGGCTGCTTCCCACTAGCTGTCTATTTTACATTTGGTAGTGTATATATGTCCATGACACTCTCTCACTTTGTCCCAGCTTACCCTTCCCCCTCCCCGTGCCCTCAAGTCCATTCTCTAGTAGGTCTGCGTCTCTATTCCTGTCCTGTCCCTAGGTTCTTCATGACCTTTTTTTTTTTTAAACCTGGGTTGGGTTTTTTTTTGATGTTGAGTTCTATCTGCTGTTTAAATATGCGACTATTAACCCCTTATCGGTCATATCATTTGCAACTATTTTCTTCCATTCAGTGGGTTGTCTTTTCATTTGTAAAGATCCCTTTACCTTTGGTGATCTCTGAAGAAACTCTGATGCATTTAGGTATTGATATCATCTTCCTTTTACCTGCTTAAGGTTCATTTATGCTTCTTGAATGCAAAGATTCATGTCTTTAATCAATTATAGAAAACCTTAAGCTTTATCTCTTTAAATAGATCCTTTCCTTCATTGGTTCAATTCTCTTCTAAAATTCCTATTGGTTTGAGTAAATGTTTCATGACAAATATGCTTGATTAGCTTTTTCATTAAAAGTTTTTTTTGTTTCCTTCTAAAATATGTTTGTTCTTTTTATTATTTGTGCTTCTTTCTCACATTTTCTATGTTGCAGTTTTTCTCATTCACCATGGCTAATTTCCTTGTGTTTTAATTTTAATTGTGAATTTATATTCGGTGGACTTTCTCTGTGGAATTTTCACCTGGCCTGGGATAAGGCATCCTTCTTCAGAGGACAAACATTTTTTCTTATAACATATGTGCAACATCTTATTTCATGCTGTTTATTTTGTCCATTTTTCTGTTTTATTTTACTTGTCTTTTGCTATGTATGTTATGTTTTGTTTGCTTTTGAATCAACTTAAATTCAGTTCTCAGCTTGTGGTTCCCTAAAACACAGGAGTTGTGTAAATTTGAACTCCAAACCAGTGTGGTCACGCATTCTCAGTGGAGACATTTTTGCTCCTTTTTTGCCCACTGAAAGTAATCACCAAAACAAATAATCTTGTCTTCTGCATTTGTTCACAAGAAACATTTCTTTTTCTTGTTTTTAGTTTGTTTGTTTTGTTTTATTTTTTCCATCTAATCTTTTACTAATAATACTTTAACTCTTTCTTTGCATTTTTATTTATTTATTTATTTAAAATTTTATTTTATATTGGAGTATAGTTGATTAACAATGTAGTGTTAGTTTCAGTTGTACATCAAAGTGATTCTGTTATACATATACATGTACCTATTCTTTTTCAAATTCTTTTCCCATTTAGGTTATTACAGAATATTGAGCAGAGTTCCTCCTGCTATACATTAGGTCCTTGTTGGATATCTGCTTTAAATATAGCAGTGTGTACATGTCAATCCCAAACTCTTTTCTCAGTTTAGGTTCAAGGCCTTGTCTCCTGAGAGAGCTTCTTTGTTTTCTGGAACTCTTCTGCAGGAAAGTTATGGATTGCAATTTTATTTCCTAATCAATTTTCTAACTCTTGATTTTTTACCTCTAGGGATTTTCTTCCATTAGAGTGAATACATTAAAAATGATTTGTTACATTTTATCCATATAGAAATGTACATTGTAGTGAAGCTTTTCAGGGTATGTATTTTGCATTCTTGACAAAAATACAAGTCCTGAAATTTTCTTTTTAACTTCTTCTTTAATAAAGAGCTCCTTAAAGGATAATTTTTAATTTCTACATAGTAGTGAATATTGTTGTTTAATTTTGAGATTTATTGAAGGATTATTCTTAAACAGTGGTCCCCAACCCCCAGGCCGTGGACTGGTACTGGTCTGCGGCCTGTTAGGAACAGGGCCACAGAGCAGGAGGTGAGCAGAGGGCGAGCAATCAAAGCTTCATATGCCACTCCCCATCGCTCCCCATCGCTCGCATTACCACCTGGACCATCCCCCTCCCCCTGCCCCTGGTCCGTGGAAAAATTGTCTTCCACGAAACTGATCCCTGGTGCCAAAAATGTTGGGGACAACTGACCTAAAATATTACCCAACTGGGGAATTTATTGGGATTTCTTGTGTGGTTTAGTGTATCATCAGTTTGATAAATGTTGTAAGGAAAATGGAAAGGATGAAATATCTTTAAAGGAAGAAATGTCAGTTATCAGTCTAATAATTAAATCTACTAATTAGACTGTTCTATGTCTTTATTTTATGTCTTATCACTTGTCAAAAATTGAAAGTGGTCATAACATGTCCCAAAGCCATTGCACTGTCTTATTTTCTTCCCATTTCCTCTAGCAGTTTCTGCTTTGTATGTTAATACCATGATATTTGCTGCTTAGATTTTGATTCTATCATATCTTCAATGTGAATAGTAGCTTTTATTTTTCTTCCATTTACTGTTTTTGTTTTGGAATTATGTCTCAGCGGCTATTCATAGTCTCACTCATAATAAATAATAGATTTTGGTTGCTGAATATACCTTTGCCCATCCTTTTATTGTTTACTTTTTCTACTATTTTGTTTTGGGTTCTCTTTTCTGCATATTTATATATTTTGGAGTGGCCAAATTTTAATCTTTGTGTTTTAATAGTGAGTTTAACCTTTTTTTCATTTATGGTTGTATATGAAATATTGTCATATGCGCATCACTGTGTTTCATGCTCTGTTTATTTTGTGCTTTCTTGCTGTTTCCTTTTCACTTGTCTTTATACAGATATTTTCTTTGCTTAGTTTCTGTAGTGAAACCACCTTATTTTTATGTTTCTACTAATTACTTAAAAATTAACGCTTAAAAAGTGTACTATAATATATATATATTTAAATTTTTTTACATTATTGTAGAAGTGCCATCCACTAACTTCCTCCTATGAAAGATAAGAAACCTAGCAGGCTTTACTTCCCCTCCTCCTGCCATCAACCCCACCCCACTGCCTAGTTTTAGTAAAAGATTATCTGGATTCTGAGGTTCAATTTGGTATTAATGCATGATATGTATCTTCCCTTATTTTTTTTATATTTACATGAATTTTTACAGCTGTTGATTAAAAAAAAACAAAACAATGCTTGAATCTTTTCAAAGCTTATGGGCTGACAGTTTATACCACAACTTCCTCATTTATGTGATCTCTATTTTAATTAATCTCTTGTTTGACTGGTGAATTTCTTTTTTTTTTTCAGAAGTGAATGTTGGCAGCCTATTTTCTGAGAGTTTGCATATGAGAAAAGAACTTTCTGTTGCCAAAGCACATGACCAATAATCTGGCTGAGTACAGGATTTTTCAGTGGCAACATTGTCCTTCAAAAAATTATTCCTCCTTTTTTTTTTTCCCAGGCATTTAGCAATGGAGGGTTAATTCTTATGTCCTGATGGGTTTTTATTTTGATCTTTTAAAAATATATATTAGGTCACAGATCCAGTTGTCCTTAGAGAAAAAGAGAGATAATCATTTCCCTGCATAATTCAAGCAGGGCCTTTGCCTCTCTACCGTTCTTCCCTGCTGTCTTTGCCTGCAAAAGAAACAAGCCCTGACAGGATACGGCTTACCATTTGCCTAGCTGCTCACATAAGAGAGGCTTGGCCACACTGGGGTCTATCTATGTCAGGAGCCAACCTCCATGCTGTCAACTCTCTGCTTGGTTTGAGCTGTCCATTCCAGGAGCAAATTCTGCAGCTCTCTAATCCTACTGGTGGAACCCAAAACCATATGTTTGAAAAAGAGAAAAGTAATTCAAGTGTAACGCTACAAGTCTGCTTTGCCTCCATCATTCACCTCCCGATTTGGATAATAAAAATTATTTTACTTCCTATCCCCATCTTTCCATATTCATGTATTTCTGTCCAACAATTGCTCTTCATAAGAAGAGATGTATGGACCAACTTTTTAATTCTTGATATCACCAACACAAAACAAAAACTCCTTGGCATAAAAGGAGATCATATATATCCATGGAATACATGCTGAATGGCCCTGCTTTGACTTTTACTGAACTGTACTTGATTTCCTATGCCATCTGCCTTTGTAAAGGATATTCAAGGAAATCGTCTTTTGAAACTTGTAAGTGTACTCACTGTAAGATATTGGTGAAATAGTGTTCAGTACATTGCAAAGTAAGGCTGTCATCTGTAAGTTCAGCCTTAACCGAGGTTTTTAAACATACCCTTTCCTTAAGCAGGGACATTTCTAATCTTGCTCTCATGGTATATCTTCATCTCTAAAATTAAGCTTTTGTCTTGTAGCTCAGTTTCAGTAACTTTATTCTGCCCTAGTAAGGCTGTGTCTTTTCTACCAGGTCTTTGTGCTGCCTTGTCCTTATCAGTCTGCCTAGGTATTAGGGCACTGCCCTGAAACTCCACTCCCTGTGATAGGATGAAGTCTATCTGGTGCTAGATGGACTGCCCTGACATAAACTCTTCCAACACGTAGTTCTCAACCTACTATTCTCCATTCAACTCTTGGCCATTGATCACACATTTCCTCAGAGCCTTCTCATTTCCTTCCAGTTGCCAACTTTAGAGGTTTTCCAAAAAACTCTGCCACACCTCAGTGGGCCTATGTGGTCCTAAGAACCTGCATTCCTAAATTCAATCTGTCCTACCATCCACCAAACCCCCAGTTTTAGCATAATACTTCTTTTTCACCAGAACTAAGTCAGTTCTCAAGGCTTTATCTGGAATTGCCTATAGATGCCAAAGTCTTCTGTGAAGGCAATAAATATTTGCACTGTGACTTACTGAACATGCCATCATGTATGCGTGGAGGTTTGTAGGACACATTCCCAGTCATCTGATACTGAAATTCAGTTCTTTCAGAGTAAGATGGAGTCTCCTCCACACCACATAATTTTACCCCTTTTTTGCACGTAAATAATTCATATGGCATGTTTTTCATTTTTTCTCTAATCCTCCTCACAAAGGAAACCATGAATAGTTATTCCTCCACCACTGAGTAGCACAAAGAAGAGAGAAAAACACAAGTATCTCCTTTTGTTTTGTATGCATCTAAGTAAACCTTAAAAGTATTTCTACAAGGCTTTCCAATAAGTAGAAATTCATTATCAATATATTGGCAATTTTTATTGTTTAAGTCAAGAAATGGCTACAAAAGTCAGAGGAAGAAGTTTTATAATATGTGCATTCAATTTTTTTTTTCCTGGAAAAGGTTTTGATACTAAAATATTAAAACTAATAATAATAAGAAAAAAAATCTAGAGGAAGAAATTTTTCAGAAATTCTGTCTCAATAATCTCTTTGGAAAGTATGGATTGAAAAGTTCTAATTTGAATCTGATAAATCAAACAACTAAACCTTTTAACAGACAAATGTTTCATTTCTGTGGTACTCATTTTATCTCCTTGAATCTTTTTGTGGGTTGTCTGAGCTTTTCTGATGACTTTGCAGATAGTTATTTCTATTTATCAGTGAGAATTTATTACACGCCTATTATAGCCTAACTTTTCCCAAGCATTTCACATGTACTGTCTCACTACCTCTCATATCAGACCTCCAAGACAAGATCATCATCACCATTTCATAGATAAGAAAACTGAGACCACACAGCTCCAGAATGTATTTCATGTCCAATGAACTTCTGATACAAGCATTCTGGGTGGACAGGGAAAAAGAGACCTAATCATTAATATGAAAATGTTGACCTAGCGCATAGTGATGCTATGAAAAAACACATATGTGTTTTATTTAAACAAATTCCACTGCCAGGCACTGTTCTATTTCAAAATAAATATCCATAATGGACAAATATCAACTCATTTAATCCTCAGAACAGCATGATAAGTACTGTTATTATCTCCATTTTACAGATGAGAAAACTGAGGCACAGAAAAATTATTACATGTTTAAGATAACTCAGTAAGTGGTGACACAAAATTTCAGATCCTAGAAGTCAGGCTTCAATGTCCATGCTCATCACCATCATGCTAAAAAGTAAAATTAAGACAGCATAGACTCTATTGTATAGAGCAATAACCAGTAATGCTATACTTCTTCATAATGCTTTCCACAGATTTGAGATTCTTTTACTCTTGCATATAGTTTACCTCATTGCAAATAACAATGCTTTATGCCCTTTGCTCAGGTTTTTAGAAAGTACAGTAAAGGATAAAAATCAATGACTGGCAAGGGAAGTTAAAATGTTCATGGCCTTTCTCCCTTGGGAAGAATATTTTCTAAGAAAGTATTATTTGGGGGATTAGAACATCTGAGTAAACATATTCATAGAATTATTAAATTTGAAATGCAAAATGTAAAAAAGAGAACAGTATCCAGAAGTATTTTTCTGCAGAAAAATTTTATCAACCTAGCTTCAAACCTTAAGTTCATACATCTTTAGCATTAATGAAGTTGTTTACTTTTAAATAAGTAAAATAAATACCATCTCATGTGATGTGCTATTAAAGGTGGCACCAGAAAACACATTTGAAAACTTATTCTTTTCATTTTTCTACCTTTTTGTAGCTCCCTGCTTGTCCTTGGGAATTTGTTTCTTTAAACACTTGATCTGTCGGCGTCTGCCCCCTGCGGTGAGCCGAGGAGACAGCAGCCTTAAGTTTATTTCAGTTCAGGTTACAGAATGTGTGTAATTGAGGACCCCAGTACTTCAGCACAAAATCAGCCCTGTGGCTTTTTAAGCTGTGGCAGAGCCAGTGGACGACAAGGGGAGGCGAACACAGCACTCAGGATGCCCCATGCTTCTGAGGGAGCTAGAATATTGCAGGGCCTGACTGTAGCATATTTCCTGGGCACCTGTGACTACAGCTGTGGAAACACTGGCCCAGGGAATATTATTGTGGGTGAAAGAGCCTATTACTTTCTCGGGAGTCTGGGAGCCCTTATGTATTTAATACTTTATTCACAAATAGTGTTTTAATTACCTAGTTCAAAGGCAGAGTTATGCTAACATCAAATAGAATATCTTTTGTGTCCCAAATGCTAATATTGAGGCAGTGGCTTTGTTAACACTTGTTGATACATTGAATATATTTGTAAGCAGCCTGGAGAGAATAAGAGGTTAAAGGAGATGAGGAAGGAAGAATATATCAATGCTGACTCTGAATGAATATATTTCACCGCTATTCAGTGTTTGTAACTTATTTTTTTTTATTGAGACAACATTCTATTTACGGTGGTGAAATATCTTTGACTTCAACTCAGAAATGGGAATAAAATACCTGATTCTAATTAAGCATGATGGGACGAAGCAGGCCAGCCTGCAGCCTTGTGGAGCAATGGAAGGCAATATACCAACCAACGCAGCTAAGAGTACTGGATGCAACCCCAAGTCTCTCACTCATCTGCTCCATGGCCTCAGGTAATTTGCTTAACCTCTGTGCACAACAATTGCTGTGGCCATGAAGTAGGGCTGATGGAGTTAATATGTGAGAAGACTCTGAGAAGCTTTAAAGTCAGGTACAGAGGCAGTGGAGAAATGCCACGGTGATCACAGGAAGCGCCCCACCCAAGAATCGTCTTACTACAAGGTACCTGGCAAGCAGCAGGGAAATGTGACTCAGAGGCTTGCTTACAAGATGCTTGACATTTGAAAGAGAGGTTTTTCTGGGAGATCCAAGACCCTTCATTCCTGGAGAGAACCAGTGTGGTAGGCCTGCTCTGCCTGAAGGAAACATTTGCATAATTTCCTCTCCCAATCCACACCCGCAAAATATTTGTGGAAAAAAAATATTTAGAACACTTGATTCTCCTAGGGAAAAAAATCCATAGCCTATTATTTAATAACTGTTAATTAAAATGATGTGGTATCTCTAGTAGAACAAGGTTTTAGGCTCTTAATGTACCAAAGACCCAACAAGTGAGCCCACATGCCATAACACACAGCTGTTTGAATTGTTTGTTTTCAACCATAAAAGATATAAAATTTACTACTTATTTATTTTAAGTAGATTTGGGGTCTCCCTCTGGTGGTTAAATAAAATATTATTTTTATATTAGTAAAGCTAAACAAATAAAAAGAAAAAAAAAGGGAGCATCTACATAAAATACCTTCCTGTAGAATATGAAAGTTCTTTGATTTTTAAGATATGACACCCATTAAGGTATGGTGATGATCATGAGGAGGAGGAATTTATTCAACTCTGACTTGGGTTGATTGCCACAATCACAGATAAAAACAACCTGGCAGGGCTTCCCTGGTGGCACAGTGGTTGAGAGTCCGCCTGCCGATGCAGGGGACACGGGTTCGTGCCCCGGTCCGGGAGGATCCCACATGCCGCGAAGCGGCTGGGCCCATGAGCCATGGCCGCTGAGCCTGCGTGTCCAGAGCCTGAGCTCCACAGCAGGAGAGACCACAACAGTGAGAGGCCCACGTACCGCAAAACAAACAAACAAACAAACAAAAAAAACACGCAAAAACCAGGAGAAAAGGCAAAGCAAATAATACATTTTTAAAAATGCATAAAATTCAGAAATGAACAAAATTCTAGAAAGCAATATGGAAATTGAAAAAAAAAACATTAAAATATTCTGGAGTTCACAAACAGTACCAAAAATTTCAAAGTGCTTAAATATCAACAAATGCAGCATCAACAACAATAAAGATACTAATAACATTTTCATTGTTATAGCCAAAAGGTTGTCTCTACAACTTTATCATTTTGTCCCATTTTTTTCTGTCCCCAATTTTGTTTTGTCCCAGAGTAAAACTAATGATTGCTTTACTAATGAAGTCATCATTTGAAAGTCTGTTTGATACATAGATTTATTTCTCTCTCATTCTTTACTAGTCCTTATAAAAGAACAGGATTTTGTTTTCAGCTTTTCCTTAGCTCCTCTCTCCTTTCCTCTGATCAAGGATGGAATATTATGACTGCTGTCAGTGTCCTTTAGAAAGTGGAGTGAGCTCCCTAACTGCTTGCAAGATCTTGGGGCAGTAGAGTTAAAAATTCCCTTCTGCTGAAGTTAGAGGGAGCATCAATTTCCTACCATTGTCAAGGTTCTTTATCAAATACATTTTCTTGGCTGGTGGCATAAATAGCACTTAACATGGTGGCATGTAGGTGTTCTGGAAGTAGAGATGGAAATGAGACAGTGGGTCTTATTTCTGGAAATTTTTCCAAGAATATAAAGAACACCTACTCTTCCCAATTATCGCAGTCTTCACCAAATTTTTCACGCTTATTTTTTCAAATAGCCTGCTAAGGGACACCATAAAAAAACAAGTTACATTAATCTCCTCCTTTGTACCTGATTGAAATGAATTATTATTGTACTTTAAGAACTAAAAGCAATTTTTTCAGAGAGAAGTGGTCTCAAATATAGAAGAATAAACTCATTTTTTCAGGTTTATAAGATCAGCTTTAGGGCTTCCCTGGTGGCGCAGTGGTTGAGAATCTGCCTGCCAGTGCAGAGGACACAAGTTCAAGCCCTGGTCTGGGATGATCTCACATGCCGTGAAGCAACTAGGCCCGTGAGCCACAACTACTGAGCCTGCGCATCTGGAGCCTGTGCTCCGCAACAAGAGAGGCCGCGATAGTGAGAGGCCCGTGCACCGCAACGAAGAGTGGTCCCCGCTTGCCGCAACTAGAGAAAGCCCTCGCACAGAAACGAAGACCCAACACAGCAAAAATAAATAAATTAATTAATAAACTCCTACCCAACATCTTCTTTAAAAAAAAAAAAAAAAAAAGATCAGCTTTAAATTTTTGAGCATTCTCAGAAATCATCAAACACTCCCATGGGAGGAAAACATATTTGCCCCTTATTTCTGTGTTCGTATATATTTACGTAAGTATATCTGTACATCCATCTTTATGTAGCCCAGGTCACTTCTAGGGCAAACACAGCAAACAGGGAAGAAGGAATATCTGTCTGATCAGGTCACATTACCCCGGATCCCTCCTGCCCTGGAGAAATCTACTGAGCTATAAATGAGTAATATGAGAAGAATCTTAAGAGCTATTCATGAATTTAAGAGCTAAACTGAGGCAGAGAACCACTCCTGAGATGGAAAACTGGCAAACATTTAAGGAGGCAGCCACAGGCAGCAAAGACCACCCTCCAAATGGATATTTTCATCCCTTCTCTCAGCCTCTAACTGTAGTGTTACATTCCCAAGTATGATGCCCCAGGACACTTGTAGAGCAATGTTCTGAGGGAGAAAAAATACATTCAAAATCAATTGAGTTGGGGAATATTTCATATTATATGATTGGAATGAATAATAATAAGAAGAAGATGAAGAAGAGGAAGGAAAGGGGGGGAAGAAGTGTTCAGGAAGTAAAATACATATAATATATAATATTTTTTTTTTTACTGAATCTAAAAAAGAGAGAGAATGAAAGGGAGAAAAAGAGGCTTGGGGCTAGGAGGATTCCTTTACATTCCACTTTCCTACAAATGTATGTGGGTGAAATGGGTAGACACAGGAAGTACCATGGCCACAGTATGAAAGCATGGCGTTCCCCACTGTCAACACCAGCCTATAAACATTGCATGGAACTAGTATCCTACAGAACATACTTTGGGGAAAACTTCACAACAGAATCATAAAAATGTCATAGATAAGTGAAAAACTAATAAGAGGATTATGTATATATTATATACATATATAATATATTATGTATATATTATATACATATATATATATATATATATACTTATATATATATATATATATATATATATATATATATATATATATATATATATATATATATATATATATATATATAAAGATTTCCCCAAAGTTTTACTATCCAGGTTCTTGTACCCAATTTATAATTCTTATATGTCTTTCAAATTGCCTATTCATAGAGGTCACTAGATCTTAACCCTGGCTGCATATCATAATCACCCGGGGAGATTTTAAAAAACCACTAGGTAATTAAAAAAAGAAATTACCTAGTGACTCTGGTAATAATGTTCCAGGATGACTAATATATTTAGAAGTACCCAGATAGTCAAGTTGCAAACCCAACATAAACAGTCAAAAGACACCTCATTTCCTTTTGGTTACAGTTTCCTGATTTTCTTCCCATCCTCCTTCCTCTTCTTGCCCAATGTTGTTTCTGAGGAAACATCACCATTTCCCTCCTTTACTAAGAGCTGGTTCAAAGGGGCAAGAGTAGTGGTGACAAAAGAAGTAAAAACAAGGAGAGGCAGGAGGGACCCACCTACTCTTCTGGACTAACCTCCTTCCCACATTGCCATGGTTCCAAGCCCTCAGGTGAGTCCTCCCATAATTCTTATATGCAACTTCAGTTTCTTGGTCAGTCCTTAGAGTAAGCAGAATAAGGTACCCCAGTGATGCATTTCTTAACCCTGAAATCCCCTGGGAAGAGCCTAATGTACACAGGTACATTAGAAAACCAACAGCCTCAGTCCTTCAATTTGACCAGGTCTTATCTTCAAGACACGTTTCTACAGGGGCTCCACCATGACTTCTGGACGTAGGGATTGTGGGTTCCAAACAGTGATGCCTGGAGGCATTTGTAGCCTTGGTCTTTGATCTCCCCAAGTATAGGACCCAATTGTCTCCTGAAATGCCGATTCCCTAGTCTGGCCTGTTCTTCTACCTAATTTTCTTGCTTTCCCTCTAGGACTTGAAGACTTTTCTGGATTCCTGGTCATGTCACTGAGTCTTGCGACCTCTGTAATTCTTTTAGGGCCCTTCCTTTGTGTGCTCAAACCAAGGCTTGGATCTCTAGGAAAGGCACATACCATGAGGTCTCCACATTTCCATAGGGCTGTAGAGCTTGGTATACATACCTCCAGAGTTAGAACTGAGATAGATTCATCATCATCTCACTGCCTTCCACTGAGCCAACCCTAAGAGCAAGGTGAGTGTCCCTGAACCCAGCTCTGGCTCACTTTGCGGCTCTCAAGAAAACCTCAACAGGCCTAACACCTTTTAGGATATACCTGCATCCAGGTGTATGACTTTAACCTCTCTACCCCAAAAACATTGAGAGCAAGTGTAAGAAAAACATTCTGTAAATGGCAAAACCCCATACACATTATGTATTAACACCAATTAGCTTTGCATTTCTGTTAATACAGTAGTAATGTCAGAGACATTTTGTTAAATAGGATCTGTGAGTCTCCTTGAGATGCTGAATGCCATGATGGGGGTTGTTTCTATGAACAACATGCATTGAATTCAAAAGCATCCATTGGCATATTTGTCTCCCCAAAATCAGTAGCCCTTGGTAGACATAGGTAAAATGTGTTTTGTTGGCAGTTTCCAAAAGGAATCCTGAATAATAAGACACATATTTTTACTGTATCTAAAAGAACACGTGCCAGTCAAGATAATAAAGGGTAATTCAGTGTGGAGAACTGGCACATAAAAGTCTATCTGGCTTTGTATTTCTGGCACTGTCTGCAGGACGGTGTGCCCTAATGAAATCTGACCAAAAGTGGTTGTGCTGTGTCACAATTTTATATACTGCAGCACCAATATACAGGCACAATGCACTTATTCTTGATGCTAGATGCCCTTAGGTTAGTAGACGGGCAGAATCAGTCTGCCCTTAATCATAAAACCTGCTGCATTGCAACCAAGTAGAAAAGTCACTGTGCTCTTTCCCTTTAAGTGCAGAGGATGGCTTCTCCTCACTAGATATGTGTGCTCAGCATCTATTTTCCAATAAGTTTTGATTTTATCTGCTCTGACCATTAGTTCCAGTTAGTTTATAACTCTTCCCCTATATAAAATTCTTTAACCCAAAAAGAAAAATCTAGGATGGCAAAGTGCTGTCATGGTTTCTGTTAACATCACCTTATGCACATAAAAATTCTCCTTAAAATATTCATACTTCACTCACAGCAAAATTGTGGTAGCCAAGCTGGTGCCTTCATCCCATGCTGTTCACAGAAATATTTGAATAAACTTTGGACTTTCTCTCGAATCATGTTTCTTTCAAGAGCTCTTAAACTCAGTCAGTACCAAGTGATTAATTCTCTACTATCCAGCCTCATGTGATTAAATCCGTCTCAGCAACATTTCAAGTCACCACATCATGCACTTTGGAAACTGTTCTTAATTTACCAAAATGATGAATGTCCACTATGTCAAGGCACAGGGTCTTCTGTTTCAGTTCGCAATCTTTATGTGCTATCCCCACATATTACATAACAAGGGCAGAGACAATCCATCCCCAGGGCAATTCCCAAAAGATTGGCTAGAACACTTTCCCTTTTTCTCCCACTTGATAAATCTTGTCAGAAATCAAATGAATGACAATTATGTTATTTTATGTATAACCTGGAGGACAGTCTATTTTGTCTTTAAAAAGAAAACTGTAGGCTTCCCTGGTGACGCAGTGGTTGAGAGTACACCTGCCGATGCAGGGGACGCAGGTTCGTTCCCCAGTCCGGGAAGATCCCATATGCCGCAGAGTGGCTGGGCCCGTGAGCCATGGCCGCTGAGCCTGCGTGTCCGGAGCCTGTGCTCCGCAAGCAACGAGAGAGGCCACAACAATGAGAGGCCCGCGTACCGCAAAAAAAGAAAAAAGAAAACTGTATAATATCACACACTTGGATATATTAAGAACTTGCAACACATTTCACAATGAAGCTCAACATGTCCGTGTATTACAACAGCATATTTGAAAAGTGCTGGTCCGTAGATTTCATTGTCGGCCAATTGGGTTTTTATACCACTTTACATGCATTGCTTCATTCAGTTTTCACAATATTACTGTAAAGTGGGAGATGAACATATTAGTTCCTTCATATTAAAAGTTCCTTTTATATACATACTAGAGAGCATGAGTCAAGTATGCAGCTCTGTGGTGCGTAGCAGGGGCATTTAAGCATTTGCTGCATGAACAGAGGGAGGGAGGGAGCAGAGAAGGAGGGGGAATGAAGGGTGTTTTATGATGAAGTTGGCAAGGCTCACATATGAAAGACTGTTCCTTTATTCTTAACTTCTTCACCTGTAATTAGGAAAAGATGCTGTTATATATCCAGTGTTTTACATAATCTGTCCTTCAAATTTATTTTTCCTCTGTGATGATTTATAGAAAAAAAAGGTACTGAATTCAAATAAGTTCTGGGAAACACTGCATATTATGCCTGTCTTATACACTCACAATGTCCTTTTGCATGTTAACAGTGCTAAAAGTCCTTCAGTAAAACATTTTTTAATTGTTTAATTTTGTTTCACTTGTGTTATTAACATTTATTCGATCATGAAAAACTTTTATCCTGTAACTCCTATCAACATGATGTAGAACTGGGTTGCAAAGAACATACTTGGAGAACTACTGCATAAGGAGTTAATTGTCTCATGGTTCAAATAACCAAGTGCCTTATAGATGTTTTACTCACTCATTTTATTTGAAAGGAAAAAATGGACAATTCCTCAGGAGAACCTCTTATAAAGGCCTCCTCTTAGAAACTGACAGATATAACCAAAAAGAAATAAAAATGAGAAAGAAAATGTTTATCAGTTCTGAAACCAGTAAATACTGCCAATGATATAGTTTCACAAATCTTTGGCAGGAATTACTACCAAGTACAGTAAATTTTAATCAGTGTGAAGAAAAGCATCAAAGGTTGATGAGCAACTTCTCTTCCTGAAAATGTGCAGTTTTCAGAGAAGACTAAAGCAAGTTTTGCCAGTTCACACTAATAGAGAGTAAATGGAGAACAGGACTGGAAACAGAGGAGACCTTGCAAGAAACAGATTTCTGCCCTAGAATGTCCCTGCCCCAAGACTAAGCAAATGCAGAAAAATGAATAGCCACTCCTTAGCATATTGTATGGTTTATTTAATGATAACACTCTTTTTAAAAGTAACATATTTCTCCAACATGGCAATAGGGAAGGGATTCTCATCATCTAGAGACTCTAGAAGCAAGAGTGAGTAATTATTACAGATGCAAATGTGGTTATGCAAGAAACAGGGAAAAAAAAAAAAAAAAAAAAAAAAACATGGCCTCACCAAACTAAAAGCCCTTAGGCCCTGTAACTTTTCTCCATCCTGACTTCTTACATTTTCTTGGGCTCCTGGAACAAAATACTACAGACTGAGTGGTTTAAACAACAGACATTTATTTTCTCAGAGTCTGGAAGCTGGAAATCTAAGATCAGGGTGCTGGCATAGGGGGTATCACAAATGTTCTCTTCCTGCCTCACAGATGGTCACCTTCTCACTGTGTGCTCACATGGCCTTCCTTTGGTGTGTATGCTTTCCCCTCCTCTTCACATAGGGCACTAATTTCACCATGAGGGTCCCACCCTCATGACCACATTGAAACCTAATCACCTCCCAAAAACCCACCTCCAAATACAACCCACACTGGGAGTTCAACATATGAATTTTGAGGTAATACAAGCATTCAGTCCATAACACTTGTCCAGCTACCGTAGGTGAACAATCCAAAGTCAAATAAGTACTCCTTCATACCCTTAATGTAAAACATACACAAAATCCACCCCCAACCCCCCACGACCAATCCACACACACTGGAACTCACACAACTCACTAGAAGTGAAGTTTGTTGCATTTTCCCCCATCACATATAAAGAGCAAAACATTCGGAAATAAAGATTTCTAACAAAAGAACACATCACAACAACGGTCTTGCCATGAAAATCAAAACAGTGTTATCAAGCATGTGAATCCAGCTGTCAACTTACAGGAAATTCAGAAGATAAAGAAATATGGTGATCTGTGAAAAACTTTATATGTCCAATTCCTCAGGTTCTTCAAGATATTTACTATGATGGAATAAAAGGGAAAGAGAGAGAATGTGTAGATTAAAAAAAAACACTTTAAAAGTAATATAAAGTTTTAAAAAGTGGACCTACACTCTTGGATGATAAAATCATAAAGAAAAACAAGGAAGTACTTCTTATAAAAGTCAGGATAGTGGGTACTTTTGGAAGGAGAAGAGCCATGATTAAGATGGGACAATAAGATAAATAAGTGCTGGGATGTAAGGTACAGGATGGTGACCACAGGTAATAATACTGTATTGTATATTTGAAAGTTGCTAAGAGGGTAGATCTTAAAAGTTCTCATCACAAGAATAAAAAAAAAATTGTAACTATACGAGGTGATGGATGTTACCTAAACTTATCATGGTAATTATTTTACAATATATACATATATCAAATCAATTTGTTGTACACCTAAAACTAATACAATGTTATATGTCAGTTATATCTCAATAAAAAATAAGATTCAAAATCAACAAAAAGAAAATATGAAAATGAAGGGGCTTCTGGAATGGCTACTAAAATTCTATTTCTTGACCTAAGTAATGATTATAAGATAATTCATCTTATTTCAGTTATGTAAGATAGGTAAGTTCTTGAGATCTTTACTGCATAGTGCCTAAAGCTAATTTCATATTCATATTAGTTTTGTATACTTAAACCATGCTAAGATGGTAGATCTTATGTTAAGTGCTCTTATCACAGATAAATAAACAAATAAACTTATAATAAAAAATGAGGTAGGAGGAAACTTTGATAGGTAATGGATATGTTTATGGCCTTGAAGGTGGTGATAGTTTCACGAGTGTCTACCTATCCCCAAACTCATTAAATTGTATGCATTAATTATGTACAGATGTTTTATATGTCAACAATACCTTAATAAAGTGGTTTTAAAAATTATTCTGTTTACAATAATTCATTAATCTCTGCATTCCTTTTTTGCTTTATTTGTGGTTTATTTTACAATAAAATAGTTTTAAAATGTGACAGACAACACAGCATGCAAAACATAGACTAACATATTCTTTGCAAACAGATTTACTCCAGAAATGAGATGAATTTTTAAAGAGGAACTATAGTCTTAAGAGAATTATAAATATACGAAATAATATAAACTATTGTCTACAGGTAATTCCCCACCTTTTCAAGTTCCCAGAGAAGTTATTAAATTTATATAGGCATAGGTATTCAACCCTATGATTATAAGTTTGAAAATCTATTTGAAAGAAATTCTTCCCAGAAAATAAGTGAAGTAAATTGACTCAAAACAAATCAAGAACAAAATAAAGCACTGATGAAGCTATTATACAACAACAAAGAATGTGCTACAAGAGAATTCTTTCAGATTTCACAGAAAAGTTTACTTCTATGAACACCAAGAAAGAAGGAAAGTTTCACTTTATGTAAAGTTAATTTAACCCTGAAATAAAACCTGGCCAAAACAGCGATAATAAAATCACAGTCGCATGTCAATAAAAATTCAACAGCAAAAATTGTTAATAAAATGTTAATATTTGTAATCCATTGCTGATTGAAATTCTACTATTATATGACCAGAATGAGAATTCTACTCATTCTCATTATGGGAATTCTCATTCCCATAATATAAGAATGATTTAATACTAGAAATCTTGTTAATATAAGTTCTCTCTAAAAAAAAACAAATGATGAAAGGAAAAAACACTCTGTAAACATAATAGGTGCCAAAAAGTCATCAAACACTTATTTTGCACTTTTTAAAATTCTTAATAAAGATCTTTAACATGATTAAAAAAAACTCACTAAGAACTTTTTACTCTCAACACTGCTGCTAATACTGTTCTAGAAATGACATAGTGTTCTAGAAATAGCAAAGGAATTGTTAAAAATGTTTTCTAAGAATATGAAATATAACGTCATAATAATTGAAAGGGCTCCTTACATAGTAGGGGCTCAAAATTTGTTAAATAGTTTTATTTGCAGATAAAAAATTGACGTATGTGCACTGCCATGTGTAAAACAGATACCTAGTGTGAACCTGCTAGATAACGCAGGAAGCTCACTCAGCTCGGTGTTCTGTGGTGACCTAGATGGATGGGATTGCGGGGGAGAGCTGTCCAAGAGAGAGGGAATATATGTATACATATAGCTGATTCACTTCGTTGTACAGCAGAAACTAACACAACGTTGTAAAGCAACTATACCCCAATTAAAAAAAAAAAGTTTCTACATGAAGAAAACAAAATATTGACTAAAATGACTTAAGAGAGTTTCACAAAGGCATCCAGTTACAAAATTAATATTTTTAAATGTAGCTTTCCTATATCAGTAAATAACTACTTTAAAGAAAATACATATATTCCAATCAAAATAGCTATTGTTATTCAATAGCCTTATAGACATCAAATGTTAATAGTGAGAGGTGGGATTACATGTGCTTTTTTTCCAAACCTTTGTTAGTTTTCTATGCTGCTTTTAAAAAAGACATGTATTAATTTTATCATCAAAAAACGAAAGATCTATTTTCTTTAAAAATTGAAAAAACACATCAACAAATTTTACCTTTGTATTTTAATAGATGATACTTTTAAAAGGAGTCTTTAATGAAGACTCACTTTGTAGAATTATTTTTTATTACTAGAAGAGTTTTTAGAAGGTGTCTAACTCAAGCTCTCGTTTTCAAACTGGAAATTTAGGGCCTCACAGTTTACAAGGTTTGTTTCAGGTTTCTAGTCAATGACAAAGGCAGGATTAAAACCCAAGACTTCTGGTTTCGAGTCCATATTTCCTTTACTTTTACCTAATTTCTCTTATCCATTTCACTCACATTATATTAAGAATAATGCCTTGGCTATTAATGGTCCTTGTTGAATTTGATTTAGATTTTAGAGTATTAATAAAACACTTCTTTCAACTCACACTGATACTTTGAGCTTGGAGCCAAAATTTATCAGTGGAAATTTAGAGATTCAGTCTAGCCTGGTATCAAAAATTCTTGCAGGTGTGTCTTCTCATTTGACACTGACCATTCTGCCACAGCCATGAGATATTTATTTTCTGCTGTCCATAAAAACTAAAAATGGGAAAATGTTCCCCTTTCCAGTGGCTCCTCTGCCCCCTGCTCTCCTTTCTACCCATCTAAGAACAGAAACAGATAAAGGTGACATATCTATTCACAAAAATACATGTCCTCCTTGCCCATTTGTGACAACTCTTTAAACAGAATTAAAGGTTTTGTGGCCAGATGCTAGATGTTGTTTTATTAACAAAGTGGTTGTACTAATTTATAATCATGTTTTTATGATTCCAATCCGCAGACTTGATTCAGAAACATATCCTTCTTGTAAGTCTAGTCTTAAATCCTAGCATAGCTAAACATAGCCACCATGGTCAACATTAATTATTAATAAAATAGGGTAATAAGTTACAAGTTGCAAATCGTTAGTACCTAGGACCATAAGTAAATCACAAGAGTGCAGGCAGTATGGGTTAGACTAGGAAAGGATGAGTAATTACAGGTCTAATAATCAGGAAGCAGAGGCAGATGAGGAGAGAGGCTAGGGATCCAGCAGTTTCTGACTAACTTTACAATATGTACCAAATTGCTCTGTGCTTATATGATGAGAAGGACACCTCCCACTTACCTGTACTTCTGCATTATGATTATCTAATACGCTCTTCTACATGATTTTTTTCATAAATATCTCCCTCCATATACACCCAAAACACCTCTCCTGTCATAACTCTCAGCTAATAGTTGTGCTTCCTCCTTTGCTGAAAAGACTGAAACAATCAGAAGGCACCCTCACAGGCTCCCACCATCATATTTGCCGTAGTAACTACCCTCCTATACTCTGTTTTCCTATTTTTATAGATGAACTGCCTGCATCCTTATCTAAGACAACCTCTTAGTTAGCCACTAGGTCACATCCAGCGCAGCTATTCAAGGATACAGCGCCTCAAATCTCTCTCCTACCTGCATCATCAATTTCCCACTCTATACCAAATCATTTCCACCAGAGTTCAAGCACTTTGTTATTTCTTCCATACTAAACTTGACCCCATCTCTCCATTCAGATTCTACTCCACCACTCTGCTCTTGTGTATGCTATCCAGCCCCTGTTCCTTTCCTTCTCTGGTCTTTTCCACTCCACAGAACAACATTCAGATCAGGTTCTCCACTGACCCCCATGTTACTAAGTTCCCTGATCAACTCTCAATTTTCATTGTATTTGATCAATTAGAAGCATTTAAAATGGTTCTTTACTTGGCTTTCAAGATATGCTCTTGAGAAAAGTCTTTCCTCCTACACTGTTAGTGGGAATGTAAATTGGTTTCACCACTACAGAGAACAGTGTGGAGATTCCTCAAAAAACTAAAAATAGAGTTGCCATACGATCCAGACAACTCCCACTCCTGGGCATGTATACGGACAAAACTATAATTCGAAAAGATGTATGCACCCCCATGTTCACAGCAGCACTATTTACAATAGCCAAGACATGAAGGTGACCAAAATGTCTATCAACAGATGAATGGATAAAGAAGATTTGATATATTACTTAGCCATAAAAAAGAATGAAATAATGTCATTTGCAGCTACATGGATGGACCTAGAGATTATCATACTAAGCAAAGTCAGAAAGAGAAAGACAAATACCATACAATATCACTTATATGTAGAGTCCAAAATATGACTCCAATGAACTTATCTAAGAAAGAGAAACAGACTCACAGACATAGAGAACAGACTTGTGGTTGCCAAGGGAGAGAGGGGATTGGTGAAGGGTTAGATTGAGAGTTTGGGACAAGCAGATGCAAACTATTATATATAGAATGGATAAACAAGATCCTACTGTATAGTACAGGGAACTATATTCAATGTCCTGTAATAAACCTTAATGGAAAATAATATGAAAAAGAATATATATATATATATATATATATATATATATATATATATATATATATAACTGAATCACTTTGCTGTACACCAGAAACTAACATAACATTGTAAATCACCCATACTTCAAAAAAAAAAAAAGAAGAAATGTTCCTGATTTTCTTCCCCCCCTCAATGGTTATTCCTACTCTGTTTCTTTTACAGCCCTTCCTCTTCTCTCAGACCTTTCAATTCTTAAGAGCCTCACACTCAGTCCTTTAACCTCACTGCCTTGGTGATTTTATCCTCATTCATGGCTTTCCGTAACACCCTGTCATGGGCAAAACTCAAATCTATATCTGCAGCTCACAATTTTCCCCTGAACTACATATTCATATATCTAAGGTTCTAAAGTGACATTCAGAATTGAGATTAGCATATCCACAACAGAGCCTTTCTTCTCTCCCAAATGATGCTCCCACTTTCCAACCCAGTTAATAGAATTGCCACTTATTCAGGTGCTCAGATCAAAATCTTTAGGCTTATCTTGGTTCCTCTCTTTGCTTCACACCCTACATCCAATCCGTTAACAAATTCTGATGACTCAACCTTCAAATTATATATAGGACCTAACCTCTCCCTAAAACTCTCACTATTGTCAGCCTGGACTGTCATACTTCTTGCACCTGACTGTTACAACATCTTCCAAACTGGTTTTCCTGCTTTCATGCTTAACCCAGTCCAGTCTGTTTCTCAATAAGGCAGCCAGAGTATCATTTTAAAATGTAAGTTGTATCATATCACTCTTCTGCTTAAAACCCTGCATATAAAATAAATATCTCCCCACTTAAGAGCAAAAGCTAAATTCTTAATATTGTCTACAAAGCCCCACACATCTGATCCCACCACTGCCTCTCTGACCTTCTCATTTCTTCCTCTTAGTCCTTCTGCTTCAGCTACAATGGATTCCCTGGTGTTCCTGGAAGAAATGAGGGAATTTTACCTCAGGGCCTTTGCACCTGCTGTTCTCACAGCCAGATATACAATCTGTTAACAAATCCTGATAACTCTACATTCAAATTAACTCTAGAAGCTGATCTCTTCTTAACACAAAAGTGTTCTCACATATTCCCCCCAAATATCTATAGGGTTCACTCTGCTCAGAATTAGGCCTACCCTCATTGCAACCTCTAACCCTTCAGATATTCCCAAACCCTCTTATTTTCTTTATTTTTTTCATTGTACTTAGAATCTTCTTACATAGCATGCAACTTATTTATTATATTTTATTTTCTCTCCCCACTTACCAGAATGAAAGCTCTGTAAGGGCAGGATATTTGTTGTTTTGTTCACTGCTCTATTTATTTATTTTTTTAACTTTTTATTTTATACTGGAATATAATTGGTTAACAATGTTTTGATAGTTTCAGGTGTACAGCAAAGTGATTCAGTTATACATTTTCCCGCTCTATTCATACTATTCAGAACTATACCTGGCACATAGTAAACAAATAGACAATTAAGTGAGTGAATGAATGAATCTAATTGAGTAGCTCATTACCACGATGGGAATTACAAGAAGGATTTGTGCTGTCAGAATACCCTGTTACTAATATCAAAAATAATATCTTACATTTGTTTAGCATTTTATTTATTGTTTCTATAAAGTTTTTGTGCCATAGGTCTTTATACTCTTACAGTTAACAAAATGGTTTTCTAGAGAAATCAGTACTGAATTTAAGGCTGATACAATCAACAAGATATTTCCAAATAGCTGAATCGTTGTTGAAACCCAAGCTTGGTTTGTGATACCCCAGGATTCGGGAGCTATGATATTTCCACCCGACTTTCCTCAGATTGTTAACTGATCCCGTTCTTTCCTTTTGATTGTCACAGTATGTTTTAAATTTATTTCATAAAACATGTAGCTCAAGGTATCATAATTTAATCTGTAAGCCCACCCGCTCTGTGACCTCTGGTACAGATAACTCACCTGGAGATGTACTTGGAGACTACAAGTATAAATTGCCCCAAGGTAATTTCCCACACAACACTGGAAGTATTTAGACCATCTGCTGACTTTGGGTAGACATGTTGCAACTAACTTTTTATGTTAAAACAAGTATCAATTTGTGCTAAAAGATGATAATCATTTCTGATTTGTGGAATATACAAACCTGCCTTCAAAGATAGCAAGTTGGAGAAATGAGACCAGATTATTAAAAGAACTGATCTGTGTCTAAGCTCAGAAATTTGACCCTGTCAATATTTGGAAGACTTGTTTTTAATGCACAAAAACATCACTGATGCATGTGTTTAGTTTTGGTTTGTTTTCCCCTCTTCCAGATGTTAAAATACAAGGGATTTCAAAAGAACAATAACTATAAAACTAATGCCAGTATTTTTCAGTTCTATCTAATGTTAAACCAAAAGACCAGTTCTATGGAAAGTTCCAACTGCAATTTCCTGGGGAATTATAATGGACAGGAGTATTTTAACCTGGCACTGTAGGACCTGATGTTTCTACAAATGCAGAAAACTGGTAACATGGCTGCTATTATCAGCTCTCTGTGTTGGTGGTACTAAAAAGATTCGTTTTCCTTTTCTCTTAGAAACATTGTAAACTTGAGCCACCAAAAATTCTTTGCAAGATGTCAGACTAAGACAGGGTAGGGGATCCATCTTATGAAAGGTAAGACCCACTACTAAAGCAAAAGACTGTATACCAACCTGGTAAATAACCTGACTCTGGCCTGGCTGCATCTGGTTAGGTATTCTCTCTCTCTCTTTCACACACGCACACACACACACACACACACACAACACACACACCTTTATCCCAACACCATCACTCAGACACATTTCTGATTGCAATTTGTAGAATCTCGGTCTTGTAGGCTCTTACGGACCTCATGGTTTTGATCAGAACTTTGTGTTAAGGGAGGAGCATCTACAGGTTCTTGGTTGGAGAACTGAGTATTAATTACTCCAGCTTAGTATAAATCTTAGGACACATGACATGCAACTGCAAAAAAAAACAGTGAGATAATTTTTCACTCTCTATACGGTGATTATCTCCAAGTATCGTGAAAGTCCCCACGATTGTAAATTACTAGACTGTTTCGCCTACGCAACTGAGAAAAAAAACAAGGGTATTTCTCATTAGCCTGGCAAAATGCTTCTCAGCCCTCAATCTATATTTTACTATCACGTAGAAGACGGAATTACTAAGTGAAAAAGTAAAGTGCAAACTACACAGGTACCGAGGAAGAGAGTTGCTTCCTGTCTAGTTCCAGACTGCTTGCATCACTGAATCAGGCATTTCCCCTCGTGACGGGAAACGTCTCTGCTTCCTGCCTGTCCTCCTTTGATGTGCTCTGCATCCCTGGAGTAGACAGACCTTCAGCGAAGTGCTAAATGACCAAGTCATCCTGAATGTGCTGAATGGATATTTAATGTCGTGAGGATGTTAAGAAATAATTCAAAAGCACACCCTCAAACTGTCTTTTTAATTTAGAAAGGAGAGCAAAGTGTTTTAAGATGCATGTATTTATTACAAAACTATATCCCTACCCAATACCATGCATAAACAAAAATTATAGTAGGGGCTTCCCTGGTGGCACAGTGGTTGAGAGTCCGCCTGCTGATGCAGGGGACACGGGTTCGTGCCACGGTCCGGGAAGATCCCACATGCCACGGAGCGGCTGGGCCCGTGAGCCGTGGCTGCTGAGCCTGTGAGTCCGGAGCCTGTGCTCCGCAACGGGAGAGGCCACAACAGTGAGAGGCCCGTGTACCGCAAAAAAAAAAAAACAAACAAACAAATACAGTAAATTACATTTCATGTTTTAAAAATAGGAATTAATTAAACTAGAGAAATGGGTGAAGGTGGTCAGAAGGTACAAACTTCCAGTTATAAAATAAATAATTCCTGGGGATGTAATGTACAGCATGGTGACTATAGCTAACAATACTCTTTTGTATGTTTGAAAGTTACTAAGAGAGTAGATCTTAAAAGTTCTCATCAAAAGATGAAAACTCTAATTCAAAAAGATACATGCACCCCAATGTTTATAGCAGCACTATTTACAATAGCCAAGACATGGAAGCAACCTAAGTGTCCATCGACAGATGAATGGATAAAGAAGATGTAGTGTGTGTATATATATATATATATATATATATATATATATATATATATATACACACACAAATGGAATAGTACTCATCCATGAAAGAGAATGAAATAATGCCATTTGCAGCAATGTGGATGGACGTAGAGATTGTCACACTAAATGAAGTAAGTCAGAAAGAGAAAGACAAATATCACATGATATCACTTATATGTGGAATCTAAAATATGACACAAATGAACTTATCTACGAAACAGAAACAGACTCACAGACATAGAGAACAGACTTGTGGTTGCCAAAGGGGAGAGGTGGGGGGAGGGATTAATTAGGAGTTTGGGATTAACAGTTACACACTATTGCATATAAAATAGATAAACAATAAGGAACTACTGTATAGTACGGGGAACTATATTTGATATCTTGTAATAACCTATGATGGAAATGAATCTGCAAAAGTATATAGATATTATATATATATATATATATATAACTCAATCACTTTGCTGTACACCTGAAACTAACAAACATTGTAAATCAGCCATACTTCAATTAAAAGAAAGTTCTCATCACAAGAAAAATATTTGTAACTATGTGTAGTGATGGACTCAATTTATTGTGGTAATTATTTTTTAATATGTACATGTATCAGATCAGTACACCTAAAACTAATATACTGTTATATGTCAATTATATCTCAATTAAAAATAAATAAAACTGAAGAAAAAGCAATCTCTCAAATTTCAGATAGCCTTTCTCATCTTAAAATGAGGAAAAGAAATTTTCAAAGATTTATAGATTACTCTATAAATATTTTAACACTTTTGAAGATAAAATACATCATAAAGTCAAAAGGCAATTAATAAACTGTCAAAATTATTTCAGTATAAATGACATAAAAAGGTTGATGTCTATGTTAATGTATAACATATAAAGATGTCTTATAAATCAATGTGAATAGCCTAGTAGAAAAATAGGCAAAGGACATGAAGAGGAATTTTACCAAAGAACTAAATAAATACTAGGTTATGATGTGGCACTTTATTAATCTCAAAATCTCAGGAATTTAGCACAAGAAAATTGATTCCTCATTCGTGTGACAAGTTTATCACAGATTGTGGGGGAACTCTGTTTCACATAGTCACTTAGGGATCTAGCCTAAAGAAGGTCCCACCAATTTACATCTGTTCCATTTGAAACCTGTGCCCTTCTTAACCAACAAAGAAGTATGAGAAGAGGGAAGAGAATCACCTGTAATCTTTTCTCTGCCTTGGTGCCGAAGTAACACAGGTCACTTTTGCTCCCAACTTCCTTGGCTTGTACTAATAATGTGTCTTTCCAATTCCAGCATTGCTCTCTCTGCCAACCTCTCAAATTGGCAAAGATTAAGAAAAAAGAAGAGGGAAGAAAGGAAGGAAGGCAAGAAAAAGAATGAGAGGAAAAAAGAAAGAAGGAATCTGTGTTGATCAAGGTATTTCTTGTCAAAAGAGCAGTGTGAGCAAAGGGAATGAGACATGAAAGTGTATGACATATTTGGAATTCTGCAAGGTCTTTAGCTGGGAGAGAAAGGACAGCAAGAAATAGGTTGGGCGGTAAAGAGAGGCCACCTGATAAAGGACCTTACAAAATTTAGGCTTCACTCTGAAGGGATTACTGATGATTTTTAAGCAGAAAGTGCTATGATCAAATATGCATTTTGAAAAATTGCTCTGGTTGCTGTAAAAAAAAATGGAGGTGGAAAAACTGGAGACTGAGATCAAGGAAGACACTGTGGCAGGGATTAAAAAAGTATAAATTAAAGATTAAGAATGTCCACTATATAACATATTTGAGGATACCTATTAACTTAACTCAGGAGGGGAGATCATATTCTCATGTCAATTTCATACAAAAACTAAGCATTATAAACCAACTTTAACCAAGCTACAAGATTTACAGTTAATATTGCAGCTGGTACAAGAAGTTGCAAAATCCTTTCCCCAACTATTCATACCACCAAGATCTTATCATTGTGAAGTTTTTTGGATACTGTGCCCTCCTTCTGGTTACTGTAATGAAATGGGTACTACTAAGCTCCAGACTCCAGAAAGCCAGCTATCTTCAACAGTATGCCTTCTCTCCTTCCAAAACCCAGAGGCTACATGCAAACCTTTCTCCGATTTCACAGAGGAAGGAGGGTTCTTAGTGTCATCTTCTTGCAGTAACCTTTTTTCTTCTATGGGGCATGTTCATTTTTTCTCTCTATAGAATTACTCCAAAGTCCCTTTGATATCTTTTGCCTTTCTTTCTCTATCATCTCTTCAACTGATTCAATATGCCACTTGCGAGAGAGTAAATTGTAGGAGTTAAGGACACAGACTAAAGTCAGACGGTCTGAATTCAAATACTAGTGCCACCATCTACTTCTTCCATGACCTTGAGCTGGCTACTTAGCCTCTCCATATAGCCTCAGTTCCTTCTAAAATGAGGATAATAATAATGCCTATTTGTGGATCCATACACTTAGCACTTTTGTTTTTTCACTTAGCACTTTGACTTTGTAGTTTTTCTCAGTAAGAAGCAGAGTGTATTCCCCACCTTTTGAACTTGGACTAGTGTTTTGCTTTGCTTTATCTAAGAGAATATTAGAAAGTGATTGTGTGCAGTGTAAACTTAGATTACAAGAAGCATTGCATGCATCCACTCTTTCTCTTGGAATATTGGTGTGGCCATGGGAATACTCCGAGGTTAGCCTTTTGAAAAATCAGAGATCACATAGAAAAGAGCCAGGTTGTCCTATCTAAGTCCATCCTAGACCCACAACTCCCATTCCAACTTGACAGCTGGCTTCAGACAAATGAGCAAATGAAGCCAAGGTCTTTTGAGCTCAGCCCAGATCAGCAGAAACAGTGACTTGTAAAAAAACAATGTGTTGTTGTTGTAAATTGTTTTACATTTTTAACTTTTTGAGTGGTTTGTCATACAATATTATTGTTGCAATAGATAACTGATTCACTATCTCATAGTGTTGAGGTTTAAATGAGTTGATACATGTCAAATATTTAAAACAATGGTTGACATTTAGTAAGTCTTATATAAATGTTGATTTTATTATTTGTAGTAGTAGTAGAGAAATGGGACTTGGATTGGAAAGACAGATCTAAGAACAAGAATAAAGGTGGCTACGGAAAACATGACAATAGATGGGGCTCATAGAAAGCATTTAAAAACCTAATTTCATTTGTTTTTTAAAAATTGGTAGATTGAAACGTGCATTTATTTTTGCCAAGTCTAGAAACATTCCCAAAATTAAAGGAATAAAAAATTGTAAAATTCCATAAAGACAATGAGAACAAGAGGTTAGCAGATGAAAAAAGTTATATCAATTAGAAGAGAACAGGTTCTCCTTAGCAAAAATTGTTTCATCAGATTCTATGCATGGAAGGCAGCAGTAAGTGTGGCTAACAAAGAAGCACTGGAGACAAGTGTCTATGCAACTTAGTTTGATTCCAGTCCCACAACCCTACCAAGCAAAGGAAGACTATTACTATTTCCACCCATCTCCCCAGCCCCTCATAGGAGTTTGAAGATAATTTTCTTGGGGGACAGGACCTAAGGGACTGAACTTGGAACAATAAGCAAAGTAGAAGGTGGTACTATGGTAAAGAGAAGAGATAAAGAAGGTTAAGAAGAAATCTGCATGCTTAAAAGAGTAGATCTCCTTTCTACCTTAGCATTTGTAGATAGCTTTTTACTAACTACCCTCTTCTAAGAGATACGAAGACTTTTCTCTGCTTTTAGCAAGAGACACCATGAACAAAACAAAACAAAACAAAACAAGAGGGGAAAAAAAACCCTCAAGTGTAAATAATGCAGGTAAAAAATGGACATTTAAATCTCTCTCTGTCTCATAACATAAAAGAAAATATTGCAACCACAAATCAAGATTAGGCTACTATACAAAAAAAAAAAAAATCAGAGAATAAGAACTCAAAATGGAGGTTCTAATTAGCCACTCACTACTTTAAGACACCAAAAAAGTGTACCCTTATTGTAAACAGGCACTGTAAGTAACACAACCTTTGATAGACTTATATAGCCAAGCTTTTCATCATCTAGATGGTCCAAGAAATCTCATACCTGTAACTCAGATTAAGATGATCCCAGACTGGAAGTGCCTTCAGTTACCTGACAAAAGAAAACAAAAGTCCTTTCTAGGGGACGATATTCATCATTCTGGACTTCAAATTATTCTTACAAATGAGGTTTCTAAACAATGTCTAGCACACAATGTGATGTGCCATAGCCAGACACACAAAGAAATAAGACTCCATGAGTGAAAACAAGCAGAAAAACAGGAGATAGAAACATACCCACAAATACTTGATATTCTACCCTTATCATAAACAAGTAGTGGAGGTATAAGAAGACTACAAAGCATACGTGCTTACTTTATTCAATAAAAAAATAAAGGACCAGGGCTTCCATGGTGGCGCAGTGGTTGAGAGTCCGCCTGCTGATGCAGGGAACACGGGTTTGTGCCCCGGTCCGGGAGGATCCCACATGCCGTGGAGCGGCTGGGCCCGTGAGCCATGGCCACTGAGCCTGCACGTCCGGAGCCTGTGTTCCACAAAAGGAGAGGCCACAACAGTGAGATAAATTTATATTTATTTATAAATAAATAAATAAAGGACCAAGTTTAAATATTTCAGCAGGCACTATAAACTATAAAAAGTGGCACAGCACATTAAAAAAGAACCAAATATAAAATCAAGAACAGAAGAACATAATAAATTTGGGAAAAAAATTCTATGGGATTTGTCATTTGATTAGACAATATTAAAGAAAAAATTAGTAAACTAGAAGAAAGATTTGAAGAAACTAAACAGTGTGAAGCACTGAAAGACAAAGGGATGAAAAATATGGAGGAAATGGTAAGAGATTTTGAAAGTATAATGATAAAGTATAACATCTCAGAAGTAGAATATAGAGAACATGGCAGAGAAAATATTTGAAGAAATAAGATCTAAGATTTTCTAGAACTGATAAAAGATAGCAACCCACAATCAAGAAGCTTCAAAAACTAAAACAAGATAAATAAAAAGAAATCCATATCTGGAAACACTGTAGTAAAACTTTATAAAAATTAACACCAGTGGGCAAAATGTTTAGAGTCATAGGGAAAGGGACAGATTATTTTCAGAATAACAACGTATCCTATGACCAGTAACTCTACACGCCTGAATAAGTTTTCCAATGCATATCCTCAATAAGCAGATCTCTAAAATAGACCTAAATACCACCTGTGAGTTAGGCCATTCCATTGTTGGATAGCTCTAAATGTTAAAAAGTGCTTTCTTTTGCTAAGCCATTATCTGACAACTTGTGCCCAATGGTGTACTGGTAAATGATACATTTTTAGTATTTGCTGGTTTCTGTGGCAGAAGTACTCTCACCATGGCTTGCTTCAAGCAACCAATGGGACGTCACTGAATGCAGACCTGAGAAGAGATGCTTGTCATCAGCTCTCCCAGGCCAGTAGGAGCCAGTACTGGAACATTCTTGATTGTACTCCTGATTATGTCTTTTCTTGTCAAGGTTAAATATGACTAATTCTTTAGTTATTTCCTTGATGTAGTCAATTATCTGTGGAATATTCATGCATTCAATGGATATTTATTAAGGACTTACTATTTGCCAGGAAAGGTTCTAGGAATTAAGTATACATCAGTGAACCAAAAAAATGTCTTCATGGAGCTTATGTTATAGCGAGGAGAAAAAGACAAACAAACAAGTAAACATGCAATCTGTCAAATGTTGATAAATGACATGGAGAAAATTATATGGGAATATGGTAGGGGGAATTGTTATTTTATAAGGGAGAAGACCTCATGGATAAAAGGCCATCATATATTTCTTCTCTACTCTCACTCTTTGCCATAATACTAATGATTAATTAGAGAGGAAAACAGTTGGCATGAAGAAAGTTGAATTTATGAAAACTTTAAGACGAGATTAAATAGAGTATGCTGAGACTGCAAATCAAGTGTTCAAAAGAACTGATCCAGAAGATGCTTCTTACAGACATCCATGTGACTCGCTCAATCACCTTTCAGTCTTTGTTTAAATGTCACTTTCCCACTGAAGCCCATTTAGAATCACAGCTCTTCCCCACCCACACTCCCCTCCACATACACACATTCTCTATCTTGATCCTACACTTTTTTTCCATAGACCTTAATAAATTTCTAACATTTAATATAATTTTTACTTTTTTATTGTCTATTGTTTACCTCCTCCACTAGAATGTAACTCAACTTAACAGAAATTATTTTTGTTTGTTGTGTGCACTGAAATATCCCACACAACCAGAACAGTGATTGGCACATAGTATTACTTGATAACTACGTGCTGAATTTTTTTTAAAGTATTATTTAGGGTTGGGAGAGACTTGAGCACATTTATGTGCTAACCTTGACTATTTCTAGGAAGATACAATGATTTCTTTAAACAATGCAGCAGACTATTATATATTTCTTGAGTAACATGTCCTATGAAGTGGCGGCTCTATGCTTTGATTTGCTTGTTTGTTTTACTATGTTAGCAATTCTCCCTAATGTTTAACAGGTTTTCTAACCATGTCTTCCTCATTAGATTCTTTTTTTTTTTTTTTTTTGGCTGATCTGTCTTAACTAAGACATTGTTTTTGCCAGTGAAATGTAATATTTTCTATTTCTTGTTATCTCCCTCCTTTCAAAATGATATTCTGTGTCATTTTCATTCTCTGAGATTTGAAAACTTCTATTCAGATTAGAAAAGGAAGGCTTCTTTGATTCTAACTCCAAACTAACCCATAATATAAGTTTTCTTTATCCTAAAGTAAGTTTTTGAAATTAGCTTATTTTAATTTAAATTAGCAAATTTTAAGATTTGCTGTTTTCCAAATACAAATATGTCCTTAATGTATTAAGCTATTTCAATTTATTTTTTAAGTTTTCAGTATATATATTTTCATTTTGTAATACATGCTCTAAGTGGCCTACAATGAGACCTAATAAAAAAATAGGACAAAAAATGGCTGTTGTGTATACTGGTACATTGGTCACTTAAGAATGATCCTCTGAAACTAACAGTTTTTGCAGGCATTCTCCAATAACTGCCAGATTTCAATCAGTGACTTTAAAGTAAAATCCAAAAACAATCAAAACAAAACAAAATTAAGGATTTTCAATAGCCACAAAGATTACTATCAGAAAGAAAAAAAAGATTAGAGGCCCAAAGAAATTTTGGGAAGTTGAATCTAGGAAAGTGATGGAGTTGATCAAATTCGTACTTTGTTGGTGTTGTTATTGTTACAGTTGGTTTGTGTTAATCTTGATTGAGACTACCATCTTTATGACTTTAGTTTTATCTAGGTCTTTTGAGGCCCTTGAGAAATATTTATTTTGGTGACGTAAATTTGACTTAATACAATTCCTTCGTTTCTTTCTCCTGATAAATCTTTATCAAATATTAAACTGTAAAAGGAAATTAACCTACAGGCAAACCTGTTTTTGCAAGTAAATCTCCTTGGCAGTTCTCTTTCGGTACTTTTCCTGTTGTGTAGGTGCAGCTAAATCAACATACCGTTTCAGTAAATGGAATTAACTGGACCTCCGATTGCCAATAACACATCCATTAGTATACAAACAGATTGGATAATGCAAACTACATAGGCTACAGCTGCTCCTTCTGAAAGGCAATTTGGGCAGTATTTTTCTCTTAGACTAGCCAATACTCAATCCAGAAGTAGACAAGTGAGTGTCCTAGAGAACATTTCAATAAGGAACATAAAATTAGGCATAGTGGATTTAGAGTGGATTCTGATTATTTCGAATTACAGAATTTAAGGAGTGAAATGAAAGCGGAGGGGACACAGGGAAAAAAAAAATCTGCTGTCTTGGGTTTCTCGGTTCCAACCTTTCCTACTTCTTCAGAAAAAGCCAGTTTTAGCCATTAATATATAAATATGTTCTAGTGCCTCTCATACATGAAAACAGAAACTTCCATTATGCTTTACATGCCTTTCAAACCATTATCTGATTCCTTTTATCTTCACCAGACATCTTAAAGAGCTGTCTCCTCTCACTTTCTTTGCATCTTCCCTTAATGTCTCAGAAACTGGAATATTGCGTCTAACTACACTGCTTTTCTCAAACTGTTGTCATGAGGACCATAGACAATCTCTACTATGTCAAACTCAGTGGGCACACTTTTCAAACTTCATTTTGTTCAATCTCTTTGTGACATATGGAAATTCTGACTACTTAATCTGTTTTGAAATTCTATCTCCCTTTGCTTTCTGGGATGCTAATGCCTCTCCTACTTCACGGTCTATTATTTGTCAGTTTGTTTGTTGGCACCCAATTCTCCATCTACCCTTAATGCCCATGTCTCAAGCTTCCTCCTTGCACTGACTGTCTCTTTCTTCTCTCTTTGAAGTTGCAGTTTGGATGATTTCATTCATTTCCATGGCTCAAGCAATCATTGATATGCTGACATACACATTTCCAGCAGTTCCTGATATTTTGATGGGGCCGTTTTGATTCAGCCTTCAGAAGAAACCTTTTTATTTTCACTCTTGAAATGTTCAAAACTGGTAGTCACATCCTATCCCTGGGCTGCAACCCATGAAATTAAATATGTTTCATTGTTGAACTCAAATCAGTCATATAATGCTTAAACGTTAGTTTCTAGAAAACAACAGAATGCCCAAATCTTTGTATGAAGCTAAGAAAATTGGACAAAAATGGCCCTGGCTCAGTCGAATATAATATGAAGAACAAACACTCCAATTATGAATATAATTGCAAACTTCTATGTAAAATAGTATTAACTTGAATTTAGCATTATGGAAAATTTCTGATTTATTCAGGAATGCAACAACAATAAAAATTACCATGTAAATAGATGTTAGGTAGTCATTTGACAAAACTTAAAATTCATCCTCAAGCTCAGGCTTGAAAATCAAACATATCTGATTTAGAATTATAGGTTATTCACTTATAGCTATCTTTCCATTGGATGTAAATTAACCTATTTTGGAGACTAGTTCCACTAATTTTTAAATTAGTCTAGACTGCCTTAATCCTCTGGTTTGAAATACATCTCAAACTTTCCTTTACATAATATTCTTTATCCTTGAAATTACATGTTTAACATCTGTTTTCTCCACCAGACTGAAACCACCTTGAAGACATGCCTTGCTATTCACCATGTGTAGCTTAATATGTGTGAGTATGCATGACCAATTATAAAATTTGTGGGGTCCGATGCAAAGTGAAAATGAGGGTACCCTTGTCCAAAAATAATTAAGAATTTCAGGACAGTGCCTGCAGAGCATTAAATCAAACCCAGAGCCCTTTCTAAGCACAGGCCCCATGTGTTCTACACAGAACACATGCCCATGAAGAAGTCCTTCGTGTGTGTGTGTGTGTGTGTGTGCGTGTGTTTGAAATATATTGAATATTATGCCTGGAAAATTAAGTTATAGGAACTTCAGAAAATATCTATAGACAGAATGATATCTAGCATTCAGATCTCAGACTACAAAGAATGGTCATATTAAGTTGGGTAAAAATAGTACAGATAATTATCAAGAAAAGATTTTCAGGTTACCCATAATGAACTATTTAGATTGAAGATTGTAGAACATTTAAAAAGACATTAGTTAATCTTTAACAATTCTCTCTTTAAGTTGATATTCATATTGCTTTGTTTCCATTTTTTTTCAGTACATTGTACTAATCATTCTGAAAATGTTGTCTTCCTTCTTAATGTTTATTGCTTATAATTCATAACCTTTATATACTACTTTGTTTACGTATTGGCTTTTCTGCACAATTCTTGTGTCTATGAGTGAACATAATGGTAACCACTCCATCTCTCTATTACAAAACATTGGCATATAAAAATTCATAAAACACTTCTTTTTTTCTTATCTATCTGTCCTATGAAAAATAATGTTCAGTTTATCAAAATATCAAACACGCATTTAAGACTACATTTGGATTTTTTTTAAATGGTATTAATTCTGTCATAGAAGAAAATAACTAGATGTAGTTAGAATGTGTCAATTTTCATGTAACAATAAAAATGCCAAATGCTTTATGAATATTGTCTTCAGAGTGATCCTTCACGTTTGGGGTCAGAGTCCAGTGTGGAATTTACATCTCCTCTCCTGGAGCTCTGAATAATTTCCGCTCCCCAAAAGTTCAGTTATGCACAAGCCCTTGTTCAACCAGGTTTTACGGTGATTGCATGAAAAAGGAAGATGGATTTCCTGTTGAGCAAGTTATCGGTGGATGCTCTTTTATCTGTCCCTGAAAAGTTTAAAAAAAATTAAAAAACCTGCAGGCTGTGTGCAATTACATACCTCAATGCTGCTGTCAGGGATTTTAAATAAATCAATAGCCAAGCTAGTTGTGTTTAGTTACAGCATTCATTTTTACCAGTTACTCCAGCCTCCTGTTTCTCTACTCCCCACCTCCAGGCTAGGTTCCAGTCAGATGGACATACGTGGCTTTCCCCAGCGCATTCTGCCTCCTGTTCTCATTGGCTTCCCTTGTTCTCTTCCCCTTTCCTCCTATCCCCCTCCTGCCTTCACATCCTTTCCCTTCCACACATGTTCTCACTCATGCATCTCACTCAGTTCTCCCCACTCATTCCGTTACTTTCTGCATGGCTGTGTGTTAGATATTGTTCTAAGTGGAAGTCAGCTTGGCTGAGCACAGGAAGGACAAAGGCCATGGGTACCAGAGGGAGTCACAGAGGACAGTGGGGCCCAGATCACACGGGGCCTTGAAAGCCCAGTGTGCAGTGGGAAGTGGCCAGAGAGGGGTCACAGACGGTGGCAAATGTAAATAAATATGCTGCTGCTATGAAGAGAATGAAAAGGTTGTGGGTAAGAGTGAAAGCTGGAAGATTCCCTAGACAGCAGGGGTTTAATGGTTTACCCTTAGGCAATTCACAGAATAGATTCGGGATTTATTTTAGAGGTAGAGTGGACAGGACTTGCCTATGGGTTGGATGTGAGAAGTGAGACTAAAAGAGAAATAGAAATCCAAGTTTCAGCCTTAAGCAACACGGCCTCACTCTCTATTTCATTGTTTTTCTCCCTTCTTTCTTTTCCTCTTTCTTCATTCACACTATAGCAGAATCTGGAATGTTCACATGGCCAAGTTAATTGACCTGCTCGGGTCTCAATTCAGAATTCACAAACTCTAGAAACTTTCCCCGAGGTCCCCATACTGGGGGAAAGGCACATTCACATGATATGTGACCCTGTCTCTCTCCTGGCATCAATGTCTACATTGTTCACAGGACTTCTAACACAGGGCTTCCAAGTGAAGACTCTAGAGCTGGTTTATAGTAGGTTTGTGTCCCAACCCTGTTACTAACCAGCAGAGTGAATCCGGCAGATACTTAAGGAAGTCTCAGTTCCTACATCTGTGAAGCGCAGATAACAAAACTGTCTACCACACAGAAAATTTTGCTTGAGATGACATACATAAAAGACTTAGCACAATACTAGTACAGAGCAAATGCTAGATAAATGATAGCCATCATACTATTAGCACTGTTATTACTTTACATTACTCACCTCTATTTACGCAAGATTTCTGCAGAATATCAGAAATCAAACGAAAACAGAAAATACCTAAATAATTCAGACCTAGGGAAAAAAATTAATTATTCTGTAACAGACAGTCAAGATGGATAAGTTGATTTATTAGCCAATTCAGATACATGCACACGAGGCAGTCATTGTTACCATCTATTGTCAGTCTCCACTTTCTCCACCTAATTTGGGCTTTGATTTTCAGGTCCAAAGATAGCACTTACCAGATTAGGTAGACACACCGGGTTATTTTTCTTTGAGGTCTCACCTGGGCAGGTGCATGTACAAAAGACAGAGAGGAAGGAGACTAGAGAGGTTAGAGAGGTTGAGGGCGTGGCCCGTGGCCCTCTTAATCATTCTTTACTTCCCCTCCCCCCCCCCTTTTTTTTTTTAAACAAGACGACTGACTTGGCGTCGTCCACCACCACATCCGCGGCAAGAGTTGCGACGCCTCCTCCCTGGCGTCCGCTTGCAATAGCCCAGTTTTCGCCCTACACATTTGTGGCTTCTGTGGACACATTAGCAACCGATGCTTTTAGATCCTAGTCGCCCGCCTTTGCCAAGGCGGTTTAGAGGTCATCTGGAAAGTCTTTGCCTCGAATCACCCCGATTCAGAAGGCCAACTCATTCCTTCTGCGGTGCTTTGGGACTCCGCGCCCTCCTCTGGTCCTGGTCCAGGTGCACAGGAAGCGCTAGGGGAGGACGCAGGTAACCAGGAGAAGCAGGTGTGCGGGGAGGTGCAGGTGCCCCAGTGATTCACTCAGAGATCGAACCTGCAGACCCAGCGCAAAGTAGAAACTGAAAGTACACTGTCGGCTGATCCTACGGAAGTTATGGGAAAGGCAAAGCGCAGAGCCGGCCCGTGGTGTGTGCCGCCCCCCTTGGGATGGATGAAACAGCAGGCGCGGCGTGGGTAGGAGGAACCAGCTGCAGAGACGGCCCTAGCCGGCACGGACTCCCGGCAACTCCGCGGAAGACCAGGGTCCTGGGAGTGACTATGGGCGGTGAGAGCTTGCTCCTGCTGCAGTTGCGGTCATCATGACCACGCCCGCCTCCCGCAGACCATGTTCCATGGTAAGCGCTCCTCTCCCGGGCGCATAAATTCGCGCGCGCCGCACGCCAGGGTACTCTGGGACATGCTGCGGGGCCCCGCGCCCAGGCGCGTCCGGGAACAGCCCGGCCTTGCACTTTGGACCTGCGGAGAGCCCTGGCTCTGCCCTTGGGCAGCCGGCAGCCTCACCCGAGTACTCTGGTCCATCACCATTTGCACCTGGGACTGCTGAGCCTGGCGGGCTGCGTGGGAGAAGCAGTCCCCGACGCCTGCTCTCTGTCCCAAGACCGGGCGCTGCAGCCTCCGAGCCGCTCAGCGGTGGCAGCCCGCGCCCAGGTCCAAATGCTCTCCGTCAGTCTCCCCTCGCCAGAGCTGCCCGCTGTCAACCCGGCGCCCAACCCACCCTCCCCGGGCTCCTGGTCGCGCCACGGTACTCACAGGTGCCCCGGGATCGGCGAGGATCTGGGCTCTTGCAGCTCCAACCCCTTAGAGAAACGAAAGCGAAGCTCCCACGGGACACGCTTTTAAACCTCAAGGGGACAGGTCTCTGGAAAACCCCGCTTTTCCTCATTGAGGCTGGGAGTTTCCAACTGGGGCTGTATCTTGTGTCTTTTGCTGGGAACCCAAGTGCTCGGGCTGGCACAAGGCCACTTTCGGGTTTTGGTTTCTTTCCTATATGGGTACTCCTGGACGGAGGCAGGATTAACAGGCATAATTCTAAATTCTAGACCCTTGCCGAGATTTAGTCTATTTTATCTGTGTGCAATACGGACTTAAAATGGCCAAGGGCAGAGTTGAGGCGAGCTGGATTCCCATTGGCAGCCATATGGCCAAGGTAACGGGTCCAGAAGTTGACTGGAAGAAAACAGGGGGAAAAGAGATGTGAGTGGAGAGGATCTGCTGAGGGAAATTCTACTTTTTTATAGTAAGTACTTCCTTAAGAGGCATGGACGTGTATACACTACCAAACGTAAGGTAGATAGATAGTGGGAAGCAGCCGCAGAGCACAGGGAGATCAGCTCGGTGCTTTGTGACCGCCTGGAGGGGTGGGATGGGGAGGGTGGGAGGGAGGGAGATGCATGAGGGAAGGGATGTGGGAACAGATGTATATGTATGACTGATTCACTTTGTTATAAAGCAGAAACTAATTAAAAAAATAAATAAATAAACTTAAAAAAAAAAAAAAAAAAAAAAAGGAGACGGGTGCGGGAGGGTGCCAGAATAGGGAGCAGATTGTTCTTGTGTTTGACGCCTGGTCTGTGCCCTTTCCTGGTGGCACCGTTAGATCAAAATTGTCCTATCCCTACTCACAGTTATTAAAGCAGCAAAAATTAACATAGTCAAGAAGTACCTGATCAGTAGCAAAGTAAAGGGGGGTGGGGAGCGGGTTTAGCGTATAGAAGATTTGTAATAGGCGTCCTCCAGAACTTTAATATAGAATTAGAAATTAGATATATCCCTGTTTTCTTTACAATGCTCATGGATCTCCTGCAATTGCTTTTTTCTGGACCACTCCCAGTTCTAATCTTTTCATCACCTCTGATCTAGAGTGGAGAGGTAAAACAAGAAAAGGAAGCTAAGGTGCCCAGTATTAACAAGGAACCTCTACTTCCTAAAGTATATCTACACTAATCGTGCATCATAAGTTATCAGCAACCAAAATATTAGAATTCTAAACTCCTCATAATAATAATGATGAGTGATTTTGATAATGATTTTTTTTCCAGTAGAGTTCACTAGAAGCTTAAGGATAGCATTACTTTTTATCCTTTTACTTTGCCACTTCTTTTGGGAGTTGAAGTAGTTGAGGACCTACTATGTGGTCCTCAATTGTGCTATCTAGTTTAGATAATTTAATCATATTTGAGGACCCAAAAATGGAATAGTAATAAAAACAGAGAACTGAGAAAGATGAAAAAGCCTGAACAAGTATAAAGGAGGATCACAGAGGGTACCACATCAGTGTTGCAATACCTTAAACAAAAATGGAAAATGTTATTTTGTAGGACCAGCTTACATGTTGATGTCACACACGTGATGTGAGATTGCTTTTCTGGCCTCATCTCTGACACAAAACCTAATGCAATAAAGCAAATAATCAGTGTCTTTTTTCCTGAAATAGGAGTACGTGATGCCGTGTTTCAGGAACTGGCCAAGGAAGCGCTGTAGTGAGATTCATCTGGAGGAAGATGGACTTTTGTACATTTCCCTTGAGTACACACATGCAGTTATTTTTATAGGAAGCAGTGCAGCTCAGCAGCTAAAAGCTTAGTTTCTAGACTCTTGGATTTGAATCATGCCTCTTACAAGACATATTTTATATGGGGAAAAATGTTTGAGCCCCAGATTCTCCATCTGTAAAAATGTTAGTGATTGGTAGTACTTACCTCAAGAAATGGTTATGGGATTAAATGAAATATTGTATGCGGTATTCTAGGATGGCTTCAGAAATGTCTTTAACTGTTGTTTATCATGGGACTTGTGGATAGAATTTATAATCCAATCTTAATATGTTTGTGGAATGTATTAGAATTCTTTATGTGAGCATAATCACATTCATTTTTGTAACCTTAAAAAGCTGATTTTCATATATCATATGGTTATTTCCTACTGTTTATTAACTTTTTCTTTTTTATTCACTTACTTGTGCCAATTGTTCATATTAAAGCCAAGTCTTATATATTCAGATAATGTCTTTCTTTCGATCCTAAGTGTCTTTTGACCATTTCTTTAAAACCCCAGTTAAAATAGGCCTATATAATGTCTATAATAGACAATCAATACACACTGATTGGTCTTAAACACTAATGAAAGATTGGATTTGAAGGACTGTTGAAACTAATTTGTTCATGTTCACTTTGACCCCATAACTTAAGCATCTGAGGATTAAATGTATTATTTGGCTTAATTTAAAAACCAACAAGAATTTTTTTTAGACAGCCATCATTCTGGTTTAACCAAATTCCCTACTGAAAACAAATTCTCCAGTTTCAATCCCTTCAGGAAATTTGAAGAAAATTCCACAAGCCCAAGCTTGCCTTGCATTATTCTTTATGGTTTGTCTTTTTTGTAACCTAAGGGAAAGTTCAAGGTGGGGGGAAGGAATGGGTATCTATGTATAATCTAAAACAAAACAAAAATAAAAGCAGAGTCCTTTTCTATTGTGACAACAATGTCAAAAGCGGGCTCAAACTAGGCAATATTAATATGTTACTGTCTATGTGGTGTGGAGAAAAGACTTCAATTGCAGACCAAACCGTAGGTCATTAATGAGAAAGCTGGGAACCTCTGAGATGTGGGTCTGAAGCCCTGGGTGTATCTGCAACATTGTTGGTCAGGCAATTTCAAATCTAAAGAGTTATTGTATTTGGATGGCTAGGTAGATTCTTAGAATTAAGGTGCCTAAGAGTTGAAAGCGACATTAAGAGATCATTTAGTCTAAAGTGAAGCTTTTAAGAGGCTCTGTCCTTCAGTCAGTCACACGACTCATTGGCATACCAACACACAGCCCCGCGTCTCCCTCTGTACTTTGCATTACCCTAGTCTATCAGGGGCTAGCCTATTTAACAACAAAGATGACAACCAAAGACGTGGTTTACAGATAAGGCAAATATTGTTTTAGAATTGAGAAACTAGTTACTCAAAAAAGACTGAATTTTCCACGAAGCCATTATTTGAAAGCATTGACAAAATGCCATCCAATGAGTAAATGGGTCGATGTGAATTTTGGGAGCACTAGTTACTGAAATTTGGAGTGAAGAGGGCACAACAACTAGTGCTCATAGAAAATAAAACCACCTCCTTTATTAAAACATAAAATGTGGACCTTTGAAATGATGTTTATGTATAATAGTAAAAATGTCTCTTTTTCATTCTAATATTTAATTATTTTGTTATATTTCTTTTAAAGCTCATTTCAAGTTATATGCTGTATACATTTTCCTTACCATCTACTCCTCACAAAGTATCCCTGCTGGACATCTGTAAGATGACAGAGAAAGTAAAAAGTGTGGCTCTATGCAATCTATACAATCTATACAAAGCTAGGACTCAGTAAATAATTAGCAACTGATCATTGTTTGAGAATCTTCAGGATGAAGGGACTGTGGTAGAAGAAAGAGAGGTAGGGCTGTATAATAGTACATGGAAGTGGTTTTCATTCAGAAGACCAAAGTGATGACATGTTATCAGAAGATAATGGGCATTTCTGATCAAATCCTGGTGAAGTAACCAGCTCAGGTTAGAATCCAGACCTGGCACCTTACTATTTATGTTTTATAAAAAGATTAGCTAGCAGGTAGGACCCTTTTGCTCCTTAGATAGTAAGTATAAGGCACTGAACAGTGCTTGGTACATGACAGGTACTCAGTTAAAGGTAACTAGCATCATCATCATTATCAATCTCCAAAGTGAATTCTTGATCATCATGCATATAGAAATTTAGTGGCAGAGCTATGAATAGACTCCACATCTCATTTTGTTTCTCTTACCTTGTTAGGTGTCAGTGACATATTAAGATTAGATGTAGGATTCATGTTTGTTCCCCTATCTGCTGCCCAGCCTACATTCTCTATTGTAAAAATATAGGTCACTAATGGCACATAACTTACTGGGGAGAGCTACTAATTTTTATATGACAGATAATGATGTAATAGATGAGAATGTTATGGGAAATTTATGATATATTTGATAGTCTTTAGGTTGTTTTCACAAAATTAGTTCCTTGGGTTCCAAGGAGTATTGTTTGTAATCTTAATCAGGAGAAGGCATACATGCGAAATATCTTGCACTCAACAAGAACAGTTAAAGTTCACTGGGGAAAATCACAGGAAATATATTGTCAACAATACTTGAGGGTTTACAGAAAGATGCAAACAAGACACTCCAGCAGGCTTATGAAGAAATAAAATCAGTCCCTATAAAACCGGATTTTAATGCCTCAGGGAATCACTGGCTTTCTATCAGTGTATTGCTACTGCCCAAAATGATACCATTTATAATTTCATTCCTTTTGATTAACAGTTGCCTCTAAGAGGCAAGACTTATTTAAAAACAGATATAAATCATTAGTTAACAGGGTATGAATTTATTTATTGGGTTTTCCTAACGTGTCAAGAAGCTAAACAGGGCTGTGTTTGAAGAGAATGTGGGTCTCTGGGCATTTAGAAAAAGAAGATACTGAAAAGATAAGGAGTCTCATAATATAAATATCAACTTTGTCACAGTTCTGAGGAGGATAAGCCTTCTAGGATCCATCATTAAAAAGAAAGAATATAATCACAGTACAGTACCATGCAGATAAACTTCCTGCAATGTTGTTTCCAGGGAGCAGCTGGACACTTGAACAACCATCAAGTTTTACATAAATATACAATCACGTGCCACAGATCATAAAATTGCAAAAATGTATAATTGATAACCTGTAGTTTACCTGTTTTCCTGTTGATGAAGCAAAGAGATTTTGCTGTCATCACACTTGTTCTGCACATTCCCAAAGAGCTATATCTGAATAAAAACTGAAAGAAACCTAGACTCTAAAATATTGTCTTTCTTTGGTAGTTATATAATATTGAACTTTAGAGTTCTTCCTACACTATGTAAAACCAAGATACATTTTTTAAATTATTAGAAATAAGTGGTCAGGCCAACTGAAATACTACCATCAAATGATATAATATGACTTATGATATTTAGCTTATTCTTACTTATTGTTGAATTTAGTTTCTTTTAGGTATATCTTTGGAATTCCTCCCCTGATCCTTGTTCTGTTGCCAGTAGCATCATCTGATTGTGATATTGAAGGTAAAGACGGCGGAGCCTATCAGAATGTTCTAATGGTCAACATCAATGATTTGGTATGTGTTTGTTTTCCTCACGTTTTAACTCATTGGGAAAATTTGAAATATACTGTTGGTATGCAGTTTTATATTCTAATATTTATTTATATTCCTTGAAATAGGCTGCTCACAATATTTCTTTTTAAGTTGGCGTTATTATATCCTGTAAAAAGAATTCTTCCCTAGAGCTCAGACTCCCACAGCTGTCCTCCTCAATCCTAGTTCCCTTCACTACCAAAATTTTTCTGAACATAACTTAGCATAATTATCTGCAATTCCTCACCTCCCATTAATGGTCCCTGTAAAAACATATTATATGAGGAGAAGGAAAATAACAGAATATAATGTTTAAAAATTATCATGAAAAAGTTGTATAGTTATTTTATTTTATCTGAAAGTGTGTACATGCATATCCTTAGGTATTTTTATACATATGTGTATATATATAAAATTTGCTGTTATATTTTTTTACTCACTATGGACTTTTTAAATAATAGCTATTATTCTTTAGAGTAGTTTTAGGTTTACAGAAAAGTTGAGGAGAAAGTAGAGAATTCCCATATACCCACTTTCCCTCTACACAATTTCCCCTATTATTAACATCTGGCATTCGTGTTCTACATTAGTTACAATTGATGAACCAATATTGATACACTGTTATCAACTAAATTCCGTAGTTGACATTAGGGTTTATTTTTTGTGCTGCACAGTTCTATGGGTTTTGACAAACGCATCAGGTTGTGGATCCACCATTACAGTATAATACAGAATAGTTTCACCGCCCTTAAAAATTGCTTGTGCTCCATTGATTCATCCCTCCCTCCCTGCCTGTGAACCCATGGCAACCACTGATCTGTTATGGTGTCTGTGGTTAGCCTTTCTACAATGTCACATAGTTGGAGTCATGCAGTATATAGCTTTTTAAGACTGGATTCTTTCACTTAGCAACGTGCATTTAAGGTTCTTCCATGACTTTTTGTGGCTCGAGGGCTCATTCTTTTTTATTTTTAAATAAAATTCCATTGAATGGATGTACTACTGTTTGTTTATCCATTCACTGATTAAAGGATATGTCTTGGTGGCTTCTAATTTTTGGCAGTCATGAATAAAGCTTCTATAAACATTCATGTGCAGGGTTTTGTGTGGACATACGTTTGCAACTCATTTGGATAAATTCCTAGGAGAATGATTGCTGGATCATATGGTAAGACTATGTTTAGCTTTGTATTAAACTGCCATACTGTCTTCCAAAGTGTACCATTTTGCATTCTCACCAGCAATGAATGAGAACCCCTGACATTTGGTGTCGTCAGTGTTTTAAGTTCTAGCCATTCTAATAGGTGTGTCTTGGTACCTCATTGTAGTCTTAAATAACAATTCCCTAATGTCATATGATGTTGAACATCTTTTCATACACTATTGCCATCCATATATCTTCTTTGGTGAGGTATCTGAACTCACATCTTATCTATCTTAACAATATTGAATCTTACTATCCATGATCATGGAATATCTTTCTATTTATTTAATTTTTTAATTTCTTTCATCAGAATTTTGCACTTTTCCTTGTGTTGATCTTGTTAGTATTTTGTTAGAGTTATATCTAAGTATTTTGTACTTTTGGTACTTTTGTAAATGGTGTTGTGTTTTGAATTTCAAATTCCGATTATTTATTGCAGGTATATAGGAGAGCAATTGACTTTTGTATATTAACTTTGTATCCTGAAACCTTTCTATAATTGCTTTTTAGTTCCAGGAGGTGTTGTTATTGTTGTTATTGGTTCTTTGGGCTTTTCAACAGAGACAAATAAGTCATCTACCGAAATTAATTTTTTTTTACAGTTTAAGAGCTGTATTCAAATAATGGGATGTGTTGTTTTAACAGTGACCAATACTTGAAACCCCAAATGACAAAAGAAAAACCTCTCAAATGTTCATAAGATGGGAAGAAATTGTCTAACCTTTCCCCTCCTTCCACTCTACTGTCTTCTCTGCATACTTATAGAGAACTGGCATGACACCTTGGGAAATTCAGTGTTATACCTCTTGGAGGGATATGGGAAACTCAAGATGATATGTATTGAACATTGTATCACAAAGAACTGCTGATTTTGTCCACTGACAAAAAAAAAAGTGCTCACTACATGGTAATTGCCCCATTTTATATTTCATTAACTGGGGCATTTTTTTGCATTAAATTATGCTACTAAATTAATCATTTTGAGTTAAGATAATGTTTTTTACTTGTTACTTACTCTTATTACCTTCATTTCACAGAGGAAAAATCTGAGACTCAGGGCTACCCAGTTAAGTGGCAGAGCCAGGATCTGAGCCTCTGCTGTTAACCAGCACACTCTCCTGCCTTCCAATAGCAATCTCTCTGTCAGGTTATTCATTCAGCAAACATTTATGTGGAGCCTATTATGTGCCAGTTATTATGGAAAACCCTTTTTTTGTGGTGGGGTGGTAGAGGTGTGACAGTAGACACAAAGGTGAACCAGATACAGACCCTTCTTTAAGAAGCTTACGTTTGGTGATGGTTAAGTCTTGGTGTGAAGAATGCAAGTTGCAACTTGAAAAGGAGTGGCTGCCATACTCTCATTTCAGACAGACTGGTTGTGAGTCAGATTTGTAAACAAAGAGATATAAACTGTGTTCTAGGAGGAGTTGAATAGATCAGCTTGATGCTAGGAGAGAAACCATATTGTGGGATAGTGTGCTGATCTCCAGACTTTTTAGACAGTACACCCTTTAGTAAAACTATCTTGAGCCTGCACTTCCAATACACATTAGCATTTATTTATATGGCATAGCATTTTCATAGTAATTTTGCACACATTAGTAATGATAAATTCCAAATAATGAAAATTTATGAAAGATGAGGAAAAAATGTGGATAGAGTTCCTAAAAATTTTCCTCCCATACTTGCAGTGGATTGTCCATTGTGGACTCCACTTTGAAAAGACTGCTGACATAGTGAAAGACACAAATGGATATATGCTCTAACAAGATTGTCAGTGGTCTTGATGTTATGGTATTTAGACAACCAAAAGTCAATAGAGATTTGATCATAAAAGTAACAATGAATTACAATGCAAATTTTGAGCATTTACTATGTGCAATGTGAGCCATTAAAAATAAGATAGTCCTGTTCTTCTATAATTTATGAGGATAAGATATACACATGTCACTATAATATGAAATGATAATAGCAGTGCATTAAAAAAGTTTCATACACATTATTTTATTTGAGCTTCATCATATCTCTATGAGGTGATAATAATAATAACAACTAACACAAATTCAGGGTTCACTATGTGCCAGAACTGCTCTGACTACTTTCCATGTAATAATTATATAATTCTTATGATAATTCCATGTAATGAGGAAACTGAGACTGGACCACATAGCTGGCAAGTGGCAAGGCTGGAATTCAAACCCAAGCAATCTGGTTCCAGAAAGAGCCCTCGTTCTTATGAGGCAAAGCAGATAATAGCCCTGGCTTTTTTGTTTGCTTGTGTTTTTTTTGTTTGTTTTTTTGTTTTTTGAGGGAAAACAGAAGATAGCTATGAGGATAACATAATGAAAGAAGAGTATCAGGGACACTAGATGGTGACTGAACTGGTTGAACTGTAGGGGAAGGTGATGGGGAGCTGCACAGATGTTCTGAATACTATTAAAATCATCCAAGGCTTCCTTGGTGGCGCAGTGGTTGAGAGTCCACCTGACGATGCAGGGGACGTGGGTTCGTGCCCGGGTCCGGGGGGAGCCCGCATGCTGCGGAGCGGCTGGGCCCGTGAGCCATGGCCGCTGAGCCTGCGCGTCCGGAGCCTGTGCTCTGCAACGGAAAGGCCACAGCAGTGAGAAGCCTGCGTACCACAAAAAATAAATAAATAAATAAATAAATAAAAATAAATCATCCAGAGCAGGTCAATAAGGTAGAATTGAGTTGTAGAAGTAAGAAAATAGAAATGATGGGAACTATTACATAGAGTCCAAATAGGGCCCAGGGTAAGTGTGAGACTCATTTTTTCACCTAGCTCAGAGGGGATGAGAGGTTCATAATAAATAACAAAGGTCCTTTTTCTATATGGTCTAGTAAATAAGGAATTCAGATTCCTAGAACTGGGATGACTAGGTAAAATAGAATCAGCACTTTAAGCTTCTTAAAAAATATTACCAAATTATTTTCCAGAAAGGACCCATCAGTTTACAGTTCTTACAACAATATATGAGATCATCATTTTTGTCAGCAGTATTTTTATTTTTGATAATATCTGCCAGGGTAGTGGAAAAATAACTTTCTGTTTGGATTTACATTTCTTTGACTGCTAGTGACATTGACTGTTTTTATTTAACATGTATACATCATTTATGTTTTCTGTGTTTATTTTACATTGAGATAAAATTCAATGTACTCTCTAAAGTGTACAGTTTGGTGGCTTTTAGTATATTCACAAGCTGTGCAATCATCATCATTATCTACTTCCAGAACATTTTCTTCATCTCAGAGATTGATAAAACCATTTGCTATAGCTTTCCATTCCTCATCACCAGACCCTGGTAGATACTAATCTACTTTCTGTTTCTATGGATCTGCCTTTTCTAGGTGATTCATTCAAATGGAATCATACCATAAACAGCCTTTTGTACTGGACTTCTTTCACTGAGCGTAATGTTTTCAAGATTCACCCATATTATAGCATGAATCAGTACCTCATTTCTTCTTATAGATCAATAATCTGTTGAATGGATATACCACATTTCTGTTTCAGTTGAATGGATAAGTTGTTTCCACTCTTCAGTTATTACAAGTAATGCTTCTTCAAATGTTAGTTGTACAAGTTTTTGTGGAATACTCTTTGATATACACCTACAAGTGGAATTGCTGGGTCATATGGTAACTCTATTTTTAACTTTTAAGGAAATGCCAAACTATTTCCAAAGGGACTGCACCATTTTACACTCACACCATCAGTGTATGAGGGTTCCAATTCCCCCATATCCTCACCGATACTTGTTGTCTGACTTTTTTACTCTAGTCATCCCAGTGGGTGTGAAGTGGTATCTCACTTTTCCTTTGATTTACATTTCCCTGATGACTGATGATGTCAAGCATCTTTTCAATATTGACCATTCTTACTGGCCATTTGTGTATCTTCTTTGAAGAAAAAAAAATTTTTTCAAATACATTGCTCATTTTTAAATTGCATCATCTTTTTATTGTTTGGTTGTGAGAGTTTTTTAATATATTCTGGATACTAAACCTTTATCAGATGTACAATTTGCAAATATTTTTCCCATTCTCTGTGTTTCTTTTCACTTTCTTTATGGTGTCCTCTAAAGCACAAAAGTCGATTTTGATAAAGTCCAATTTATTTTTTCTTTTTTTAGTAATGCTTTTGGTGTCATATTTAAGAAACTTTTGCCTATTCCAAGGTCACAAAGATTTACACTTACATTTTTTCTAGGAGTTTTATAGCTTTAGTTCATATTTAGGTTTTTGATCTATTTTTAGTTAATCTTTGTACGTGATATGAGATAGGGGTCCAAGTTCATTCTTTTCCAGTTGTTCCTGCACCTTTTGTTGAACAGACTATTTCCCCCTCCCATTGATTATCTTGGTGCCTTTATTGAATATCAATTGTACCAAAATGTATGAGTATATTTTTAGATTTCCAATTCCATTCCATTGTCTATCTGCCCATCCTTTTGTCAGTACCACACAGTCTTGATCACTGTAGCTCAGTAGTTAGTTTTAAAATTGGAAGTGTGAGTCTTCCAACTATGTTCTTTTTTAAGATTGTTTTGGCTCTTATGGTTCCTCATCACTTATATTAAATCAATTGTTGATATTTATTCTACTTAGGGATTCTGTTGTTCAAAAGCTTTAGAATTTAAATGCAGTACAAAACTCTGGTGATGCCATTCTTCTGTGCAATAATTATACCACATAACTCCATACACCTGTAATGGCCGAGTCAGTGGCATGGACACAGGCAATGACAGTGGACAAGGCAGAGACCAGCTTAAGGATATCTTCTCCCTTATAGCCCTCAAGATCCTTTGCCATTCTCCTATTGGCTTTTTTTTTTTTTTTTTTTTTTGCTGTACGCGGGCCTCTCACTATTGTGGCCTCTCCTGTTGCAGAGCACAGGCTCCGGACGTGCAGGCTCAGCAGCCATGGCTCACGGGCCCAGCCGCTCCGCGGCATGTGGGATCTTCCCGGACCGGGGCACGAACCTGTGTCCCCTGCATCGGCAGGCGGACTCTCAACCACTGCGCCACCAGGGAAGCCCTCCTATTGGCTTTTATTGATATTCCCACCATTTTATCAGAGCTCATTATATATTAAGTATGATAACTTTATGACTGTCATATTTGATTAAAACATTTTCCAGTTTCCAGTTTATTTACTTTTTATCTTGTTTTTTTGATATACAGATTTTATTTTATGTAGTCACATCTATCAAATAGAATTACATATAAAATAGGGCACAATGTAGGCATAAAAATGGGAGCTGCCATTTCCCTCTTTAGGGAGGAGGTCAGTCAAGACTTCATAGAACACATGAATTTTTTGTCTTGACTTTTTTTTCAAAGACAACTTTTTAGAATAGTTTTAGGTTTACAACAAAATTGAGAGAAAGGTACATATTTCTTATATACCCATGCTCCCACGCATGCATAGCCACCCCTATTATCAACATTACTTGCTTTTTTATGAAGTACATTTTTTATGAAGGGTGCACCTACATTGACTTATCATAATCACCCAAAGTCCACAGTTTTCCCTTAGGGTTCACTCTTGTATTGTACATTCTATGGATTTGGAGAAAGTATAATGGCATATATCCATCATTGTATTGTAATATCATACAGAGTATTTTCACTTCTCTAAAGGTCCTTTTATGCTCTGCCTATTTATCTTTCCATTCCCCCCAACCTCTGGTAACCACTGATTTTATATTGTCTCATTGTTTTGCCTTTTCCAGCTTTATGCCTCCTTTTCCAATCTGTATACCTTTTATTTCCTTGCCTTATTGCATTAACAAGGACTTATTGCATTAGCAAGTACTTCCAGTACAGTTTTGAAAAGGAATGGTGTGAAGGGATATCCTTGCTTTCTACCTGATCTTAGTGGGAAAACTTTGAGTTCCTCACCATTAAGTAAGACATTAGCTGTAGTTTTTTTGCATAGTCTTTATCAAGGTGAGGAAGTTCCCTCTTTTCCTAGTTTATTGAGAGTTTTTTTCATGAATGGGTGTTAGATTTTGTCAAATGCTTTTTCTGCATCAAACGATAAGATCATGTGATTTAAAAAAATATATGTTGATGTGGTGGATTAAATTAATTGATTTTCCAATGTTGAATCAGCCTTGCGTGCTGGGAATAAATCCCCCTTGGTTTTGGTGTATAATTCTTTTTGTATTTTACTGGATTGGATATGCTAATATTTTATTGAGGATTTTTACATCTATGTTGATGAGAGATAATGGCCTGTAGTTTTCTTTTCTTGTCATGTCTTCATCTGATTTTTCTATTAAAGTAATGGTAGCCTCATAGAGTGAGTTAGAAAGTGTTCCCTCTACTTCTGTGCTCTGAAAGAGATTGTAGAAATTTGGTCTAATTTCTTTCTTAAATATTTGTTAGAATTCACCAGTGAACCCATCTGGACCTGGTGCTTTCTGTTTTGGAAGGTTATTACTTATTGATTCAATTTCTTCAATAGGTATAGGCCTATTCAGATCATCTATTTCTTCTTGTGAATTTTGGTCACAAATAACTCCTGAATCTTAAAATGCATGTAGGTTTTGCCAAATGGAGCAGAACAGGGTTGGGGGGTTTCCCCAGGAAGGGGATAGATCACCTTGCAAATGAATGTAAATAAGAAAGCAACTGCATGGTGTGGTTGTGGTTAAGATACAAGAAGAGAACCGAATCCTCAGAGGAAGCCTGGACCACTGAGTGCTAGGCCTATTGTACAAAGGAGTTTGGATTTTTTATCTAAGCACTAGGAAGTCACTGAGGAATTCGGAGGGGAATAAAAGGCACTGAATATAACCGCCACAAGAATAGAAATCTTTGTTCTTTGTGTTCACTGCTGTATCCTGAAGGGTTAGAAGTCTCAATAAATATTTGATGAATGAATGAAGAATGAAATAACATCAACAGATTTTTATCTTATAACTTTTCTGGCAACCATGTAGATAATTTGTGTGTTAGGATGGAAAGCAAGGAGACAGTGGGAAACAACTTCAGTGATTTAGGTGTAAATCATTGATGGTTGTAGACTAAGGCAGTGATTCATAACTTTAGGGTCTTTCAGGTGAACTGAAAGCCTTGTTAAAATGCAAATTTCTGGGCCCTACTCTCAGAGGCTCCTATTTTTGAGGAATTTTGGCGATCTGGGAATTCCACTGGATAACTTCACGTATGTCCTTGACGCATATGGAAAGAATTCATAAAGTTAAAGGAAAAATGAGAATAGTACCCTGATTTTAATCTGATACCTAAATTCTATTGCATCAAACCTGAAAAGCCATATATTACGCTCTGCGGGTAACAGCTGCTTTGAGGTTTCTGTGTTTTTTTTCAGTATTTAGCTCAACCAGAGTAAGAAAAGTTACACAATAAATTCAATTAGCCATTATTTTAAAGTTATCCACTTTATTTTAGAATCCATGATTAAACATATATTTTAAGGATAAATAAAGCAATCTTCTGTAGCATGGAAAAATATATTTTCATTGATAACCTTGATTAGATTTCTGTTCAGTGAAATAGCATTGCAGCGCAGTGTAAAGGACACTGAGTGAAGGATCAGAAGACCTAATTTGTTACTAGCTTTGTTATTAGCAAGACTGTGATCTTGGATAGCTCATTTAACCTCTTTAGTACTTTTCAATCCCCTATAAAATGTGAAAATTGAATTATCTCTGGGGTCCATTGTAGTGCTCAAATTTTTTGAAACAGGGAAAAAAAATCATGTTTTATTTTCTTCTTCCTCTTCCTCCCTTCCTTCATTACTGGCCTTAAATTGATTATTTTCCTCCTTTTATAAATATTTATCAGTCTTCTACTATCTGGAATGCTCTGTGTCAAACATTATGCCTCTAAGTTAATAATAATAATAATAATTAATAATAAGCTATCTGTTGCCAATAGATATATAATCAAGGACTGGAGTGAAATTTATTAAAAATAATTATCTTATAAAGCAACAAGTAAACCATATTTATAGAAGAAAAGACTATTCTTTCCCCCATTGATTAGTCCTAGCACCTTGTCAAAAATCAATCAGTTAACTGTAGATGTATGGGTTTATTTCTAGACTCTTCAATTCTATTCCATTCGTATACATATTTATCCTGTGCCACTACCAGAGTTTTATTACCATTGCTTTGGATTAAATTTTGAAAGCAGAAAGTGTGAATCCTTCTGGTTTGTTCTTTTTCAAGATTGTTTTGGCTGTTTCAGGTCCTTGCAATTCCATAAGACTTTTAGAATCATCTCTCTAATTTCTCAGAAGTTGTCAGCTGGGATTCTGCTAAGGATTTTGTTGCTCCTATAGATCAATTTGATGGGTATTGCCTTTTTAACAATGCATAACAATGCTTCTTATCCATGAATATAGGATGTTTTCCCATTTATTTAGATCTTCTTTAATTTCTTTCAACAATGTTTTGTAGTTTCCAGACTGTAAGCTTTGAACTTATTTTGTTAACTTTATTCCTAAATATTTTATGGGGCTCTGATGCTATTGCAAATAGGATTGTTCTCTTAATTTCATTTTAAAATTGTCTGTGATTCTTAATTCTGTACTCCTTGTATACTTACCTAAGTCTGTGTCTTAGTTCCCCATACAACTCTATAAGTATCTTAAGGACAGTTTACATCTGATTCATCTTTGTATCCCACAGAATGCTCAGCACAATACCATGCACGTTGTAGTTTTTCATGTAAATAATAATATGAATTGTGATAATGTATAATAAATAACTTATGAATTGTAAATTGACACCATAAGTTGATGGAAACCCAGAACTTGTTTCAAATAGGCTAAGTCTTTTTTTGTTGAACATGTGTTTGTTTAGAAATTTGTTATGAATCAAATGTCAAGTACTTTTCTGATATCCAATATGAGCTAGTTTTAGATGTTATACAACATTATTTTATCCATAAAAAATCGTTTTGCCTAAATATGACTCATATGATTGAATGATGTAACTCTTAGCCACCAAAACAGAGTCTGGTAAAAATAATAAAGGCTGCAAAAGATGGCCAAATACTTTCAAGGAATGACTCAGTCTGATTGCAGCCATATAAAGGGCTGTCCTTTAAGTTATTAAATTATAAAATCTAATGATTAATAGGTTATAATTGGCCTTTATCATTTCTATTATCTTTAATTATGTATCTGTCTCTATTCTAGGGGCCCTCACAGATTTAAATTCCATAGATAGCTCTCAAATACTCTCAAGTCTATACCTCTTTTGTGAACTTTAAAAACATTCAAGTCAAATACCAATTAGAAATCTCTACACAGATGTATGTGGCACAATGGAAGACTGATTATCATCACTTTTAGCCTGTTCCTCCTTCTACATTCTCTGTCCTAGGGAACAACATTTGCCCAATCATTTATTCATCAAAGCCTGGACTCACTCTTAATACTTTGGCTCCTTCATCTCATTCATTACCAAATCCTACAGAGTAGTATATCTCCTTAACACCTGTATAAGTCATTCACTCTGTTGACTTCTACTACCTTAGTCTTAGTTCAGGCAATCATCAAATTTCATTGGAAACACTTCTATAGCCTTCAGTAAACCTCAGCTGATCTCCCTGTCATCTGAGTGCATCTGTCCTCTTTACTGGCACTTGAGTTATCTTTCCAAAATCATATCTAATAATCTTTCTCTCTCCTTTTCAAAAACGTTTTGATTCTTTAAAGTCTCTCTCCCCTAATACCTGTCGATCTTGCATTTGATTGGTTTGTTAACAGAAGCAGCTAAGAAAATAAATGATCAAATTCTAGTCGAATATTACTTTAGAAATATGTCTACGTATATTGTTTAAATAACTGTAATTAACAGAGAAAAGATTTAAACTGACTAAATAAAGACTAAATTAGTTCTCTATTAATCAAGTTATGCTAAAGATAAATCAAATTTCCTGTGTATATAATTTAGCAGCATGACTGAATCAGTTACAATTTAACAGGAGAAGTAACCTTTTAAGAGGTAAGTCTTTTTGTTCTATTAATGAATTTTTCCTTTTTATGATATTGGAACTTCTTGGAACTATTCTATTTATTTATTTCTTTAACATCTTTATTGCAGTATAATTGCTTTACAATGGTGTAATAGTATCTGCTGTATAACAAAGTGAATCAGCTACATGTATACATATATACCCATATCCCCTCCCTCTTGTGTCTCCCTAACACCCTCCTTATCCCACCCTTCTAGGTGGTCACAAAGCACTGAGCTGATGTCCTTGTGCTATGCAGCTGCTTCCCATTAGCTATCTATTTTACATTTCGTAGTGTATATATGTCAGTGTTACTCTCTCAATTTGTCCCAGCTTAAACTTCCCCCTCCCCATGTCCTCAAGTCCATTCTCTATTTCTGCATCTTTATTCCTGTCCTGCCCCTAGGTTCTTCAGAACTTTTTTTTTTTTAGATTCCCTCTATATGTGTTAACATATGGTGTTTGTTTTTCTCTTTCTGACTTACTTCACTCTGTATGACAGACTCTAGGTCCATCCACCTCACTACAAATAACTCAATTTCGTTTTTTTTTATGGCTGAGTAATATTCCATTGTATATATGTGCTACATCTTCTTTATCCATTCATCTGTCAATGGACACTTAGGTTGCTTCCATGTCCTGGCTATTGTAAATAGAGCTGCAATGAACATTGTGGTACATGACTCTTTTTGAGTTATGGTTTTCTCAGGGTATATGCCCAGTAGTGAGATTGCTGGGTCATATGGTAGTTCTATCTTTGATAAAGGAAGCAAGAATATATAATGGAGAAAAGACAGCATCTTCAATAAGTGGTACTGGGAAAACTGGACAGCTACATGTTAAAGAATGAAATTAGAATACTTCCTAACACCATACAAAAAAATAAACTCAAAATGGATTAAAGACCTAAATGTAAGACCAGACACTATAAAACTCTTAGAGGAAAACATAGGAAGAACACTCTAGACATAAATCACAGCAAGATCCTTTTTGATTCACTTCCTAGAGAAATGGAAATAAAAACAAAAATAAACAAATGGGACCTAATGAAACTTAAAAGCTTTTGCACAGCAAAGGAAACCATAAACAAGACAAAAAGACAACCCTCATAATAGGAGAAAATAATGGCAAATGAAGCAACTGACAAAGGATTAATCTCCAAAATATACAAGCAGCTCATGCAGCTCAATACCAAAAAAACAAACAACCCAATCCAAAAATGGACAAAAGACCTAAATAAACATTTCTCCAGAGAAGATGTACAGATTGCCAACAAACACATGAAAGGATGCTTAACATCACTGTTCATTAGAGAAATGCAAATCAAAACTACAATGAGGTATCACCTCACACTGGTCAGAATGGCCATCATCAAAAAATCTACAAACAGTGAATGCTGGGGAGGGTGTGGAGAAAAGGGTACCCTCTTGCACTGTCGGTAGCAATGTAAACTGATACAGCCACTGTGGAGAACAGTATGGAGGTTCCTTAAAAATCTAAAAATTAATGACTTTTTAAAGTTGTAAAAATGAAGTAAAAATACACCAGCTAAAAGACAGAGACTCTCTGAGTGGATAAAAAAAAAAATGAGACCCAATTATATGTTGTCTACAAGAAACCCAATTTAAATATAAAGACATATAAAGATTAAAAGTGAAAAGATGGAGAATGATGTGTCATGTTAACCTTAATCAAAAGAAAGCTGAAGTAACTATATTCATTTCAGACAAAGCTGGCTTCAGAGCAAGGAAAACTCTCAGGAATAGACAGGGGACTTACATAATAATAAAGGGGTCAATTCTCTAAGAAAACATTACAATTCTTAATGTGATTGTGCTTAACAACTGCATTGAAATCTTGGGAGCAAAAACTGATAAAATGCAAGAAGAAATAGATAAAACCACTGTTTTAATTGGAGATTTCAACACTCCTCTAGCAGTAATTGACAGATTCGGCAGAAAGAAAATCAGTAAGGATGTAATTGAACTAAAAAGCGCTGTAAATTAACCAGACCTAATTGACATTTGTAAACTAATTAATCCAACAACTACACATACACACTTTGTGCAAGTTTACATGGAATTTTCAATAGGGTTGAGCACATTCTGAGTCACAAAATATACCTTAACAAGATTTTAAAAAATAGAAGTCATGCAAACTATGCTCTCAAACCAAAATGTAATTAAACTAGAAATCAACAACAGAAAAATAGATGGAAAGTACCAAAATATTTGGAGATTAAAAAAACACACTTTTAGATAACATATGGATCAAAGAAGAAGTCTCAAGAGAAATTTTAAAATATTTTGAACTAAATGAAAATGAAATACATATTAACAAAATGTGTGTAACACAGTAAAAGCAGTGCCTAGAGCATTGAGTGCATATATTAGGAAAGAAGAAAGAGGTAAGTTAATTCTCTAAGATTCCATATTAGGAAAATAGAAAAAAAGAACAAATTAAAACTAAATTAATCATACAGATGACATGATACTATACATAGAGAATCCTAAAGATGCTACCAGAAAACTACTAGAGCTAATCAATGAATTTGGTAAAGTAGCAGGATACAAAATATTTGCACAGAAATCACATGCTTTCCTATACACTAATGATGAAAAATCTGAAACAGAAATTAAGGAAACACTTCCATTTACCATTGCAACAAAAAGAATAAAACACCTAGGAATAAACCTACTGAGGGAGACAAAAGACCTGTATGCAAAAAACTATAAGACACTGATGAAAGTAATTAAAGATGATACAAACAGTTGGAGAGATATACTATATTCTCAGATCAGAAGAATCAACATTGTGAAAATGACTCAACTACCCAAAGCAATCTACAGATTCAATGCAATCCCTATCAAACTACCAATGGCACTTTTTACAGAACTAGAACAAAAACTTTCACAACTTGTATGGAAACACAAAAGACCCTGAATAGCCAAAGCAACCTTGAGAAAGAAAAATGGAGCTGGAGAAATCAGGCTCCCTGACTTCAGACGATACTACAAAGCTACAGTAGTCAAGACAGTATGGTACTGGCACAAAAACAGAAAGATAGATCAATGGAACAAGATAGAAAGCCAAGAGATAAATCCACACACACATGATCACCTTATTTTTGATAAAGGAGGCAAGAATACACAATGGAGAAAAGACAACCCCTTCAATAAGTGGTGCTGGGAAAACTGTACAGCTACATGTAAAAGAATGAAATTAGAACACTCCCTAACACTATACACAAAAATAAACTCAAAATGGATTAAAGACCTAAATATAAGGCCAGATACTCTAAAACTCTTAGAGGAAAACACAGGCAGAACACTCTATGACATAAATCACAGCAAGATCCTTTTGACCCATCTCCTAGAGAAATGGAAATAAAAACAAAAATAAACAAATGGGACCTAATGAAACTTAAAAGCTTTTGCACAGCAAAGGAAAACATAAACAGGACACAAAGGCAACCCTCAAAGTGGGAGAAATCATTTTCAATGAAGTAACTGACAAAGGATTAATCTCCAAAATTTACAAGCAGCTCATGCAGCTCAATATCAAAAAAACATACAACCCAATCCAAAAATGGGCAGAAGACCTAAATAACCATTTCTCCAAAGAAGATATACAGATTGGCAAGAAATACATGAAAGGATGCTCAACATCACTAATCATTAGAGAAATGCAAATCAAAACTACAATGAGGTATCATCTCACACCAGTCAGAATGTGCATCATCAAAAAATCTAGAAACAATAAATGCTGAGAAAACCATAATTTTTACCCTGAGAAAACCATAATTCAAAAAGAGTCATGTACCACAATGTTCATTGCAGCTTTATGTACCATAGCCAGGACATGGGAGCGACCTAAGTGTCCATTGACAAATGAATGGATAAAGAAGATGTGGCACATATATACAATGCAATATTACTCAGCCATAAAAATAAATGAAATTGAGTTATTTGTAGTGATGTGGATGGACCTAGAGTCTGTCATACAGAGTGAAGTCAGAAAGAGAAAAACAAATACCATATGCTAACACATATATATGGAATCTAAAAAAAAAAAAAAAAAGGTCCTGAAGAACCTAGGGACAGGACAGGAATAAAGACACAGACATAAAGAATGGACTTGAGGACACGGGGAGGGGCAAGGGTAAGCTGGGACGAAGTGAGAGAGTGGCATGAACATATATACACTACCAAATGTAAAACAGATAGCTAGTGGGAAGCAACTACATAGCACAGGGAGATCAGCTCTGTCCTTTGTGACCACCTAGAGAGGTGGGATAGGCAGGATGGGAGGGAGATGTAAGAGGGAGGAGATATGGGGATATATGTATAAGTATACCTGATTCACTTTGTTATAAAGCAGAAACTAACACACCATTGTAAAGCAATTATACTCCAATAAAGATGTTAAAAAAAACCCTAAACTAATCAGAAGAAAATAATTAACAAAATTTAGAGAACAAATTGAAAACAAAAAATTAATAGAGAAACTCATTGAAACTGATATCTGGTTGTTTGAAAGATGAATAAAATTGGTAAACTGCTCTCCAGCCAGGCTCACCAAGAAAATTAGAAAGAAGACAAATTACTAATGTTAGAAATAAGATGGGTCATTACTACTAGCTCCATAGGTATTAAAAGAATAATAAAGGAATATTACCATGATCGTTAATTTTATGGGTCAACTTGGCTTGGCTATGGTAATCAGTTGCTTGGTCAAACACCTGTCCATATGTTGCTGTGAAGGTATATTTTAGATGATACTAACATTTAAATCTATAGACTATGAAGAAAACAGGTTAAGTTACCTTCATGATATGGATGATCCTAGGTTGTTATGGACTAAATACCTGTATTATTCCCAAAATTTATATATTGAAGCCTTAAACTGAACTGTATTGGTATTAGGTTGGGACTTCAGGAGGTAATTTTAGATGAAGTCATGAAAGTAAGATACTCATTATGAGATTAGTGCCCTTATAAGAAGTGGAAGAGACACCAGAATGTCCTCTCTCCATCATGTGAGGACATAGTGAGAAGATGGTCCTCTGCAAGCCAGGAAGATTCTCACCAGGAACCAACTTGAGTGGCACCTTGATCTTGGACTCTCCCGCCTCCAGAACTGTGAGAAATAAATATCTATTGTTTAAGCCACCTAGTCTGTGGTATTTTGTTGTAGCAACCTGAGCAGGCTAAGACATCATTCAGTCTCTTGAAGACTGTAAGAGTAAAGACTGTGTTCTCCCAAGGAAGAAGGAATTCTGCCTCCAGATTGCCTTCAGATACAAGATTCCAACATCAACTTCCCTGGACCACCAGCCTACTGACCTATTCTGCGAATTTTGAACTTCCCAGCCCCCAAAATCACATGAGCTAATTACTTTATATATATATATATATATATATATATATATATATATATATATATATATATATACACTCCCTATTGGTTCTGTTTTTCTGAAGAACCTTGCCTAATGAATTATGAACAATTCTATGTCCACAAATTTGATAATTTGGATAAAAGGACCAATTCCTTAAAAGACACAGTGACCAAAACTCACACATGAAGAAATAGATGATCTGGATAGGTCTATTTTCTTTATTAAAGAAATTGAATCAACAATTAATAACTTTCCAAAAGACAAAATTCCAGGTTCAGATGGTTTCACCAGTGAATTCTACCAAATATTTAGGGAAGAAAGTATACCAACTCTCTATAAACTCTTGTAGAAGTAAAAACAGAGAGAATATTTACTAACTCATTCTATAAGTCCAGCATCACCCTAATACTAAAATCTGATGATGGCATCACATGATAGGAAACCTCCAGATGAATATTTCCATGAACTTAGGTAGGAAAAAACTCAACAAAATATTAGCAAATTAATTCCAATAGTGTATTAATTATTCATCACGACTAACTGGAATTTATTCAAGGTATGTAAGGGTGGTTCCATAACTGAAAATCAGTTAATTTAATCAATTACTCAATAACATCAACAGGCTAAAAAGAAAAATCATGTCAATAAATGCAGAAAAAGGATTTTACAAAATCCAACAGGGATTCATTACAAACACTTGCAGCAAACTAGGAATAGAGAGTAATTTATGCAATCTGGTAAAATTTATTTACAAAACACCTACAGCCAACACCATACTTAATTGTAAGAAACTAGATGCTTTCCTTTAAGACTAAGGACAAGTTAATAATGTAACCCTCTCACCACTCATATCAACATCATTTAAGAAATATAGCTTATCTAATTAAATGAGAAAAAGAAGTAAAATACATACAGAAGAAATAAAAAAGTGTTCTCTTTCTAGATGACATGATTAAAAAAACCCCAAACGAATCAACAAAAGAACTCCTGGAACTAATAAGCAATTATAGAAAGGTAAAGATACAAGGTTAATTACAAAGGACTATTGCTTTCTATATACCAGTAATGAACAATTGTCATTTGAAATTAAAAACACAACACCATTTACATTAGCATGAAAATGAAGTAATCAGGTAAAAATAAGTACAATAACAAAATAAGTACTATATATATATATATATATATATATATATATATATATATGAGTAAAACAATAAAACTCTGATGAAAGAAACAAAAAAGAACTAAGTTAATAGATATTCCATATTTACCAATAGGAAGACTCACTATTGTTAAGATGTCAATTCTTCCCAACTGTCATGCTAATGTTCATAGAAGTTTTATTTATTTATAATTGCCCAAAATGTAAACAACCAGGATGTCCTTCAACAGGTAAATGGGTAAACAAATGTGGTATATCCATTCAGTGGAATATAATGAGTGATAAAAAGAAATGAACTATCAAGCCACAGAAGGACATGGAAGTATCTCAAATGCATATTGTGCAAAAGAATCCAATGTTAAAGGGCTACCTGCTGTGTGATTCCAACTATATGACACTCTAGAAATGACAAAAGTATGGAGAAAGAAAAAAGGTTAACGGTTCCAGGGATTGAGAAGGGTGGGAGGGAGGAAAGAATAGGTGCTGCACAGGAGAATTTTAAATCAGTGAAACTGTTCAATATGACACTTTCATGGTGGACACATGGCATACATTTGTCAACACCCATAGAACTTTACAGCCCAAAGAGTGAACCCAAATGTAAACAATGAACTTAAGTTAATAATAATGTAACAATATTGATTCATGAATTGTAACAAAGCTGCCACTAATGCAAGACATCAATAATAGAGGAAACTGTGGATGGAGGGGAGGGGATATATGTGAACTTTGTCCTTTTTTTAGGTAAACAAGGTCCTCTGCATAGCACAGGGAGCTATATTCAATATCCTGTAATAAACCATAATGGAAAAGAGTATGAAAAGGTATAAGGTATATATATGTATATGTATATGTATATATATATATATATATATATATATATATATGAATCACTTTGCTGTACACCAGAAACTAACAGAGCATTGAAAATCAACTATACTTCAATTTAAAAAGAAAGTACAGTTTATTTTTTTTTACCAAAAGATGCAAAATAAAATAATTAAAAATAAAAGAAGACTAGTAATACTTATTTTATGGTGACGTAAATTCTACAAGTCCAATATGCTTTTTTATGCACAACTGGTTGCTAAGGAGGAAATAATTACCTTTCCATAGATAGTTTCCTGGGCAGAATGTGGTTAAGAACCCAACCTCTTATTTTTTGAGATCCCATGATTGTCTTTATGAAAGAGTGAATTGTTTCTGACTGATATTCACTGACAGGGTGAATTCATCATGAGAGAAAGGAATACTGACTGGTCACCTGGACTCAACGCCAGGTTCAAGATACCTGTTGGGAAAAGTTTACTCTGGAAAAGAGTGTAAGGATTGGCATCACTTTCAGATCCAAGAACCCTGACATTGCAGATCTCTTTGGAGACAATGCTGGGCATATAAGTATGAATGAGATAAATATAAATTTGGGACTCAGACCTGTGCACCGTTGGAGATTGTACAGGTATCTGGACCAGCAAGAACATCAAACTATGTTGCACTGGTTTTCTGTGTTGATACCTTTTAGCTGCAACAAAAATTTGAAAAAAAAAAAAAAGGAAAAGCATAAACCAAAAGCTGTGAATGGATCAGATAATCTTGTTTTCTCTAGATGACATTTGGAAAGAAACCTAGTTTGTTCTCACTGAACAAACTCTGTATTCTTGGACAATTCAGGAGACCAAAAAGAGATTTCTACAAGTTTAGCAAGTAGAGATAGAATTAGTTTAATTGGAAAAATTGAAAAGATATGACATCACGAGTACTCTCAATCTGCTGAAGTATGTCATACCTATTTTGATGGCATATCATACTCTTTTTAAAACAACTCATTACAGCAAAGAAATGATATAACATAGATTCTGACCTTCATAATGGACTTTAACATACTATTCTAATGATTACACAATAGGGTCTAAAGGTATATGTATCCCTGTTATTCATAAAGTAAAATATACTGGTGGGGTAAGATGACAGATGGAAGCACATTAAAATGAGCTAAAATTGGGTACCTAAAACCTTACAAAAGTATAAAATAGAGAATCAAACTAAGTAAAAGACACTTTATGAAAAAAAGTCATTGAAAGCTGGCAGCCTGAGAATGAGAAAAGTGTTTCAAGAGCCCACATGACTCACAGCATCTCCTAAAATGACATCCCTCCAAAAATAATAATATAGATAGAGTAGTTAATTGAGTGGTGGCACTCCAAATGATATGTGCACCTAGAACCTATGAATGTGACCTGATGTGGAAAAAGGGTCTGTTCAGATATAATTAATTTAATAATCTCCAGATGAGATAGTCCTGAATTAGGTGGGTCCTAAATCCAATGATAAGTGTCCTTGGAAATGAAGAACGGGGAAAAGAGACAAAGAGGAAAAGGCCATGTGAAGACAGAGGTAGAAATCGGAGTTAGGCAGTTACTAGCTAAGGAACACCAGCAGCCTCCTAAAACTAGGAGAGAGGCATGGAATTCTGTCAACACTTTGATTTCAAACTTTGGCTTCCAGAACTGTGAGAGAATAAATTTCTATTGTTTTAAGTCACCCAGATTGCGGACATTTGTTATGGCAGTCTTAGAAAACTTATATAGATGGTAACAACAGTGGGTAAAATTCTGAAACAGATATCAGTAGTACTCCACCTTGGAGAGAGGCAGTGGACATGTCTGTTGGAGAAAGGCAAGTGAAGTGGGCAAATGACCCTGAATATCATAGTCTCTGTCAAAAGCAAAACACTTCACTCTTAACTGGAAGGAAATCTTGAAGACCAAGTGACCACTCTCTCACCAAGAAAGGCAGCTCATCAAACCCCACAATGAACTTAAAAAAATAAATTGTTAAAAAAAGAGCACAGTCCTTGTTCACCAATACATCTGACAATAACTTTGCCTTCTTGCATTCCCCTGCTTTACTACCACCCTCACACACCCCTATGCATACACCCTGTGTTTCTAGGCTTCCTAAGAGCAGATAGAAGAGACAATACCATGTCCTCATTTAGAAGTGCTGAGAAAAGACAATGTTGTCTGGTAGGTGAGAAGAGCATCACGAGATAAGGAGTAGAGAATAAATATTAGCACAGAGTGGGCCACTGTAAATTTCAGATGAAAACAACAGGGCAACTGTATAGAAATACCAGGGACAGTAATAAGACAATTTATAGATAAATGTTCCTACAAAATATAACCCTCAAATGGAAAAGTAAAATAATCTGTGACAGGGGAAAATTTTCCTCCAAATGACTGAAACAATGGAATTAACAAAGGGGAATATCATATACTATTTAAAAATTAATATAAAATGATTGCCAGTACATTATATCATGGTAGCATGACTGAACTTCAAGATAAAAGAATGATTCAAGCGTTCAGGTAGAAACGGCACATCCTCCTGGGGCGGGAGGGGGCGGTGATCAAAGTGGCTTCAGATTTTCCACACCTAAATACAAAAGATAATGGAGGGCCTCCCTGGTGGCGCAGTGGTTGAGAGTCCGCCTGCCGATGCAGGGGATACGGGTTCGTGCCCCGGTCTGGGAGGATCCCATATGCCGCGGAGCGGCTGGGCCCGTGAGCCATGGCCGCTGGGCCTGCGCATCCGGAGCCTGTGCTCCGCAACGGGAGAGGCCACAACAGTGAGAGGCCCGCATACCGCAAAAAGAAAAAAAAAATAAATAAATAAATAAAAAGATAATGGAATAATAGCCACAAAATTTCGAGGGAAATAAAACGTGACTTGAAGAATTTTATACCTAGCCAAGTTATTGTTTAAGTATAAAGTGCATGGGTAGAAAATTATGCATCCATGTCAAAATGTAGCGGAAAGAGCACTCATGAGCCTTTTCTTAAAGAAGAAGAAAAAAACTACTACAGTAGCCACAAAATCCAACCAACTAAAAGAAAAATGCAGACTGCGGTGAAAGGTGAATTGATGAGCATAAAATTCACTTCCTTCTAGAATGAGAGTGGCCTCTCCTCTCCCTGCAATGTCTTATATTCTTTCATTTTCCTCATACTTCTTGCTATTATCTGAAATTTTCTTATTTGTGAGGGCAGAGACTCTCTTGTTAATCACTCTCCCCCAGCAACTAGAATATTACCTAGCACAGAGTAGACCCCTCAATAACAGTTATTGACTGAATGCGCATACTTTACTATATTTATATAAAAAACTTGAAATGTCATTTTTAAATTATAGTGTAAAGATGTTAATGTACATGAGTGACATTGTAAAATTTATTACATGACTTACAGTTTTTACCATACTAGCTATACTCATGACTTCTTACCACTCTTGGTTTATGTGCTACCAATACATGCACATATAACTTACCTAATGTCTTGCTTATTGTTGCTGGACCAGGCATTGTTTATAGTTTTGCTTTCTGAATAAAGCACTCCCTTGTGACTCTGTATGATAGTTTGGTCTACCATGCTTGGTTATATTGCTTTCCTTGACATTTTTCTTCAGTAAATCTCTATCTTTGTTCTACCCGTGACCATCACACTTCAGCTCACCAGAATCTTTAAATAGATTCAGTCTAGTACTTGGCCACTCATTTTCTCTCATTCATAAAATCCTATGAGTCCTATAGTTGGACAGTGATATATAAAGTTCAGGCAAGTAGTAAGGCAGTTAGAGAATAGAATATAAAAGTACCGGTGATTAGAATTTTATATTTGGCTCATTTGTTAACTGCTGATTGCCATGCTTATGACATAATATGTAACCATTACTGCATATTAACCTTAAGACAGATGAGTGATTAAAATCTCCTTAAATGATCATTGTGCATACGTTGGCAGATTTGTAATGAATTTTTCTAGATCTCTGTAAAATCTTAACTTCTGTTCCTTAATAGTTCAGTTTAGCATTTACTAAGCATCTGCCGATTATAATCTGCCAATTCAAAGATGTATGATATGCACTCTCTCTAAGAACTCTAGTGACTGGAGAATTACAATTTTAATAGGACTTTGAAAAATGGGTAGGTTTTAAGGAAGTAAGATTGGAGTCCAGGTTTTAATGCAATTTTGTATGCATCTACAAAATGTCTGCTAGTCATTACCTGCAAGTTGTTAATTTTTTCAGTTATACATATATATATATATATATATATATATATATATATATATACACACATTCTTTTTCAGATTCTTTTCCATTATGGGTTATTACAAGATATTGTGTATAGTTCCCGGTTCTATACAGTAGGTCCTTGTTCGTTATCTATTTTATATATAGTAGTGTGTATATGTTAATCCCAAACTCCTAATTTATCTCTCCTCCCCTCCCCCCATCCCCTTTGGTAACCATAAGTTTGTTTTCTATATCTGTGAGTATATTTCTGTTTTGTAAATAAGTTCATTTGTAGCATTTTTAAAGATTCCATGTATAAGTGATATCATGTGATATTTGTCTTGTCTGACTTCACTTAATATGATAATCTCTAGGTTCATCCCTGTTGCTGCAGATGGAATTATTTCATTCTCTTTTATGGCTGAATGATAGTCCATTTTATATATATATATATATATATATATATATACTACATCTTCTTTATCCATTCATCTGTTGATGGGCATTTAGGTTGCTTCCATGTCTTGGCTATTGTAAATAGTGTTACTATGAACACTGGGGTGCATGTATCTTTTCGAATTAAGAGTTTTCTCCAGATACATGCCCAGGAGTGGCTGGATCGTATGGTAGTTCTATTTTTAGTTTTTTCTGAAGCCTCCATATTGTTCTCCTCGGTGGCTACACCAATTTACATTCCCACAACAGTATAGGAGGGTTCCCTTTTCTCCACACTCACTTCAGCATTTATTATTTGTGGACTTTTTAATGGTGACCATTCTGACTCGTGTGAGGTCATTGTGATTTCGATTTGCATTTCTCTAATAATTAGTGAAATTGAGCATCTTTTCATGTGCCTGTTGGCCACCTGTATGTCTTCTTTAGAGAAATGTCTTTTTAGATCTTCTGCCCATTTTTTGATTGGGTTGTTTGTTTTTTGATGTTAAGCTATATGAGCTGTTTGTATATTTTGGAAATTAGTCCCTTGTTTGTAAGCTGTTAGATATTGAACAGGAGTATAAAAAAGACCAGTCTACGAGACAAAGTCCCAGTCCTGTAAGATCACAGTTTTGAAGGAAAGACAAACTTTTAAATAAAGAATTACAACACAAAGGGATAATGCTGATATTAAAGATAAAAATATTTAGAGACAGAAACTTATTAAGTATGGGAGTTGGAGAGTTGCCTTTAACGGTCAATGGCCTATGTGGCTTGAGCTTTGGTTGAGATGGGAGTGTATAAAGTTTGGAAGTTAGGCTGTGATCAGATCTTGGAAGGCCTTGTGTGGCAACGTGAGGAATGTGAACTTGATTTTCTAGGACTAGGTAATAGGGAGCCATTGATGGCTTTTTAAACTTCATAATGGTAGAATTAGATCTGGGCTTTAGAAAGATAATTCATATGGCTCATATAAAATAAATTAGAGATGAGAAACATTCAGAAAGATGGTTATTTCAGTATTCAGAGTTTACATATGACAGTGGATGTCCTCTGAAAGTTTGGGAATGTGTGATATTGATACTGTCAATCAAGCAGTAACACTTTGATTTTATGAAGATACAATGGAAAACTTAAAAACTGATGAAATGTAGTTCTTGCACCAGAAACAAGTAAATAAAAAGTAGTAAATACTAAGTGAGTGGATGGAGTTCTTAGAGCAAAGTGCCCAAAAGGGGTAGTGGGATGAAATACCCCCAGCAGCTGGAGAGAAAAAGAGGAGACTATAAATTGCTTGATTTATCAGGGTGAAATTCTATTGAACTTCAAACTTATGCATGACGATTTTGCATCTCTAGAACTTGGAAATAAATCATTAATAACTGTGTTTTCAAATTTTTATTTATCCATGAAATTTCTTTTTTCAAATGACCCCTACATAGAACTCCAGTGAGGCCCTGAAACTTGACTATTATGCATCATCTCATGCCTATTTATAAGGGCCCCCAAGTCATCCTGTGGAACCCCAGGATTACCTGGGGTAATCCTGTATGAAAACTACTGCTCAAGTTCAATGAACTCAGTTTTACAGATGAGGAAATTCAAGGAGAGGCTACCATATGTCATCATGGTGTTATAGGTCTACTGTTCTGGAATGAAAATGTTTGGGTCAGAGTCCCAGCTTTGCCACTTTGGCTTTGAGACTTTGGACAAGTAAGTTAACTGCTGTTGTGCCTTACTTTTCTAATTCATAAGATTAGAAATTTGTCTTACATAATCTCTGAAGTCCATTACTGCTGAAAAATTATTTAATGCGAATAGTGGAAATGTTAAGATGGAGTTATCCACACCTCAGTTTCAGTGTTCTTCCCATTGCACTGATGTAGGACTACAGTCTATTTAGAAGAAACAGAGAATGGATGCCCTGTATGAAACTTTTATATATGTCTCATAATAACATTCCTACACATCCAGAGTAGATATGCACAACTTCTTGATCTGTGGCACTACACCAGCTATAGGTGAATATGCTGCCAGGTTTCAGTAATTATTCAGTGTTTCTATTTGACATGAACATTGATATCTAGGAAAATCTGCCAGTTGCTGAATAATACCAGTCCTGGAACATGGTTTCTTATCCCCAAGCTTACCTAGCCACACCTTGATTAACACAAATGAGTAAAATATCAAGTTATGTATCTAAGAGGTGTTGCTAACACTGGAGAGTCATCCCATAAATATAGCAAATATATTCACTTCCAGAAAAGACATGCAAGGCATATACAATTTTACACAAGATAAAAAAATGGGTTTAAAACTAAGATTTATTCATTACCCTTTTGTGGTATCCCCTTTTGTTTCATATTCATAACACTATAAGAGTTTCTAATGAATTTTGCTGGATTGACTTTAAAATTTTTTTTTTATTGAAGTACAGTTGATTTATAGTGTTGCGTTAGTTTCTGGTGTACAGTAAAGCGATTCCATTATACATATATATATATATTTTTTTCATATTCTTTTTCACTACAGGTTATTACAAGATATTGAATATATTCTCTGTGCCATATAGTAGGATCTTGTTGTTTATCTATTTTATATATAGTATTTTGTATGATTGACTTTTTTATAATTGTGTCTAATCAAAGAAATTCTCTAGAGGTATTTTCACAAGTTGAAATTCACATTAACAAATTTTCTTTTCTAACTTTTCTGCATAAAAAGCATATTGAGGGTACTTTTATTATATTATTTTGACACACTATATTTGATAATATAGTCATTTTCAATGTTATTTTTGGACTGGTGTTTTTTGCTTTTATTCCTAGACTGTTCTCTACAGAATGGCCATCATTAATTGTTAAAGCACTTAACTTTCTATTTCCGCTATTGTTTATGTACTATGGAGACATGCAGTATAAAACATACTATTTTATGAATGTAAGTTAAATGAGAAACAAAATGACAATAAATTTCATTAGAATTGCTTTACTTTGGCTACTCTTGGTCATAGGAAGGACTGGAAATAACATAATCACACTTTGGTAGCCTCAGAGCTTTGATTAATTAACTTATAGTTGTTAATTAATAGTACTGTATATTCACCTTAGAATTTTAGCATAAAATTTAGTAGAAAACATTTTAGCTATTAAATATCTCCCCCATTTCTTGAATATCAGAGCATAGTTATTCATAACAAAGAATAAATGCTAAAGCCAACAATATACCAAAATTAAAAAACAAATGAAAAGGAGCATAAAGAAATAGTAAAGAATATCTGATAATAAATATGAATTATTTTAATCTCTGAACTTAAAACCAATTGTATAAAAAATATGCATTATGTAAGAAATACATCTGAAACAAAACACAGAAACTTTATAAAAATTCCTTATATAAAATGTAGAAACTGATCAGTAAAAGACAGACAACCTAAGAAAATTGTTAAGAACAGGCTATTCATAGAAAAGGAAATGCAAACTGTCAATTAACATGAAATGGTGCTTATTCTCTAGTAGTCATGGAAATGAAAATTTAAGCTATAATGAGGCACAAATTTTCACATATCAGGACTGGTAAAATTGTGAAAGGCTTATGACATCTGGTGCTGACAAGGATTTGACAAAATGGGCTCCCTTATTTGCTGGTGGAAGCATGAATCAGTTTTACTGAACATAATGATTTTTAAATGAACATACCATTTCCTTCAGCAAGTCTCAATTATGGGAACCAATTCTACAAAAATGCAAACATTAATATAAAAGGAGATAATATACACATACAAATATATAAACACACATACAAAGATGTCTATTGTAGCATTGTTTGTTGGAGCAAATATTGACTTTTTTCATCAATAAGAGAAGTGTTGAATAAACCTTGGAATACACTTACTGTAGAATATTATGTAGTTATTTAAAAAAAGCTGTTCTAGATATGTTTGATGTAGAATGATGATCATAATATAAAGTAAAAATAATACAAAACAAGTTGAAGAGTAATGTATATATTATGATCCTATATTTTTAAATGGTAAAGGAAAGTGCCTTCATAATCCCTATATATGCATGTATATGTGTGAATTTTGTATGCATGTATGTACATTACACATATGCATAGGTTTTTTGAGCAAGAAGAGTATTCTTATCAAACTGCTAATATGAATCACCTCAGGTATGTGATTCTAGTGGGGGCAGTGGAGACAAATATCAAGGTTTTCATTATATATCTCAGTATTGTTTGAATAATGATAAGCAGGTAATATATATGACATTAAAATATTTTTATGTTCAAAATAATTTAAAAAGTTAAAAGATAGGAAAACCATATCATGCAAACCAAAATCAAAACACCATAGTACAAATAGGGTAAGAAAATACATTATTGCCCAAACTGAAACACTTTTAAGAATGCAAGGGGGAGCTAACCAAACAGGTTATAATTCTGGCATAATCCAGAATGATCCCAGAAAACTGGGAATTATGTCTTGGGGGTGTAATGTACAGCACAGTGACTACAGTTAATAATACTGTATTGTATATTTTGAAAATTGCTAATAGATTAAACCTCAAAAGTTCTCATCACAAGATAAAAATTGTAACTATGTGTAGTGATGGATGCTAACTAAACTTATCGAACTAGGCTGATTGTGGTGATCATTTTGCAATGTATAAAAATATCAAATTATTGTTAAACACCTGAAACAAATGTTATATGTCAATTATGTCTCATTTTTTTAAAAATGTCTGAGGTTTGATATAGCTAAGGCAGGAATCTATGTTTTCAATATATGCTAGGCCACTTTATGGGACCCTAGGTGGCAAGAGAATGTTACACTCTTATCTCGGTATTCACCTTGTCTAGGTAAAATCACCTCTGGCTGGAATGCTGATATTAAATGATATTTAAAAACATTTAAGTTCTTAAGAAATCAGTCACTGTGGATGTAAGGCTAATCAGAAATGCAGTCATTAAATGATAGAATGTTAATCTTCTGTTGATTCCCCACCTGTCTGTATGAACAACCTTAGTAAACAAGTCCTATCCTTGCCTCTCCATATAAGTTTTATAATCAGGTTGTTTGATATCACAAAATAACTTGCTGAGCTTTTTGAGATTATGATAAATCTATAGGTGAAGTTGGGATAACAAACATCTTGACAACGTTGAGTCTTCCAATCCATGAACATGGACTATCTTTCCATTTATTTAGGTCTCCTTGGACCTTTCACCAGAGTTGTGTAGTTTTCCTCATAAAGATCATGTACATATTTTGTTACATTTATACCTAAGTACTCTAAACAGTGTTGTGTTTTTAATTTCAAATTCCATTTGTTCATTGCTGGTATAGAAGAAAACTATTAACTTTTGTCTAACTTTGTATATACTGCAACCTTGCATAATCATTTGTTAGTTCCAGGAGGGTTTTTTTTTTTTTTCCCGTTGATTCTTTAGGATTGTCTGCATAAATTACAATGTCACCTAGTAAAAAAGACAGTTATATTTCATCCTTCTTAATTTTTATATCTTTTTTTTCCTTTTCTTATCATATTGAATCACCTAGGTTTTTTCATACAATGTTGATAAGCAATGGTGAGAGGGACATCTTTTCCTTGTTCTGATCATAGGAAAGTTCTGAGTTTCTCACCATTAAGTATGCTATTAGCTATAGGATTATGTAGATGCTCTTTATCAAGCTGGGGAAGTTCCCCTCTAGTCCTTGTTTACAGAGAGATTTTTTTTGTTTTGTTTTCCATGGTTTTTTTTTAATGAATGATGTTGGATTTTGTCAACTGTTTTTTTCTGCATCTATTAATTTGATCATGTGATTTTTCTTCTTTACCCTCTTAAAGTGATAGATTACATTCTTTGATTTTTTTGAATGTTGAACCAGTCTTACATATACGGGTGAATATCACTTGGTTATGGTGTATAATTATTTTATACATTGTTGGATTCAATTTTTTATGTTTTGTTGAGGATTTTTGCATCTATTTTCACAAGATATATTGATCTGTGGTTTTCTTTTCTTGTACTGTCTTCATTTGGTTTTGGTATTAGGGTAAGCCTGGCCTCATAGAACAAGATAGGTAGTATTCCCTCTGCTTCTCTCTTCTGGAAGAGATTATAGACAATAGCTATGATTTCTTCCTTAAGAGTTTGATAGAAATAATCAGTGAACCCATCTGGGCCTGGTGCTTCTGTTTTGTAAGCTTATTGACAATTGATTGAACTGCTTTTATAGATATAAGCCTATTCAGATTGCCTATTTCTTGGTAAATTTTGGCAGATTGTGTCTTTTAAGGAATTGGTCAATTTCATCTAGATTATCAATTATTGTCTAGAGTATCTATTATACTTGTTAATGTTCATGGGATCTGTAATGATGTCCCCTCTTTCATTTTTGATATTAGGAAATTTGTGTCGTTTTTTTTCTTAGTTAATCTGGTTAAGGTTTTTCAATTTTATTTATATTTCCAAAGGAGAAGTTTTTTGTTTTGTTGAGTTTATTGATTTCCTGTTTTTAATTTAATTGATCTCTGCTTTAACTTTTATTATTACTTTTTTTTTTGGCTTTTGCTTACTTTGGATTTAATTTTCTCTTCTTTTGTAGTTTCCTAAGGTGGAATCTTAGATTATTGATTTTAGATACTTTCCTTATTTAACACATGCAGTCAATACTATAAATTTCCCTCTAAGCACTGCTTTCACTGCACCCCACAGATTTCAATGTTATATTTTTATTTATTTCAAATATTTGAAAATTTCTCTTGAAATTTCTTCTTCAATCCACATATAACTTCAAAGTGTATTGTTTAATCTCCAAATACTTTGGGATGTCCCAGCTGTCTTTCTGTTATTGATTTCTAGTTTGATTCTATTGTGATCTAATAGCAGACATTATATGATTTCTATTTTTTAAAATTTGTTAAGATTCAATTTATGGCCCATAATTTGCTCTCTTTTGGAGACTATTCTATGTGTTCTTGAGAAAACTATGTAATCTGCTGTTGTTGGATGAAGTATGAAGTTGTCTATGCATGCCAACTATATAGAGTTAATTGATTGTTCTGTCAAGTTCAAATATGTCCTTACTGATTTTCTGCCTGCTGGATCTGTCCATTTATGATAGAAAGATATTAAAGTTTTCAACTATAATAGTGAATTCATCTATTTCTCTTAGTATTCTATCAGTTTTCCCTCATGTATTTAGACTCTTTGTTGTTAGCCGAGTACACATTAAGAATTGTCATATCTTCTTGGACAATTGTCTCCATTATCATTATGTAATGTCCATTTCATCCTGATAACTTTCCTTGCTCTGAAGTTGGCTCTGTTTAAAATTAATATAGCTACCCTGCTTTCATTTCATTAATGTTAGCATGGTATATATTTCTTCATTTTACATTTAATCTATATGTGTCTTTATATTAAAAGTAGGTTTTTTATAGAAAATATATAATTAAGTTGTGTTTTTTTGACCCACTCTGACAACCTCTGTCTTTTAATTGGTGTATTTAGACTGTTGACATTTTAAAGTGATTATTGATATAGTTGGACCAATATCTACCGTATGTTTTTTACTTTTTTCTATTTGTTGCTCTTATTCTTTGTTCCTATTTTTGTCTTCACATTTTATTTGTCTTTTATGGTTGTGACATTTTATATGATTCCATTTCTGTCCTTTCTTAGCATAACAATTATACTTCTTTTTAAACTTTTATTAGAGGTTACCCTAGAGTTTGGCATATATATTTGCAACTAATCCAAGTCCACTTTGAAATAACTCTGTGCCACTTCACAAGTAGTACAAGTACCTTAAAATAATAAAATATTCCTAATAATTCCTCTTTTCTTTCCTCCTGTCTCTCATATCACTGCTTCATTGATTTCACTTATATATAAGCATGTATTTTATATATATGTGTATATATGTATAGATATAATCAAATTATATATAGTTAAATGCATTGTTGCCATTATTATTTTAATCAAAGTGTTAGGCCAATTCAGAATAAGAAGATAAAAGTTTTTATTTTTTTCTTCATTTATTCATTCTCTGATGCTCTTCCTTTTTCTATGTAGCTCTGAGTTTCTGATCTGTATCATTTCTCTTCTCTCTAAAGAAGTTTTTTTTAACATTCCTTTCAAGGCAGTTCTACTGGCAAAAAATTACCTCAATTTTTGTTTGAGAAAGGCTTTATTTCTTTTTTCCCTTTGAAGGCTAATTTCTCAGGGTACAGAACTCTAGGTTGGTGGTTTTTTCTCTCAATATTTTAAATATTTCACCTCACTTTTTTCTTGTTTGAATGATTTCAGAAGATAAATTGGATGCAATTTTTATCTTTGCTTTTCTGTAAGTAAGTTTCCCCCACTGACCCCCGTGGCTTCTTTCAAGATGTTTTCTTTATCTTTGATTTTCTAAAGTTTGAATATTATATGCCTAGGTATATGACTTGGGGCATTTATACTGCTTGGTGTTCTGTGAGCTTTCTGTATGTGTGGTTTGATGTCTGGCATTGATTTGGGAAAAATTCTCAGCCATTATTTCTTCAAATATTGCTTCTGTTCCTTTCTCTCTTTCTTCTGATATTCTTGCTATGCATATGTTACACAGTTTGTAGTTGTCCACAGTCTTAGATATTCTGTCCCATTTTTTCCCCTGGTATTTTTTTCTTTTTTCTTTTCAGTTTTGGAAGTTCTATTGTCATATGCTCAAGCTCAGAGATTCTTTCCTCAGCCATGTCTAATTTAATAAAGAGCCCATAATTCCATTACAGTGCTTTTTATCTCTAGCATTTCTTTTTGATTCTTTCTTAGAATTACCCTCTCTCTGTTTACATTATCCATTTTTTCTGCATATTTTCCCATTAAAGGCCATAGCATAATAATATATATATATATATTTAATTCCTAGTCAGGGGCTTCCCTGGTGGCGCAGTGGTTGGGAGTCCGCCTGCCGATGCAGGGGACACGGGTTCGTGCCCCGGTCCGGGAGGATCCTACGTGCTGCGGAGTGGCTGGACCCGTGGGCCGTGGCCACTGGGCCTGCACATCCGGAGCCTGTGCTCTGCAACAGGAGGGGCCACAGCAGTGAGAGGCCCACGTAACGCAAAAAAAAAAAAAAAAAAAAAAAAAAAAAATCCCAGTCAGATAATTTCAACATCACTGCTGTATCTATCTCTGGTTCTGATGCTTGCTCTGTCTCTTCAAATTGTGTTTTTTGCCTTTTAGTATGCTTCGTAATTTTTTGTTGGAAGGTGGACATGATATTCTGCATAAATAAACCTGTGGTAAATGGGTTTTTAGTAATATAGTGAGAAGGTGTGGGGAGATGGGAAGCTTTCTATAGTCCTTTGATTAGGTCTCAGTCTTTTGATGAGTCTGTGCCCCTGGATTGTAAACGTTATCAGTGCTTCTGGTAAACTTTACCAGATGCTTCTCAATACCTCCCGACTTAGGTGAGAAAGGATGTCTAGCAAGGACTGGAGCTGGGTATTTCCCTTACCCCAGATAGGTTAGGCTCTGATAAAATTCCAGCAGGTTAGGTTCTCATAAGGGGAGGCCTTGTTAAGAATAACATAACACTCTGGCATATTTCAAAATCAATGCTTTTTCCCTCTCTCTGCCAGAAGCACATGAGGATTTTTCTCATATTCACTGTGAGGACCTCATAGAACTCCTGTAAATAAAGCTCAGAAAAAGTGTGAGCAAAGGGGGACCTCCAGTGGTAGGTCCCCTTGGAATTTTAACTCTAAGACTTGTCCATTCTGAGCTTCCAGTAATTCATCAATTACAGTTCAGGTTTTTCTATCCCAGCACTGGTTCACATGGAGGTTTCTGCTCCTGGGTTTCTGGTTCTATAAATTGTAATTATTGCATCAGCTGTCTGTTTCTCCAATATTTGGGGAGACAGTTTACCCTGTGACCTCACTTCTCTGAAAGATATAAGAAGATATATAATTGCTGATTCTTCAGTTTGTTCAGCATTTTACTTGTTGTTATGATGGAATGGTGACTTCTAAGCTCCTTACCTCCCAGACTAGAAACTGGAAGTCCTACACACAACTGTATTTTCATTCTAATATTCTTTGATTTATATAGTATTTAATTAAGTGATCTAATTAAATAATAAGTATAACTTAGTGTTTAGGAATTTACTTAGTAAATATGCAACTCCAATTGTGAATGCAAAAACACATGAGTATATCAGAAACTGGAGTTGGGAGTCTTTGGTATACTGTGAGCATTAGTCAATATGTTTTACAGAAGGAGTAGAATATTGATTATCCCAGCAAGTTAAGTGAAGATTAATTAGTCAATTCTTATACATATGTTCATGCTTGTGCATATGCATATACATTTGAATATATGCTTATATATAACACCTTTTTCTTTTGAAATATTTTTATTATAAGCATGTTTTATTATAAGCTTATGCTCTTGCTTATATTATCTCAAAACAAATAACATATCTGCTTAATACTTCATTTTACCATCTATTATCAGCTGTTTTTTAATTTAGTTTTGCTTTCTTTATGTGAATAGATTTTGTAAAAGACAACTTGCCTTTTCAGTTGGCCTTGTACATTATGGATCACCACCTTCTTAAAACAGTCTATTCCCCAGATTTTCTAACTTTCTGGCTTCTTTATGTATGTTCTTGGATCTCTGAATGTCAACTCAAACTTCATCTGTTTAAAACCAAACATATTTTATTCACACCACCTCTACTACTATTCCCTATCTCAGTGAATGGCAACACAGTACATCCTGCTGCATACACCAGAAACCCAGAAATCATCCCGGGTCTGTCAATCTTCCTTAACTTTAATTCTCAAATAGTGTTATATTTGCTTTTTAAATATTTCTCAAGTCTATTCACCTATTTCTACATTCTTTCCCACCACCAAGTTCAATAAACCATTATTTCAAGCACTATGTAATAGTCTGCTAAAGATTCACACACATACTTTCTTGAAACTTTCCAAACCATTTACCATGCTGCTATTAATATGATCTTTGAAAAAGGTATTTAGTCATTAATTATTGATTTTAGGATCAAGACAAAGCTCCTTAACGTGTCCTTAAGGCCCAGCATAATTTAGTTTCCTCCAGATCTCTTTCGTATGAAACCGGTAATTTATCTTGCTTTCTCAGCTATGTACCAGCTTTCCCTTGCTCTCTTTCATCCAGCAGCCTATCTGCCATTATTCCCTCCCACTTAACTGAAGCCATCCATGCTGTTTTCTACATCTTTACTCTTTCTCTATTTTCTTTTTCTCTAGTTTATTCATGCTTCAGATCTCAGTTGAAGTGTTCCTTTCTTAGGGAAGGCTTTACTGAGGTTCCTAAGTAAAATCCTTCTTTATAGGCTTTATGGTAGCATATACTTTTTATTCATAACAATTATTAATTTGAGATTTGATTGTGATTATTGGATTAATGTCTGTCTTTACCACCAGACAGTAAATTTCTTGAAGGAAGGAACCCTCTGTGATTTTGATCACAGTTCTCTCTCCACTACTATGTGGCACATGGTAGATTTTCGACAAGTATTTGATTGAAGAATAAATGAATGACTTTTAATTTAAGCAAGGAATTAACTACCAATTCTTACAATAATCTGGTAAGCTACTTAATGGTAAAATTTGTAACATTTGAAATAGGATTCCAAGAACAATACAGACCTTTTCAATTTTCATACAGGCTACAGATTTCATTAAAAATAAGTTTCACTTTTCAAAAGGTCCTCCAAATGAGTCTTTATATTCCATAAGACTTTGGGCCGTGTGTGTGCTGTGATAGTGATAATCAGAAATGGAAAATATTTCTGTAGGGACCAAGTTCATTTTCAAAGAATAGTAAGACACGAGACTGAATCTTTCTTCTCCATATCAAAATCCCAGTCCTTAGGCCCAGACCTACAAAATAGAAGAAGAATAGAAAGGAGACAGCTATCAGTTATGTAGCTGCCAATGAGAATCATTTATGGGCAGTAAATAGACATTAGTTCACTTAGAACACATGTAACCATGAGTGCCCCATTAGAACAGACATATGAAAGACATGTTGGAGAAAACCACACAAAATTGAATCATAAAAAAAAATCAAAGATAAATATATAAAAGAAAAAAGTGAAATAGAAAATCAACTGTGTATATAATTAGTGTTTCTGGGGAAGGGGCTGCTGTGCATGCATTAGAAAAAAAATCAAAGATAGAAGAAAACTATGCTAAAATGAAAGAAGATGCAATTCTACACATCAAAAGAACATTAGGTATCTTAGGAACAACTTATGTAACATAATGTTTTACACTGGAAAATACTGAGTTCACAGTCAATGTGATCTTGCCTTGTCTCTTGTTTCCTTCATATTCATAATAAATATGAAGAAATATTCACATATGTCAAGATGCCTGTAAGAAACTATTACTGATAACGTAACTCTACTATTTATTAAATCAAAAGATAGGTACATAAGGTTCTTTCCAACTCCATGATTCTACATATCTCAGTCTGAGCCATCCTTCTCACAGGGCTTAAATGGAGACAATTTCAGAAAGCAACTGTAGTTGGCACTCATGTATGCTTTGTTAAATCTATTCATAAAATGCACTAAAGTCAACTAGTCAACTATAATTGTGACTTTTATAGGATTCAACCTTTTAAGTCAAACTTTTAAGTGAGAATTTTATCTACTGCTGTACACATCTGGCAAACAAATTACCTGGTATAAAAACACCCTTTCTGTATCTGCCAAAAATGAGTTTTGTTAAATACCTGGAGCAATGGCTTAACCAATATGACTTTTCAAATATTCGTGTGTCATGCAATTGGTTAAAATGATCCAAGAAATAGGTACTAGTTCATATAATATTTGTGGTAAATTGGAAAACATCATACAGATTAGCTGCACATTTGTTTATCTTCTTTTTTTGACAGATGGCATGGCAAAAATGAAAAGCATGTTTTATCAGAGAGAAATGTATACATGATTTATTGTACTTCTTAGGGTTAAATGCAAGTCAATAGGAAAATGATTTAACAGGCAAACATTAATTTTCCACTATCTTTTCAGGAATACGTATAATGGCAACATGAGGATAGTAATAGAAAAATATATCTATTTGCACTTGAGATATTTGCAGCATGACTGGGATGTCTGGCACTAACAAATCTGTTTACATAAGCATACTTTTACAAATATAAGATGTTATGTACAAGTGTCCAAGGATGCAGCATCTGCCCTTTACATCAAATGGCATAAGAAAATGGGACTGTGTTTTCTTGTCTTTGTTCCCCTATCAAGCTTGGCAGAGGACTTTGCCCATTGGCCTGTAGTAAGTGTTGAATGGTTAAATGAATGATTACGTGTTCAGGCTGTAATTCCTATAGATAAAACAGATACATTTAAAGTCAGGATAATTCCAGAGACCATTTATGCTTTTCAGTGGTGAGAAGAGTAATGCATATGTTTCTGAGAGGCAGATGAAGATTAGAAGCCCATGATTACATCCTGCCATTACTCCACGTTTTATCTGTTCCTTAGATGACAACACATAGGCTAAGATTGCTTGAAGTCCTTCTAGAAGCTCTGATAGCATGGAATGGCTAGTTTGCTGGACAGAACTAGTCCAATCTTGTGCATAAAGAATCTGAATCCTTAAGAAATTCTTCCTAATATGTCAAGTACATTCTTTTTTTTTTTTTTTTTTTTTTTTTTTTTGGTGGTACGCGGGCCTCTCACTGTTGTGGCCTCTCCCGTTAAGGAGCGCAGGCTCAGCAGCCATGGCTCACGGGCCTAGCCGCTCTGCGGCATGTGGGATCTTCCCGGACCAGGGCACGAACCCGTGTCCCCTGCATCGGCAGGTGGACTCTCAACCACTGTGCCACCAGGGAAGCCCTCAAGTACATTCTTGATTCAGCTAATACCCACCTTCTAATACTACATTCCTTAGAAAAGAAAAATGAGAATGTGCCAGTTTGCCTTCCCCCCCTCGTACATGACAATGACAATGCACATATTCAATCTCACTTTTTTCTCAGCTAAATTCTACCTCAAACATCCCCAACTGGATTATTTAAAATGCTGCAGAATGAATTTCAAATTTACTCACTGTCAAGAGGCTTCACCTTCATTCTAAAGTAAATTCCCTTTGTCGCTGTTTGATAGTGGCAGGAAATTGGACCAAATAACCTCTTAAATGCATCTCAACCTCATGATTTCAAAATTTATAGTACGCTGTCTATATAGTATAACTTCTAAAATAGGTACTTTTATTTCCCCAAAAAAGCCAGTTTCTCTCCATGATTTCTGAGCTTAACCTATAGAGTCTGGGGGAAGCTCTAAATACGTGAGGGTTTGTATATGCTTGTTTATTCTTCAACAATAGACAACTATTCTTCCTGCCTAGTCAGCTAAGTCAGACTAAAGTTATTTTCCTTAAAATGCACATATAAATACCAAGTATTATAACATTGTTATTTTTATAATTACTACATGCTAGAAAGGTCCCCAGTTTAACCATATTATTTTATATTATTTATTACAGGACAGCATGATAGACTTTGATAGCAATTGCCTGAATAACGAACCTAACTTTTTTAAAAAACATTCATGTGATGATAATAAGGTAATGACAATTATTTGGAGTTTATATGTCATTCAAGCTTGATTTCATAGAAGCTTATATTTTTTGTATCTCTTAATTATATTGATTATATTAATAACACAGTCTTTTGGCTCTAACCCGACAATTCCCACTGATATGTTAAGTTATACTATGGTCTTTTATACTTTTATTTTACAAATAGCCCTATGCTTATTTGATAAATATTCCTTTTAATTTTAGCATTTCATTTTCACCTTGAAAATACTAGAACTGCTGAATTCAAAGACACATATCTTTTATTTCTGAAATTTTTATGCAGGAAAATGCTTGTCAGAGTGACTGCTCGCACACATACACACACACACACACGTAATGGGTGTAATTTAGTTGTAGGCATTTTGAAATTTTTTCTTTCAATATTTGCTTATCTTCAAACCACTACCACTTCTAGTTAGTATAATATTACAATCTACAGAATTTCCAACAAAAATTTGTGTCATCTCTTTCTGCAGAAACTAGTGTGTTATTCAATAGACTTTTTTAAAACTCACAATAGCTGAGTTAACTTCATGGCATTTAAGAATATATCCATAAATTCTTTTTTTTTAATTTCTTACATTAAATATTTGAAAAACTTGTTTTAGGTGAATAGGCCCTTTATTTTCTTATTGCCAGCTATTCTTCCATAGCTCAAAAAGGGCAAAAATAATAACAATAAGAAAAGTCACACATACCTTTCACTATTATTGCTTTCAGAAGACCTCTCCTTTAGTTATCTTGTTTAAAATTGAATAAACTTGTTATATGTTCACTCATAAGCGATAAGATCACACATAGCAAAGAAAAGAGACTTTAAAAAGTCAGATAATCATTAAACTGGGTTCTAGGCACTTTAGGCTGTCACCTGGGAGCTAAACAGTTTCAGTCTAGTTGCTCTTCAGTCATGCGATTAACTGGAATAGAAGAAAACTGGGGTGGAGGTGGGGTGTTACTTAGGAATACAGTTCTGGCCTTAGGCTCCTTAGGAAAGCTTATCACTTCTTAATATTTTATTTGAAACACAGCCCTTCTGATTTTTTTCTGTAATAGGAAGCTTCGTTTTTATATCGTGCTGCTCGAAAGTTGAAGCAATTCCTTAAAATGAATATCAGTGATGATTTCAATCTTCACCTATCAACAGTTTCACAGGGCACATTAACACTGTTGAACTGCACCAGCAAGGTAAGCTGAGGACTGTTTGAACAAAACTGTAAACAACTCCAGTGATAAGATACTATCATTCTCTGATGATCAAATTGTTAGCATAGAAATCTAAGTGCTTACAAAGAAATTGAAATACACTTACTCAATTCTAGAAGAGGAAAGCCTCAACTTGTAAAGTACCTATTCATCTCTTGGCTAGGGCAAATAAATTGTTTTTAAAAAGGTACTAAAAATAAATGAAAGCAACATTGTAAGTCAACTATACTTCAATTAAAAAAGGAAAATAAATAAATGAAAGAAAATAATAAATTTTATTGTCATAATAACTTTCAAGGAGGCTAGTGTGATAAGTTGGGTGAGGAATGGTAAATTTTTATTTCTAAAATGTCTTAATAATTTTAATCCATACATGTACACACTTATAAGAACTCATGGCCAATAAAATGAGTAATCAAATGTATTTAACAAGTATATTTGTATATAAAAATTGGGCATATTTATGTCCAACAATTTTCAAGTTTTTTGCCTCAATAATTTTGATAAGTATAGGGCTAATTTTTTCCTACTTCTCTGCTAGTGGTCATGAAATGTAAACAATAAAACAAAATTTGGAAGACATTATCTTGAGACTAGACAACAGTTTCTTCATCTGCAAAGTGGAGAAAAATATAGTACCTACATTATAGGATGTGAAAATGACATAATATAGAGTACTTAGTACTAAAAAGTTTCAATAAATGTTTTATAATTACTATTATTATTATTATTTTTACTCCCTCTTCAGGAATTTTACCAGCTGCCACATAAGGCCAAAAATATTTCTTATAATTTTTAAAAGAAAATTTTAATATTTTTATGATAGAAAAAAGATTGTGTGTGTTTTTAATTTTTAATACTAGTAGTTGTCCACAGAAGGTAAAATGGTAAGATTGTCCTGAGCCCTACTGACAGTGATGAAAATATATGTTGGACTGTATAAGTTGGACCACTTCATTTATCATTACATTATCTACTTGATGCAAGCCAGTCTCCTCTTGGTGTTGTGGATTTGCCAAGATTATTTCCAATCTTGTCCCCTTACTAATGTTAGTTCCTTATATGGAATTTCTACTGTTCTCTTTTCTGTAAATCTGATCTCTCTTGTTCTATGCATCCTTCAAGGCCAAGCTTAAGATTCATGAAGACTTTACATTCTAGCCTACCATCTCTTAATCCTTATTTATAGTGATTTAAAGTACAGTCAGCCTTTCATATCCATGGGTTCTGCATCCTCTGATTCAACCAACTGTGGATCAAAAATATTCAGAAAAAAATCTCTAGAAAGTTCCAAAAAGCAAAACTCGAATTTGTCAAGCCACATCGACAACTATTTACACAGCATTTATTTTGTGTTTACAACTATTTACATAGCATTTACATTGCATTAGGTATTGTAAGTAATCTAGAGATGATTTAAAGTATACAGGAGCATGTGCCTTGTTATATGCAAATTCAGCGCTATTTTATATAGGGGACTTGAGCATCCATCCTTGGATTTTGGTATCCACTGGGGTCCTGTAACCAATCCCCCACAAATACAGAGAGACTACTGTACTATCTAATGCAGGAATAGCAAGTTCATTTCATGTTGCTTACACATCCAGTTACTTAGTAATGGCTTATGTTGTGTATAAGCTTCACGTCAGGGCTTAACTGAAAAGAATGCAGAGCAAACTAGCGATATCACCTCTTGGCCTAGAAAGTGTTAAAGGTTATAGGTATGATGTATATTTGCAATTCTTTCTCTCATGTGTTGAGTTTTGCATTGATTACCATATTCCAAAATCAACTAATTGTAGAAAAAGAAAATACACAAATAATTCAAATCTTGAAGTTAAATAAAATTATGTTACAAAATTAACCTGCTACAATCCACATTTTTCTTGAAAAGAGAAGGCAAGATGTTAAAGATGGTCAGCTATATTGAATTTTCTTCGTGATTTAGGCATGCTACAAGCTTTTTATAGTTATTTCATTTTGCTTCTGATGGGTAAAGCTTAATAAAATTTATGGTAAGGATTTAACAACTTAATGCTAATGTTATTTTCATGTTGATTAAAATTCTAGTTTTGTCTCTGTTAGTATACCCTTCTATATTAGTTTTTCATACCTCACAGCAATTAACACAGTGCTGGGCATATTTGAAAAATTATGCATCCAGGTTATTCAGAAGACTAACCTCTCTTGTTTCTCCCTTTTCCCTGTTATTCAATTTCTAAATGAGATTAGTATTCTGCCACACTAACAATAAATAATTTAAAGTAGATATTCAAATAGATTAGATGAGCTGAGAGTAATATGAATAGTAGCAATTATATTAATGGAAGGAGTAATAAAGGATTAATAATCAATATTGTAAATATAATTTGGTTTTTAAGGGTAAAGGAAGAAAACCAACTTCCCTGGGTGAAGCCCAACCCACTAAGAATTTGGTAAGAGTGATTGTATAGTTTTCTTTTCTTATCAGCTTTTTACTCAACTTAATTCCTTAATATTTCTCTTTGAATTGTTTCCTTTTATATGCTCGATTTTGAAAATATTCATTATAATGTTGGTAAAAGGAGAAGGGAGGTACCCCTTAGAAATTGGATCCCTTTAAACTGCATTTTTAAAAACCACTATTTTAAAATTAAAGAAGCTAGAGAAAATGTCAGAGCATTGATTTTTTAAAAAGAAATAAAATTAAAACCTCAGTAGGTAATAGTAAAGGACATGAACAATATAGGAGAAAATAAACTAGACAACAAGATACAATGAAAAAAAGCTACTCTAGTAAAGAAATACATACTAAACATGAGAACCCATTTTATACCTATTTTATTAGTATAGACTGTACAGTATATACTGTATATGTATAATAGTATATGAATATTCTATATTTATATATATTTACACACATTCTATTAGATTATTACACAAAATTATATAACAATGTAGAAAATATGAATGAAAAAGTCAGAATATTTAATTAAATCTGATTAAACATTACAATGATATAAATATTAACTAGAATGAGACATAGAAAAATGAACGCACCTGGCTCATGAGAGCGATAGATTCCTTTTTCACACTTCCGTTATTATGTTATTTGACCACTATGTGTGTATATATATATATATATATATATATGGAAATTCCTTATTCCTCTTAGAGAAGCAGGGTGAGTCTGCACACCCTGGGACTCAGGAAACCCTAGGAATTCAACCTGAAGTGGAATAGTTGAAATGAATAACTGAGCAATATAAATAAATACATTGAGGGTCTCTGGCTAAGGGGAACTTAGAAAGAAAGTTTAGAAAAAGGAGATAACATCTGTGTTCCCAGGATTACAGAGGCAAAATCATGGTTCTTTGTTTTTTTGTCTTTTTAATGAATGTTCAATCTTGATCTTTGAGAAAAGTCATCAAATATTCACATCTATGTATTTCAAACCTGCTTAGTCACATAAACTTCAATTTGCACTTTTTAAAGATGTCCTGGGACCCTCATTAAAGAGAAGAATACGAGAAATTCTCCTTCATATTTATCTTTGAAATCTGTCCTCTAATCTTTTAAGTGCATTATTTAAAGGATATGTGTTACTGTTACTAAATATATAGCTAAAAGAGATCTGAATGTGACTAAACTAAAAATAGGACAAACAAGCTCAAGACCTAATCATTATATTTACTTAATGTGTGACCATGGCGGCTTATTTATCCTCTTTACATCTCAGTTTCCTCAAATGTGAAAGGTGAAATAGTCAATTTCATAATTATTAAGTAGATAAAATGAAATAATGCATTTATAACACTGAGCACAATACCTGACCTAGAAAACACCCAATAATTGGTTGTTATCTAAATGAAGAAATTACTCAACCCTGTACTAATCCACTTCCCAGAGACTCATGGAAATATAACTGAGTATATGCACAGCTACTCTCCTATATATCTTTTCCGTGTGAGGTATCTCTTTCTCCACTTTCTGTAGGGTGTACAAGTAGCCCTTATTAAGATTTTTGTCAGGGACTGAAAACTAGCTTATGAGGCAGGGATCTTCCATACTCTAGGGAAGACTAGGGAACAAGCTTTATCAGGTATGTCCTTATTAATCATCTTTGACAAAATAAACTGAATATTTTCAGTGTTAATTATTCCTTCCATAAAAACATTTTTTCCATTGTAAAAAAGTCAATTGAGTAATGTACAAATCTTTCTCACAAAAGTTTAAATAGCACTCTTTATGACCACTGTTGCAGTGGTGAAAATGACATCCACCTAACAAAGCTCTTTAATTAATCCTAAATCTTAAACCGTAACAACCTTGACTTTTCTACACATCAATGATCACAATTATAGCTAGAAACCATGGTTTTAAAAAATATCATTCAAGATTCTTTTTACTTAAACCAAATTTTTAGTGTAAGCTAGCATAATGGATATTAAAGATTAAATATTTTTAAATGTGTATTTTTATAAAAATGTGAACTTAAAAACTTTTTTTATATATTTCTCTAGGAAGAGAATAAGTCTTTAAAGGAACAGAAAAAACAGAATGACCTGTGTTTCCTAAAGATACTACTACAAAAGATAAAAACTTGTTGGAATAAAATTTTGAGGGGCGCTAAAGAACATTGAAAATTACGGAGTGGCAATATAAAAACTTAAGAGCTTTATTTGTATCCTCCAAGAATCTATCTGCTTATGCAATTTTCCGGGTAAAATGTCTTCTGGAAGTTACTGAATGCATCCTGGTAAAAACGGATTACGGCAATTGAGAAATCCTTACTGTAGTACTAGAAGATGGACATAAACAGTGGAAACCAAATGCTGCAATCAACAAACTATTTCACATGCATGAGGACATATATCAATCGGTATTAATTCTGAACTGATTTTTGTAAGACAATCTATGTAAGATATTAGTTGCAATAATACTTTTTAAACCTGTTTAAAATTTTCAGAAGACATATAAATTCTGTGAAATATATAAAGTTTACAAGGATTAAAAATTAACATGTCATTATTACCAAAATAATTTTATGGCCCACTATGCATCAGCATACTGCAATGAGAGTGGAAATTGTTGTCATCTGTGCTGGAAATGTTTCAGAGTTACAGTGAGATATGGATAAGGCCCATGAGAACAAGTGTCATACAGCTTAAAGAAGCAGTAGCATAAAGGAATCCAAGATAATTGAGAGATGTAATTAAACATGAATGTATAACACAGTGCCTTTAATAAATGATATAACAGATGTTTTAAAATGAAGATAAAGAATAATTCCACAAAATAGAAAGTCATCTGTTCTAAGGATGCTAGTACTGAGTTACTGTTGTCATTTATGTGTAATAAAATTTGTCTAAATGAGTTTGCAACTTGGGAACTATATTTTTAAGAGAATAATATATGTTGGCCTTTTAATTAATGGAATGTATATATTTAATTTTGACACTCTATTTGTATATAAAAATATTTTCATACAGTATTACAATTGCTTACTATGGATAACATTTCTCCTTTGATAATAAATGACCTATGTATTAACACTGTCAGATTCACTTAATGAATCCCAATAGGAGTTTAGTTTGTTTGGTTTTTGGCTGTACCATGCGGCTTGCAGGATCTTAGGTCCCCAAGTAGGGATCGAACCTGGGCCCTCTGCAGTGGAAGTGCAGAGTCCTAACCACTGGACCACCCAGGAATTCCCCCAACAGAATTTTTTAAGATCAAGATTTTTAATACTGCACCATTATTTGATTTCTCTCTTTCGCTGAAATATAATCTTTAATCTCTTATTATTGAGAATGTACATGAGACCTGGACTGCCAAACTATACAAGAACAGGAACGCTGCTTTACTTCCTATGTTAAATTTTAGTCTTTTTAAAGAAACTTTTGTATATATCAGATGCAGCTTAGAAAGGTTTGCCAACAGTCTCCACTTATAAAGGGAACTGAAAACACTATTCTAGGCAAGCCAAGAGTTCTAAAACAGCCACCACGGCCTCATCACCATCTGGTTAAGAGCTGACTGGCTTTATTTGATCTACTGACAATGCTCAGGTGCCATCCTCAATGTGTGGAGGTAAGACCTTCCTCTCAGTTCATGTCTGTCTCTCTGCATCTCTTTCTCACTCTCCCCAACCTACATGGAGTTTCTTCCTCACTGGTGCAGATAGCTGTATAGAATTGTACAGACTGTTGTATAGAATTCACTGATTATCCCATTAATGAGGTGTTGACCCAACTATGTTTTCTATTTGGTTTTCATTATTAACTCCAGAAAAGGGAGTTTACTAACACTTTTTAGGAGCAAATGATTCTTCACCAAGCTTTTTCTTCAGATGGACTTTTCAAAGTAGGCTATTCTTCCTTCCACCACTAAACAGGTCAACTATGTGGTACATTTCCACCCTGATGAACTGGTGCTATTGGTAAACCATCAGCGATGAAATGGTGAAATTTTAAATTTCTAAAGGGAAACTTAAAATGTTCTTTAAGATGTTTCCTTGGGGGATTCTCTGGTGGCGCAGTGGTTGAGAGTCCGCCTGCCAATGCAGGGGACACGGGTTCGTGCCCCGGTCCGGGAAGATCCCACATGCCGCGGAGTGGCTGGGCCCGTGAGCCATGGCCGCTGAGCCTGCGTGTCCGGAGCCTGTGCTCCGCAACGGGAGAGGCCACAACAGTGAGAGGCCCGCGTACCGCAAAAAAAAAATAAAAATAAAAAAATAAAAGATGTTTCCTTGAAGGCTGTCTATAACGTTTCCAACAGTGTTGAAAAAATTCTGAGATTGTGGCAAAATAAGGAAAACTATTTTAAAATGCTTTATTACATTATTAAAATTTTCTTCCATTTTATTTTAACCTTTGACTTTGATTTTTATCATTGTTTATGATAGAATTGAATTTTACAGAAAATTTGCACTCAAAAATTTTTATTCATCATGGTGTGTCAAATACTTGGAAAAAAATACCCAGGCTTTTATGGTTATATTTCCCTTCTATGTTTCCTAGCTACCAGCAAGGTAAGTAAAGACAAGGCAGGCTGGTTAATAATGATCTTGGATACTATATTTTTTTATTATTTCTATCCCTCAGTTCGACTTGTTTTATCTCAATGAACATTTTCTTTGAAATATGTATGTGGATGCTTTCAATCAGCATTTTCTAAAGCTTGTCTCAAGAAACCCTAGAACTTATTGATTATTAAAATAATGATAATAATAATAATAATTAAAACCCCAGAGAATTCTGAGTTCTGAGGTCAGATAATTTTCTCTTGGAGACTCATAATTCATGTAAGTAATTTAAAACTCTGTAAACTCATAAAGCTTTTTTAAAAAAAGTTTAACACTAACATAGCATTTCCAAAATTTGACTACAGAACACTTTTATGTAAAAACCATTATCCTACCACACTTTGAGGAATATTGCTTTATACAAAGGAACTCTGTTAGAAGTCTTTTAAAATAAGCTTTAAAGGGATCTGCTGAAGGAAATACTCCTTTCAGGATTAAGATAGTTCTATTACAATTAGAAGTGTTTCTTTTCTTTAAGCCATTCTTTCATTGACAGCCAGTTTAAGAAGGACATCTCATCAAATCTACTGTAAGTATTTCTCCAGAAACATACATTTCTACTTTACAGTCTGTATAGTACTCTGTCAATGCAATCTTCATATCTTTAGTCATTATGTTCTTACTGCTTAGAAAGTTCTCCCAAATTCTATTCAGATCCTGCTCAAACTTCTAGGGGCATCTTAATTCCTTTCTTCTCAATTGCTGTGACTTCTATGATAGTTGTAGATAAGGGATAAACTTGTTTTATTGTGCTTCACTTTACTGCGCTTCACAGATACAGGGTTTTTTACAAATTGAAAATTTGTGGCAACCCTGTGTCAAACAAGTTTATCTGTACCATTTTTTGCAACAGCATTTGCTCACTTAACGTCTCTGGTTACATTTTGGTGAATCTTGCAATATTTCAAACTTTATGATTATTATTATATGTTATGGTAATCTGTGATGTTTGATGCTACTATTGCAAAAAGATTATGACTCACTGAAAGCTCAGGTGATGCTTAGCATTTTTTAACAATAAAGTATTTAATTAACGTATGTACATTGCTTATTTTTTCTTTAGACACAATGCTATTGCACACTTTTTACACTACAGGATAGTGTAAACATAATTTTTACATGCACTGGGAAACCAAAAACATTCATGTGACTCGCTTTATTGCGGTGGTCTGGAACTGAACACGCAATATCTCAAAAGTCTGCCTCTAATGCGAATGTTTCCTCCTTTAGTTGCTCGTAGAACTTAATTGCCTGCATTGTGCATTATTATTTGATATGTTCCTCTTACTACTTTATCTTAAATACAATTATTATTAATTTTTCTATTCAGAGTTGTTTAAAATGTTTTCTTTCCCCTGAAAGAATGTATGACCTTTTGTTTCCTTCAGCACCTAATGGATAAAGCCACACATATGGTAGTTAATAAAGATGAATTGTAAATTAATTAATAAACCTATTTAAATAATCCAGAAAATACATTTCTATAATATAGATTACTTAAAGATAGATAAGGCCCTAAAACATAACTAATTTAAATGAACATGACCTCTCAACGTCATCTTCTCACAATCTCAATGGAACTTTCTTTGATTTCTAAACGTTATTAGTTGTGAAACATCTTTCAGTCTTGATTCTGACCTAATAGGAAATCTTACAGAATAAGAGAAACAAAATAGGTAGATACATTGATAATTGCCAATTCCAACAGTTTTTAATGTCTAAATATCAAAATATATGTATTCATCTAGATCCACAAAATTAGTATTTGAGAAAGATGCAAAAATGGTTATTCTCGTTTAGGAATAAACTGGGGTTTGTTTTTCTACCTCTCCATACAAAATGGTAAGAAAGAAGTACATTTTTTTGTATAAGAAATTTTCTAAGTGGGGGATTGGTTAGTGTTCTTTAAGATACTATCTTAAAGGTGAATTAATTTTCTATCACATTTAAAATGAAGAAAATGTAGACAAGTGGCAATATTCACAATTTAAGTTTAGCTACTCTTGCATGCTGATTTATTCCTTTTCTTCCAAGACTCATTCTAAGGGTACCATCCTTTCTGAAGTCTTTTCACACCTTCCCAGGTGGGGTTGACGATTCCTTTGTTTGTGTCTCCACTGCTCAGCTCAGCAAATAACTCAATCACCAGATGCTGCCATGTGGAAAGTGGACATGTGTTTGCCAATTTCCATCTTTGATGCTTATCACAAACTTTCTTATGTCTGAAATAATCTGGTTCTAACAGGAGCATTTTACTTAAAAATTTAATTAAACAGAAGAAAATCTAATAAATTGTCCTGGCAGTGGTCCAAATACTATCACAAATGAAAGGAGCTTAGTTTGCAGAGCATCCAATATGGTGAGATAAAAGCCTTCTAGTAGAACCAGAAAGATCTGACAGAAAAGTACAAAACAACAGTTATTTACTCTGTCATCTCCTTGCCTCCTTCCCAACAGAAAGGAGGAAAGGGATTTGTCTTTTTCTGTGAAAAATCTTAAGTGTGTAGACCAATACATCTTTCTGCTTAGGAATGAGTTTCACTCAGGGGAAATTACTAGGGTTGGGACTAATATATTCAGAGCCAGTGGGTTTAAAGAAGAAGCTCCAACTTCTAAATACTGACCACTTAACAGGAAGACGCAACACAAATAGATAATTCATTCACTCAACAAACACTTATTAAGCATCCGTCTCTAATGTGATAGTCCTGATCCTATTGGTACAATAAAGTCTGTGCTTTCATGAAGCATATATTCTAGGAGAGGAAACAGTAAACAATAAATAAACAAAATTACTACAGAAAACAAGTTCTAATGGAAAAGAAAAAAAAACAGACTGGTGGAAAGAGGTGATATTTTAGGTTAGATAATCAAAGAAGACCCCCTTTTAAGAGAAGACTTTTGAAAATATTTTCTTAGTCTCAAAAATTTTAGCATTTAATACATGACTGGCAATATTTACACATTTAATACATTTCATTGAAGGATTCAAGTCATTTTGCAACAGAAATCAAAACAGAATGCTTCAACAATAGTACATGATGCTGTCATAGAAATAAACTATGAAATTACCAAATGTTTGACTTTGAAGTAGTCTGCTACTCTAAAGTAGTGATACACAAGCTTTACTTTTTAGTTTGAAATAATTTCAGATGCATAGAAGAGTTACAAAAAGAGTACAGCATGTTCCCAAATACCCTTTACCAAGTTTCCTCTAACACTAATATCTTACAAAACCATAGTACATTTATCCAAACTAAAAAAAATAAGCATTATTTGTTGTGGGTATGGTTGTGCTGTACATTGTAGGATGTTTAGGAGCATCCCTGGTCTCTACTCACTCGACACCAATAGCATCCTCCTCCAAGAAGTGACAATCAAAAATGTCTCCAGGGCTTCCCTGGTGGCACAGTGGCTGAGGGTCCGCCTGCCGATGCAGGGGATACGGGTTTGTGCCCCGGTCCGGGAGGATCCCACATGCCGCGGAGCGGCTGGGCCCGTGAGCCATGGCCGCTGAGCCTGCGCGTCCGGAGCCTGTGCTCTGCAACGGGAGAGCCCACAGCAGTGAGAGGCCCGCGTACCACAAAAAAAAAAAAAAAAAAAAAAAAAAATGTCTCCAGCCATTGCTGAACTGTCCCAGACAGAGAGTTGAAACCACTGTCCTAAAAGTTTTTAGAGTCATATGTTTTACAGTTAGGTCTATGACTCATTTTGAGTTTTTTTTGTTTTTTTGTTTTTTGGCTGCATTGAGTCTTCGTTGCTGCACACGGGCTTTCTCTAGTTGCAGAGAGCAGGGGCTCTTTGTTGCAGTGCACAGGCTTCTCAGTACGGTGGCTTCTCTTTTTGCGGAGCACGGGCTCTAGGTTCATGGGCTTCAGTAGTTGTGGCGCACGGGCGTAGCTGCTCCGCAGCATGTGGGATCTTCCCAGACCAGGGCTCGAACCCTTGTCCCCTGCATTGGCAGGCGGATTCTCAACCACTGCGCCACCAGCGAAGCACTTGAGTTATTTATTTATTTTATTGGAGTGTAGTTGCTTTACAATATTGTGTTAGTTTATACTGTACAGCAAAGTGAATCAGCTATACGTAAACATATATCCGCTCTTTTGGATTTCCTTATCATTTAAGTCACCACAGAGCACTGAGTAGAGTTCCCTGTGCTATATAGTAGGTTCTCATTAGTTATCTATTTTATACATAGTATCTATAGTATATATATATCAATCCCAATCTCCCAGTTCATCCCACACCTCCTTCCCCCTTGGTATCCATACATTTGTTCTCTACATCTGTGTCTCTATTTCTGCTTTGTAAATAAAATCATCTATACCAAATTTTTCAGATTCCACATATATGTGTTAATATACAATATTTGTTTTTCTCTTTCTGACTTACTTCACTCTGTCTAAATATAAGGTGTGTATTAAGGCTCATTTTTTTGCACATGGACAATCATTTGCCATTTGTTGAAAAGACTATACTTTATCAACTGAATTACTTTTGTGCTTTTGTAAACTTCAGTTGACTGTTTTTGTGTGGATTGAGTTATGGATGCTCTATTCTGTTCCAATGATCTAAATGTCTATCTTTTCTACAAAACCACACTGACTTGATTACTATGACCTTATAATATCTAGAAATTGGGTTGAATGAGTTCTCCAAGTTTTTCTTTTTCAGAATTGTTTTGGTTATTCTAGCTATTTTGCCTTTCCATATACATTTTAGGATCAGGATGCCAAACCACAGACTCCACCATCCCCCCAAAAAACCCCAAAAACTTGCTGGAATTTTGATTGAGATTGCATTGATTCAACTGGGGAGAACTGACATCTATGTTATGTTTATTCTTTGAATTAATAAACACAGTATATATATCCTTAAATTTGTGTGTTCTTTCATCAGTGCTTTATAGTTTTCAGCATACACATATATTGTTACATTTATGCATAACTATTTGTGTGTGTGTGCGTGCCTGCATCCTATTGTATTTAAAATTCAAATCCCTATTGTTTATTGCTGCCGTATAGGATTAACTGAGTTTTGGATATTGTCCTTGGATCCTATGACCTTGTTAGAACTCAACTTATAAGTTCTAGGTTTTTTTGGTAGATTCCTTGAGATTTTCTACATAGAAAATCATGTCATCTATAAACAGAAGTCATGTGTTCCATGAATGTAGAAACTTCTAAAATCACTTTTTAAATTCTTAATTTACCTTCAGCATAACCCCACCAGCCAAGATTTTGTCAAGCTTTACTTTCTGAGGTATTATGAAAGTAAGAGATGCAATGAATTTGCTTTTTTAAACTATACATTACTCCACTGCATCATCAGAAAAATTGGATACGTATTTCCCAGAGGTTTGTCTCTCTCCTGCCATTGAGAATCTTTGCACCAGATTAATACGAATAAAGAGTTATTAACGAATTTTCTACATAAAACATTTCACTTCAGTTTTCAAATTTGCTAGTTTGAAGACTATTACAAATATAAGCAAATACTTGTTTTCTAAACATGTCAGTCATTCCCTGACATATCCACGCCTCCTGTAAGGGAGTCTGCACCACCCATGACTTCTGCTAAGTGACTCTGTTCTTAACCACGTGAACTCATGCCTCTATCACAACTAATGGGAAGAGGGTATAGGGCATCTGCTCAAAGTACAACTAATTGATAGACTGGGTAATGATCTGTGACGTATATCACATAGCTTGAGAAGAGGAGCTAGAGTTCACGTGCTCTGTTCCAGAAATTTGAGCCACAATCCTAAATAAATTTGCCCAAAGTTAAGTCTGAAATAGAATGTTTTAAGGTTTTATTAAGTTGGGCATTGGCAAGCTAAGGAATGGGAGAACAAGGTACATAGGAGTGAGTGAAGAAGATTGGCAATTAGAGAATGGACAGATGAGCTAAGAGGAGCATAGAGGCTGGCAGATGGACCAATACTTAGAGCTTCCTCCGGACCTAATGACCTTCCAGTTTTAGTCCACGTGCATCTTTTACTAACCCTCCCTCCTGCTTTTCAAGGTATCTTAGAAGGATCTCTGTTCCTCACATTTGAAGGTTATGTTGAGATTATTTTACACTGATGAATGAGGAAATAAGAATGAAATATAAGTTTATGAATATTAGGTACTATATTAAGAAGGTAAAATTAATGACTAAACTTTGCCTCCCTAAGTAAGACAAAATAGCTGCGTCAATAACAAATAGGGCTTCATTTCCAGTGAGCGGAAACCTGTGAAATGAAGAAGCAGCTCATTTTGTGTTATACTCAGGTGGGGTTGGAAAGTTTCAGTTTGTTTCAACTCTAAAGTGCATCATGTAATTCTTTCACGAAAGCTGAGTGTTAAGAGAACTTAATTTCATCGATACACACGGACATTTTAGAACAGAATGGGTGACGACTATTTTCTTTTGCCTTTTATTTCTCATTCATTTAGGGGCCAAAGAACACATATTCAGAGTATATGTTTAAGGCAGATCATGTCACTCCCTATTCCTATCTTACTCTGAGTAAGCCAAAATCATGTTGGTGGCTTCTACAGCATGAACAATCTGGTTACCTTAAATTTCTAATCTTTTGTTCCTTGCTCACACCATTCCACATTTCCAGGGGTCCTACCTCAGAGGCTTTGTTCTTTTTTATCTTCCACATGAAATACTCTTTTCTCTCTTGTCCACCTGCATGCTTCAAGATATTAAATACTCTTAACAGAAAGCACTTAACATTAGGGGGAATGATGCAACAAACAATTCAACACAGTAAACAAAAAGGACAAACAGTAAGGGCTCATCCCTCTAGAAGTTGTGCGCTCAAATGTCACCTACTGTCATCATCCTTCAACACCCTACTTAAAACTGCAACTCATGTCCACTCTCCCTCCTATCTCATTCTAACCATCTCTTCCCCGCTTCATTTTTCTCCGTAGCACTCATCACATTCTAATACAACATATATTTATTGATTTAGCTTCTTTATTTTCAATCTTCCTCCACTAGAATGTAAACTTCAAAAGGTCAGGGACTTTTGACTGTTTTGTTCACTGCCCCTAGAATAGTGCCTGGCACATAATAGGAATTAAGTAATTATTTGAGGAACATGTACATATATCCAAAATTATATAAGTAATTTATATCATTTATTGAGAACCTGTTAAGTGTCAGACTTTGTGGCAAAGATTTTATACACATTATTGATAATCCTAAAATTAGCCCTGCCAGATGGATATAATTACATTAACTTAAATACATTTCTTAAAATTCAGTTTGTGATTATCTAACAGCATGCTTGGGGTGAGGAAAGTTGTCTTAACTCAGTACATTGAAGAGTCCTGCTGTAGAATATGGTTTTAAGCAGTTTTCAAAAGGGAAGCACAAGGTCATACTAAATTCTACCTTTGAAAGCTTTTTCAGTTCAAATAACAGATGCCAGTCTACTTAGTTTAAGCAAAAAGGAATTTATTAAAAGCTATTGGGTAACTCACAGAATCTCTGGAAGAGCCCGCTAATCAACTCTGGCAGTTGTTCAGCCAGAAACAATGCCCAAATCATAATGAAACACTACTCCAGTGGGGGACAGTCAGCTAAAGTGCTACCATGGGGACATGTGACTTTAAGTTTTCAAGTTAAAATTAAAACAACTTTAAATCATTTAGCATTTGGACTTAGATCTGAAGCTCTAGACTCACATTCTAGGGCTGTTGTCACAGATATTGTGTATACAAATGTAAAAAGAAAGATTCCCAATTGCCTTTGAAAAAGCATCATTTAGCACTGATATTTTAATAACCCATTCCCTTTAATCCATTTGATGTCATTTGACTTCTTCAGATGAATCAGTGTGTTCTTCCTGCTTTTCCCCTTGGCATAGTCACTGGTTCAGAGTTAAAGAGTGACAAGTCACATCTTGCAATAAGGGTGCCATTTCTTGACTCTGCCACAGTTCCCTTCAAAGCTCAGTGTCTCCCCACCATCCTCAATAGAAAAAGATGTTATACAGCATCTGCTTTCCCGCATTACTTGTTTCAGAATCTGAGTCTGGTCGGTAGTTCCCAAGTCACATGACTACTCCTTACCCACAAGAAAGCATGGAAAACTAAACTCTGGCTATGATTTCAAGGCAGCGGGATTCAATACAGAAAACTCACCGAACACAGGATTTTCAAAAGATGCTGTCCATAAACAGGACAAATGCCCATTATAGATAGTAAGAAAATTTAGGTTTAAAATTAGATCAAGATAATTTTTCACTACTAGCTATGTTTTGAGCAGTGTTTATCTTCTAATATTGTTCAAAGTTTTCTACTTAAATTATAGTAAAGTATCTAAGGCAGTGAGTGATAAGTGCCCCTCCTCCTCATATCAGCTTTCTGGTAATGGCATCAGTGAGAAACAATCTTTCTAGAGATACTTGAGGGAGAATCATAACACTGTTTATCAAAAGCAAAGACCATGAGAATACAGTGCCTTACCAAGGATACAGAGCTGATCTAGCAGACGTGCTACTCATTCAAATGGTGTTTTGATTTTGTCTATAGTAAGGAATAAATTGAAAAACAAACCTATTGTTTTAAATTTTCAAATTAACAGTTAGAATAGTATGTTTCCAAAGAGAATCACCCTTGAAGAACTAGTGTTCAAAATAAAGAATTTCTGATGTTTCTTGTGAGGTACATATGAGTTTTCCCTATAAGGACTCTTAAGTTTGGGAAGATTAGTAAAAATGGAAATCTATTTTTAAAACTTTCTGGTTCTTAAAGTATTCTTCTTGATTAAAATAACAAGGAGAAGAAAGTAAGATAACTTTTAAAAAATCTTTAAAGTTTTATAGTATGTGAAAATAGATGTGAATGTTTCAAATGCACACACATACACAGACACACATATACACACATACCCACACATATACATATACACACATACACACACACATACACAGATACACACACACACACACACACACACATATATTTTTTGCCCCCACAGCTCAACAACGGAATGGCAAAAAACAAAATAAAAAACACCAAAAAACCTCTAAAATATTTAGACCAGGTTTTTTACTTTATGCTCTATAAATTAAAAATTCACTTGTATTCCTTGGACTCTTCAAATCACAGATGATAAACAGTTAAGGGAGGGAGGGTTATACAAGAATATAATATGACTAAAATTCAAGAAAAATTATCTTACTAAAATTATATAGAGTTGACAGAAACCACAGCAACAGAGGTATCAGAAACAAACTAGCTTAACTATATTACAAGGGCTATCAACTACATTTGTGAATGTCAGAAAACAAATGAAGATGAGGTAGTGATTTTAAATAAACGATTATCACATACAAGTGATTCTGAAAAACATAACCCTCATTTCTAAAGATTAAAAACGTATTATATATTCATTTAAAAATTGACAATACATGGGCTTCCCTGGTGGCACAGTGGTTGAGAGTCCGCCTGCCGATGCAGTGGACACGGGTTTGTACCCTGGTCCAGGAGGATCCCACATGCCGTGGAGCGGCTAGGCCTGTGAGTCATGGCTGCTGAGCCTGCGCGTCCAGAGCCTGTGCTCCACAACGGGAGAGGCCACAACAGTGAGAGGCCCGCATACCGCAAAAAAAAAAAAAAAAAAAAATTGACAATACAAAAAATATAAAGAATATGTAACATCACAAATACTTAGTAGAAACAAGGAAAATATGATGAGGAATATATTTCAAGCCTTTTTATTTGTGCAATCTTTTATATAGCTGGAATCATATTTTACACACATTCCCTATTTTAGGCTATTTGTCCTAATAAAACATAACCTCATCATGCCATTAAAAATTATTTGAAAGTGCTTTATTAACTTACTAAATTAATTTTTATCGCTACAAATAGTACTATTAAATGTATTCTGCATAAATATTTTTCTTTAGATTACTCCTTCAAGAAGAAATACATCTTAGAAATAAAATTACTGGGTTATGAGGCATGTGTATTTTAAAGGCTTTTAAAGTAAATTTAGTCAACTTCTTCAAAAAGTATTATCAATTTATATCTCCGTCATCAGTAGATAAGGACATTTATCTTAATGCCCCAGACGGTTTTCAGTTTTATTATAATTTAAGGTCACTGATTTGATGAGTGAAAATCAGCATTTCATTGTCAAGTATAATCTACTCACCAATACTGGCAGCCTCCTCTCCCCGGCCTTATTGTTGCAGATTCAAAATAGGCATAGAAATGGAGCAAAGAGAGGAAAAAAAAAAAAAAAAAAAAGGACAGGGGAAAAAAAAGGAAAGTGAAAGTTAAAGTGAAGAGTTATGTGAGATAAGATTGAACAGCTGGAATTTTCAGTAACTTTTACTCAGTACTGATTTTCCTCAGTCCTCAGGACAGTCCACGTAGTTCACATTTTACAGCTCTGACAAACCCCATCACACACATATCCTTCTCCACTGCCACTTGCCTTTTCCTCACTAAAAGGTGGTGCAGCTCTCACTTATATTCTACCAAGTTTTCTCCTAAGCATTGGAACAAGGAAGGAAAAAAAAGAAAATAGGAAATGGTCAACTGTATGACTTGTGATAAGAAGCTTCAACACTTAATAAAGCATTTTGTTGGTACTTTTATAAGGAAAAGTTCCATTAAGATGAATCCTTTCACAACATTGCAAATCAACTGTACTTCAATTTTAAAAAATCCTTCGTTTTGTCCTAAGTTGTAATTGTCTGTTTATATAACAGCTTTTCCAAATAAATTATCAACTTCAAGGCAGGGACTAAATCACATTTTACTTATATCTCTTGATTCCTAGCATTTCATAGATTTAAGAACATGTAAAGCATTTTTTTAACTGTTTGGAAAGTTTTAGCTTTGTGCATCTTACATTAGTTGGTCTAACCACTTATTTAGCTATCTAAATCGATGTCACTTGAGTATGTTAGATATAATGTTAAGACTAGCTGATTGATGGAAAACAAAATCCCCATCTTAAAAGGAGATTGTAACTGTTATACAATTAAGATGAAATGTTAAAGTAATAGTACAAGAATTATTTGGTGATGTGCATAAGTAATATGTTTGAGATGCATAATTTTGCTAACAAAATTATGTGAGGTGTTAATATGAAATATTTCTATCAAAAACTGCCAGGCTGGTACCCAAAATGAGCTACACTAGGTTTCTTAAAAACAAACAAAAAACATATGGGTTATTAAAATCATGACAAAATAAACAGCAAAAAACTACATCTTATAAATCTGTGTAATTTCACGTTATCAAAAAAAAATCATACTTATTGCTGAAGGGCCTTCAAGTAATAACTGGAGGCTGGCAATATAAATTATCCAGCTCGGTGCTTTGTGACCGCCTGGAGGGGTGGGATAGGGAGGGTGGGAGGGAGGGAGACGCAAGAGGGAAGGGATGTGGGAACAGATGTATATGTATGACTGATTCACTTTGTTATAAAGCAGAAACTAATAATAAAAAAAAAATTATCCAAAAGCACCCTCTAGTGGCAAAAAAGCAATTCACATATAAAAGCAAAATTGTATAGAAATAATGAATATCATGACAATAATATTTAACTAAAAATTTTCTAAATGAAAATAAAGATGAGTGTGGCTACCATAAACTTTGTTTCAATGATTCTCCACTGCTCTATGCAATAACATAGTCAGTTGGAAAAATTAACCTATCTTAGTACTAAAAATACACTTACCATTAAAAAACTGAAAATATACTTAGCATATAAAAATACATATATCTGCAATGCTAATAAAGACATAAGAGTTCTGCCGACTTTCTGTAGCTATGTACGTATTCTACTATTTTTTCATTCCCTGAGCTTCTACTCATGGTAGAAAGTGTCCACCTCTAGCCTAAGAAAAATTGAGCGCAAATTAAACATGTCTAACCTGATCATATTTTCACTAGACACAGCTCCTGTTTAAAATTTTAAATATGATGATCTAAATCACTAAGTATTCATCACAAATACTTTCTGCCATTGAACTGTATATTACCTAATTAGAAATATCCATGTTTCCTAACAACCTTGATTTCCCTAATGTTTTCAACTGCTAAATTTTATTGGCTATGAAGAGAATGATTCTATGCCTTAAAAATCTTGTGAAGAAACATATTTATAGTGCTTTAAATTTATAAAACATTTCAATTCAACAAAATAGTAATAATTCCTTTAAAAGCTGACAGCACAAAAAAACTGCCAAAGAAAACTCTTTTTTCATTAAAAAGTCTATATTCTGACTTCGAATATTTTCTTTATATTTCAGTACATTCCTATCTTTCTACCTGTTTCTGGATAAAAGATAAGACATCAGTGAAAACCAATTAGCATTTTTTTGCTTCATGTCTTTATTGAATAGGTTCAAAAATGAGGACATTATTTGTAATTAAAAAACAGTGAACAGGAGACAACAGCAGCCATAATAATCTTACTTTTCCAAGCTAATAACTTTCAGAATAGTACATAAGCAATTTTTACATTTTTAATTTATGCTTACAGTCATCTTTTTATTCTACCACAATGGAAAATACTTGTGAAAATAAATAAAAATAAAATAAATGATGCATAGATCAAGGAAAATTTCTTAAAAACTGAACTATTGCACAACAAATCAACATGAGAATAATATATGCAAGTAATATAAAAATGCATTTAAATACATTGCATCGTTTCATAATTCATAAATATATTTCACCTACTAACTGTTTATAATAATCTCTGGGTTCTGGAATTAGATGATTTCTTACCAACCCATTTCCATGTAGTACATTATAACATTTACTTGCCACAGTAAAATTCAGTGAGAAACAAACATGTGCCACTTTAAGCTCATTCACCTATCCCTTCCTTGGGCAGACAAAAAATGTGATCTTTAAAAATATATTTGAAAGAAGACAGTGCTCAATTCTAGATCAAGACAAGGGTTTGAAGTTCTTCTTCAAATGATTTATAATAATTAGAACAGAAGAACAAACTATTGAAATGGAATCCTAATATGTACATTATTTTCCTAAATTTATTACAGCTTATTCTAGTTGATGGAATAAGCTGTAATACATTTTTTTTTGACTTTTGGCCCTTCCTTTTGACCAATATGATTGAATAAAGGCAACCAGAAAAAAATTAATAGAAAGGAAAGAAACTATAAGGTAAATAATTCCCATTACTACTAAGTTATCCCCTGCCCAAATGGAAAAGACAACAAAAAAAACCCCAAAACAAAAAAAACAATGAATAAAACTATAAAGTATATGTATAAATAAATTTCAGAGAAAGTTATAAGCCACAAAATTCTACACTGATCCTTACAACTGATCAGAATCATAAATAAGAAGCTAGAAACTACCTATAATAGATCTGCTTGTACCTTTATAAGATCAAGGCTCTGTTAGGTTTGATTCGACAGAAACTACTACTGAATTACTGAATATGGCTGCACAAGCAATCAAAGATGTCTACTACTAAATACTATGTTACACTGAAAGTGACAATGATTAAAAGCGGTATTTTAGTCAAAGTTAAAGAGGAAGTATAATTACATTTTTGTGAATGTTTAATTACATAATAAATCAGCTATCCATTAAAGCAATGCATTTTCAGGGGCTTTTTATTGTGATGTGAATGGTGATTCAGTGCTAAACACTAGAAAGGAAATATGAGTAGGAAAAATTAGATGTTCTCTTAACCTACCCATAACTACATATAACTATACTTCAAGTGACTAAAATGCAAATTCTTTTAAACCTGCATGCCCTGCACTAATGATTAATTATTGAAGTTACTGTCTATTAGCTGAGATGGTTTGTTTTAAAATCCATTAATATTTCTTCTAAATCGAGTACATAGATATAAATGCAAGATTTTGCAAGGAATTTTTTGCATCTTCTATTAAATAATATGCAAACTTTGCAAAAATGAAGTAGTAAATTAAAATTACTGTTCAGACATGAGTTTATGGAAAAGAAAGGAAAAAAAGTGAAATTTGAAGACAATTAGCAGTAGAAAGAATATATGTTCAACTAATACACACTGAGTTAAAAACTCATTCAGCTATAACTAGAATAAGATACATCTGTATTTTCAGCCTGTATCTCTGAAAAAAAATTGCATAATTACATTTTAAAGAATTGAGTAAAGACCTCTAAATTATATAATCAATAATACACCGAGTAAAGGGCAACAGAGACCATAGGGGTTTTTTTCCCCTCTCTTTCTAAAAAATACTTATAAAATTAATTATGAAAGAGCTCTACAGAAAAATGACCTCACATAACTAAGTGTAACTAAAAATATTCTCTTCAGTTCCAAAATTCCAAGCATCCCAGCCTAAATGATACTATCTGAAAATAGGCACCAATAATAAAAATGTTTATTCTGATTTTTTGCTCAAAGTAATGATCATCCTAAAGCTTAAAGGGCTAAGCACTAGTGTTTGAGTTTGTGGAGGTATGTTTAATGTGCTTTAACAACAACAGAAAAGTAATACCTAAGTTAATGATTCCACTTGAAATTATTTTCTGACTGATAAGTGAATATCTCCTTGTATGGCACAGTTTAGGTTGTCAGGTATTTATTATATACAGTATATGTACACACACATACATACACACACACATTACACAGCCAAAGGATTATGCTCCAAAAACTGTTGAAAAAAGTATTATGAATGATTTTAGCACAAGATCACTAGAGGAAGTGCTCTAGATGTCCAAGCATCAACAGTCATAAAATTCTGGACTTAGCTCTTTCTCTTTTTGGATTCTCTTCACAGAATCATTCTTCGAATGCCACATTCGCAGCAGAACTTTGCCCATTCTACAGGGTATTTAGTCCCACACTCATGGCAGAATTTTGGTAAGTGTCCCACTGAGTTTCCTTCAATGCCTTTAATGTTTCCACCATTAAGTGAAGAGACATAGTCTCCATCTGGCCTGGAGAGGTACAGAAAGAAAGTAGAAACACAAAGTTCATGTCAGTAGTTTTCAATCTGTAAGCCTTGGGAAACAGAACATAATATTAAGTGTAACTAAAAGCTCGCTTAATCTCATTGTTAATATTCTTCTAGTTCAGATTAAACAAAATCCATGGGGTCTTTTTCTAACCACTCCATCATGATCCATTGTTCTGTTTGTCTACCCTTGAATCAGTATCACACTAATTACTATAGCTTCATAAATCATTCATGCATTATTCTTTAACTTGTCTTGGCTAATGTTAGGCTTTTGTTCTTTCATATGAAAAGAACTTGTCAGGATTCATAAACTTTGTTTGAAAATGGCACAGAATTTATACACTGATTTAGGAGAGAACAGATAGCTTTATAATATTGAATTTTCTATTTTATAAAGAAGGTATATTTCTACTTAGGTTTTAACATCTCTGAAGTTTTGTAATTTTCTCCATCAAAATTAAACTTCTTGCTTGGTTTTTAAATTGATTCCTAAATACCTTGAGTGTGTGTGTGTGTGTGTGTGTGTGTATGTGTGTATTTCTGAAGACTGCATTTTCTGTTTGTTGCTGATAAACAGACTGCAATAACTTTCAATATAATGATAACAAAACCAGCAAATTTGTTAAAATACTTCATTATTATTTATTCATTAGTCTTTTTTTGGGTATTCTATATATAATCATAATATATATATATAAATATAACAGTTTTGTGTCCTTATTTCCATGTCTTGTAATTTTAATTTTTTTTTACTACACTAGCTAGATTAAAATAGAAATTATAGCCGACATTCTTGTGTTATTTCTGCTTTTACAGAAAATGCTTCTTACGTGCCACCACTAAATATGAAGAGTGACGTAGGGTTCTAGTAAATCTAGCGTTCTTGTCAATTTAATGACATTCCCTTCTATTCCCAATTTTCTAAGAGCTTTTTTTTTTTAAATCAAAAGTAGGTGGTAAATCATATATTATTATTTGACGAATATTTTTTAATCCTTCCATCTGTTGATGTGAAAAATTATATTAATAGACTTTCTAATGTTAAATCAATCATTTTCTGTGATGAATCTACAGTGTCATGAATTTCACGTCTGTGGCTTGGGTTTGATAAATTTCTTGGAGATTTTTATATGTATTTTCAAGTTTATAAGTAAGCCTGATCATAATTTTGCATTCTCATTAGTCTGGATATAAAGGTTTCACTAACCTTTGAAAAGAAGTTGAAGAACGTTGTTTTTCACCTCACTCCCCTGGAAAAGTTTGGTAGAACTTACTATATAAAACTATCATGAGCCCATTTTGTATGTGTGTGTGTGTACCGTATGTGTGTGTACGTGCACTCGTGTAGTGAGGAAGTAAGCATAGTTTAATTACTGATCCAATTTCTTTAATGATTATAGTTTCTAGTTCATTTGAAATCAGTTTTCAAAAGTTATATTTTTCTAGGAAATTGTGCATTTTATCTGTTTCAAGTTACTGGCAAAAAGTTGTTCTTATAATTTTAAATCTCTGTTGCATCTGTGGTTGCATTCCTCTTTTCATTCTGCATATTATTTGTACCATCTCTCCTTTTTTGTTGATCCATCTTGAGAAGTTTCATTTATCATTTTAAATCAACCAACCTTCTCGTTTTGTGAGTCTTCATCATGCATTATTCATTCACTTATTCATTTAAAAATATTTACTGGGAGCCTAGTTTACATAAAGTACTCCTCTTGATCCTAGAGTTAAGAGCAGTAACAAAACAGATAAGAATCCCTGTGCCTAGGGAGCTTAGTTTTATGGAGAAGACAAGAAACAACATAAATACCATATATAGCATGTCAGCTAGAAAACAATAAAGCAAAGAGGACATGGTACAGGGTGGCAGAGACTGGTCAGAGCCATTAGGATTGCAGTAGAGGGGATGAAGAATGAAAGAGTTTGGAGCATGTTGTGATAACAAAGTAAATTAGAACAAAGGCCCTGACAAAATTCAACCTGATGACAGCAGGCTGATGAGAATTTGAATTAATTAAAGGTGAAGTACCACACAGAATCCTGAAGCTCCCTCTCTACCTCCTGCCAACAAAGATACAGAAGCCAAGATTCGGATCTACTGGTCTAATCAGGATCTCTAGCAGTTGCTGAGCACCAACTGGGAGGAAGCTCCTATTTGACCACCAATTTATTTCCTTAATGCTCTCCATTATAATCTTTTTATTTCATTAATTTGTTTTATCTTTATTATTTTATGTACTATTAGTTTAGATTTACTTAATTACTGATTTCTTCACCAGTCCGCCTTGCAAAATTCCTCCTTTTAAGACCTTTTAAGACCTTCTCATGGTCTGTCTTCCCAAGCTTCATTACAGTGTATCTACATGTTGTTTTCATTTTATTTGTCCTGCTTGGGATTGTTGTTCTTTGATTATGAGAACTCATGTTTTTCATTAATCCTGGATTATTTTCAGGTATAAATTATTCAGATGTTGCCTCTCACTCACCCTAGTTTCTTTTGACCTCTGACTCAACAAATCTTAGACCTTATTTTACCACCTATGATTTTTAATCTCACTCACGCCTTCCTTCTCTCTTAGGACTACACTCTAGATGTCTTTGAATCTTTCCTCTCACTCCTCTCTTCTTCAGTTGAGTGTAATCTACAATTTAAACACCATCTTTTGAGGTTTTTCCCCTTATATTGTTTGGTTCTTTTGTAAAGATGCTCTAATCTTTTTTTGATAGTATATTATCACTGTTAATGACTTCAATTCCCTGTCTTATTTCCTTATATACTTCAAACTGACTTATTTTATAAGTCATAATTATGATGATTTCAGTATCATAAGTCATGGGCACATGTGTTCATTTTTTTGCTTTCATGACTGATTCCTTGTTTCCTTGTACAGTTTGAAATTTCCATGTGTGTTCTGTAATTCAGAATTGCAAGCTCATGTTTGTTTACCTGTGAGAATCAGGAGGCCTGGGTTAACAGCATTTCACACCAGAGATGATTCTTTTTGCTTTTGCTTTTACAAGCTCCAAGGAAGCTCTTAAACCAAGAGTATCTAAGTTATTTTTTCAGTTAAGAATTTCTTAAAATATGCAGATGTTGTGCTTTCAAACCTTAAACTCATGGGAAGGTGCGCCTATAGTTATGAATTATTGGTGGGAATTCTCACATCCCTCTGAGCCATGGCTGAGACAGACAAGTTTCCTTGGAGTCTCTTATTCCTGGGTGGTAAAAAAATTTTTTTTTTCCTAGTCCATCCTTTCACTGAGAGATAACCCTTTGAATACTGTGAGAGAAGGGTTAACACACTCTTTCTCCTTTTCTGTGGACATATTTGATCTTGGGATAACTTCCTAGCTCTGTTTAATGAAAACCCAACATAGGTGAAATGCCAGCTGTGTTTCTAGGCAACAGTGCTTATAAGCAGTCCACTGAAACTGGATATCTCCCTCAGGATAACCTGGAAGCTATGCCTACGAAACTGTTATATGAGATACTGGTTCCCTTTGGGGACAAAGGATTTCTCATTAAACTGTCCCTACACCCACCTATGAGAACTTATTCTCTCACACCTGTCAACTAGACAGCCAAGGAAGACGAGCTCCAGGACCGCTGCAAGTGCTCCCATGAAAGAGAAACACCTGACACTGCCCTGCTATTATCCTATATTTCTGTAAACAATTCCAGTGACAAATGTAATATACTGTCACATAAGTATCTCTGGCTGAGTCTAAGAAGATTCCTTACTGAATCTTTCAAGAGTCTTGGCTTAGAGCAAGAGGCATGGCGGGAAGGGTAAGGAAAAGTTGGTTTTAACACTCCACTTTGTACAAGTCCAAGAAGTCAACTCCTCTCTCCCACAATGACCTTAAAACCCAAATCTCTACATAGTGAAGATCACTGAAAACCTCAAATGTAGCTGCAGTGTCACAGTTAATTTACAATTTGACCTCTAGCTTCCTTTATATTTTTGTTCTGTAGAAGTTCCCGTTACTTTTCTGAGAGCTAAGCTATACATTCAGAAAGATAATTTTTCTTTTTTATCCAGCATTTCTAGGTGTTTTGGGTGGGAGGGGTTGTCCTGGAAATGTAGTCTATCACACTGCCAGAAAAGTAAATCTCTGAGAATTCTCTATCTGTTATGGTTGTAATTATTTCTGTCTGGGATGGGGGTAGAGTATAAGTCAAGTGAGTAAGGCCCAGGCCTTCCTATCACATATAAAGCTCTAAAAAGTAAAAAAAAAAAGAATAAGCCAAACATTTTTTAATGTGATTTTTGCCCCTGCCTGTTGACACTTCTTTTGTCCACCTCTTTGGAAAGATAAAATGATCCTTTTATTCAAGCATATGTATTTATTAAGTTTTCCATTTTATAAGAACGTTAATCTTATACTCAGCATTGATCCAAAACACATGGTTCCACACATATACGACAACATAGTACAACCACACTCCAGGACTCTAAGAAACGTAAGTTCACTTCTTTGATATTTAACATGTATTAAAACCTCAGGTGAGACAAACAACATTTATTAAAGAATCTAGCTGAAAAGAAAGCAATTCAGCAATTCCTCTGCGGTCCTCATCTTATGCACAGGCATCACTCTTAAAACTTCCCAAATGGCAGATGCCCAGATCCCACTCTCCAAATTAAAGAAATCAAAATCTTAGGGAGGGACCCTGACATGTTCATTTTCAGAAAGCTCCACAGATGCTTCTTTTTAATGGGCAACCAGGATGGAGAGCTAGCATCTTAGATACTTGAAAATCTATCCCCGGATTAAATCTGAATAATGACTATGTACATGTTACATACTTACAACAAAAGCAGACAATATATACAGTTACACATAACACACCCACGTCACAACTGGTTTTGGTGAATCATAGGATGTCATGTTATAGGCCTGCATTGAGGGCATCTTAAAAAAAACACCCTATGAAATCCACTGCCATATTTAGTATGGATTCAGTAGGGATGTTAATTAAGAAGTTAACAATTAAGTTATCCAGTGTCTCCTTATGAGAAATCAAAGGAGAACTTTTGAAGCCTCAGAACTAGTTGTACTTTCACAGAGAAAGTGATTTATTTTTCTGTTTTAGACATCATGAATCATGTAACTACTCCTATCCTCTCCTGTACTTTGGCTCCTAAAACAAAGTTCAAACTCCACTTTGTGGCCCAGGGCTAGTCCACCTACAGGGTCTCATGACACACATTTTGTGGACTAACCCCGTTCCTTCTTCCACTGTATCTTTTAATTCTCATCTTTCCTTTTCCTATTCTTCCTTCATTTAAAAAAAATGCTGTATCTCACTATACATCATGGCCTTCTGTACCTTTCCTTAAAACTTTCTGGAATAAACTGGGATACATATAAAAAATAAATATTTATAACTAAAATGATTTCATTATATGCTTAAAAACAGAGTGAATGTCGAAGCTGTACAAATACTGTGACAGATTAGAAAGGGAAGTACATAGATAATCACAATCTCAGCAGGGGAATTTAAATGTATTAAAATGCTGCTGAAAATTATAATAGCAGTGGCGTAAAGGGTCTATTATTCAATTTCTAGAGGTAAAAATAAGCATGTTGCAGTTAAAATTAAGACATAAAAAACAAATGCATACAGTGTAAATGAACAAACATCCTTGAGTATTTACCATAAAGATTATAACTGTAAGGTATAAGAAAACATTATTTATGCCCAAACTATTTCTTTAGTGTATAACATAAAAGCCACATTAAATCATATAGCAAAGGAAAACTTAGATTTTCTATAAATAGCCTGATAGAAAGTTTTGTATATGGTCCTTGGAAAACAGCATATACTCATTTTTATTTTAGTTATTAGAATATCAGAGTTAAACATACCTGGCCATGTAGCTCTCAGTATATGTTTTTCTTTTGCTTGCAAGCATACTTGAGGCAGGAGTTCTAGCCAAACTAGGTGGTGTGGAATTTCGAGGTTTGATGTTAGCTCTAGAAGAGAGAAGGAGATGGCATAATGAAAACCCTACTGAATAGTAAGCATTTCTTTCTCGAATTGCTTATTTACATGATTAGAAAAATAATCAGGTACATATATACAATGGAATATTACTCAGCCATAAAAAGGAATGTAATTGGGTCATTTGTAGGATGTGGATGGACCTAGAGTCTGTCATACAGAGTGAAGTAAGCCAGAAAGAGAAAACAAATACCGTACATTAACGCATATATGTGGAATCCAGAAAAATGGTACAGATGAACTTATATGTAGGGCAGGAATGGAGACACAGATGTAGAGAATGGACATGTGGACACAGGGGGCAGGGGAGGGTGGGACGAATTGGGAGATTAGGTTTGACATAAATATACTACCATGTGTAAAACAGAGAGCTAGTGGGAACCTGCTGTATAGCACAGGGAGTTCAGCTCGGTGCTCTGTGATGACCTAGATGGGGGGGTTGGAGGGGGTGGTAGGAGGGAGGTCCAAGAGGGAGGGGATATAGGTATACATATAGCTGATTCACTTCATTGTACAGCAGAAACTAACACAACATTGTAAAGCAATTATACTCCAATAAAAAATAATAATAATTAGAAGCTGTAGAGGGGTGTAAATTCAAAAGATTAAAATCCAAATGATTATTTCAAAATGAAATCCTTAATACTAAGGATAAGCCAAAGCATTCTGCATTTACTAACATTATCTTGATGGTACATAAAATCATTTGACATATGTGTATATTCTTTAGTTGAAATTTATAAGTTAACCATTCTAAAAGGTTTCAAATTTTTTAAAATTGAAATCTATAGCTTCCTCAAAATAGAGATGTGTTTCGTTAAGTGCCTATGAATAACTGTTAAATAATAATGTTAAAAGCGTATGAGATGTGGTTAAAAAAATCAGCTAACCATTTTAAAAGGATAATATTCTATTTACGAAAGTCTGTTGCTGGAAAGAGCAACTAAAATAAGTGGGTTAATATGAAGATTTAATTTCACCAACTATACAGCCTGGGCTACCTGTTACCAGTAAAGAAGCAGTTGTGGTTGGATCATAACTGAATTCCCTTTCTGAAACTGTCAGAATCAAAGAAAGCTTGTAAACTATATGAGGTAATAATGGTAAAAGTATAGGCTTTGAAATTCAGATGAATCTGGATTCAAATTCCAACTGCTTCTGAACAACTCTGTGGTAGTGGCAACCTCTCTGAGTCCAAGTTCCCCCATTTATAAAATATGACCATCATCGCTTATCTTACAGAAAGTTAGATATATAAATTGTAATTTTTATAAACATTTAGCATAGTTGATGGTGGTAATACTACTATTACTACTATGGCTATTGCTACTACAAATTAACATTTATATAACAGCGCTTACTACGTTTGGTATAGCTACATTTCTAATTGCTTTCATATAAAACTCATTTAATCTTCATAATAATCCTATGAAGTAGGAAGGATTAATAATTCCATCTTACAAAAGAGGCAATTGAGGCAAAGAGTAATTTACCCAAGGTGACAGACACAGTCAGTATGTTGCAGAACCAGGGGTAAGATGTTTAATAAAGTGTTAGTTCCCTCCCACTCTTTAGAAATTTAGTCAAATCTTTTCATTTCAGAGATAAGCAATGTTGTGTTATATGATCAAATAGGATACTTTAAAAAATGCCTTTATATTGGAAGTTCTCAAACTGGCTGAAATTCTTCCTTTTCTACTTATACAGCAAAGTTGGAGAGAGTCTCCCAAAATTTTAAAGGGCTATCTCCAAAATACATGCAGGAAATAACAACATCTACTATTTTTCAAATGCCCATTACATATCAAATATGATACCAGGTACTATACATACTTTGCTTCTTTAATCTTCACAAAAATCTCAGAAGATATTATTCCCATTTTAAAGTTGAAGAAACTCATATTCAGAGAGATTAAGTAAAGTGCAAAGCTACTACATGGCCAGAGTGTTTGAACTTGAATTTAGGTGGGTCTTATTACAAATCTTATATTCAATATGCAAGTCCATCCATGAGGTGTATTCTACTCTACTTTTATACAGCCTCTCTAGGGATGTTGTAGAACTATCACATGCCTTTTTAGGAACTCAATCTCTGAAAATTCATTGCCAAAGGATGGCAATTCCTCCAAGTAATAAGAGTTATAAGAGAATCAGGAAGGACACATTTCTTTTTTGGGGGGGCTCTAGAATAAAGTCTTGTTAGAAATCCTATCACCTTCATATAATATGTACATGAGATATATAGATAATGCAAACAAACCCATGAATATACACACACAGCTTCATTATCAAGTTATTCAAATAATTAGAAAATTTTAAAAATTAGAGAAAAATATAAGGTTATCAACTACAGCAGCCATTATTCAATGCCCATTGTGTACTTTTAGTAACATCTATGAAGTAGAATTGGAACGTTGAGAACGATTCTTAAGAGACTGGAGAACTAGAACCATTTTGAGCAGTACTTAAAACATGTTACCCCAGTCTAACATGGTCAACACATTTTTCTTCCTGGCCAGAGTCTGAAAAGTGCTACCCATATTATGTATCTATAGTCTGCCTGCTGTAGTTCAAGCAATAATAAAAAAGGTTTAATTTTGGAACTGCACTTAATCTACCTCACTGCTAATCACTGTTTCTTTGAGATCTGCTTCAGAGGCTACACAGAGCTGGAGTACAAAGAAAAAGGCTCAGGGCACAAATTCTTCCTTCTAGGATTTATCACTAACTACTTAAAAATAACACATGACGGCTGCTAAGGCATCAGACTTTTCCCATCTTTGTTTTATTGTATATCTAGTTAAATTTATTATAATCTAGTGTTAAGAGAATGTTGTAGCGGGCCTTGGTTTAAAATTTAACTAAGTAAACTCTATTTAACAACATATTTTTCAATGTTAATAAGTAGTTTAATTTATGAGACCCTAAGTTCATCATTTTAAGAAGAGAGGGCTAGACTTGGTTTGGGGGCCCAAACTAGTAAACCTTGAAGGCCTGTGCGGGAGAGCTCCAAGACTGCCACTGCCACTCTTGCCTCACTCAGTCTGCTAGGCCAGTACACAGAGGGGAGTGTGCTTGGCAGTGTCATAACCTTTTCCCCGTTTTATGTGGAATTTGTAACCATCTAACAAAAAGACAGGATCCTGGACTGAATGTTTTCTAAGACTTCTTTTTTTTCCAGCTTTTTTATAATAATTTATCATCTGCTTAACTAAAAGATAATCTAACAATGTTATATATATGTAATATTCCCCATATTCTTCTTTATAAAATGTTACTCCTAAAAAAGAGCTTCATAAAAATAACAATTATTGAAGGTGACCCCTATTTCAACCCCCTAAAAATTAAAATTTAATGGAATAAAATGAAAGCTCTAAAAACAGATTTAGGACAATAGAAATGTTCATCAAAAATCAAAGTGTGATAAATCCTAGAAGAGTATTTAGTACTTCTTGGCTTAAAAATGTTTAAAATAAAAAAAAATTTAAGTATAGGAATGTACAAATTTACAGTATTCCATTATATAAAGCCTTTAAGGAAATATCTGAAAAAGATTAATCAAACTGAGTTACAAATACTTACTTGTAAATGGGTAATAACTCATGTCTTTTGATGGCACTGTCTGATTTTGTATCACTGTCATGCAACCCTTGCACATGTCTTCCAGTTCGAAGTGGAGGGCCTAACTTGTCCATCTTACTATTAAAATATATAAAGGTGTACTCATGAGGAGAATGCTACTGTTTGTTTCTTTATATTAAAAAAAATTTTTAAAGACATTATTCTGGTTCATCAGAAATCCAACCCCCAAGCTCTTAATTATCTGCCAGGGTAAGGACTAATGTCAAAAAAGAATCCTCAGATAGTTCATACAATGTCCATTATTAGATATGAATATTCTGACCATGCAGACCACCCTGCCAGTTTTGATAAATATCCTAACAAATCCCACACTTATACAGAGCAGGGCAATGGAATCAATAAAAAAAACTTAAGAAGGATTTGTTTCAAATAAAATTCGTGAAGCCAGAGATGAACTGAAAGTTGTTAGTCTGGTAAATAAAGACAGATTTGACGTTTATTCTTGTGGAGCTCACAAATAATCAAATTTTCCCCTTCCTTGAATCACAGAACCTTTCTCTGTTTTCTTCTTTATTACTTTATTTTATGATTTCCCCTACCTTTAAAAATTCTAAATATAAAATAATCAATCAAATAATGTATTTTTATCTTTATCCCTATCTGACTTTCTAACAAAGAATGACTATTTCTAAAATTTATCCAGAGAAATGTAAAACAGGATCCTATGAAAATGTGGATGGCAATTCTAAAAATCACATGTAAAAATGTTAAGTGGCCATGCCATCTGAAGCTTACAATTTTTTTTTAACCAGAAGTGTAAAGGATTTCCAGCTAGTGAATAATAGAAAAACTACAGGTTTGCAAAGAACTCATTGTTTTACATCAACCAAATTATATTATCACCAACCAATATCCATTCATAGTAGGGAGCAGGGAAAATTAAATTAGGAAACTAGAATTATCTTAAATGACTACTGAATGACACATCACTATTTGATAACTTAAAAAGTATCAGGCTTCTCTGGTGGCACAGTGGTTGAGAGTCCACCTGCCGACGCAGGGGACACGGGTTCGTGCCCCGGTCTGGGAAGATCCCACATGCCGCGGAGCGGCTAGGCCCCTGAGCCATGGCCGCTGACCCTGCGCGTGCGGAGCCTGCGCTCCGCAACGGGAGAGGCCACAACAGTGAGAGGCCCACATACCGCAAAAAAAAAAAAAAAAAAAAAAAAGTATAGTTTTTTTTAAGGGATTTTTTTTTTTTTTTTTTTTTACTCATTTAAACCTTGAGCACCTACTATGTATCAGGCACTGTGCTAAATTATGCAGATATTGTGGCAAATAAGACAGACCTGATGCTTTGTTCTTACTAAGGAGTTTAGTGTCTAAAACGAATTTGTTCATTCCTCTAGATAATAAGGGTCTCTAAGGAAGGACACATTTTATCCACATTCTGTTCCTTCAGTATCCTATACATAGCAGGCATTTTGTTGTAAAAGGTGATATTAATATTTTGCTGGCGGTGATACTTAAATTAGGTGTTTACATCATACTCCTAAAAACATTTTAAAGGATTTTTTAGATGTCTCCATTAAATATATGTATATATATCAAAATTTCTAAAATTTCTGAGACTTTAGTCTCACAACATTAATTCTGAAACTCATGTCTCAGAATATTAATTTTATGGGCTTTATTTGTGAGAGACTACTGGAAAATTCACCTATTTAGAATTTTAATTAAGAAATCAGATTTTTCTTTAAATTACTTAATAACAATCAAAACATTATTGTTCCAAACATGTTTATCTCACAAAAGGCATCTGTGGATTTGGAAAAAGAAATACAAGACATTACTTTCTCCCTCAGAAAAAAGTTATTGCAATTAAAATTTTAAAATTTAGAAACATTTTAAAAATGGATTCTAACATGATAAGAACTATTAAAATCTTATGTACGATAAAACAAAGGAGATGAGTAAAATCTAATAAAAATCTAAAGGTAGTTATCTAGTGGGAATATTATATATTTTCCATATAGGAAAAAACTGCTAGTATTTTCAGATTTTAAAAACGTAATTAAAAGGCAGTTCCAATGATGATTTTACCGTACCACATACCTGTGTTATGAAATTCAACTCAATTCATATATTTACCTATGTATATGTATGTGTGTGTTTAAATGTTACTTAGGCTAAATGTTGTATTAAGCTCAAATCACTTGAACTTATGTTCTAGTAAAATTTGCTACTGTTATGCTATGTTATTATCAAGGTCTAACCGTACAAAAATACAATTTAAAAATTTCATAATGTAATCAAGATTATATAATAAACTTATACATAATGTATTTTCTATAATTTTTAATAAACATAATTTTATATAAATGAATTTATATATTTAAATGTTTTTACATATAAATTTTGCTTACATATATATTTTAAATACCATGAAATAACAGTCAATGTGGTGTAATTAAATAAATTTTAAAATTATCCTGGGACCTAATTAAACTTAGAGGCTTTTGCACAGCAAAAGAAACCATCAACAAAACAAAAAGACAACCAACTGAATGGCAGAAAATATTTGCAAGTAATACGACCCTTAAGGGGTTAATATCCAAAATATAAACAGCTCATACAACTCAACATGAAAAAAACAAACAAAAGACCTGAATAGACATTTTTCCAAAGACGACCTACAGATGGCCAACAGGCACATGAAAAGATGCTCATCATTGTTAATCATCAGAGAAATGCAAATCAAAACCACAATGAGCTATCAAAACTTACACCTGTCAGAAAGGCTACCATCAAAACGACCGCAAATAACAAATGTTGGTGAGGATGTGGAAAAAAGGGAACCCTTGTACACTGTTGGTGAAAATGTAAACTGGTGCAGCTATTGTGGAAAACGGTAAGGAGGTTTCTCAGAAAACTAAAAATAGAACTACCATATGGTCCAGTAATTCCACTCCTGGGTACAGATCCAAAAAAACACTAATTCAAAAGGATACATGCACCCAATGTTCACAGTGGCATTATTTACAATTGCCAAGATATGGAAGCAACCTAAGTGTCCATCAACAGATGAATGGATAAAGAAGATGTGATATATACATATATATGTACATATATACACACACATAGGTATTGAATACACACATACACACAAACACACACACACACACCCCGGAATACTATACAGCCTTAAAAAGAAATGAAATTTTGCCATTTGCAACAATATGGATGGACTTGGAGGGTATTACTATGTTAAGTGAACATAAGTCAGAGAGAGAAAGACAAATACTGTATGGTATCACTTATATGTGGAATCTAAAAAATAAAATAAAATAGTGAATATAACAAAAAAGAAACAGACTCACAGATATAGAGAAAAAGCTAGTGGTTACCAGTGCGGAGACGGAAGGAGGGAGGGAAAGTTTGGGGCAAGAGATTAAGAGGTTCAAGCTACCATGTATAAAATAAACAGGTTACAAGGATATACTGAACAACAAAAGGAATATAGCCAATATTTTTAAGACTATAAATGGATTATAACCTTAAAAATTGTGAATCACTATGTTGTACACCTGAAACATATAATATTGTACATCAACTATACTTCAATAAAAAATTGAAAAGGTAAAATTATCAGTTTATGAAAGAAGACCTTTCAAATACTTAAATCGTTCCCTAAACTGACTCAGATCCAGACCATTTACCATCTTCATATTTATTTTAGTGAACAAGAACACTTCTTTGCTCTTGTCTCCTTTTCTATTAAACCCCTTCTTTTCTGTCCCTATACCTTCAGTAGCACTAAAGATAAGTCAAAGCAGAAACAAGATAAAGGGACATTTGAAAAGAAACTGAAATCTTTGCAAAAGTAGTGACATATATTCAAAAGGAATTTAAAGTTTTAAACACAACTGATTGCTCTTTGGTCAAAGTTTCTTCTCTATGTCTTTCTTGGTCTTGCACACCATCAGTAACTGACTTAAGGAAGTGAATAAAACAAGTAAAGGAACCAGGAGTTCTCTATTACATGTTTGGCCTGCCCTCAGATGCCTTAGATGTTTCAAGTTATGAAAAAAACAATCACCTTTGTTGATTTTAATACTGCATTTATACATCTATCTACATCAGGGGTTACTCTGATAATACATTTTGAAAAAGTACAATGAGAAATCTACTTTATAATGTATTTTTACATTATTGACAAAGTTTGAGAAATTTCAATTTGATAGTAATAATTATGGACTATCAATATCAATGTTTTTAGAGTGTCTCTATGCTATTTTTCTTTTAAAGGGTCCAATTCAGTAATGACAGTGACACACCCAAGGTCTGAAAGAAATTAAGGCAGGAATAAACAAATCCATTCAGCAGTAAAAGAAGTCTTGCTACTGCTAAGGAAAAAAAGGAAGGTATTTTGAAGCCAAGCAAGCACATCTACACAGTGTAAATTTGGTGCAGAATAAGCAATTCTACACATAACATAGAATCCCATATGAAATTCAAGGATATGTCCTGAAATTGGCACCTAGATTTGGTCAGAATCAACACGAAAGTATATTTGTAATCCCTTATTGTTCTTTCAGTTCAACCACAGAAATGTGTTTGAATGGATTAATAAAAGTTTTTTTTTTTAAAAACCCTTTGGTTCACGGGAACACTAATCTTTGGCTTAACTTCCTAGATATTCCACATGACTTAAAAACAGTTCCATCCTTGGGAATAAATGAAGAATCCTTAAAACCCATACCTTCAAATTACAAATATCTAATTCCTATGATAACTCGCTCATTCAGAAAAAAAGGGAGTGGCAAACTTTTCCTGTAAAAAGCCAGACAGTAAATATTTTAGGCTTTGTAAGCCACACCATCTCTGTCACACTCAACTTTGTAACCGTAGCATGAATGCAGCCACAGACAATATATAAACAATTGGGTGTGGCCATGTTCCAATAAAAACAATTGTTGGGGGCTTCCCTGGTGGCACAGTGGTTGAGTCCATCTGCCGATGCAGGGGACACGGGTTCGTGCCCCGGTCCGGGAAGATCCACATGCTGTGGAGCGGCTGGGCCCGTGAGCCATGGCCGCTGAGCCTGCGCGTCCGGAGCCTGCGCTCCGCAACGGGAGAGGCCACAACAGTGAGAGGCCCGCGTACCGCAAAATAAAAAAAAATAATAATAATAAAATAAGTACAAAAAGATCAACTGTTCTAAAATATCAAAATTACATACATGAGAGCATGCCAGTATTTTAGGACTTTGAAAATCTAAATGAAAGGCAGATTTCAATGACGATCTTTAAAATTTTACTATAAAGGGTTATGATAAATATCACTAGATTATCCTGTATTCCTAGACAGAAACACTTAACTTTTTGTCAAGCTAATACATTTCTGTAGATGATAAACTCTTCAATTTTGACCTAGACTTTTTAAAAGGACTATCTCTAGTTGCATGTAACTGCTATGATATGATTAGTATATCTAGAAAGGAACAATACTTTGGCAGGCTTTCCAAATATTTATACCTGAATGAACATTTTAAAAAAAATATTTGGCAACAGTATCAATCTATTTCTAATTTGAGACAAACTTTGACTTAGGGGAGGTCCTTGTTTATTGTTGATACCATTAGAATGAACCCTTAGAAAATAAGCCACTCAGTCCTGTACGACTGTAACAAAGCAGAATAGATAAAATTAAAAAAAATGATGTCTGAAATAATTTGGGGAAAAATTTTATCAAGTGGTATTCTGTATCTCTGTAGACATCTATAGCTCTGATACTTTGAGGCACTCAAAGTTTTGAAATCTGTCATAAGATTAATGACAAATTAATTTTAATCCTAAACTCATCAATCCTATACAGATAATGTAGTATCTCAATTCCATGGCAAAGTGAGCTTCCCTAGTCCAATAGCCTAAATCATTGTTATCCATAAAATAAGTCAAACTCTGAAATTCTAGGTTGTGGCATTTCTAGATCAATAATAAAAGACAGAGAAATTCAGAAAAATCTAAATAATGGTCCACACAAACCACACACATCAGAAGATTGGCTTATAAGAAAAGCCTGCTTCCATTCATACAAAAATATACTTAAAAACTAGACATTTATTTCTCACTTTTGTTAATGTAAAGTATGAGAAACCAATTTCTTTTTTTTAATTAAAAAATGCTCCTTACATGCATTCTGTTTCTCTAGTTTTACCACATCTATTACATTATATCTCCAAAGTAAACTCCTGTTTTTCAGAGTAACTGAACAGAAGTAAATCTTTGAAATTTGATAATTTAGCTATTGAAAATTATCAGCTGACGTATTCATTTAAGCTAGTAATTAACCATTAAGAAAACACAATTCTCAAGGCATGACTATGTAAACTCTCTGATACAATTCAAGCGTGGCAATATTTATTTAAAAGCTCTGTGTTTCATCATACGTCTAAAATCTCTAGTAGTAAAGAAAATCATCTTTTAGCTAAGAAAAAAATTTTCTATCAGGGGTATGTTTTGCTTAAATAAAAATTCTGTTTAAATCAGTCAACCCACAGGTTGTCTAGAATTATCAAACATATGAGAATTTTTCCAAGTAAAAAGATAAATTTTTCTGTCGTATGACTCCAATATATGCTAAGCATTACAGACCACTGATATGTATGATTAAAGCTGACCACAATAAAGATTATATATACCAGGCTCTAAATAATCAAGCCACTAAAACAACTCATTTTACTAATCTCAGAAGGGTGTTCAATTGCTTGAACATCATAGCTAGTCAGATGTCTTAATTCTATCTTTACTCGATCCTGAATTATCTGTGTCAATAAAAATGATTGTTATCATATAAACCTCTAGTAATTTTCTTACCACTACCAGACCATGATTCTGTGATGGGTCAAAAAATTGACAAATGAGGAATTTATTGATTCACTATTTTTTTCGTATATTCACCAAAAATTCGTGTGCCTATATGCCAAGCATTATACTATTTATATTTTGTAGTTATATTTGTAAGCAAAGCAGACACAGGGCTTTGCTATCACAGAGCTTACAATCTAGTAAGGGAAAGAGACAAATCATTATCTCAATAATCTCAAAAAATAACCAGCTGTGCCACTAAATAGTCGTGAAGGATTCTATTCAATATAGAAATACAGTAATGTTCCAGTTAATACAGTAATATATTGGTCAGAAGCACACATCAGCACTCTCCTTCCAGTAGTTGGAAACAACGCCTTTAACACATAAGGATCATATATAAAATTGGGATTTAAACAGTTATGTTTGACAGTTTAATATAATATGGGACCACCAGAAATTTTAAATCTTTACAGCATTGTAGCAGTGCATAACTTATAAAGTTCTTGTGCCTAAAGCCTTTGCTAGTTAGTAAAAACATTTTCTCCTAAAGATCAATAAATGTTGGTCAGATTTTCTTAGATCATCTGTCAAGGTGTAAGCAGAGTCACAGAAAGTTGTCAGAGTGAGTCAGAGAAAAGAGATATGCACAAAGTCATATAGGTATTTAGGGGCAAAGTAGGATCTAGAAGCCTAGCTTTCTAATCCAAAGTCAGTAACCCTTTTCATTTTACCAGCCAGCTTCACATGTTCTCTTTTAAAAACAGTGTCAGTACAACTTAACAGTGTCAACTGATAAAATTACCAGTATGCTAGGAAAGGTACTAAAAAACTACCAGCCTTTAATTCATAATCAACTAAATGAAGTTACTGTTTGTAAAGTTAAAACATATTGCTATGTCTATACTTCAGTGAAATATCTAGTGGGTCAACTCAGCAGAGAAGCAAAACAAACAAACAAAAAAAAATCGATGAGTTTTTTTTAGCACTGGAAGATGAGAACTTTTTACTTTTCAACCACCTGTTCTACTGATAACCTGTCTCTTTCTTAAGGATAGCCTGTCTCTTCTTTTTGGAAGCACAACAAAGAGGAAAGACATTTAACTAAAGAGATCTCGTTCTTTTTCTATAATAATTACATGAAACTCTTTTGAGGTCTTGCACTTTCTATGTAGTCCAAATTAGGAAACAAAAGGCAGTTAGTCTATATGGATAGATACCATCATATATATTTCCTACATAAAAACCAAAGTGAGAAATTAGATCTGAAAATAATGTATGCTATGTTTCCTAAATCAACTTTATCAGTATGTGTAAAGATAAAGAATAAGGCTGCATTCTAATAATCATATGGCAATTCCTTAATTTTCTAGTTTATCAAAATGGAAAGTGAGTTTCTACTGGAATAGAAAGACTTCTATTAAAAACTCTAGTGTTATCAACAAATTTTCCCAGATTAAAATAATTGTTGAAAGCTTAATTATGCTACTTTATTAAAAGCCATGTATATAAAACCATAGAAAGATAAAAAGTATTTTAAAATTATTAAATTTTTATAGCTTCTATCAAAGTATACATGGAGTTTGTATCCCACATACTTCTCCTATAATAGCAGGATCATCTTTTTAAAATTTATATATATTTTATGATTATATAATATCCTTTTGTAGATTTTCACAATTTGCTATTCAAACAAAGCTAGACATTTAGATGATTTTATTTCTTTTACTTTATAATAAAAACATGAAAAGAGACCAGTGTTTACTGCCAGAGACTCCAATTTGTATCCTGCTTCCAACTCTTAACAGCTGTGTAGCTTTGAGTGAATTACTCTGCTTCTCTGATCCTCTCATCCTATGGCAGTGGACAGTTTTAATAAAAATAATGTAAAATGTCTAGCACAGTGCCTGATACGTGCTTAAAAAATAATGATTATAAAAATCTACCATATTTTAAGTGATTTCCTTAGACTAGATTCCCAGAAATAAAATTATTCAATCGAAGATATGAATGTTAAGACTCTTGATAAATGCCACCAGATTTTCTTCCTAACTGGTTATACTAATTTAGTTTCTCAATAGCAATGTGTGAGCTCCTAATGAGCAATATGTTAAAAGACAAACTTAGAAATTAAGATTAATGAAAAAGCCAATTACCTAAACAAAATAAAACCTTAGTATCGTGTGTGTATATATATATGTATATATCACTAATAAATTAAATTCAATGTAGACTTACCCTACATGAGGGACTGCTATCCCTTTATGGGAGGGAGACAAGGTCTGAAGTTTGTTTCCCAAAGAGCTGCTAACTGAAGACACTTTACCTGAAGGAACACCTTATAATAAAAAAGGTATTAGTTTTAACGACAGTCTGAAAAACAAAAATCACAAAAAACAGAGCATCTGACAAGGAAAACAGTGCTTTAGTGGCAATAAATCTTTGTGGCAAAAGAACAAAATGAGTTATCAAATAAGAAAAAATAAATAAATAAAATTTCCAGGGAACAACATACACATCCTTCATTTATAATTTCTGTATTTCCTTCTTACAATTTATATACAAGTAAAGATACACTTCAGTAATCAGTATTTTCTTCAAACCATTAAATATTTGTCTATTAAGGATACCTGTCAAGTTCAGAGAGGGATAGGGAGAAACGAGGGGAAAAATACTGTGGTCAAAGAATCAAGAAAAGAACTTGGTTGACTATTCTCAAGAGATGATATATCACTACAACACTGATGGTAGACATATAGCTAAAAAAAAAAAAAGTACTATAAAATATCTAAAGTAGAAGCTACTGAAAGTTACTTTATTCCTAAGCCAAAATAATTACTTATCCTCCACATCTCATCCTAATTATAAATCTATTTTGAATAATCCAGAACAGAATACTATATTCATTTCCTTCTGTACCAACACTGTTAAAAGAAAAAAAAAATCAAGTTATTTTATGGATCTCATTACCTACAACAGTTTTGCTAGTGCCACTTGGCTGTGGTAATCGTGAAGATCCTGATGAGGTGGCTCCAGGAGAATTGGACTTTTTGAGTGCAGGAGGCTTATACTAAAATAATGAAAATAAAATATTTGATCATCATCACTCTTTGATTATGGATTGTAAACCAGTATTTCAAAAGCATACATTACCTTAAATGAGCAATCTTTTTATTAGTTCCTGAATTATCCAAATTTAGAAACTGTAGGTTAAAATATATCACCTCACAGAGAGGTTTCCTAAAATATGTTTCTTCTCAAAACTAGAGAACTAAAAGTTTGGCTCAGATGTTGTACTGCTAAAATAAACTAAGAGCAACTATTCCCAATTCAAAGAAAACAAAATGGATGAAATGGAAAAAAAATTTCCTCAATGTTAAGATTTTAAATGCCAACCATAGTAACAGAAAAACTTCGAAATGCCCAATGATGCTCACTCAGTGGTGTAGCTTTAAAGGTCAAGATTTTTACATGTTCCTGGGTATGGTTTTATATTTCATATATATAATCCAGTCATATTTCTTACTGATAAAAATTCATAAGAGTACCTATCAGTCTGAACAAGTTTTACAATAGCTGCTTAATGGATTATTGCCCCAATGTGGAAAGAGCTAATTCTGTCTTTATTAACCTCACCAGACCATGTTAGATGAATGGAATGTGGGCTGAGAAAGACAGGGTATTTTAGCTTATCTCGTTTATTCTCATTTTTTTCTCTATTCTCTAGAGGTATCACCATTAATTTTTACTGTCTCTTACTTGAGTCAAATTTTGCTGTTACTGAATTTAAAAGAATCTTATTGAACACCTACTCCAATATAAAGAAGTGAATTTGCCCAGGGTTACACCCCAACTTAACAACAAAATAGGAATTAAGACTCACGCCACCTTAGTTCTAGCCCCATACTGCAACTATAAGGTGATTACTGTGCTTGCATGTATGTGTACTTGAGCCCAATGCATTATTTAGATTGCTCTGGACTTAATGAGAAAAATTGGTTTGAAACCTAATTTTCAAAAATCAAATCATATTTATAACCTATAATCAGTAAAAAATTTAAGATGTGCTACTGATGAAAACTGCTAAGCACAAATTTTGAAGTCAAATATTATCTCTCTTCAAAATTCAGTAACTGACCTTTTACAAAAACAAATCTTGGTAAAATGGTCCCTCTCTCTCTCTCTCTCACTCACACACACACACACACACACACACACACACATATCATGGACATTTGGCAGTGTAATGCCAGAAACTGCAATTTCTTAAGCACTTGGCAACTAGAAAACCTGCAATAACTGTCTGTCAAATGAACAAATGACTAGGAGACTTTGGAGATGAGCATATAAATATACTGTTTCTTTGAAAACCTAAGGGGTATTTCTGGTTAGTGTTAGTCTCTGCTACTAAAATGCCAATGCTAATGAAGACATGAGGCAAGATTTTAAAACTAACAATATGGAAAAAAAAGACCTAACAAAGATTTGTCAAAATATTAGAGGCATGTCTACTAAAAATGGGGTCAATAAAATTGGATTAAGAAACAGGATTGGTAACCCACTCATATTGTGCTAATTACCAAAAACAGAGCAAAATGATTAGCATTAATAAAAGATACTGGTGGGCTTCACTGGTGATGCAGCGGTTGAGAGTCCGCCTGCCGATGCAGGGGACACGGGTTCGTGCCCCGGTCCGGGAAGATACCACATGCCATGGAGCGGCTGGGCCCGTGAGCTATGGCCGCTGAGCCTGCGCATCCGGAGCCTGTGCTCTGCAACGGGAGAGGCCACAACAGGGAGAGGCCCGCATACCACAAAAAAAATAAAAAAAATAAAATAATAAAATAAAATAAAAGATACTGGTATAGCGTATTACACATTGAGAGGTCAAATTTTAGGCAGGAAGGGCCCTGGCAGCATTACATACCGGTACTAGAAATTTTTATTCACATGTTCGGAATTACTATTATTAACTTAATGGCTTACAAACAGAAAAAGGCAGAATATTCCTTTCAAAAGGTGCTTTGTTTTTCCCCCTCCGTAGAGACCTCCTACTATTTTACTCAATTTTTTGGCCAGATCTTCTGAGATGACCAGAACCTAGCCCAACTTTATCTATCTCCTATAATATTTCCTATTATTTTCAACCAAAACTAGTCACATTAGTTTCCTTACTGAATCCTCATACTACTCTGAATGCCTCTTGTTTAAAACATATTCACCTGTCTCTCAGTAACTTGCTGTTCCCCTGACCTAGATAATATGACTCCTTCCTTACTGACCTGTATTTTATCTATTCTACAACATCAAGCTGAAATTCTACTGGTAGGATTTCAGGATGACTCTAGCTAGCAACAATTTTGTATAAATTTACTTTAATGATCAAAAGAACAAACTCTGATTTTATAGTTATACTCAATACATATTTCATTCATCATGTAAGTATTTGTTAGGTGATTATTTCATGTGTTTTTATACAGATCACAAATCTAATAAATTTTGTTAGTAAAATATTTATATTTACGAAGACTTTTTATTGAAATTGGAAAAAGCTTAAAGAACGTGAAGGACGTTCATTTCTGATAAAATGGTAAAAGGTACTATTTGTACCAAACCTTCAATTAAAAATTTTAAAATGCTCAGGAAAGTACAAAAAAATCATTTTAAAAGCACTGAATGTCAGATGAGAGGAAAAAGAACTGCCAGGCCAACACCATGTGAGATTGTAACAGGGTCTGGCCATCACATGGATTTGCTTTATGATTATGCATTACTAGATGGTACAGCAAACTAAAGCCAGTAATTTAATTTAATGTGTCTCCAGACTGGTAGATACCTGGAAGAAACAAGTACAAATTTTCTCTGAAAAAGGCACTTCACAAGATTAATCCTCGAGAATAACATTTTAAGAGCAACAGCAGAAAATGGTCAATAATTACAAACATAATGATATAAGGAACCACGAATGAAAAAAGCAAGAACATATCCATAAAGGTCACGTGACATAACAATTATCAGACACATAACATAAAACAATTCTGCTTACTACATTCAAAGATATAAAAGACAACTTTGAAAATATCAACGGGGAACTGGAAACTATAAAAAGTAACATAGGGGGCTTCCCTGGTGGCGCAGTGGTTGAGAGTTCGCCTGCCGATGCAGGGGACACAGGTTCGTGCCCCGGTCCGGGAAGATCCCACATGCCGCGGAGCAGCTGGGCCCGTGAGCCATGGCCGCTGCGCCTGCACGTCCAGAGCCTGTGCTCTGCAACGGGAGAGGCCGCAACAGTGAGAGGCCCGTGTATGGCAAAAAAAAAAAAAAAAAAAAAAAGTAACAGAAAATTAGAAGAAGAAATTAAAATAACAGATTACAAATTCAACGGTGGAGAAATGAAGCAGCTGTATAATCCTCCTATAGATAATGATTTTAAAAAGAGGATTTAAAAAAAGGATTTTAAGAGATTGGAAATCATCCAAAAGCAGTCCTTCTGGAAACTGTGTATCTATGGGTTTCATTTCAGGAAATGAAAGAGAAGGGAAGCAGAAGGGAAGGGGAAAGGGGAGACAAGGAAAGGAAAATGAAAACAGGAAAGCATGACCCATATTCAGCAAAAAAAGGCAACAGAAACTGACTTCAAGTGGGCACAGGTGTGTAAGACTTTGTAATTAAGAATTTCAAAACAGTTATTATAAATATGTTCAAAAAGTAAAGGAGGGCTTCCCTGGTGGCGCAGTGGTTGAGAGTCTGCCTGCCGATGCAGGGGACACGGGTTCGTGCCCCGGTCCGGGAAGATCCCACATGCTGCGGAGTGGCTGGGCCCGTGAGCTGTGGCCGCTGAGCCTGCATGTCTGGAGCCTGTGCTCCGCAATGGGAGAGGCCACAGCAGTGAGAGGCCCACATACAGCACAAAAAAAAAAAAAAAAAAAAAAAAAAAAAGTAAAGGAACATATACACAAGAATTAAAGGGAAATATGGTAACAGTGAATGAACATATAAGGAATCTCAACAGAGAAATGAAGGTAAAATATAGGCATTTTTTCAGATAACCAAAAACAGAGAATTCATTGCCAGCAGATCTGTACTATTAGAAAGCTAAAGAAACTTATTCGGGCTGAAGGAAAATGACAAAATATGGCAACAGAGATTTATAAAAAGAAATGAAGAGGTTTGGAAATGATAATATGTGAGTAAATATAAAATGCAGAGTATATACATGTATGCATAAATATAGTGTGTGTGCCTATATACATATAAATATATGTTCACATATTATTTTCTCCTAATTTCTTTAAAAGACAGGTTTTAAAGCAGTAAGTATAACACTTATAACAATACACATCAAGAGTACTGATGGCTTAATAATGTCTACAGAGTTTTACATATATACAACAACAGCACTAAGATTGGTGAGAGGTATATAAACATATCAATAGACAGGGTTAAGTTAAAGATGCATTTTGTTATCCCTAGAGCAATGATTTTAAAAAACACAGAGACTTGTGGTTAGAAAGCCAATAGAGAAAATAAAATGTCTTTTACTAAAACAAGAGAGGCAAGGAAGAAGTAACAGAGGAATAAAAACAAAAATAAAAAAAGAGAAAATAGCAACACAGCAGACCTAAACACAAACATATCAATGATTACATTAAATGTAAATGCCGAAACACTTCAACAAACAGGTTGAGGTTGTCAGATGGATTAAAGAAAATTATAGGCTGTCTACAGGAGATGCAAATCTACAAATTTAAGTTAAAGAATAGAAAGAAAATTAGGATAATTAAGCTGAAACAGCTATGTTATCGATGAAACAAATTTCAACACAAGGAATGTCACTAAAGACAAAAAGGGACACTCCATATGATAAAAGAATCAATAAATACAGAAGATATTATATTTGTAAATGTAAAACACATTTAATAAGAGAAATTCAAAATACTTGAAGCAAAAACTGGCAAAATTAATGAGATAGAAAAGCTCACAATCATAAAGATTTTAACACATTTCTCTTAGTAACTGATGGAATAAAAAGAACATGGAAGATCTGAATGAAGCTACCAGCCACCTTACCAGACTGACATTTATAAAACTTTATACCCAACAACTTCAGAATACACTCTGCTTTTTATATGCCACAGAACATTCATTAAGAGACCACATGCTAGGCAATTAAACAAATCCCAATAAGATAAAAATCTTACCAAGTACGTTCTCAGACCACAACAGAATTAAAACAACAACAACAAAACATCTAGAACAGCTCCAAACACAGTTGGCCCTCTGTATCCATGGGTTTTATATCTACTGGTTCCACATTTACAGGTTCCGAATCCATGGATTCAACTAACCACAGGTCAAAAACAATTCCAAAAAGTTCCAAAAAGCAAAACTTGAACTTGCCACATGTACACAACTATTTACGTAACATTTATACTGTAGTTACAACTATTTACATAGCATTTACATTGTATTAGATATTATAAGTAATCTAGAGATGATCTGATTAAAATATGTGGGAAGGATGTAGGTTATATGCAAACACTATGCAATTTTACATTAGGGACTTATCCTTGGAGGGGCAGCGAGCGTGGGGTGGGGTTCCTGGAACCAGTCCTCCAAGGATACCAAGGGATGACTGTATCTGGAAGTAAATGACTCATATTTGACTAGACTTTGAGTAAAAGAAGCCACAAATTTAAAAATGTTTTGAACGAATAAGAAAAAAAAAACACATATTCAGATTTTTGAGATGTAGCTAAAGCAATGCTAGAGCAATAAAACCAAAAGCTGTTTCTTTGAAAAGATGTAATGAAATCAACAAATCTCTAAACAGAATAATCAAGGGAAAAAAACTAATCAGAGGGGGAAAAAAAAGAGAATACAAAATACCTGTATTAGGAATGAAAAAGAGGATATCACAACAAATTTCTACATTAAGAAGTTAACACCTTAGGTCAATAAATCCAATTACACAAATTACTTAAGAGATACAAACTGCCCAAACTGACACCAAGAAGAAATGAAAATCTGAACAGTTTTGTATCTACCCAAGAAAATGATGTAGATGAAAAGCTCTGAAAAAAAGAAAAACCCATACCTAGATGGCTTCACTGGTGAATTTTAGCAAACATACACAATAGGAATAATATCAATACTGTAAAAGTCTACAAAAAAAGAATTTACAAGCTCTTTCAGGAAATGGAGGAGGAAATAATTGCAAATCCATATGAGGCTAGCATTACCCTGATACCAAGACCAGCTAAAAACATCAAATGAAGAGAACTAACTACCCACCAATATTTCTCACAAGCAGAGAGGCAATAATTCTAAATTTTAGCATATCAAATCCAATAATTTATAAAAAGAGCAATAATTCATAACAAAGTAGAATTTATTCATGGAATGCAAAGTTGGTTTAACATCTGAAAATAAATAAGTGCATTTCATCACATTAACAGAGTAAGAGAAAAACTATGGTATTTCAATAGATAAAGAGCATTCGATAGAATGCAAAATGCATTCTTGGTTTAAAAAAGAACTCTCAGCAATTAGAAGAGAACTTTCTCAGCCTGACAAAGGGCATCAACAAAAATCCACAGCAATATCGTACTCAATGGTGAAAAACTGAATGGTTTTCACCTAAGAACAGGAAGAAGGCAACTCTCTCACTTTCTCAACTTTTACTCAACACTGGACTGAAAATTCTAGCTAGTGCAATAAATTATTACAGGGAGAAAAAGGCATAGAGATTGAAGAGGAGGTAGTAAAACTGTCCTTATTTACAGATGACACGATTGTGTACACAGAAAAACCCTATGATATCTACAATAAGCTATTATAATTAATAAGTGAATTTAGCAAAATAGTAGGGTGCAAGATTAAGAAACAATGTCAAGATCAGACAAGATAAGGAAAACACTCTTGAAATAAATTTTGTTTTTCATCATAAGAAAAAAAATTCGGTAATCGTGTATGATGATGGATGTTAACTAGACTTATTGTGGTGATCACTTTGTAATATAAACAAATATTGAGTCATTAGGTTGTACACCTGAAACTAATATAATGTTCTACATCAATTATATTCAATTAAAAAGAAGAACACTTAAATAAGCAAGAAATATAACAAATTCATGGACTGGACAATTCAATATTAAGATGTTAATTTTCCCCAAATGATTTATGTATTTAATGTAATTTCAATCAAGCACTAGTAGACTTTTTTTGTAGAAATTAGCAAAACAAAAAAAATTTATATAAAATGTAAACAACCTAGAATAACCAAAGTAATTTTAAAAAGAAAAAAGAAGTTGAAGAATTTAGACTACATGATTTTAAGGCTTATATGGTATAATATTTAGTATGGCAATAGTGTGGTATTGATAAAAGAACATACAGATCAATGGAACAGAACAGTATGTCCTGAAATAGACCTAAAAATATACATTCAACTGATGATCAAACAAGGTGCTTAGGCCGATTCATTGGGTAAAGAAGTCTTTTCAACAAATGGTGCCGAAACAACAGATTATCCATATAGAAAAAAATTAAAAATTGCCCTTTAATTCACATCATACAAATATTAGCTTGAAATAATCCACAGATCTAAATGTAAGAGCTAAAACTATAAAATTTCTAGAAGACAAAGGAGAAAAATCTTTGCAAGCTTCGTAAGGGTAAAGATTCCTTAGAAACAAGAAGAAAAAAGAATCACAAAAGAAATAATTTATAAATTAGACTTCATCAAAGTTTTAAGCTTTTGGCTTTTCAAAAGCCATCCTTAAAAAAAAAAAAAAAAAACCAAGACACAGAAGGGAAGAAAATATTGTTAATACACATTTGAGAAAAGACTGAGAATATTTAACACATGCTTTCATTCAATAAGAGAACCTAAAAAAAGGACCAGAAAAACCTTCCAGATACTTCACAGAAGACACAAATGACCAATAAAAACACAAAATGATACTAAAACTAATTGGTTTTCAAAGAAATGTAAATTAAAATCACAACAATACACCACCATACATGCACAACAACAGCCAAAATGAAAAAGATTGATAATATTGAGTCTGGGATAGACCGAGACAGTGAAGATATAAACACAATCCCAGCTGATTCAATGCAATCCTAATCAAAAATCAAACACAGGTGTGTATGTATGTGCACATGTGTGCAATGACCTTAAAAAGATAATTTCAAATTTATGTGAAAATGCAAAGGACCAAAATTAGCTAAAACAACCTTAAAAAACAGAAGGTAGGAGAAAAAGTTCTACCAGATATCAAGATTTATAAAGCTAAGAACAAAGCCAGAGGTATCATGCTCCCTGCCTTCAGACTATAATATAAAGCTACAATAATCAACATAGCATGGTACTGGCACAAAAATAAGACATCTAGATCAATGGAACAGGATAGAGAGCCCAGAAATAAACCCATGCACCTATGGTCAATTAATCTACAACAGGGAAGCAAGAATATACAAGGGAGAAAAGACAGTCTGTTTAATTAAGTGGTGCTGAGAAAACTGGGTGGCTACATATAAAAGAATGAGATTATAACATTTCCTCAAACCATATACAAAGATAAACTCAGAATGGATTAAGGACCTAAGTGTAAGACCAGAAACCATAAAATTCCTAGAAGAGAAAACAGGCAGAACACTCTTTGACATAAGGCATAGCAATATTTTTTTTAGATATGCCTACTAAGGCAAAGGAAATAAATGAAAAAATAAGTGAATGGGACCTAATTAAACCTAAGAGCTTTTGCACAGCCAAGGGAAACCACTGACAAGACAAAAAGACTACCTACTGAGTGGGAGAAAATCATTTGCAAATGATGTGACTGATAAGGGATTAGTATCCAAAATTTATAAACAGCTCATACAACTCAACATGAAGAACACAAACAACCCCACTAAAAAATGGGCAGAAGAGGGCTTTCCTGGTGGTGCAGTGGTTGAGAGTCCGCCTGCTGATGCAGGGGACACGAGTTCGTGCCCCGGTCCAGGAAGATCCCACATGCCGCAGAGCGGCTAGGCCCGTGAGCCATGGCCGCTGAGCCTGCGCGTCCAGAGCCTGTGCTCCGCAACGGGAGAGGCCACAACAGTGAGAGGCCCGTGTACCGCAAAAAAAAAAAAAGGGCAGAAGACTTAAATAGACATTTTTCCAAAGAAGACAGAGATGGCCAACAGACACATGAAAAAATGCTCAACACTGCTAATTATCAGAGAAATGCAAATCAAAACTACAATGAGGTATCACCTCACTCCAGTCAGAATGGCTATCATCAAAAAGTCTACAAATAATAAATGCTGGAGAGAGTGGAGAAAAAGGAAACCTCCTACACTGTTGGTGGGAATGTAAATTGGTAGAGCCACTATGGAGAACAGTATGGAGGTTCCTTAAAAAACTAAAAATAGAGTTACCATGTGATACTGCAATCCCACTCCTGGGCATATATCTGGAAAAAACGAAAACTAATTAGAAAAGATACATGCACCCCAATGTTCACTGAAGCACTATTTACAATAGCCAAGACATGGAAGCAACCTAAATGTCCACTGACAGATGAATGGATAAAGAAGATGTGGTATATATATATATACATACACACAATGAAATATTATTCAGGAATAAAATATTACCACTTGCAGCAACATAAATGGACCTAGAGAACATCATAGTAAGTGAAGTCAGAGAAAGACAAATACTGTATGTTATCACTCATGTGTGGAATCTAAAAAAAAACAAACTAGTGAGTATAACAAAAAAGCAGATTCACACATACAGAGAACAAACTAGTGGTTACCAGTGGAGTTAGAGAAGGCGGGAGGGGCAAAATAGGCATAAGGGATTAAGAGATACAAACTACTATGTATAAAATAAATAAGCAACAAGGATATATTGTACAGCACAGGGAAATATAGCCACTATTATGTAATAAATTTAAATGAAGTATAATCTGTAAAAATACTGAATCACTATGCTATATACCTGAAACTAATGTAATATTGTAAACCCACTATACTTCAATTAAAAAAAATTTCATAAAGCTACAGTAAATAAAAATATTATTGAGGTCTGGGGACTCTATAAAAAGGGAAAAACTGATTATATGTAAAGTCAAAATAGTGACTACTTCATGGGTGTTGGGGGCTAGGAGTGAGAGAACATTACATTCTGGGAGTGAAACACTAGTGGAGGCTTTTGTGAGACTAACAATATTGTATTTCTCAACTTTCCTGTGGTTATGCATGTATTTATGTTTTGTGCTTGTTTTCTATGTGTATAATTTACAAAAAAATAACAGGAAAATTGTAAGAAAAAATCAGAATAAAAGTGTTGTAAAAAATAAGAGCTTAGAGATAAATATTTAAAATGTTAACTATGTTGATAACTTTAAAAATATATATATTTCTCAAATTTTCCATAAAGAATAGGAATCCCTTTAATAATCAGAAAAAAAATTATTAAAAATTGCACATCATCTTTCCAGACTTAAAACCTCATTACTTTAGAATAAGTAGGGTAAGAATCAATCAGAATACTGATTTGGAAATCAGAATATGATTTCCTATCAGAATATGATTAGGAAAATTCCTAAATCATAAAATACTTATCGTATTGCTTTAAAATCATAAGGTAACTCAGTCTAGCCTAATTTGATGAAAAACTATTGCAGGATCTAAATTATGCATGAGTTATTTCAAAATAATTTGTTCTTTTAAAATAACAAGACATGTAATTTAGCATACATTAGATGATATTTTTGGTTTGCTATGTCTTCATGGGTCTACTTTAATACAACCATGCCTGAATTTGATAAAATTCCTAGTGAAGAAGAATTATGACAGCTTAACTGAAAGGTAGAACTTCTTGTTTTTACCTACAGAAACCTGATCTTCACTGTGTTTGTATCATTATTCTGATTAGAGCAGGGTCAAAAATTGGGCGGTAATCAGGCCAGATTACAGTTGCTAAATATGACAAGGAAGCATTAAAGCATGTTTAGGAAGAGTACTCTACTTAGTTTACTAATGTAGATCCAGTACCGGGTACAGTGTCTGGTTCAGAGAGAGTACTCAAAAACTTCTTGAATGAATACAGATGAGAAAATATGGGGTCAGACTGAAATAAATATATATGACTAGGCATGGTATCAGAACTTATAAAATTTAAGGTGGGACCTTAAAAACTACTTGGATTTTACATTTACGAATCATTTGGCACCAAGCTGCTGGAATACACCCATTCTATTGTACTTCCTTTGCTCTACTATTTTATTCTTAAAACAAAACAAAATCCTACTGATGTTCTTAACTGTTCAAAAGATATACATTGTTTGCCATCTGTTTTGGAAATTCTTCTAAATGAGTTTTCTTTGCTATTCTTTCCCCACAATGATGATGGTAATAATGATATGCTCCATTTCCAATAATATTAACAAAAATTCAATGGGAGGATTCTCTCAAGGAGGTCTCAATTGCAATGTGGTCTTTTAATCCAATATTTTATTCATAAGTAACAAAAAAAATAGATTTGATTATTTACTATTTGCTAAGTTTACAGTACTAAAAAAAGTTTACAAATGAAAGCTTTGTGAAAAATAAAATTTGCTTAAAAGTATGACATTGTCAAAGTTTTTATGTAACAATATGCTTAAAGAAAAACAATAGTAGTGTAAAAATAAATTTAATATTACAAAATCTTTACATGGTTTATGGTTCTCTAAGTGCTTTCACATACACCATTTCATTTGCTTCTCACTATAGTTATGTAGATTACCACTTCACAGATGAAGAAATGAAGGATTACATACATTAATGTCATTTGCCTAAAAGTTCAAAAGTAGCAGTCTGGATGTGACCCCATGTTTTCATTTCCTCAAATGTGTTACTCATATATAACATGGCAACATTCACAACTTACATGATTTTCAAATGTGGATTTTTATTGTCATTTTCTCACTCATCTAACCCCTCTAGTTTCCTCTGAATCTGCTGCATCTATTTTAAACTAATTTTCTCCCTTTTTTCCTAATACCTCTTTAAATCTGTATATTTTTAAGTCTTCACTAACTCAAGTCCACTTCAAATTTTGTTCTCAACTAGACATTCAAATTTCTTACTAAATCCCTGAACAGTAATATATAAATTTTAGCAGGTGAGAAAACTGTAGTTAAATGTGCTGTAAAGAATAAATACAAAACTGTGAACTTAAAGTCATTTTCTCATTTATCTGTAGAAATGACCACAATGATTACCTGTGTCCGAGAAGTTGATTTTCCTTTGGTATCAGCAGAAAATTTGCCTTTATTACTAATACGTGCTGCCTGTTCTTTACAGAAATTTATATGTCTATCAGCTGCATTTTCATTAAATCTCCTCTGGCAATATGGACACTGAATATAATCTAAAACAGAAAAAAGAAACAGATTAGTAACATAATACTTGAAATGGGGCATAAAGAGTTATAAGTTTTATGAACAGTAACTCAAGACATATAACATAAATAACAACTGCTAAGCAAAAACTCTCATTTTCTTATAACCACCCAACCTGACTTATCTAAACTTAGTAAAGACATTTAAGAAAAAAAGTATGCTAGTATATGATAAACTACAATTTTCTCCCAGCTTAGAATCAAATTTGAGGGGAAAAAAAAGATAAATCGTCCCTACATAAAAATGAATAAGGAAAAATGTTAATTACTTTTTGCTTCTATATTACCATATGTTTTCATCACAAATATATATTTTCATAAGGTAGACTAGGTTAAGTAGTTAATAACACATTACATTATATAAAAATTTACATAAAATAAAAATTTAAAATTTGGGCTTATCTGTTAAAATCTTTAATTTCAATTAGAGGAAAGCAGTCAAGATATAATTTAATAGACTTTATACAGTTTTATTTTCTCTTAGAGATCCCAACAGATGGAATAAGTAATAAAAATATATCTCCTTAACATAATTAATTCAAATTTAAGAAACAGCAAATGTTGCAGATTATGTATTCTGCCCAAATGCAATATATAGTAAAAACAAAACTTCTCACAAAATAAATCTTAAAGTTATCCCAGAAAGAACCAAATTTTATAGCACTGTGAAAGATTTCAACTCTATGAGATACAGAGAAGAAATAAATATAACAACTTAGCAGTGTCAAAAAAAATCTTCAATTTATTTCAATAGGTTTACTTTTTGAGATGGAGTATTTTGCCCTTTAGAATTTACACTCATCTGAATCTCAGAAATTTGTCCTGCTAACTAGTGAAATAGGTCTAAAATCTCTAATAACAAAGAAGTTGTTCTGTCAGGACTAAGAGATCAAACAATTTCTGAAGTCCAAATTATCCTGAAGAACTGCCCCCGACCCCAGCTCTGACTTAACATAAACATGAGAAATATAGCTGTGTTGAATAAGATGCAATATACAAATACCTCTAAAACAAAGAGAGAATTCAACTTCATGGGGAAAATTAAGGTAGAAACTGAAGAGATGCAAACCCAAATGGAACATTCCAGAAATACTCATAGCATTAAAGTTAATTACTAAGACTCAAACAGGAGTTGGCAAACAAGGGCCCATGGGCCAAATCCAGCCTGCCTGCTGCATGTTTCTGGAACACAGCCACATTCATTCATATACATATTTTCTGTGGCTGATTTCTTGCAACAGTGGCAGAGTTAAGGAGTTGAAACAGAGACCTTATGGACTGCAAAACCTAAGATATTAACTATTAGTCCTTTATAGAAATTGTTTATCAACCTCTCCTCTACAATAAAATGTTATAAAGGATCACACCTAACTTTCTCTTTACTAAGAAATTAATCCCAACTTAGATTACTAACACAATTTTAATGCAGCTAACTTGTTATATTAAAATAACTACCCCTTGAGGCTACTCCATTAACCACTGTCAAAATGTCAATGGTGCTATTTTAAATCTTTCATCATCTCAATTATCTCATATGTGGTTGCCAGCATCTTGCCTTGCTTTTGGGAACAATAAACAAGAAACTTTTACCCACCCAATGAAGAAAATATAAAAATACATGAATTTAGGGCATAATCTAGGTATATCTGTCTATGTGGTGGTTACCCCACTAGAATAATACATTTTTAGAAGCAAAATTATGATTTTTTTCCCTTCCCAGATTAGAAGATACCAAAGAACCAGGCAACATAATTATTTGAATCTTACTGAATCACTACATTTCAATCGACATTATGCATGATTAAAATATTTCCTGAAGGGGTTTCCCTGGTGGCGCAGTGGTTGAGAGTCCGCCTGCCGATGCAGGGGACACAGGTTCGTGCCCCAGTCCGGGAAGATCCCACATGCCACAGAACGGCTGGGCCCGTGAGCCATGGCTGCTGAGCCTGCGCGTCCGGAGCCTGTGCTCCGCAACGGGGGAGGCCACAACAGTGAGAGGCCCACGTATCGAAAAAAAAAAAAAAAAAAAAAAAAAAATTCCTGGGGCTTCCCTGGTGGCGCAGTGGTTGAGAGTCCGCCTGCCGATGCAGGGGACACGGGTTCGTGCCCCGGTCCAGGAAGATCCCACATGCCGCGGAGCGGCTGGGCCCGTGAGCCATGGCCGCTGAGCCTGCGTGTCTGGAGCCTGTGCTCTGCAACGGGAGAGGCCACAACAGTGAGAGGCCCGCGTACCGCAAAAACAAAACAAAACAAAACAAAAAAAATTCCTGGAATATTAACATTTAATAGTTACTATAATAATTTTTAAATGATATTAAATGCTTTATAAAGTATTGAGATAAAAAGATAATGCAATTCTATGTTCAACACTGATGTGTCTTTTATAAGCCTAAATGCCTGGATTGTCACCATTGTTTTATAGGAAAACTTTTAAGATCATGTTTCATTAGGTTCAATTATTATAAGTTTAATAATATCTTAAAACTTATAAGAAATCTATCAATACTATCGATATTTCCTTCCCACATGAACAATTTCTGTCAACAATATGACATATACCAGGATCATAAGAAGGTGGAGGAGGGGGAGGAAGTTTGCCACCCTCTTTAAGGGCCTGACCAAGGCCTTTAGCTGCTCTTATGGTGGCTATGAACTCTTCGTGCTTCCTCCTCCAATTAGATGGCTTCTTTGGTGGTTCAGGCTGCAAACAAATTAAAAAAACAAACAAAAAACAGTTTCAAAACAATTTTTAATAAATTAAAAAAAAACTCAAGAAAACGCCATATTATTTTAAATGTTCCCTCATCAGGAGTCCTTAAATGATCTCCCCCCCAAATTTATAATTTTAAAAAGAAACTTTAGGCAACTAAATTATATGCAGTTTTTAAAATACAATTGTAATTGTGACAGACAGTGCTAAATTGCCTCTTGTAGGTGTTACAAACACTTAAGCCACCACTAAGAGTGTATTTCTTTATTTTCCCATAGTTTCTCCAACATAGTATGATACTAAACTTCTGTTTTTTTAACTGATTAGAGAGGTGAAAAATAGCTCTCTCTGTGGTTTTAACTGCCTTTTTTTCCTATAATGAGTGAGAGCAAACATCTTTTCAAATCATAAAGAATCATTTGTATTGTCTTTTCTGTGAACTGTTTATAAGCCTGGTCAACGTATCTATTGGGTTATTGGCCTTTTTTTTTTTTTTAACAATTTCTTGTAATTCTTTATAGGAGACTAGCCCCACCCTTCCCCCACAATACATCTCTTTTAACCTTGTTTAAGGGTCTTCTGATATGCAGAATTATTTTTAAATGTAGTTTAACTTACTTTTTCTTTTATAGTCTCCAGATTTGCAGTCAGTTAGCAAGGCCCAACCTCACACCAAGGTAACATAAAATTTTTCCATGTTTCTACCTAGAACCATTCTTAAATCGTTTATTCATTTGGAATTTATCCTGATTTATGACATATGGACTCTATTTTCTGTTTTTTTAACATGGCTATGTTGTTATCTCACCATCCTTTATTAACTTTTCTCCCCAGTGAATTGAGAGAACACCTTTATCATATTCTCTTTGGCATTTGGGTCTATTTCTGAATTCTCTGTTGTACTGTTCTGACTATATGTGTGTCAGTACCCATGTTTTAAATATTGAAATTTTATAATAATATTTTAATATCCACTAAGGTAACCCTACTTTATTCTGCTTTTCTTTCAATCTTTTCTGGTTATTCTTATATGTGTATTTTTCCATATGAACTTTAGATTCAGCTTGTCTATTTTTTTAAACTACATTTTAACTGGAAAAATTAAACATTACATTCATAAACAACTTAAAGAACTTAAGGACTCTATTTTGCTAAGTCTACCTGTCTAAGAATGAGATATATTTCCATCTGAAGAAGTATTCGTTTGTGTCTTTTAGTGGTTTTTAAAAGTAGTCTTTGTGGAAGTCTTGTACCTTCATTATTATAAGGTTTATTCCTAAATATTTTATATTTTGTGTTGTTATTTTATAAGGGTCTTTTAATCATTTTTATATTTCAAGGAGTTGTTTGTTGAAGTATGAAAGCTGATAATTTCTGTATATTAACATTACACCTCATTACTTCACTGATTTCTCTTATTGTTTGTACTAATTTTTCAGTTGATCCTCTTGGGTTTTCCAGGTATATCATCATCTAATAATGATAGTTTTACCCCCTCTTTTCCAATTCTTATGCATCTAATTTCTTGTTATTATTTAACTCTATTGACTAGCACTTACTGTATTGGTTGGAGCTTAATCTTGTTCCTGACTTTAATGGAACTACCTCTAAGTATCTTTCCATTAAACATAATGCTGGCTTGTGTGCTACAAAGAAATTTATTTTGTCATAATATTGAAATATCTGATTATTCCTATTATGTCTTTGTTTTTTAAATCAAGAATATTATGTTGAGCCAACAAAGTCAAAAGATTGTTCTTTAAAAACACTAATAAGGCAAGACTAATCCAGAAAAAAAGAGAAAACAAAAATTGCCAAGGAATGGAAAACAGTTCTTACAAACATGAGAAAGAAAAGAAGATATTATAAAAAAAAACTTTATGGTAATATATGGGACATTTAAGATGAAATGGGTAATATCCTTGACAAACACCACAAAACAGATACCAGAAACAGAAAAATTATAATAGTCTTATATTTATTTTTTAAATGACTCTATTCTTAAAAGACCCACAGAGAAAACTCCTGGCCCAGATGCCTTTTACTGTTGAGTACTTGCAGAAATTTAAGGAAGAAACAGCACCAATCTTTTAAAAACTCTTTCAAAAATAGAAAACAAGAGAACAACCTTCCAACTAGTCCTATGAGAGCAACTAAACTGATGAAATGAAAAATCACAGGCCACTTTTCTCATGAATATAGATGCAAAAATCTTAACTAAATAAAAGCAGATTTAGATGTTTGAGTTGACTGATTCTTTAGAGTTTCCTACTTTATAGTGAGATTCCTGATCACAACATTCATCTGCTCCACAGTGAATATTACTAATTTTTGCTGTTCTCATCTACCTTTTCTTCTCGAAGTATTATTATATATATTATTATATTAATGCTTAGCTCATGTTTTTTATTACCCATCATTGAATGAGTTAGGTTTTCCTGGTACAGCTATTTACAAGAGGTTCTGGGAGAAAGGAGCAGCCCAGGGTAGCTTTCTAGGCTACACAAAACAGTTCTTTTCTCTGATGTACCAGATACTGATACAAATAAGGCCTCTGTGTGTGATAACACAGACATTCCTCTTCTGCTTCTCTAAAACAATATGTGTCCAGGAGGCCTGCTGCTGCCATCCATACTTCCCTCAGTTCTTACACTAACCACTTGCAAAATAGGACACAGCCCTTTTAAAGTGGGCCCCTCACCTTCAGAAAGGATATTTTCTTTTCCATTAGTGCTTTCTGAGAGCCTCTGCTCGGGCCTCTTCAACTCTCTGTGCCTCTTCTCCCCACTTCCTCCCTCCTGGCTTTTGTCCAATTTCAGCCAGGCTCATTCCAGTTTCGGCTCATTCCAAGTTCCTGCAGCTCACCCCAGTTACTGCCTTGGCTGTGATAAACAAGAGATATATACTTCCAGATAAGACCCCTCATCTTTAAGGAGTCACCTTTAAGGGTGAGCACACCCTTCACCTTTAAGGTGGCAGGTTCCCAGATTCTGGGCCATGGGCTCCCCAGCAACTTCCTGCCCTTCCTCTATGGGTAGCTTCTCCTGGATCTCAGGTGTTTTGGGCAGCTCTAACATATATTTTGTAGTCCCTGGATTATGCCTACCTTTCTCCAAAAATGGAGCTTGTATTTGCTTTGCTCCACTCTGCTTGTGACTTTGTAGGAGTTCCTTGATACAAGTAAAGATACTGAGAACTACACCATGATGTTCAAAATCTTTTAACACACTGCTTCTCCAAGTAACATGCATATGATTCACCCGAAGATTCTGTTAAAATGCAGGTTCTAATTCAGTATGCTTGGTGGGACCTGAGATTCTGCATTTCTAACAAGTTTCCAAATACTGCTGATGTAACTGATCTATGGACCACACTTTAAGGAGCAAGAAAATAAAACTACTTAATGTAAAATAATGGTTTTTACTTTACTTTTTCCTAAAGATTAATTTTTTTTAAGCATACAAACCTCCTCGCTTAAAGAAGCAAGATAAATAACATTTACTGAGAGATCACCATGGATAAACTTAATTCCCCTAATAATTCCACAGATAGATACTACCACTAATACCTCCATTTTACAGACAAACAGAAGTAAAGATTAAGTAACTCACCCAACACAACAAAGTAGCAGAGCCAGGGTCAAATCCAGGCGGTCTGAATCTTGAGCCAGTTTTCAAACCCACTATGCTATACCAAGATTTAATTAATTTATCTAAGCTAATTAAAGCTAATACAATCATACATCTGGCAGGTTACCAAGAAAAACTTTAAATAATAATGTACCTTATTCAAGCTTCTCCATCCTTTCCTTAAATATTCATAAACTGAAAAACAAAGATGAACTGACTTTTCTGTTATCAAAGGATTTTATTAGTAAGATTAATTGCCTCATAGGGAAATGTTTTCCTGTAACACTGGGAAAAGTTATTACCACTGAAAGTAGTTTGTTTCAAAAACCTATTTAAATCAGGTACTCAAATTTTGACTATTACACTGAAATAACTCTTTAAAACTATGTCGGACAAAGCATTTATGTGATTTATTCTTAGCAAATAACATATCATGACAGGTGGTATTAAGGAGAGATGAGCATAGGAGATTCATTGCTTTTAGTTACAAAGAAGAAAATAAGGTGACAATGACCATATGTGAACAATTGAGCAACGGATAAAACTCTTCCCCAGAAAGCATAATAAGATGATAAATGCCGACAACTCAATCAGCCAAGATAATATTTATTATGCTAAGATGTTTGTAACTAATAGCTTTCCTTTTGTATACTACAGGGATTACACTACTGGTAATAGTGTAACATACTGAGACATAAACCTAATTATAGCTGAAGTAATTAACGACTCACAATGAATGTATGAGGACTTCTCAGTTATTTCCAGCCTATAGCTAAGCAATTGGCTCTACAATGCTACAAAAACCTCCCTGTAATAGTTGGACAGTACTTTGGCCTCCCTTTTGTTGAAATTCAAAATAAACAAGTTTCTGATCACTTCTAAACTGAGAACATGACACAGAATTCTGCTTATTCTTCAATCTTAGTATAACATATTATTATAATTTTTTCATTACTCATAGCAGCAATGTTCATACTGTTCACAAGGTCATATAATTACCCTAGGTTTAAGAGGTTTTACTGTTGGAATATCAGTTCCTTCAGCTCTTTGTCTGCTTGAATCAAAAGTCTTCCGTTTTTTAGTGGCAGTTTTCTGGCAAATAGGTCCGTGTTTTTTCTGTCAAGATGAGGAAATACAACATGTCATTTTCTTTTCTACAAAGACTATAAAACTTTAAATTGTCATTTGAGACCAGTTTAAAAACCTGAAAGATGAAATAAATAATAATCCATAAATAAGAAGTTTTAGCTAAAATTGTTAAAAAAATATATGCAACGCATGTTACAAGTTATCTTTCTCACAACAAGAAAGTATTGATAAATACTCTCCCAAATTTTTTTTTTTTTTTTTTTTTTTTTGCGGTACGCGGGCCTCTCACTGCTGTGGCCTCTCCCGTTGCGGAGCGCACAGGCTCTGGACACGCAGGCTCAGCGGCCATGGCTCACGGGCCCAGCCACTCCGCGGCATGTGGGATCCTCCCAGAGCAGGGCACGAACCTGTGTCCCCTGCATCGGCAGGCAGACTCTCAACCACTGCGCCACCAGGGAAGCCCCCCCAATTTTTTTTTAAAGTTATTTAATAGTCTCCTGGTTTTTACACTGCTAAGAATAAGGAAACTAATGTAAGCAAGTAAGTCAAAGCTATTGAAGTGGGAAAAAAGTTACCTTTATTACTAAATACTTGAAAATAGATACTAGAAAAAGGAATGTAAATGGAAAACACATTAGCGTTAGGATTACAAAAGCTAACATAATAATAATAGTTGGGATTACTCAAGTTAACAAAATAGTAGTTTGTTAACACAATATAGGACAAGGTGGTCAGGTTTGTGTCCTTACTCCACTATCATCCCTTCCCCCTCTCTGGAACTCAAATTTTCCACCTTTTTTTTACCAAGGATTTTTCTTGTGCTACCTAGTGTTCCACTCCTACAGTTTTTGGGTGGGGGGATGGGGGTTTGTTGTTGCTGTTGCTGTTTTAATATGGCTGCCAGCTCATTCAGTCATTCATATAGTCATTTTAAAGACATTACAATGGAAGCTCTCTTAACTGACCTCAAATTAACCTACTGGATAAATAATAGTTCTCCTTCCCCTAAATAAAACATTTTGACTAATAACATAGAGGATACTACATGCCTTTTTTTTCTTTTGTATTTTGATAAACAATGAACAAGTCAGAACTGTTAAACTTTATCTGGGAAAATAGGAACCGCAGAAATGGCTGATTCAATGTTAATGGAGCCGCTAATATTTTCAATACACAACTGTTTTAGATACTTGTTTTTGGATATCATTCTGACAAACACAGTAACTATAACTATTAGAATAAAATCTCTTAAAAAAAAAAAAGGATGGCTAACGGGCGACTTTCTAGTGATGTCTGTTCTCACATTGAGCTGTGTATGTCAAAAGTATGTAGTGCCTGTTCCCAAAACTGATGTAAACAAATTGTAGTTGTTATCGTGATTATATCATTTAACTATTAAATAAATACATAAATGAGGGCCAAAAAAAGGCATATTTTTCCCAGTGAAAACTCAGCTTAATGCTTTGAAAATGGTTTGAAAAATAGTTAATTAATAACAAAAAAAAAGTCGATGAATTAAGCACAGGCAAGAAAGGTTTAAGAAAGAAAACTGTTAATATTTAAGAGGAGTCTGCAGTCAGGTGGACATTTTGGGTCATTAATTCCTCACTGCTTTAAAGAAAAACTGGAAACAATGAGAGGATGCAAAATAAAATGTAGCAAAACTCTAATCAGCCGACCCATACTCAAAGAAAAATCTTTATTCCACATCAAAATATTAATAAACACATATTTATATTTGAAGTTACATAAGGCATACTGACTTCCTTATTCTCTATTTAGCTAGAGATTTTATATTAAAATCAGTTAAATGTGCTTCTATTTGTATATACTAAGCATCTAAAGAATGCATAATATATTTTAGATGCACTTTTAACTAAAATATTTTTTCCTTTGGAATATTTCAAACATACATAAGAATTGACAGAATAGTGTCATCAGCTCCATTTACTCATCCCTGCTTCAACAATTACCAACATTTAAGCAATCTTGTTTCATCTATCCCAGCCCCAGCACTTTTTCCTAAGTTTAAAGAAAATCCCAGACATCATAGCCTTCTGCTTCTTTAAATACATTATTTCTAACAGTATTTCTAAGAGTTTATTTTGGTTTTATTTTGTTAATAGTCCCACAAAGGGAGAAACACTTTAATAGTTTAACAGAGAGGAGTTTTGAAGACCAATCAAACTCTGAAGGAAAGAGAGCACTCTGGAAGAATGACAAAGATGGAATTGATACTCCTGAGCAATGAATACTAGCCAGTATCTCTTTAAATTATTCCAAAGGTTCTTTCCATTGTCCTGAAGTATTAAACAATTAAAGATCAACCAAACTCCAAAAAAAAAAAGGTACTCACTAATGCCACTGGAAAGAATGTTCTTCCACAAATCTTGCAAGGTAACAATTCTCCAACTTGGACACTTCCATTTTCTAAAATCGAAAAGAATGTAGTCAATATACTCAGTGGCTCAAATTGTGAATGTTCCAAATTTTAATGTCTTCACTTAGTTTCATGTGTAAGTTGTCAGTTCTTGTGAAAAATGTCACGTCATTTTGAAATAAGTAACATCATCAATTAAAATGGGCAGAAGACTTAAAATTATCAGTGGTCAAAAAGGCAAATGCCAAATACAGAATGCAAAATTTAAGGAGAACCAAACTGACAATGTTGGAAATATCTGGTTTTCTTCTATTTTAACCAAATCAATTTGTCACAGTCTCTTAATTTATAGGCTGTCTCTAGTGTAAATTACTGAAGTTTAAAAACCAAATTTATCTGAAGGTTAAATACATTATTTATCTTCAAAGCATTAAAAAATAACACTGGTGGCTAGTGGAATAGAGAAGATGAGGAGGAAAACCCTGCGCTCACCTCCTTCCATGGGCACAACAAAATTACAACTATTTACAGAGCAACTATCATGATGAGAACAACCTAAAGACTAGCAGAAAAGATCTTCCACAACTAAAAATATAAAGAAGGATCCATACTGAGACAAGTAAGAGAGGCAGAGACATGGTACAGTCAAGATCCACACCTGCAGGTAGGCTACCCACAAACACGAGGATAATCACAATTGCAGAGGTTTTCCCCAAGGAGCAAGGGGTCCAAGCCCCACTTTGGACTCCCCAACCCGAAGGGTCCTGCAATGAGAAGATGAGACCCAGGGGGCTTACTTTCAGAAGACCCAGAGGGCTGTGGGAAATAAAGACTCCACTGTTAGAGGGCACACAGAAAATTTACATGCTCCAAGACCCAGGGCAGAAGCAGTCATTTTAAACTGGCCTGGGTCAGACACACATGCTGATCTTGAAGAGCCTCCCAGAGAGGAGGAGGCATGTGGGACTCACCCTGGGGACACAGACACTGATGACAGCCATTTTCTGGAGCTCATTCTACCATGAGGAATGCTCGTGCTGGCAAGAAACATTATGGAGTCCTCCCTCTAGCTTCGAAGTGCAAGGACCCAGCCCTACCCACCAGCCTGTCTGCAACAGTCCTTGGGACCCACAGGCCAAGCAGCTAACTGTGGGGGCACAGCTTCACCCAACAGCAGGCTGGCAATGACTATAGGCACCTTGATTCCCCCAGCCACCCAGGGACCCAGCCCTGCCACCAGAGAACCCAGGACCCAGCTCCACCCACCAGAGGGCTGGCACTAACTCCAGAACCTGGCCTCACCCACCAATGGGCAGGCACCAATCACTGGACTCCCTTGGCCCCAGTGCTGCCGATCAGTGGACAGACCATCTGTGAGACACCTTCAGCCAGCCACACCAGGATCCAGCTCTGCCCACCAGTGGACCAGCACTAGCCTTGGGACCCCCTAAGCCTTCACAATCAGCCAGCCACCTTGTGACCTGGCCCTACCTACCAGCAGCTGTCAGCATCCACAAACGCAGAGCGTGGCAACCAATCAGACCAGGGGCCATCCATGCCTACTAGACCACCAATAGAAATGAGCCCACCACAAAAGAAGGGCCCATGAAACCCACATAGGGGACATTCCTGGAACATAAAGCTCTGGTGACCAAAGGGAAGTGAGCTGCTGGGATGCACAGGACCTTTCCTATAAAAGACCACTTCAACAGGATCAAGAAAGGTAACCAACCTACCAAATACACAGAAATAAAAACAGCAGGTTAGGCAAATGAGGTGGCAGAAGAATTTGTTCCAAACAAAGGAATAAGATAAAACACCAGAAGAATTAAGTGAAGTGGAACTAAGGAACTTACCCAATAAAGAGTTCAAGGTAATGATCATAAAAATGCTCAAGGAACTTGGGAGAAGAATGGAAAAACATAGTAAGAAGTTTAACAAAGAGTTACAAAATATAAAGAAGAACAAAACAGAGCTGAAGACAACAATAAGTGAAATAAAAACATACTAGAAGGAATCAACAGTAGATTAGATAATATGGAGGAATGGATCAGCAAGCTGGAAGACAGTAGTAGAAATCACTCAAGCTGAAGAGAAAAAAAAAAGAGTTTAAAAAATGAGGACAGGGGCTTCCCTGGTGGCGCAGTGGTTGAGAGTCCGCCTGCTGATGCAGGGGACACGGGTTCATGCCCCAGTCTGGGAAGATCCCACATGCCGCGGAGTGGCTGGGCCCGTGAGCCATGGCCGCTGAGCCTGCGTGTCCGGAGCCTGTGCTCCGCAACGGGAGAGGCCACAACAGTGAGAGGCCCGCGTACCGCAAAAAAAAAAAAAAAAAAATGAGGACAGTTCAAGGCACCTGTGAGACAACACTAAGCATACTAACATTTGCATTATAGGGGTTCCAAAAGGAAAAGGGGAGGCACAGAACATATTTGAAGACATAATGGCTGAAAACTTCCCTAACCTGGGAGAGGAAACAGATATACAAGTCCAGGAAGCACAGACAGTTCCAAACAGGATCTACCCCAAACCGACCACACCAAAAGAACATCGTAATTAAAATGGCTAAAGTTAAAGACAGAGTATTAAAAGCAGCAAGGGAAAAGCAACTAGTTACATACAAGGGAACTTCCATAAGTCTATTAGCTGACTTTTCAGTAGAAACCCTGCAGACCGGAAGGGAATATCACGATACATTTAAAGTGATGAAAGGAAAAAAAACCTACAACCAAGAATACTCTTCCCAGCAAAGCTATCATTCAGAAAGATAAGATAAAGGGTATTGCAGACAAGCAAAAGCTAAAAAGGGGTTTCCCTGGTGGCACAATGGTTAAGAATCCACCTGCCGATGAAGGGGACATGGGTTTGAGCCCTCGTCCAGTAAGATCCCACATGCTGCGGAGCAACTAAGCCCGTGTGCCACAACTACTGAGTCTGCGCTCTAGAGCCCGCAAGCCACAACTACTGAAGCCCATGCGCCTAGAGCCCATGCTCCGCAACAAGAGAAGCCACTGCAATGAGAAGCCTGTGCACCACAAATAAGAGTAGCCCCCGCTCACCGTGACTAGAGAAAAGCCCACACGCAGCAAGACCCAACACAGCCAAAAATAAAATAAATAAAATAAAATAAATAAATTTTAAATATTAAAAGCTAAAAAAGTTCAGTACCACAAAACCAGCTTTACAAGAAATGAAAAGGTGCTTCTCTAAGTGAAAAAGAAAAAGCCACAACTAGAAATATGAAAGTTACGAAAGGAGAAATCTCATTGGTAAAAGCAAGTACACCGTAAAGGTAGTAGACCAACCACTTAAAAAGCTAGTAGAAAGGTTAAAAGACAAAACTAGTAAAATCTTCTATACCCAAAATAAGTAGTTAAGAAATACCCAAAAAATGTAGACTATGATGTCAAAAACATTAAACATAGAAGGGGAGTAAAAACTCAGGGTTGTTAAAATACATTCAAACTTAAGAGGATATCACATCAACTTAAAATAATCACATATATATTGATTGCTATATATAAACCTCCTGGTAACCAAACTAAAAATCTATAACAGATACAAACACAAAAAACTGAAAGAAATCTAAACATAATATTAAAGACAGTCATCAAAGCACAAGGAATGAGAGCAAAAGAAGAAGGAATAACAACAACAACAAAACTACAAACTAAACCTGAAAACAATTAACAAAATGGCAATAAGTACATACTTATCAACAATTACACTTAAAGTATATATGGACACAGAGTGCTCCAATCAAAAGACATAGGGTGGCTCAATGGATACAAAAACAAGACCTGTATATATGCTAATCAAGAGATTCAGTCCAGATCTAAAGGAATACACAGACTGAAAGTGAGGGAATGGACAAAGGTATTCCATGCAAATGGAAATTTAAAAAAAACCAAGGTAGCAATACTTATATCAGACAAAGTAGACTTTAAAACAATGACTGTAACAAGAGTCAAAGTAGGACTTTACCTAATAATAAAGGGGTCAATCCAAGAAAAAGCTGTAACAATTGTAAATATATATGCACTCAACATAGATGCACCTAAAGACATAAAGCAAATATTAACAAACAAAAAGGGAGAAATGGACAGCAACACAATAACAGTAGGGGACTTTTAACACCCCACTTACATCAATGAACAGATCATCCAGAGAGAAAATCAATACAGAAACACTAGCCTTACACAACACATTAGACCAGATGGTCTTAATAAATATAGAATATTCCATCCCAAAGCATCAGAATACACATTCTTTTCAAGTGCACATGGAACATTCTCCAGTATAGATCACATGGTAGGCCAAAAAACAAGTCTCAGTGAATTTGAGAAGACTGAAATCATATCAAGAAACTTTTCAGGCACATGCTATGAGACCAGAAATCAACAACAAGGAAAAAATACTGCAAAAAACCCCATAAACATGTAGAACTAAACAACCATTGGGTCACTGAAGAAGTCAAAGAAGAAATCAAAAAAATAACTGGAGACAAATGAAAATGAAAAACTCAATGATCCAAAATCTATAGGTTTCAGCAAAAGCAGTTCTAAGAGGGAAGTTTATAGCAATACAAACCTACCTCAGGAAACAGGAAAAATCTCAAATAAACAACCTATCCTTATACCTAAAGGAACTAGAGAAAGAAGAACAAACAAAACCCAAACTTAGTAGAAGAAATCATAAAAATATAGCAGAAATAAATAAAATAGAGACTAAAAATCATAGAAAATGTCAATTAAAATAAGAGCTGGTTCCTTGAAAAGCTAAACAAAATTGATAAAACTTCAGCTAAACTCAAGAAAAAAAGAGGGCTCAAATTTAAAAAAATCAGAAATGGAAGTGGAGAAGTTACACTTAATACCATGCAAATACAAAGGATCATAAGAGATTACCATGAACAATTATACGCCAATAAAATGGACAAGTCAGAAGACATGGACAAATTCCTAGAAATATACAATACCCCAAGACTAAATCAGTGCTCATCCAGAGACGAATGGATAAAGAAAATGACACACGTGTGTGCACACGTGCACACACACACACGAATACTACTCAGCCCTAAAAAATGAAATCTTATCATTTGTGACAAAATGGATGGAACTAGAGGGTATTATGCTACGTGAAGTAAGACAGAGAAAGACAAATACTGTATAATTTCACTTATATGTGGAATTTAAAAAACAACTGAACAAACTTAAAACAGAAACACAGTCATAGACACAGAGAACAAACAGGTAGTTGCCAGGGGTGGGGAGGAAATAGGTGAGGGAGATTAAGACAACCAAACTTCCAGTTACAAAATAAATGAGTCACAGGTATGAAATGCATAGTGTAGAAAATATAGTCAATAATAATGTAATATCTTTGTATGGTGACAGATGATAACTAGACTTATCATGGTGATCATTTTGAAATGTAGAGAAGCATCAAATTACTAAATTGTGTACCAGGAACAAAAATAGTTTTGTAGTCAAATATACTTCCTAAACAAACTCATAGAAAAAGAGATCAGGTTTGTGGCTACCGGGTGGGGGGGTGGGGAGGATGGGAAACTGGATGAACATCATCAAAAGGTACAAATTTCCAGTAATGAGATAAACAAGTACTAGAGATGTAATGTACAATATGATAAAGATAATTAACACTGTTCTATGTTGTGTATAAAGTTAAGAGATTGGATCATAGGAGCTTCTCATCACAAGGAAAAAAAAATGTTTTTTTCCTTTTATTTTGTATCTGTATAAGATGATGGGTATTCACTAAATTTATTGTGGTAATCATTTCATGATGTATCTAAATAAAATCAGTATTCTGTACACCTTACACAGTGCTCTATGTCAATTATATATATAAAACTGGAAGAAAAAAATAAGATAAAAACAGGTGCTACAATTTGGGATGATGAAAACGTTCTGGGGATGGATAGTGATGATAGTTGCACAACAATGTGAATGTACTAAATACCACTGAATTGTACACTTAAAAATGGTTAAAATGGTAAATTTTATGTTATGTCTATTTTTCCACAATACAACATTTTTTAAACTAAAAAAAAAAAAAAAGTAAGAAATAACCCTGGAGATCAGTGAGGTGGCTTCCTGATATGATTAGGGAGTCTAGAATAAAAAGAATGTTGTCCTCCCTGACAACAGAAGTATTAGGCTTTAAGGAAAAGATCACCTAGTTACTACGCATTATGTGAATTGTTCATTATTTTATACATATAATATTACGTTAAGATTCACTGGACCAACAAATTGAGATAATCTGACCTTATGGGCACAACTGATTAAATAAGGAAGAAGTAGCTGCAACTTTCACAAAATCAGAAGTTAATGCATCTATCATGTACTTGCACATAACAAATTTCGTCACATATACACACACACAAACTACATTCTTTGGGATCCTACATAATTAAGTCAATTTGTCATTTTATTATCTAGCCAAACATCACACCTAAATTTATTTCCATACCTGTAATTTTCATAAAAATGACAAAAATGATACCCTTATATCTTCTGCTGAATTTCTGTTAAAATTCTTTTATCATATGAAAGACAAGTAAAAAAAAAATTTTCTTTTAGAAGTAACAAACTCATGAAAAAAGTACGATTATGGACTTCATGTGATGTGTTGTTCCAAGGCATTTAGAGAGTCCACAGAAAACTTATTAGGAGAATCAAAAAAGACATTGGTGGGAACGCATTCAAACAGTAACAGAAGAATTGTTTTGTTCTCTCATTCTCCAAGTACTCTACCACACTATTTCAGTGGTAGGTAGGCAGGTAAGCTGTGAACACTAGGAAAGCAAAAACTAAGATTTGCCTGATTTGTCCTTTCCAATAGCAAAGACGAGGTTATTTAGGGAGAGACAGCAAAGCAACTTCATTTATCTGGATCACTTAGTTCCATTAACTATCCAAAAAGTTGAAGCAGTTGCTGGATGGAATCCATTAGGTATATGAAGATTATAATGTCTTCATAACGACTGTCAAAGTGATACCACATACTGCATAATCTATTAGGCCTGCCTATTTATAGTTTTCATGTCTTCCTTTAAATTCCAAACAATAATTTAAAACTTTATCCATATAAAATGTTGAAAAGTACCACTATGTTACTTGCTTACAAGTATATTTCAGTATTTCCTTGTTAAATAGATAACAAAGCAAAATCTAATAAAAAATTAACTATTGAGAAAAATCAATTCAACACATGGAAATAATGTGAGTGTCTACTTGAGTACCTACTATCAATACTTGCCAAGCATGTACCAAGTAACAGTGACACAAGGGTGGAGTCACACAATCTTTGCTTCATAAAGCCAAGAGTCTACATGAGTTACTTCTTCACTATATCAAAGAGCCAAATCATCTTCCTTTTCTTTTAATACAAAAGCTTAAAACTTAATATAACAGCAACTAGAATACTAACATAAAATAAAATCCAACTCCTGGGATTAATTCCTACAAGTCATCAAACATGTTCAGATTGTCTCTAAAGGAAAAGAAAATTATTATCGCTACAAGGCATACAAAAGAGAAAACAGCATTAAAGAGAAAACATTTAAAAACAATTATCACAAAAAAAAATTTTAAGTTATTACTTTATTCAAAATAAAATAAATAAATAAATTTACAGTTTCCTCTTATAGAGTATAGCCCTATAATCCACAAAATATGTCATGTGTGTTGGTATCAACATCCCCTGAAAAGAACTTCTACCGACAGGTAACAATAAGCAGCTTAGGGTTTTGAGTCACATCACCACATTTTGTTCTAATGGCATTCATTAAAAGACATGAGAGTGTAGTAGAAAAGGCACTGGAATTTGTCTCATACTATCTAAGTTCACGTCCCAGCTCTGTCACTTAAGAGCTATGACTTGCTGGGCAAGATATTTAACCTAAGGTTCAGAAATTCCTCTTGTATAAAATAAGAAAGTTAGATTAAATGAACTATGTGGCCCGCTTCTACCTCTATTATGCCATAATAAATATAGCATATTTATTTAATAAAATCTACCTTAAGACCACATTAATAAGAAAAGTAAATGATGATAAGACACCTCCCTTACTGATGTTATATTAAAAAAAAAAAGTTGGTCACATATAAGAATGATTAAACCAATTGACCGATTGTGGACAGTAGAATGAATGTTTCAGGTAGTGTGCAGGATGCTGAGGAAATCACTTCCACTTGTCTATATACAGAACTGAGAATCTGCGAGGACCTATAGCAAAGAACATGATGTCTCTCTCCTTGCTGGAAAAGTTTTCACTATATGAACTACAAGAAAATGTATGACTAATCATATAGGTAGCCTGAAGTTTAACATCTGTTAAATGCAGATAACATCCGCTCAATCTACCTTAAAATTTAAGAGGATCAACTGAGAGGTTATATATAAAAATGTTTCACAACCAATGAAATAAAAAATACTACTCTCCAGGGCATGCAGGCAAACTCCACTACTTTCTCCTGAGTGGCGAATGCTAGAGAATTGTGCAGCTTATAAAAATACAGTAGAGAGAGATGATATTCACTGTTGAAAGAAGCACTCAAACTGATGGACAGAACCGAGTGAATAAGTATTTAATATTCTAAAACTTTAAAGAAGCCAACCTCTCCTTACAAAATGTATCCTGTACATACTGTTGATTCTGTTATGAGTTACTGTATTGAGTAATTTCAAAATCTGCACAATAATAAGACTTAAAATGGTATCTTTATATAATACTATTATACAGGTGATGTGAAATAATATGCTCTTATCTAAAATAGTTATGACATCCTAAAATGTATATATTTAAGAAATAGTAGAGAACATTTCCAAAAGAAAAATCTGGAAATCAAGAACAATTCTGGGCTCTGTGTTTCATGTCTATTCCTTCACCACTGGTCACTGCTTATCTGAAACCAACCTTTAAAACTCAACAAACCTCTCTTTTGAAGTACACGGCACCCGTTTTACTACTTTCTTCCTACAATCCTTTTTTAAAACCGAATTACTTCCAGGTCAACAATCTCTAATATCTCACAAGATATTCCTTTTCAGCTCATCCTAGATTTCAAAGTTTCAACATTCATGCTTTACCTACTCAGCACACATCCTTCACCCTCCACTCCACTTTAGTGACCTGCACTCCAGTTCAGCAAAAACAACCACTGCTAAAACAACTTAGAATGATCCACCTCTGGACTCTTAAAATACACAAGCTCCCTCCGGAACCACAGGCTTCTACCATCTACCTCTAAATCACCTTCTTGATCTCAGAGTGACTTGCATTTTCTTGATAACCCATTCCTGACTTCACTTCCCTTCCTATCCAGTCTGAACCTGACTAGTCATTTCCACTACTTCTACCAAGCACCCTCAAATCCTTTGCTCATGGTCAAATGTTTGGAAAGTGCTAAATTAAACAAACAGGTTTTCTTAGAACAGAACTTCCTCAGTCTTAAAAAAAAAAAAAAAAAAACAGAGAAAGATTTAGTATGCTGTTATTTCCCCAACAGAAATCCTTTCTGCCCCTAAAAGGTATTTAGGACTGATGCCCCGAGTATCATATTTTTCGAAACACTGGCTTACATTTACTGACTAGCTCCTTTCTACCTTTCATTCTCCCCCTATCTGAACTGCAGGCAAGCTTTATCAGGATTAAACACTATATTAAAATAGACCCATTTGTTGATCCAACAAGTATTTACTGAGCACCTAGCATGAGACAGGAACTGTTCTAGGAGTTAGGCAAACAGTGATAAAAAAACAAAGACCCTGATCTTATGGAGTTTCTATTCTTTGGGGGGAAAAAATCACTTTTTTTCACTACCTGACATTTTATATATTTTCCTATGTGCGTGTGTTTGAGAAGTGGGTAAGATCAGTGAAAGCTTCTTTAATAAGGAGACATTATGTGCTCTAGAGCCCACGAGCCACAACTACTGAAGCCTACACGCCTAGAGCCCGTGCTCCACAACAAGAGAAGCCACCGCAATGAGAAGCCCGCGCACCACAATGAAGAGTAGACCCCTCTCACCGCAACTAGAGAAAGCCTGTGAGCAGCAACGAAGACCCAAAGCAGCCAAAAATAAAATAAATAAATTTATTTTTAAAAATTATATGTACTTTGTTTCCTACCAATTCAGAGTGTGCATTTTTGTATGACTATAAAACGTGGAGAAATTGATGGTGTATTTGACCACAAAGAAAACTTTTTGAAAGGTAGACTACTCATAGAACACACAAAATGAGAAGTAAATAAAAACTAATGACTAAAAATATCTTAACAAAAAAAAAAATCCTAACATTTTGGAAGTTAAGGAACACTCTCATAAATAACCTCTGAATCAGAGAGAAATTTTAAACTGAAATTACATACTATCTAGAAAGCATGGAAAGGAGAATACTTCACATTTAACACTTTATATTAAACCAACTGAGTTTATATTCAGGGAACAATGCATAGACTCAAATTCTTTCATGTCTGAAGAAATCTGAAAATAAAGTAATTTAGACTCACTGTTAAAAAAAAAAATGAGGCATTAGAGTAAAGACCTTAAGAAACAGAGGCAACTGATAGCTGCTAATCTATTAATTGTCAAACTGAAAGCCCTCTTTTGAATCCTCACCTTACTGGACCTTTCCACATCATAAGGCTCTGCTGATCAATCCCTTCTGCCTTTAAAGTCCTTTCTCTCTTGGCTTCAATGGTATTTCTCTCTCCTAAGCCCAAGTTTTTCAGATTTCACAACGAAGCAGAGTTTGACCTAGTTAGTACTTAGATCTCCAGGAATACCAGGTGCTATAAGCTTTTTCTAGCATATTCATTACTCAATAAATATTTGTTCTCCCCCAATTCCCATTCTTGACAATTTTAAACCTTTTTAAAGACTGTTCCCCACTCCAACTTCCTTTCTTGCTCAACCCTGAAGCATCAGTCCCTCACAAGTTTTTTTCTTTGTTTTGTTAAATATAGCTTTCCTGGGCAAACACATCCATTTGCTGTCACTTATATGCTGATGACGACTAAACTAAAAACTCCAGAGAGATTATTTACAAGTAGCTATAAAACTTTTCCACCAGATATGCCCCAAGTACCATACAAACACAACACTTCTAAAGCCAAAATCATTACCTCATCTTCCAAACTTGTCTTTCTCTTGGTTAAAGATCTTAATGTTAACTCTAAGTCCAAGCTAGAAAGCTGCTTTATCTTTGATTCCTTTTCCCTCTCGCTTCGAGCAGTTCTATTTCATCTTTCCATCTCAGATATGCCTTCTAAATCTATACCCCTTTTAATTTCTACTACTTTTGCCTTAGTTCAAATACTTATCACATATATGTATTTCCAGCCTCTCCCTTCTCCAATCTATCCTGCTGCCATAATTATCTAGTGAGATTGCCCACAGTCCCTTCCAAGTCTGCTACGTTTTACCTATACTGAACCACTCTCAAGGTCCTAAAACATGTCCTGTGATTTTATCCATCCAATAAACAAGTACAGGAGGGGGCCTCCTATGTACTAGGCAGCTTGCCAAATGCTTTATACATGTTTTCATCATTAAATTCTTAATACAGTTCAGGTAGATTGGTATTTACTAGCTCCATTTTTTATAGCTCAGGAAACTGAGGTTCAGATTAACCAAATCACAGAGCTAAAAAAACAAAACAAAGCAAGAATCCAAACACAGACCTGTCCAATACACTATTAAAATAACCTAGCATCAGATTCAGCACTCACACAAAAAATGAACTAGATAAATTAATAAAGATGAAGAATTATTCAGTTAAACCATTGCTTAGATTAGGGAAAAACAAAACAAAAAACCCTAATGGGACAGCATGGCTGTCTTCAACTACATCAAGAGCTACATTAGAAAAGAGCAATCAGACTTCTAATCAAGTTTTACAGGGCAGTACACTAAGATCTACTAATTTTAGCAGTCCAAAAGAGGAAAAGGCAGCTTGATCTCTGTCATATTTGTTAATAATCACTTATCAAGATATTATGAAAGGAATGAAAATAATATGGATAAAATCTGCTTAGGGTTTGTCACCTCTCCATTTTACAGATAAAAAGCTTATGAGAGACTGAACTCTCCCAAATCTAGAAATACTTCTATTGCCTTTAGATATACCTATAGGGCACAAGCTTTAGGTGAAAAGGAATTAAAGGCTTTACTCTAATTGTACACACAATGCAGAAGTGCTCAGATACAGAGTATACAAAATCAAGAGCAATAATTTATATTTGATTTTGAAATACAGTGTTCAGCCTAACAGCTCAACTCCTGACAATCCAGGAAATATAAAAGTCCCAGAAAGACCAAAAATAATGTAAGCGATATATGATCTACATGCAAGTAATTTTAAAAATAAAGAGTATGATAATCTTCAATAAAATTTTTCAGGAGTCCATATATTTTCTGATTTTACAATCAAGATTAGTCTGCTAACTGGCTTCAACTAAAAACATGGGTCTAATGCCAAGCAGTACAATATTTGTTCAATTACTATGATATATATTAAGCAAACTCTTAAAGATTTTCTACTGGATGTTGTAATATAATGTTCATTAGACATCTTCAAAGTGCTAGGTTTTAATTTCCAATAGGGAAGAACTATCTTAACTATCACTGTACCAATGTATCACTGTTTATTAAACGAAGGCATAGATGAATGAATTAATGAATGGTAACCTTGAGACTCAAAGTTCATCTTTATAAAGTATGACCTAACAAGGACTAATTTTAAAAAAGGAGTAAAAGAAAGGCACTAACTTCAACAAAACACTCTTAGAGCTTTTATTTTATTAAAATAAAAAATTTTATTTCATTACTATTTGAAGTTACCAATATTCAACTGTTTTGGCCTACAAGAATAATTTCATATATTTTAACCTAATTCATTACAATTAAACACATCATAGTTAATGACAGCAATTTATTTTGTTTAAAAAAAAATGAGTGAAGAACAAGTACTGTTTAACATGCAACATCACAAGCTGGTCCCCTAAAACACGCCCATGATAACATACCATATTACACCAGAATTCATGTTTTCCTCCACCCATGTAATTGAGCATTATAATAGGTTTTCATTATATTTTAAAAGCATCCTTGGTAAGATTTCAATAGTAATGTCTTAGCACTGCTAAAATATAAGATTCCCTAAAACGTAGGCTCCATGAGAGCAGGGCTTTGAATTTTTATTTTTTTCTGCATCCCCAGAGCCTCTCATAGACAAAGTCATTTATCTAACAAGAAATATTTACTGAATACCTACTTTGTGTCAGACACTGTTTTAGATGCTTAGAATACATAAATGAAAAATCAGGTGAAGATCTTTGCCTCAGTTATAAATGTTGAATAAAATAATAGAAATCTGCAGAAAAACAACTATTCTAAAGCACTTTATGTACATTATGATAATTTCATGAGAATTCCAGGACCCATGATCCTACCCACTATGCTATAATACCACGTTTGAAAATTTATTAAAAAAAAAAAAAAAAAGCTGCCTCCAGGAGCTCTCTAAACAAAAGTATCTTGAGTAAGGAATACTTTCATTCCAATTCCTATTTCATGGAAACTTGAGTGATCTGCCTAAAATTAAACAAGCAAAGAACAAGAACTTCATTTGTCGTAGCATACTGCAGCAGCTCACAAGTGGAAAAATCATCAGAATTCTTGCTTATCTATCATCCTCAAGGTGTTTACTATGAGCTAGGAGCAAAAGCATGAAATACTATCATACTCATTACTGCATTTGTTTTTTGGTGACCCTAGGTCATTGCAGTCAACAGTTATTACTTTTCCTTTCATAACACAACCTGAAACAATTTACTCTCTAGCATGCAACAATACACAGAACTCAGTACCTCTGTTTACTAATTCCACCTGAATCTATGTAAATTAAGAGGGGGAAAAAAATCAAGGCTAAATCAAGACAACAGGATCTGTCAATTCTGCAGGCTTATTCTTCATCAGAAGGATTGACCACAATTTGAAAAGGAATGTTGACACTGTTGTTGCTCATGCTAGCTGGGTTTTCTTCCCCCCTTTGTTGTTTTTAAGCGAATGCTGTATTACACAAGATAAAATGGGTAAAGAGAATAGAGAAGTGAAAGAATTGGGAACAAAGCAAAATGTGGAGTCGTGGTTACAGCGCAAAGATAAACCTAAAGATAACGAATCAGTGCTGCCTCTTCCTTACAGAGTCCTCGTGAATAAACCCTTAAATCCTGCGGTTAATCTATTGTCCCGGCTCTAAGGCTGATCCGTGACACTTCCTTGGGAGATGCTCTTGGCATCCCTCCCACAGAAGATGCTGTAGAAATGGAAAAACGGTTACCTAGGGAAACCAAGGGAAGTGGCCAAGAAAAGTATCAGAAGCTCGAGGTTGAAGACACACCACGGGCCTCCAGCAAAGGCTGGCGGTGGGGAGGCGGTAGACATTAACGGAGAGTCTACTTTGCAAGGAAAATAAAATCTGGCCGGAGGTTGTGATTACCAACAGGACCCTCAGGGAGTCAGGCAAGACCAGAAAATGGTAGGAAGGGATTTGCAGGCGTTAACCAGCATCAGGCCCGGGGTGGGGAAGCATCAGGTGAAAACCATCTGAGGAGGGGCAGCCTGAGGATCATTAGCTCGACCGCGCTGGGGCTGCAGGGCGCCCGCCTGTTCCCCGGGCCTCCGAGGAGCGGCGGGGTCCATCTCTCCGGACCTGCCCTGGCCTCCCCGGTACCGAGGTCCAGGGCAGCCCCTCCTGCCAGCCACCCCACCCCCAGACGCCCGGCCCGCATCCCTTCACCTCCTTACCTTCCACTGACTCCATGGCGCCACCGCCTCGAGTTCCGCCAGACTCCTCCAACAGCACGCCGCCGCCGCCGCCGCCGCCGCCGCCGCCGCCGCCGCCGCCGCCGCCGCCGCCGCCGCCGCCGCCGCCGCCGCGCAGCTCGGGCTGTAGCAACCCGGCCGCGCCTCCCACCCGCTAATATTCCGAGCGCCCATTGGTCCGGAGCTGAAGGGGCGGGGCTCCTGGGGGCGGAGCCTCGGGGTGGAGTTCCTCCTGCTGCCGCTGCACAGCTGCCTCTCGTTTCTAGGCTTTCGTGGTAGTCCTCCGAGTAATCCTAGAGCGGTTCGGTTTGCGTCCTTCCGTCTTTGTTCGATTCCAGCCTTGTTTTCTTCACACCTTATCCTCTTGTTTAGAATGTCTCAGCACCTCAGGGTTCCCGTCCGCAGTCCCTCAGTCAGTGCAGTTCTGAATTCCCGTCTGTCCCTCTCTGAGGGCTTGAAGCAAACAAGCAGAGCCCACGTCCTACACACTCCTGAGCAGCACCCTCTCTGTTACCCGCTATTGTCACACTTTACCTGAGTGTGTTCCCTAGACTTTATCTTTACACACAGATTTATGAGTTAAGGAACCTTCTTCCTACAGAAACCATACTTTCTAACTGGGATTGTAGAACTGAGATTCCTCTCAGTATTTAGAAACAATTTCTTCAGCATGAAAGCTTGGGCCCAAAAGAGGTGAAACCCAGCCCTCCCTTCATCTTCAGCTACTCTTGGCCTCCCATGGCCCCAGATTTGATCATTCTTGAACTAAAGTAGAATGCAGGTCTCCCAGCTGATGAGGTAACATCAAAACTATGCTTGATCAGGAAGTTTAAGGCGGGAACGAACATGACAGAAGGAGGCCTGTTTCTGTGAAAACCTCTTGGGGATGAAGGTAACTCCAAAACCAGCTAAAACCTCTGCTTAACATTTCACCAGAACTAAATGTCTTTGGAAATTTGATTTAGCAGTGATAAGCAAGCCATATCGTCGGGTAACTCCAGTATACCTCTCGGTAAGTTATCAGTATTAATGTAATTTCCATAACAAATCTTATATTAATTTTCTTATTAATCTGTTCAGTTACAAAGTTTGGGCATCATATCTAACTTTGTCTACTGTTAGAAGTATGTATCTTACGAACCAATAGCCTTTATGAAGCGAGAGTTCTCTCCACTCCAATGATGGCATTATAAACTAGTGAACAAGCACTTGAGGGCAGCACCATCTCTTATTGGGAAGATGATCTAAGTATATTTGAATGTGGTGCAGTCCATCTCTTATACGGAGTCATGAGACAGCCCGGTCTCAACTCCTCCCCTACCCCTGTTTCTGCCCTGGCTCTTTTGTTCCTCTGAGATCCGAGATCCTAGGCCTAATGGGCCAGCCCACAGCCTTTCCTGCCACTTAGTCACCCTGGACTGAGTGTGGAAAGGTCCTTTCTCCTTGGTGCTGCTAAGGCTGAAGTGAGAATCGTGGGGGCATCGAAGTGCTTTAAAAGAGCACTAAGAAGGAAAAAAACACACTTGGAAGAAAAACCAAAAATAAAGAAACAATTTACTTTACAAATCACAAATTCTTAAAGTTAAGCCAAAAAATGGAGTTGGTTGATACACACCCTATTGGGCATAAATGCTATAGTAACAACAAAAACAATAATAATGATAACAGTAACAATTAAAAAAATCATATTAGGCATGTTTTAGGTCCTTTTCATATATTCACTTATTTAATCTTAAAAACAGCTCTACCAAGTAGATACTATAATTTTCATTTTTGAGAATTAAAGTCTTCAGTTTCTAGATGTCTCAGAGAGATTAATTTTGTTGCTAATATTTTATACTCTTAGTGAATGGTAGCTTGGATGTAAACTCTAGTCTTTCTGAATACCTGTGACGATTTCATGGGACTGCTCACTTCCCTTCCTCCCCACATTGCTTTCTAATTATCTTAAATGTAAATCCAAATATTCAGATTCATTGTTTAAGGTGTACTTGTGTAGGCATTACTACTGTGAATCTTAATTCTTTAAAATGTGCCTGTCAATCTCTACAGGTAATGGTCTCTCAACACTTTTATGCTCCAGCTACCCTGGCTCCTTCAGCTTTTCCTGGTCCTGATCCCTGGGTGAAGAGGAAATTTTCTTACTGCCTTCCTAAGTTCCTTCCTCTATCTCTTACATGCCTGGCCTGAGAGTCTCTTTGGTCTTGATGCTCTCCTCTGGCTTTTCTTCCTCTTGATCTATTCCATTTTTCTGATGCATTCATTCAACAAATATTTGTTGAGTACCTACTATGTTTCAGGACCATTTCATTACTATCCAGTTACTAAAATGAATGAAGCTCAGTTTCTTCTCTATGTTCCTAAGCTTTTATCTGTTCATAATTTTCTTTTGCTCTCCAGTGAGCTTTTTAGCTAATGGTAACATTCATAGAGGAATATGAATTAGAGATCTTCCCACCTCCCTATCATACAAAAAAGAAAGGAAAGGTTCAGAGATGTTTACTGACTCGATCCAGATTACAAAACTACTAAGTAGCTGAAATAGATATTGCACGCTTGTCTGATTACATCATATCCCTGATTCTTTACACTTTGCAATACTTTCCCTTCAACCACCATTCCCTGGGGCCCATCCACATCTCATTTGCACCTTCCAAAGGGCTGAGCAAGCTGCTTATATCTTCTTGTTTCAAAGCTCCAACCTCCTGTTGGATCTTACACAAAGATCAATTTCCCTTTCAGAGACACATCCTTTGGTCTTCATTCAAATCATTTTCAGAACACAGCTAAATGAGATTCTGAATCTCAGTGAAAAACCAACTCATTTTCTAAACCCACTCTGTAAGGTATTTTTTTCCCTCCACAGTCTCCAGGGAACTGACCCACCACAATTTAACACATAAAAAATCATTTATACATTTGGCAATCATAAAAAAAATTATAGTTTTCATCAAAAACAAAAGAGACATATTTTCCTTAAAAATGGGGAGAAGGGTCCGAACAAGTGTTCTAGACTGAGGAACCATATTCTGAGTTAGGTCTTATTAGTTTTATTTTGCAGATTGAAGCAAAACAAAATCTGTAAGTGTTCAGGGACAAAATAATGATAGTCCTGAACAAGAAAACACTAAGAAAAGGAAAAAGAGAGGATCCTAAAGCAAACTTCATTGCCTTCATTGATTGGAGGGTTACTCCGTTCACAGTGTGATAGTGATTATTCTACCTCTTTCTCCTCTAGTTCCAGAAAGAACTCCAGTTCCTTAAGGAGCCTCTATTCTCCTCCACTTTCAAAACTAATTCCCAGCTGCAAAAGGATGAATTTTTTAAACCTTCAATTATGATCCCATCTATCTGTCTCTTGCCACCACAATTCCAAATCTCAGATGAAAATCTATTAGTTCAAATACTTACTGAGATACTCCTACATATGTAACACTGTTCTAGGCACAACAGGAGCTCCAAAATAGTCTCTTTGGTCTCTATAGGAAGTTAATATCTAGTAAAGGAAGCCTGGGCAAGACATAATACAGAACAATAGAGGACAATATATATAATGGATTATTAAGTCTTAGATGTTGTGGTACAGCTTATAAGAGTAATTGGTGTTAAATAAATATTCATTTAGAGATTCACCTATGCTGCTGTATATAACACTAGTTTATTGCTTACGAATGCTGAAAAGTATTTTACCATATGCATACACCACAGTTTATTTTCTCATTCCTGCAGTGAAGGGCACCCAGCTGCCTCTAACCGGCTGCTACAATGAACATCTTTGTGACTGTCCCCTTATGAACCTGGGCTCAAGTTCCTCTGGGATGCATCCCTGGAATGGATTACTGGGCCATATTCATTTCCAGTAAGTATGCCCAGACTGTTCTCTGAAATGTCTGTACCAGCGTACACAGCCATCAGCAGTGTGTAAGACTGCCCATCTTCCTATATCTCATTAATACCTGGCTTAGCGCTAATTTTTGCCCATCTGCTGGGAATCACGAGTTGGGAATCTCTTCATAAACTTGCTGATTCAGATTTGCCGTTCAATGAATTGCCTAATTTTATCCATATTTTATATTGTGATCTCATCTTTCTGTTATGGATTTTTAAATTCCTTGTATATTCTAGATATTAACTTCTTGCTGATTTTGATTAGTTTAAAAATCTTTTTCTAGTTTGTCAAATATCTGATAACTTTGTCTATGATCCCTGTCCTTGAATAGAAATCCTTAACTTTAATTTTGTCAAGTCCATCAATATATTTTCTTTATGAATTGTGCATTTGATTTTTTATTAAGGTTCTCTTCACCTCTAGATTATGAGGGTATTTGTTTACATGTTTTTCTGTTAGTGAAGCCAAACCAAATCCTAAGAAAATGGAGACAATTTAGATTCAAACTGGAGAGGACAACAAAAACATTTTTTTCTAGTGTCTTTTGTGTTATGGGGTAACTCTAAAAATTCAAATAAGAACCAAGGCCTAGAATGTTTTGAGACGTTGTGAATTTCAGCTTTATCCAATTTTGCCTGTTGTCGCCAGGAAAGCAAAATGTTTTTAGGTGCTCCTTTTCCCACCTGGAGGAAGAAAAACAGAAAAAAAAAAAGTGAAAGTATTGAGTCCTTCTCCCTGGCTTTATTATTTATCATAGCAGCTTCTCACAGGCTTTAAAAGAGTTTCCTTTAAAATGCTGTATAGTATTGCAAATAAATATTATATAACGTTGATGACGATGTCATCACCATTATAAATCACCTAAATGAATACCCTGGCACTTCTTTATGATTTTAAAAGCCTTATGGCTCTGTTTCTTAAAACAAGTATTAGGTACTATAGTTTTTGCAGGTACCTTTTAATGGAAACAGCTATATAAGAATTCACCCTATAAACACATTCTAATTACTAATATAATTGATTACTTGGTTTTGCCTAAAGAACTAACAGGTAAAAGTGAAAAACTAAAGCTCTAATTTCCATCATGGATATACATGTTATTAGAATTATCTGCCATTAACTATTTATACAAATGCCCACATTTGCAATCCTGTCTTTCTAGAAAAGTTGCTTTTTACAGTTTTACAATGAAAGTATATTATTCTATTTACTTACTTGCTACTTAGAATGCATACCAAAGGTGTAAGCTTGGTATATTGTTGATCTACTTTTGTCATATGAATCCAACAATTGTTTGCTTGCTGTTTCCAAGAAACAGAGTTGCTTAAGCCTATTCACTTTTATGTTTCTTAGCAGCTGACAGATAATCAACAAAACAGAAATAAGAATCTCCTCTGGTTCTGTTTTCAAAACATAATAAAATGTATATTTTCATAAGAAAGAGAAATTACATATAATAAAATATTAGTATTAATAGGAATTTAATTTACATATAATTAAATTAAGCAGTTTTCAGAGCATTTGAATACTATAAAAGACCGTATGGGGCTTCCCTGGTGGCGCAGTGGTTGAGAGTCTGCCTGCCGATGCAGGGGACACGGGTTCGTGCCCTGGTCCGGGAAGATCCTACATGCCGCAGAGCAGCTAGGCCTGTGAGCTATGGCCACTGAGCCTGCGTGTCCGGAGCCTGTGCTCCGCAACGGGAGAGGCCACAGCAGTGAGAGGCCCGCGTACCGGAAAAAAAAAAAAAAAAAGACCGTATGGATGTCAGTAAGGATTCAGAGAGTTCTTAACACCTTTGCAGTGCATCTGTTATTATTATGAACATCAGAGGCCCTTTGTAGTGAAGGTTATTGTTGCCCTGTTCTCAAATCTCCTTTACACTGGAAGGTGCATCCAGCCCCACTTGTTAATAATGTTGTCTGATAACCCATAGCTACTTCCTTCCCCTGAAAGGTTATGGCCTCATCATCAGGGATCAGCCCGCAGCCAGTGACTGACTGACTCTGGGGTACAACAGGCTAACCTTTGACTCGAGGTAGGCTGAGGCCAGTCTTCAGGTAAGTCCACATCCTTTCTTACCTTTCTTCTTCCCTATTGCCCTACCTGCTTCCTTCACTCAAGAAGAGTCATCTCTAACAAATCGCTGCCTCAAGAATCTCCCTCTCCATCCTTGCTTATAGGGAACCTGACCTAAGATCCCATTATAGATAAATAGTAATGACAATTTAATGACCTAGTGCTATTATTAAAAGTTACTGCATCCCATGCCCAGTAGTAATTGAGTTGATAAGAACTATATAGAATACCAACCATTTATTCAGTGCTTTTGATAATTCTCTACATTTTTGTAGGATGTTGTTTTAGAGAAACTTGGTTTAATATTTCAATCAATGGTATTCAGTACATACTTGCTAAATGAGTAAATAGATATGAGTGAATGGTGTGGTCTTCAAAACAGTTCTTTTAGGTAGGCAGAGAGGTTTTATTTAATGCATAATGGTTATGGTTAATATGTCACTATGAAGACCATTTCCCATATAGTTACATGTGATCCTCATAACCTACCTTTGAGGTAGGTGTTATTCTTTCCATTTTTATGTCAAAGAAACTGAGATTCCATAAGAGTAAGTGACTTTTTCAAAGTTATAGTGAGTGAGTAAGTAGCAGGATTAGAATATGTAAATATATTCTCTAAATTGAGATCCATCTACTGTAGCATAACTGATTTTTCTAAGTAATGACACTGAGTCTGATGAGAATGACAAAAGGGAAAGCATTGGATTCCTGTTCTGTCTCAGATCATGAAAGGGAGGACTCATAAACTGTCCATGGAATGAAATAAATGGGAATGAAGTAAATGGAAGCCATCTGAATTATTCTTTATTTCCTTCAATGACAGAATCTATGTCTGATGGTTAGTTTTATGAGTCAATTTGGCTAGGTCAAAAATTACTCTAGATATTTCTGTAAAGGTGTTTTCTAGATGAAATTAACATTTAAATTGGTGATCTTTGAGTAAAGCAGATTGCTCTCCATAAGGTGGGTGGGCTTCATCCAATCAGTTGAAGGCTTACCTCCCCTAAGAAGGAATTCTGTCAGCAGAGTGCCTTTGGACTCAAACTGAAATTCTACCCTGGGTCTCCAGCCTAAGGACCTACAGATTTTGAACTTTACAAGCTTATACAACCACAGGAGCCAATTGCTTAAAATCAATCAAGCTCTCTCTCTTTCTCTTTCTCCCTTGATATAGATATAGATATAGATATAGATATAGATATAGATATAGATATAGTTATAGATAGGTTCTAGGCCTCTGGAGAGCCCTGATTAATACACTATGCTTACCCAGGTAGTTGGGTAACCAACATCTGGAAAGCAGCGAAGTAAAACCAAGCATATTCTCTGAAAGAATTCAAATCTTTATATAACCTTTGCCCTTATTCAGATACCCCATTGGCTGCTTCCAGTTGTCAGAGTTCTCCTTTGTTCCCATCCTCTTTTCAGAGGTAGATATTTCATCTCTTTGTGTCTCAATTTGGACACCATAGAAAGAAGCAAACTATGGCCCAATTTAAAAAAATAAACCTATAAAATATCTTAATCTCCCTCCACACTTTACTCTAGAAAGACCCAGAAAGATTTATTAAAAGATTGCCCAACATGGATGGTTGGTTGGCTAAACCATGGACTAGAACCCAGGTCTTCTGACTTCTGGCCCTTTGCCCTTCAGGCTGTAAATTTGTGTCTCTTTTTATACAAATTATTACATAGTTCAGTTCTAGGCATTGTAAGCATAAAAGCCTGTGACTTCAAGGAACTTAAATTCTAGTTCATTGAGCAAGAACATGTGAAGATAATAATAATAAATGACTAATAGCAAATAACATATTGGATATAATTTAAGGGATAAATGAAGACGATAGAAAATATGTACTAAATAGTCAAAGTAGAGAGATTATTTCAGGCTGAGTTTCTAAGGAAAGATTAATGAAGAAGAATGGATACTGAGAATGGAAACCCTACAGAAGTTTACAATCTAGATGGGGTTAATAAGATATAAAAAATTGCTAGGAATATATGCTCACACACAGAACATGAAAAATGCTAGAATGAAAAGTTTAGGTCAAAAAGGCAGAGGAGTTATAGGGAAGAAATATTCATATGGTTTGGAATTGGAAAATGGATTGTAGTTAATGGATTTTGTATTTGTTCTTTTAAGTTATGTAGGATTATGACAGATATTTTGGGTAGGGTGTTGATCACAGGATGAACCAAGGCCAGAAAAGCAGGAATGATAAGGGCAGGTTCAGAGGACAGTGAGAACATGGTGAAGATGGAAAATTAATTAGACAAGTATTTAGTGAGCATTATTATATGTGAGAAATTTAAATTGGGCCCAGATTACAGGGGGTTTTGGATTAAAATTTATTTTATAGACCATGAAGGCTCTTCAGCCTTGATGATTTTTGAACAGGATGAAACATTTTTTTAAAGTATAATTTAAGATGACTATCTCTGGTAGAGACAGTGAGTGGAGTGATCTTTTGGAAGGACACTGAAATGACCCAAGCCTCACATGATGATGGTTTAGCTTATTGTTGGTAACAGAGTTGGTAGATCCAAGGGTGTGGTTTTATAATATTTGATATTATCATTTTCCAGGATACAAGTTTATGAATCTTCCCTTGTCTATTACTCCAGCCACCAGTGGGTTACATTAAATAGATTATCCATGAAAAATAGTAACAAAATGTAAAACACTTTATTATTGGTTGGGCTAATGTTCAATAGCTCCATTGTAGAACTATTGGTGGGACTCCACAGTATAAGCATTGTATTAGTCAATTCAGGCTGCCATAACAAAATACCATAGTTGGGGTAGGTACTGTAGAAAAAAGAAACTTATTTTCTCACAGTTCTGGAGGCTGGAGTCAGAGATCAGGGTGGTTGCAGGGTTGAGTTCTGGTGAATACACTTTTCATGGCTTGCAGACACCAGCTTCTTGTTGTGTTCTTACATGGAGAAACAAAAAGATATCTCTCGCTCGCCTCCCTTCTTATAAGGCCAGCAGTAATATTGGGGAAGGGCCCCACTCTTATGACTTCATTTAACCTTAATTGCCTACCAAAGGTCCTACATCCAAATATAGTCACATTGGGGGGTTAGGGCTCCAACATGTGAATTTGGGGGTGGAGGAGGGACACAATTCAGTCTATAGCAGCATTTTTTTTTTGATATACTAGTAAAAAATTAAAATGTGACATACAAGGTGTATGGCACTGTAATTTACAATGACTAGAATAAAATGGCTATAATAATTGAAGATTAACCATAACTCCGTGACCTTCTGACAGTTAAGCTTACCCCAACTTAGAAGAAATAAACCGAATTACAAGATCTCTTTATCAGATATTAAGAAGTATTCTGACTCTTCAGGAAACTTCCTCCTAAAGTTGAGTTATAAAAGCAATTTATGGTAAGACATGATAATTGAAGGCAAATTAGAAAATAAAGATGACTAGTTTGGAGGATTAAAAGGATGGAAATTCTAATGGAAGGAAAGGGAAATTGACAGAGAAGTTCATTGGAAACAAAAATATGCATTTGGTAATTTACAATGATAAGATATTTTACAAAACGAAAAATAAAGCTAAATATGGTATTTTCAATAATACACGAGATATAGTTGTCAAAGTAACACTTTAGTTTGTGTTCCTGTTTAGAAGTGAATTGTTAACATCATTGTGTTTTTTACAAATGTTTCTGTGGCAAGATATGAAGTAGTAAAAGTTTTGGTGCTTATTAACAAGTCAAACCATTTGTATCAGGGAAATTATAAAATAAAGATAATGAGGTCTTACTGAATTAATTATCACAAGATTGGTGGGTAAATTTCACCACCTTTCTACAACATGGGATTCAACCTTAAGCGAACAAACAAACATTTACAAAGATATCCTGGTAGTACCAATGTAGCCAAGACATTTAAAATAAAGTAAAATTTATTTTGAAATTTAAAATGAAGTTTAAATATTTACAAATGGACCTTAGAAATGCAAAAATGAAAAGGGACATTTTGTTTTCATTAGGATTTTTAAAATTTGTTTCCTTTACACAGAATGAAGCATCTTCATAGCAAACACTTTACTGTGTTTCCTTAGGGACAAAAACAGAAAGAAAGTTCAAAATTACTTCTTGTTCTCCAACTGAATAATGAGCACTTTGCCCACTAATTCTGTGAAGTCTGTCTAAAAATTGCAGCAGCATCACAGTGTTTACACAGCTTTAGAACAGAATTGACCTATTAGAAGTCAATCTGTCCTTTGAAAATTTATTTAAATTGAACACTCTTCTGTGGGAAGGCCAAGAGTTTTGCCAATTTATAGATTTTATATTTTCTTGGTCATATCTGACTCCAACGACATAGTTCTGCTGAATTATTAACTTTATCCCTGGTGCTGGGTCTCTTCCCCATGCTCCATGGTGATCACTTTGTGGAAATCAGACTCTTTTCCTTGAATCTCTATATGCCATTCCCATAAATATCTGCATGTACAATATAGTGGATTTATGATAATACAGTCTAAAGAATAATACACTGAATTAATCCCTAATTTATCCCTCTCCCCGCTTCCCCTTTGGTAACCATAAATTTGTTTTCTATGTCTGTGATCCTATTTCTGTTTTGTAAATAAGCTTATTTGTATCCTTTTTTTTTTTTTTTTTTTTGGATTCCTCATATAAGCAATATATATTTGTCTTTTTCTGGCTTACATCACTTAGTATGATAATCTGAGTTTGGGATTAAAATATACACACTACTATATATAAAACAGATAACCAACAAGTACCTATTGTATAGTACAGGGAACTATACTCAATATCTTGTAATAACCTATAATGGAAGAGAATGTAAAAAAAGAATATACATATATTTATATATATGTATAACTGAGCGACTTTACTATATACCTGAAACTAACGCAACATTGTAAATCAACTTCAATAAAACTTTTTAAAAAATTTCCAGAAAACCCTAAAAAAAAGAAAGAATAATACACTGAAATCACAAGTTTTTGTCACTAAACTTAGAAACTAAAATATTAAAGATATAGTTGAAGACTCTTCTACAAGTCTCTCTAATTTAGATACAAAGTAGCTATTAAATTTTGGTTTTAAATAACAATTTTTAACAAACTTATTTAACAGGTGAAATTAAAATAGATATCTGAGCCAGATCATAAATTAATAGCATTTTTTATCATTGGAAATTTCTATTTTAAATCAAATCACTTCTTCAAATTTTAAAAATGAAAAGGTAAGTATCTACTCTTTATTGTTTTAGATGTATATCTGGATAAAACTTTCAAAATATCCAAATGATTTACAGGACTTTTCACATCTCAGTGTAATGGTTCACTTTTAAACAGCAGTGTCATCTAATTAATTTTACATTAACTTGTAGGAATACAGGGTATAAAATTGAATGAAATATAATACCATGTTTCCAAGTAAAAGGATAAACACAATAGAAGGCACAGTAATATGGCAAAGTTTAATAAATTTTATGAATTGTAGGACACTAAAAATCTTTAATTGATAGAATTAGGTATGAATACCATTGAAAATAATAGGATTCAGAAAAACTTATAAACAGATTGAGTCAAATGTTTTCTCTAGGGAAAGACAGGTTGTATTCACTTTTTTCTCTTCTCTAAATTGCCTTTACTGTTTCTCAATTTCACAAGGCAGAAATTTTATTTGGCTGCTCGCTAGATATCAGCTTTCAACGTAACTTTGTACTTATATTAAAGAACATTACTTGAAATTTCAGAAGGTAATAAAATCAGTGACCATTCCTGGATAATATTTTCTGGCTGACACTCAACAGTGTCAGAGTTGAGTATTTACAACAGAAATTGCATGGCCCGCAAAGTCTAAAATATTTACTACCTGTCTCTTTAAGAAAAAGTTTGCCAATCTACCCCTGCACCACAAACCTGGATTTGCACCCTTCGTTTCCTTGAAAAATAGATTGAGCTCCTCTGAGGCACCCATTTCATACTTATAAGATGTGGATAATAGTAGCTAATTCATGAATTTTTATGTAGATTAAATGTGGAAGTTCAGGTGAAGCACTTAGTACATATTAGGTATTAATAAATGTTAGCTGGAATTATGAACCTGAATCAAGGAACACTTTGTTCTGTATTATCTCATAGATTTGTCTATAGATACTTCAATCATTAACCAACTCAATTCATAATCTTCATTAATGTTAAAAGTAATAAGTTGTTAACCGGTGTGGAATGTTTAAAAAAAAAAAAGTTACATTCATTCATAAAATTTAATATAACATACATAATCATCTTTCTTACCAAGTAGGTTTATTCTGATTTAAAACACTTTGAAGAGCCTCCAGTACTGGTTAAGATAGAGTAAGTATATTCCACCCTGTCTCTCCCACTGAATGCAACTAAAATCCCTGGACTGAAGGTATGGAACAGCTATCTGAAATATATGGCAGCAGGGAGATTAGAGAAGAAAGGTACTACTTGATATATGAGCAATTTGGCAGTGGGTTTCCTTGTTTGTTTTAATTTTTTAATCTCCTGACCTGAGCTTGAAGGCAGCCCAAATGTCAGAAGTACATACCAGCAGGGACCAAAAAAAGAACAGAGAGAAACACTGTCTTCCTGGTTTGAGAAGTGAGAAGGGGAACTGTCATGGAATAGAGAGAGTGGGGGCACTTTACTGTCTTATTTTTACTGTCTTAGCCCTGCCCTCAGGTAAGCTCCAGTCCTGAAACTACAGTTCCATGGTGGCAGGGCAGTAGCAGGGGCTAGGAAAGCACTTATACCTCTCACAGAGAGATTCCTTCTCTCTGACTAGAGGGACTGTGGTTGAAAGAGTATGGAGAAAATCCCCATTGCTTTTGTTTTTTTTCTCTCTATCCACTTGCCACTTGGCTCTGGAGGCCAACTTAGCCACTGGAAGTGGATGATAGAGTGGAGAGGCTAAAGTCAAAATTACTCAACATAAAAACATGGGAAGGTCTTCCCTGGTGGTGCAGTGGTTAAGAATCTGCCTGCCAATTCAGGGAACATGGGTTCAAGCCCTGGTCTGGGAAGATTCCACATGCCACGGAGCAACTAAGCCCATGTGCCACAACTACTGAGCCTGCATGCTAGAGGCCATGAGCCACAACTACTGAACCCATGTGCCACAACTACTGAAGCCCACACACCTAGAGCCCGTACTCTGAAACAAGAGAAGCCACCACTATGAGAAGCCCGCGCACCACAATGAAGAGTAGCTCCCACTCACCACAACCAGAGAAAAGCCCGTGTGCAGCAACAAAGTCCCAACACAGCCAAAAAACATAAATAAATAAAATAAAATAATAAATTTATTTTTAAAAAACAAACCAAACAAAACATGGGGACATTTTGAGAAATTACAAGGGAAAACTCACTCAACAGACAACAACTCTGAGAGAAACTAGATGCTGAAAATAATTGCAGACTTTAAAGCAGCTGTTAAACTATGTCCCGAGAAATAAGGAAAAACACTGTTGAAAAGAAAGAATAGAAAATCACAAGAAAGAAATAGAAGCCATAGAAAAGAATCAAATGGACATTGTAGAAGAGACAAAGAAAATAAATCATAATCAAACCACTGAAAACCAGGCAAAGAAAGAATCTTGAAAACAGCCAGAGAAAAAGATGAACTACTGATTTAAATGACTATGGATTTTTAGTCAGAAACCATGGACGTCATAAGGCAGTAGAAAAACAATTATACAGTGCTAAAGAAATGATGTGTCAACTTAAAATTCCACATCCAGCAGAAATATTCTTATTCAAGAACAAAGGAAAAATAACAACATTCATAAATGGAGGAAAACTAGGAGAATTTATGGCCAACAGACATGCTCTAAAAGAGATGCTAAAGGAAATAATATCAGGGAAAGCTGGAAGGTCAGGAATGCAGGAAAAGTAACAGATGTGGTAAAGGTCTGGGTGAATATAATAATTTTCTCCTCTTAATTTCTTTAAAATATATACAATGATTAAGAATAAAAATTGTGATGGGGTTTTCAGTGTTTGTAGATATGATATAAAAGACAATCACAACATAAAGAGGAGAGGATAAAGGTATCTCTACAGTGGTAAGGTTTCTAAATTCCACTTGAAAGTGGCAAAATACTAAATTTAAGTAGAATATAAAAAGTTAAGTATGTACATTATTATGCCTAGAACAACTGAAATAACTGAACAAATGATTATAGTCAAAACTCAATAAATAAATTAAAATGGACTACTAAAAAATATTCAAATAATCCAAAAATGAATAGGAAATGAAAAAGACAAACAAACAACAGAGGAGACAAACATAGAACAAATAATAAAATGGTAGACATAAATACAAACATATCATAATTACATTAAATGTAAATGGTTTCAACACACACTTAAAATATAGACTATAATCAGTAAAAAAGAGGACCAACTATATGCTGCTTATAAGAAATCCACTTTAAATAGAATGATGGTAGTTTAAAAGGATGGGAAAAGATAAACCATGCAAACACTAATCACATGAAAGCTTGAGTATTACACTGACAACAGGCAAAGTAGACTTCACAGCAAGGAAAATTACAAAAAATTGAGTGACATTACATAATTAATTAAAGAGTCAGTTGATCAAGAACACACAATAATTAGATTGTGTCACTAACAGAAGACCTTCCAAATGCATGAAGCAAGTACTGATAAAACTGAAAGGAGAAATAGAGATATTCAAAATTAGATTTGGAGATTTCAGCTTTCTTCTCCTGTTAATTAATAAGACAGGTAGAAAAAACACTCATCAAGAATGTTAAAAAGTTGAGCAATCAGTTGAGCCAATCAGCTGTAACTAATTGACATTTGTAGATACTCCACTCAAGAACAGCAGAAATAAAAATTCTTTTCAAGGCAAATGGGGCATTTTCCACAATATATGAAAACACTAAGAAACTTGAAAGAATTGAAATCATCGAAGTATATCTCTGTCATAATGAGATTAAATTAGAAATTAATTTTTTTAAAGATATATGGAAACACTTCCCCAGAGTTAGAAATTAAACAATACATTTCTGAATACCCATGGGGCAAATGCAAAATTAAACCACAGTGAGATACCACTACACAATATTACACATTTCTTAGATTGGCTAAAACAATAACTAACCGACAATACTAAGGACTGGAATGCAAATAAAGTAACTGGAAAGTCTCCTATTTTGTTGATATGAATGCAAAGTGCTACAGCCACTCTGAAAAAGTTAGGCAGTTACTTATAATGTTAAATATAAGTTTAACCATTTGACACTAGCAATCCCACTCCAAAGTATTTATCCTAAATAAATGAAAAACTTTGTTCATACAAAATCCTGCACCTGAATTTTGTAGCAGTTTTATTCATAATTTCCAAAAGCTGGAAACAACTCAAAAGTTTCGACAGTTAAAATAGATAAACAAACTGTTGATATACCAATAAAATGGAATACTACTCAGCAGTATAAAATAACAACTCTTGATACACTCAACAATGTGACTGTATCTCAAAGGCATTATGCTGAGTGAGAGAAGCCAGTCTTAAAATGTTGCATTCTATTTATTTCATTTTATATAGAAAACTTAAGTCTACAGAAACAGAAAATGCACTAGTGGTTGCTCGGCAGTAACAGTTGTGGGCGGGGAGAGTGTATAACTATAAAGGGGTGGCAAAAAGGAGTACTTTGTGGTGATGGAAATATTCTGTATCCTGATAGTTATGGTGGTTACATGACTCTATACATGTGTTAAACCACAATGAATTGTACACCAAACAAAAAATAGTTTGACTGCATGTAAATTTTTAAAAATTATGACAGCAAACCAAAGGGCCAGTTTGTAATTTCTTTACATACTTCATTAATTAGAATAGGAAAAACTAGGAAACAGGCAAAGATTAGGTCAAAGATGAACTTGTGGATTCTTCAAGCAGCATAACAGACCAAGTTGGTTGACCATTTGACAAAATGTTGGAATTAAGAGTGCATTTTTATATAGATCAGTGGAATAGGATAGAAAGCCCAGAGATAAACCTACACACCTATGGTCATCTAATCTTTGACAAAGGAGGCAAGAATATACAATGGAGAAAAGACCAGTCTCTTCAGTAAGTGGTGTTGGGAAAACTGGACAGCTACATGTAAAAGAATGAAATTAGAACACTCCCTAACACCCTACACAAAAATAAACTCAAAATTGATTAAAGACCTAAATGTAAGGCTGGACACTCTAAAGCTCTTAGAGGAAAACATAGGCAGAACACTCTTTGACATAAATTGCAGCAAGATCTTTTTTGACCCACCTCCTAGAGTAATACAAATAAAAACAAAAATAAACAAATGGGACATAGTTAAACTTAAAAGCCTTTGTGTAGCAAAGGAAACCACAAACAAGATGAAAAGGCAACCCTCAGAATGGGAGAAAATATTTGCAAATGAAGCAACTGAAAAGGGATTAATCTCCAAAATATAAAAACAGCTCATGCAGCTCAATAACAAAAAAAAAAAATCAACCCAATTAAAAAATGGGCAGAAGACCTAAATAGTCATTTCTCCAAAGAAGACATATAGATGGCCAACAAACACATGAAAAGATGCTCAACATCACTAATTATTAGAGAAATGCAAATCAAAACTACACTGAGGTATCACCTCACACTGGTCAGAATGGCCATCACCAAAAAATTTACAAACAATAAATGCTGGAGAGGGTGTGCAGAAAAGGGAACCCTCTTACACTGTTGGTGGGAATGTAAATTGATACCACCACTATGGAGAACAGTATGGAGATTCCTTAAAAAACTAAAAATAGAACTACCATATGACTCGACAATCCCATTTCTGGGCATATACCTGGAGAAAACCATAATTCAAAAAGATGTATGCACCCCAATGTTCATTGCAGCACTATTTACAATAGCTAGGACCTGGAAGCAACCTAAATGTCCATCAACAGAGAAATGGATAAAGAAGATGTGATACATATATACAATGGAATATTACTTGGCCATAAAAAGGAATGAAATAGTGCCACTTGCAGAGACATGGATGGACCTAGAGACTGTCATACAGAGTGAAGTAAGTCAGAAAGAGAAAAACAAATGTCGTAGATTAGCACATATATGTGGAAGGTAGAAAAATGGTATAGATGAACTCACTTGCAAAACAGAAATAGAGACACAGATGTAGAGAACAAATGTATGGATACCAAGGGGTATGTGGGGGTGGGTGTAATAGATTGGGAGATTGGGATTGACATATATACGCTACTATGTATGAAATAGATAACTAATGAGAACACACTGTATAGCACAGGGAACTCTACTCAGTGCTCTGTGGTGACCTAAATGGGAATGGAAATCCAAAGAAGACAGGATATATGTATACGTATGGCTGATTCACTTTGCTGGACAGCGGAAACTAACACAACACTGTAAAGCAACTATACTACAATTTAAAAAAAAAGAATGAATTTTTTTAAACGGTTGAAGAAACAAACCATGTGAATAACTTCTACTTGATAAAATTTTTCTCTCTAGTGGTTACATTTAGGGGTGTCTTGGTATATGTTCTTTTCTACTACAACTCAAATATTTTATTAAAAATTTAGTAAAAATTTCTTATAAATGCAAGGTTCCTCCTGTAGTGGTTTGGACTTGACTTTTTAAAAATGTTTGCCAAGAGGTTCAACATTAATGATCTTGTTCCTTTTGAATTCCAGTAAGTCTAGTCCAAGTTTTATTACTAACTAGCCATGTAATCCTTGAACAAATCATTGAACAATCTCTGCCTTCAGTCTCTTCCTTCATAAAATAAAAATGTTAACTATAGGATCCATGTCATTGGAAAACATCACATTTTGTGATTCTAGCAGTATTCTGTAGTCATTTATGGAAGGAATAGCTCTGGTAGGCTCTGGTCCAACCAAAAACATCTTGTTGAAGACTTACTGAGATATTGCCTGATTTATTGCTACATTGGGCAGTATAAAGCCATTCTCAAGTATTATTAGTAACACCTTGACTCTGAGCCAAATTGTTAAGGTTGGGCATATTATCTATAAAAGGCTATTTTGATTAATTGCTAAGTCTCTGGAGAAGGACAGATCCATATTAGCTTCATAATCTTATCTCCTGTCATCAAATGACTTTTGACAACTTCATCAGTTTCTGTTTCTCCACCTGTAAGTAGAGGTGGTAATAGCACTTCAAAAGGTTGTGGTAAATGTAAATCAAACAATACATGAACATACCTAACAGAATGGCTGTCACATAATAATTCATAATTACTAGACTCACGTAAACTCCAATTTCTGTTTTTTTCTTGAAATTAAACAGTACTCTGTATTTCCAGCACACAGGACTGAAAAGCATAGCATCAAAGGCTCATCAGGTAACACATGTACCACCACCTCTACACTTGTGGGAGGAGGGGACCAGAACAAATATATCTGTTAGAAATGTGATGGAATTGAGAGAAAGATCAGGTGAAGAAGTCAACACCTTAAATTGTGAGTTAAGTCACAATTTTACCTGTTGTATGTCATCAACAGGGAACATAAAAATATAACCAAAGAAAATCTAGGAGCACTTTGGAAAACTCAACTGTCACTGACACTTCAATTAGGCTATCTCTATCCAACTGCAAAATTTTTCATTACTCATGTTACTGAGTCCAAGCTTATACTGCTCGCCACACAACAGGCCAATAAATCAAGAGACAAGGTGATGGAGCAAGGATTAGTGACTTTATTCCGAAATCCAACAGACAGAGAAGATGGTGGACTAGTGTCCCAAAGAACCACCTTACTCATGTTAGAATTCAGGCTTCTTTTATACTGGTTGGCTAGTTATTGCAAACTTTTTTAGTGCCGGCCAGACCCTGGAAGGGATGTGATAATACTTTCTTCTTGCAGGTCTGGTCATTATGAGGTTCCTGTATACCTCCAACAAGACAAATGTTATTCTCTGTTCTGTAGCTTTTTATCTCTATATGAATGAAAAGTGTTATACCTTTAAAGATCAAGCCTGAGAGGCAGAGCCTTGAGATAGGGATGTATATTTCAGGCTATAGGCAACATTCTTTTACAACAGTGCAGAGCCAGCATGACTAAGCACAGGCAATAGAGCAAGCACAAAGGTTAGAGCTAAAGGATTAGATCCAATATGGAGTCAGGTTTGTTCTTCTCTGTGACACTCAGTACACACATTTCTTACCTAAATCTTTTAGTTTTCCAGCTATAATCATTTATGTATTCTTTCTTAGTTAACTGTGAAGATTTAAAGGAAGTCCTTCTGTATCCATTTCCTAGGGCTGCTGTAAAAATATTATTACAAACTAGGTGACTTAAAACAACAGAAATTTGATTTCCTCCCCTCTCCTCCTCTCTCCTCTTCTCCCATATCCTCCCATCAATTACTGTAGCTCATTTTCATTTTCAAGGATAGAGACCATGTTTTTATATTCTACTTCAATCCCTCATTGAATCCAGCATAGTGCCAAGCCTTAAGTGTGGGTTTATAATCATTACAATTCTTTTCTATGATTTCAAAAAATTTTGTCACATTAAATTGTGTACAAAGTCCTTGAAATGGTATATTTTGAGGAACTTGTGAGGGAAAATTTGAAAGCTAAGGGAGGAGGAAATGGTATATATGATATATACAAGAGGAGGGATGGTATATAACAGTAACTAATCCCTTTGTGAGACAATGGTAGGAGTACTGTGAAGATGATGCATTTTGTCCAACCCGCTCATCAAGATGCAGAGTTTCTCATGTAATAGTAATTCTACATTTATTGAGCCAGAGCTTGGTGCCAGGCATACTGCTTAATGCATCATACACAGTATCTCAGCTAACCCACTGAGCAATCCCATGAGTGAGGAACACTTTATTCTCCCACTGTGGCTTAGAGAGGTTAACTAGTTTTCTGAAGGTCACACAATTAGCAAATGACCAAGCTTGATTTCAAAGCTCAGTAGTTTGACTCTAGAAGTACATTCTATCTGGAAAATAAGAGGATGACATTGGCTTGCTTATTTATAATAGCCTGTTTCATGGTTCAAAAACTGGGAGAATTGACAAGTACGTACTTTTTTTTTAAGCACTCCTCTTTCTGTCGTCACTGATTTAAATAATAAATATTCGCTCCATTTTTGTAAATAAAAGATTTCTTTATTGTTTAGTTGCTCATTGTTTCAGAAATGTCAATAGATAATTTAATTTATATTTTCCCAAATTTCTTATTAAGCTTCAGACCTTTGAGACTTAAAACTATTAACACTATTGCTTTTTAAAGACATAATTTTTCTATTTGTGATTATTAATATACTCTTTATTAAAGTTTTTCATGATAAACTTCAGTCAAAATTAGAATAAAACAAAAATTCATCTGTATGCCAACCGAGTTCTCAAAACATTGTTTATTATCGTTTATTATCTTTATGTTAGCACATAATTTTTCAAATGCTCGGAAATGTTCCTAAGCCTCATTGTTTTCATGTTACATATTTTATTTTCAAACTTGTAGTTAATTTAAGTAATACATAAACCTAGAGGGAATAAAAAATCCACTTCTGGTGGAGTAAACAATTTGTAGTTCACATTTGATGTTTATTCAGATTTTAAGCTGATTGCAAACGTTTAATCAAATGATTTAAGACTAAACAAAATGGGGGATTTGGAAGTACTTAAACCTCTTGTGACTAACTTGTATTGGATTCAGTTTTGTTCCAACGTTTCTAGTAACTTGGAAAATCTTCAGAAATACCAATAAATTAATTTATAGTGAAACATTTATACAACGTTAATATTATGTAAATGATGGTATTAACCAGAGCAAGAGAAGAAAAGGAAATGATGCTTGGTCACCCCCTAGTGTTTTTTTTTTTTTTTTTAATAAATTTCTTTATTTCTTTTTGGCTGCATTGGGTCTTCATTGCTGCGCGCAAGTTTTCTTTAGCTGCGGTGAGTGGGGACTACTCTTGCGGTGTGCGGGCTTCTCATTGCGGTGGCTTCTCTTGCTGCAGAGCACAGGCTCTAGGTGCGTGGGCTTCAGTAGTTGTGGCTCTCGGGCTCTAGAGCGCAGGCTCAGTGGTTGTGGCGCACGGGCTTAGTTGCTCCGAGGCATGTGGGATCTTCCCCGACCAGGGCTCGAACCTGTGTCCCCTGCACTGGCAGGCGGATTCTTAACCACCGTGCCACCAGGGAAGCCCCTGCTAGTGTTTTTTTCATTAGGGTTTAGCTAGGAGAAACTGCACTAGTATAGGAACTACACAAAAATAAATTATATGTGTATTCACATGTATATATAAATAAGTATGTAAATTAATATATATGTAAAATAGTTACAGCTGTTGGGGCCATTTTATTATATTGTCTGCATCATATTCTGAGATGTAAGTAAATGACTGTAGAAATAGATAATTTAAAAAGAGTTTCTCAAAAAATAATTACAATTTTTCTTTTGGAAAATAAAACATATTTAAATAGCTATTAGTGGCAATGACATAATATTAGTCTAAAGTTACAATTATTATAGGGTGTTTATTTTACTTTCTTTATTAACAAATTAATATATTCAGGAATTATCTTCTATATTTTAATAATTTAAGCAGAGTTGATAGCGCCATTATTTACTGGATCTGCTGATTTTTCATGCTTTTTTAACGAATAAATAAATTTTCAGTATCATTTTATACATGTGTAAAATTTGAATTTCACATATCTTATTTCTGCTCAAGATATATAACATGGCTAAAGTAAATTCTTAGGCTTTGAAAATGTAGTAAAAACTGTAGGTTGGACCATGTGTCTACTTATTTTAATTATTATTACTATTGTATCTTCTAGGATGCAGTGCCTACATTTATCTGTCACTTTATAGTTGCTGGTAGGCATTTATGATTGGTAGTTAAGAGAAAAGTTTGATTTTTGAATCCTGTTTTTGCTACTTAGCAATATGATTTACACAAATAACAGTACTATACCTCTCTATGTCTGTGTTCTCATTTGTGAAACAGAAATACATTTCTCTATTGAGAAATCGGTATAGATGTTAGGGAAAAACCCAAATGAACTTTTTGGCCAACCCAATATAATAAAGATCAAGTATTTTGTAGTTACCAAGTGCTCAAAAGGTAATATTAAGATTTTTTTCCTGATTGTATTTCTATCCATATTAGCATTAGCTTAGTTGTTTGTTTGTTTGTTTGTTTTTAAGCAAAGAGTTTTGTTTCGTTCTTTAGAATTCTTTAATTTTTTTTATTTTCATTTTTAATTAGCATTGTTTAGCCTGTGCACAGAAAGAACAATGAAAGATACTTATAAAGTGAATAACTTGTGTTCTGCTCCGATTTAGAGTTTCTAAGGTCTGTAAAAGTACTCTGTTGTTTCAGAATCTGAGAACTTTCTGTGAAATGGAGATTTGATTAAAAAAGAAAAGAGTACTTGAAGGAAGAGTGAAGGATTATAGATGTTAGGAAAGTGTGGTAGAAATAGTACGCAACCTTTGGCAATATTTGTAATAAAAGAAGGAAGGTGAGAAAGTTATTTAGATGCTATAGTTAGAGCATTATTCTATTCATTATTTTTTACTTTAGAACAAAATAATTGGAGCCTGTATTAACAAGACTATAGATAGATCTTAGAAATATATTTCATACTTTACTTTTAGTACAGAAATCCAATGGTGGTACAAAAGGTATTTAAGAAGTGTTCTTTAAAACTTTACATATGCCTAGTTCTCAGGGTTATGTGAAGAGTAATCATAAGGTCAACATAGTTGTTGAGTTAACAGAGCTCTAGGCATTCCCATTTCTGATGGTCTGTAGGACGTTTACTCTGGAGTATCCTATCATGATCTTAAACAAAATATACTTAAAACTAAATGCATCAAAATCTCCCAAAAGTTTTCTCTTTTCAGAGCTTCCCCAATTTCTGTCAGTTATTAGTACCATTCTTCAAGGCTAGAGGCCACAATCAACTTCAAACTGTTCTTTTATTCCTTGTGGTAAAACTATCTTGAAAACAAAATTTCAAATCTGTGAAAGGCTTTGATTATGTATTTTTAAAGTCACACTTGACATAAACTTGCATTTATAACAAGAAGACCATTTGGTTCAGAAAACATGTGTAACTGATCCTATAAGTGAGATGGTTATTAATGATAATTCAAATTTCTAAGTAAATCAATTTGAATTACTACTAGGAAACATAGTAACTAGCAGTAACATTCATGCTGGGAAAGGAAAGTTGCTTTTTCTACCTGGAAAGTCAAAGTTACTGAGTTAAAATTTTAAAATTAAAAATCCTAATTATGTTTCCACAATCCCTTTATCTCAACACGTGGAGGAAAACCAGGAGGCAGTATTTTTTAGAATAATATGACAAATTTAAAGCTTTTCCTCCCTACTAAAGTCTTCTTCTCTCTCTTAATGATACATGCCATAAAGGTGGCTCTGAGGATAGTTTTGAAAACATACCAGAAAGACTGAGTGGTTCTGGGAGGGTTCAATACTGAAAAGCCTAAGCAAGAGAAAGAAACAAAATTCAAGAGCTATGTTGCTAAAAGCTGACATAGGTAAAAGGACACACATTATACCTTATAGGAGACTATGATAAGAATAATAATGTCAAATTATATTTCATTGATTATTATTTAAATGTTTTGCTTTATCCATAATATATTTGGATAAAAATAGTTATAATGTTTTTGTCATTATGTACAAGATGTGAAGGTAATCTGGTCCCTGTTACTCCATCTTAGTCAAAAGTGAGGTCTGTACTAACAATTTGATTTAGAGAATATGTAATAAAATTTACGGACCAATGTGATAAATAGAGATTTACTGATCTAGATTTAGAATAATAGATAGTGAAGAGGCCCTTTTTATTTGTTTAATGTATAGTCAATGCACATGTATATTCCTTGCAGTGTCCGGAACTCATCTGTTCCCATTCATGTTACAGAACTGTCTCATCATGTATCTTATTATCAAGTGTGTCATTCTTGGTTAAAGTCGTAACCCCCCATCACAGTAAAAAAAGGTAGTTTTACAGTGCCATGGCTTTTGTAAGCTGTTTGTATTGGGAAAAATATCTTTTTGCCACTATGCTTTGAAATATGATTTTAGAAGTTTGTTGTATCATCACTTATGTTGCTGCACCATCCATCATACTGCCTGTGATTGAATATTGACTTCCAGTATCTCTCCCAAAGGATGTTAATGTGCTTCATTGATCATGCTACAACATAACTTACAAAATCGGAGTATACAGGAAAATATGAACCAATTCATTTTCTGTTCATGTTAAATTTACTGTTTTAAATTTCATAATATATACGAAGCATCATGTCTTCCAACCAGGTCTTCCCTTGAACTTTTTAGACCGAAATCATTGCATTTCTATAAAACGATCTCTTTTAATATTGACCATACCACTGCCTTCTGCACACCACCATCAGTGGTGAATATGTTCAGATTGAGAAGAGCATTCTCATTGCACACACACAAAACGTCCCATCCTTCTTCTGTCAGGATTTAAGAGCAAGCATGATGTCACACGTTGGTCAGAAACAAGAGAAGGCATCAAAATTAGTAGAAAGTTTTTTTACTTCAGTCTATATGTTGTAGTCAAAAAAGTATGTATAAAGATGAGTCAAAAAAGTTGAAGCAATAGAAATTGAAATAACTAAACTCTATTAGATCAGTAAATGTTAAAAATGTCATATATGTGTGTATATATATATATATATATATATATATATATATGTACACCAAGCAGTATGCTAAGAGATTTTTCTTTCCAGCAAAAAGAATACAAAATTAGATTTACAGCTGCTGCCCTCAAAGGAACTTACAATTTGGAAAATGGATGTATACACAAGTGCACAAAGTAATAAACAAACACATGCTAACAGTAGGAAGTTGAGGGAAGAGAGGAGGGGGTTTTGGTTGGGGTATTTTTTTCATAATATGCTTTAGACCATCAAGGCGAGATGTATCTACTATAAAAATATGAATTCTTCACAAGTCAGGAATAGATCATCAACTGGATATCATGTTGGTTTCCTATTGCCAAAATTATTGCACTATTATGGTATGTTTAAGTGTCCTCCCTGGATTCCTTGTAATAGGGCCTGAGTTTGTTGTGGAGACACTGGGGACATTGAGTTGAAGAAATGATAGCAACAGATGCTGCTAAATATAAACCTGATGCTTATGCAACCATTATACCAGGGGTAGAAGTATCTGTTTAATTCCTTTCTGTGGCGCATGTACAAGAATGTTTCTAACAAAATGAACTGAATTTGAATGTGCAGTAGGCCATTTATAGTTGATAGCTTTGGAAGGAAGAACGAATCTCTATACATCTTAGTCTCCTCCTAGAATCAATACTCAAGGCTGCTATGAGGACCAGGTACAGAGACCTTTAGCATATACTGGCCTCTCCTGCTTCCTTACTTTTAAAATTATCCATTTGTAGCACACTTATTTTCTTAAAGTTGTCCTTGATATTTCATTTTAGCCTGATTTTTATCTGCATAATTTTAGGTGCTAAGAAAGAGAACATACCCCATAATTTGTCTAGCAATACTCACTGTATGGCTCTTTTTATAGTCTACTAGTCTACCAAAATAATCTGTGACAATTTCAGAGCAATGTGACAGGGTACATTCAACCACAGTTGAAATCAAAATAATTGCCTCAAACCTGTAATATTATTTTATCCTGTATCATCAGGATAGTAAATCTTTGGAGGCAACTGTAGATAAGAGTTTATTTCCAAGGGACATATTCTCTGTGGATTTGTAACTGAAACTTTATCACTAAACCCTATATTATTCTCAATCATATGCTTTTTTGTTATTTTTTTATGAAATAAATGTCATTCTCAACCAAAATTTGGAAAGAATAATAATGTTATACTTTAAAGTAAGCAGTTTTATATCCCTAAAACAAATAGCCTATCCTAATAGGCAAACTGGGACTTAAGGGGCCATTTGGTATATTGCCTCACAGACAAAGATAACTGCAGGACAGCCAGGAGACAGATTTAAATTCTGTTAAGAATAGCAGGAAGTATTTTGGTTCTCGGCAGGATAGCACCACTTGTGGTTTTGTTAAGTACAAAAGACAAGTCTGCTCAACTCTGTGGATTTTGTGTGTGAATGGAAACAACTCCCTTCTGTCCTAGTTCTTCACTGGAGTGCTGACATGTGCGGTGCTTGAAAATTCAGATCATTTTATTGGAATCAGCCAGAGTTTACCCTGGCACTTGAAAAGAAGAAACTATTTCAATAGTACAGTAGCATCCATTTTCATGTTAGCAGAAGGCATATAATAATATTCAGATGTGAGATTTGTTGGCTATGTTGCTTTTATGGTAACAGAAGTACAGTGTGGTAGGAGAAGAGAAAGAAAGCACGGTTAGCCGCTACATTTCTTAAACCTGGCAGAAGTGGTAGATAAGAATAATTAAGAGATATTATCCCTGTATTAAAATTCTAGAATGTAGAGAATTTATGAATCTCAGATTAAAATTCTTAATGCATTTCACTAGTACTCCATACATTTGAACCTTTCAAAGTCCGTGACTGTGGATGTGTGTCTTTCAACTACTTTTGGTTCTATTTATGTTGGCTGCCATGGGCACAAATGCTGTGCAGTGAAAAATCAAGTGGAAAATGGGGGTTTAATTGGCAGTTAAGACACGAATAAACCTTTATTGAGCACTGCTGACTGACAAATGCACAACCTAAAAGTTGAGAATTAATGTTTTATTCAGTGGACTTACTGAGGACTTAAGCCTGGGATACAGCCTCTCAGATAGCTCTGAGAGACTGTTCTGAAGACTTAAGGGAGGAGCCAGGATATACAGGAGTTTTTGCAAACAAAAAACCCAGGTAGTTGGAACATCAAAAGATTACTGCTAGCTAAAGGAAACTAGACATCTCAAGCTAATGAATTTAGTGCTTTTTTATGTACGGGAAGATGCAGGAGTCTGAGCTTATTGAAATTAATCTTTTGATATGCACCTTAATTATCTAGGGCCAGTATCCTGTTTTCCTCCATCCTGAACTCCCTCAGAGTGCACTTTTGTGGGTGACTGCAGAGGCTGATGTCTTGGTGGAACGAAACCTTTTTTTTCACTCAGGGTATACCACAAGGGGCAGCTGAAGTGGTTGATGCCTTGATGGCCTCAACATCCTTTGTTTACTGAAATGGCAGGTGACATTCTTTGTCCACAGCACCCAAGAAGGGTCAAACAATTTATATTCAATCAGGTTAGGGTTAAGGTCAATGATACTAAGTAGAATTGTGTACTCCAGAATCCTATTAGGGAAAGAAGTTGTTTGAATGTTGGGGTCAGACGTGTTTGTGGTGAGAGTGGTCCCTTCCGTTTCACCATTTCTATTTGGTTTTACATGAATCGCTGGTTCGTTGCTGTTGCTCTTGTTTTATTTTGTTTTGTTCTATTCAAATCTTATATGTTTCACTTATGTCTCAAGCTGGATTTCCCACAGACCAGATACTATATTTAATGTCTTGAGAAAATGCATTCTTTCTGACCTCATATTAACTTTAGGAGGAATTTGTTCTGAGGGCCTATGTATAAGGAACATTGCTCAGTATTTTCAACTGTGATTTTGGACAAAAATAGAGAAATATTTTTATTGTGGGTGATTTCTTATACTATCCTCTCAGTGCTGAGAGTTTAAAGACAAATACTAACTCTGAGAGGGTATTGTTTGTTAAATGGGAAATTGAGTAATGTGGTTCAAGTGTATTGCACACTGAATATTTAATTTCACACACAGCCAAAGCTTTTACATCATAAGGAGTGACTATTTCAGTGAGGTCATGAAGCTGCCTCTCCTCTATGCCTTATTTTCAAGGAGGGTTTTATCAAACCTTACATCATAATTTCTTATTATTAATATATTGTGCAATTGAAACACCAGTATTTTGTAGAGTTTGAAATGGGATTTTTAATTTTTCAAAACGAGGACCCCTGGAAGTGATGTCTGGACATTGGAATCTTCCTCAGAATTGAGGGCGGGTGGAGCTTCTTTACTTCATCGAGATATGCTTCAGGTCTGACTCAAGAAGGCCCAACATGTTTCTCAGGTAATTGCTTAGGCTAACTCATGGATAACTGTGGATTTTCTAAAAGTCAATAAAATCCTTGCCAGACTTAGCAGAAAATTAAGATTTCATGACAAACCATTCTCACTTAAAAATATTGATCCAGGGCTTCCTTGGTGGCACAGTGGTTGAGAGTCTGCCTGCCGATGCAGGGGACACGGGTTCGTGCCCCGGTCCGGCAAGATCCCACATGCCGCGGAGCGGCTGGGCCCGTGAGCCGTGGCTGCTGAGCCTGCGCATCTGGAGCCTGTGCTCCACAACGGGAGAGCCCACAACAATGAGAGGCCCGCGTACTGAAAAATAAAAATAAAAAATAAAAAATAAAATATTGATCCAAAATTTCTTTTTAAAAGTATTAGCAAACAGAATCTATTCACATTAAAAAATAATAAACCATGACCAAGTGGGATTTGTTACAGGGAAGTAAGGGGGAGGCAATATTAGAAAACCATAAGTTGAAACCTATCAATTTAAAAGCCCAAAGGAGAAAAATAATATCAATACTATCATCTTCTTAGACTGAGAAAGGCATGAAATGCCAATTTGTGTTAAAAAAAAAACTGAAATAAATAAGAATTGATGGCTACCTCCTTAACATGATAAAATAAAGGTGTGTGTGTATGTATATATATACATATATATACACACACACATATGTACATTCATATATGTATATATTCCAAAAATATACATATATACACATGTATATATTCAAAAACCTGTATCTTACTTAATGGGAAAGTGAGAGTGCAAGAAAGAAAAGAGTGGTATGAGATATTTAAAGTGTTGGAAGAACAAATATTAACCTAGAATTCTATGTCAAGTGAAATTATCCTTCAAAAATCAATGACAAAGACTTTCTCAGTAAAACAGTAGCTGAAGGAATTCAGAGAGAAGGAAAATAATAAAAGTCAAAAACTTAGATCTACATAAAGAAAGGAAGAACATGAGGAAGAGAAGGAATAAGTGATGGTAAAAGAAAATCTTTTGCTTTTTTTATTCTCAATGAGTTATTTTCCTTTACTTATTTTTATTTATTTAATAAATACATGTATTTATATTATCTTTTACTTATATTCTTATTGTTAAGAATTATTTTACTTTTCTTATTTTTAATAGATAACTGCTTCAAGTAATAGCAACAATTTTGGGGTGATTATAGCATATGGATAAATGAAATGAATGACAACAATGTTATAAGGGAGGGGAGGGAAGAATTATAAATACTCAATTATGTATAATTTGGACTTTACTAAAAATAAAGATTTCTGTTCTGTGAAAGGCACAGTTAAGAGAAGGGAAAGAAGCCACATATTGGGGAAAATATTTGCAAAACACCTGTCTAATAAAGGACTTCTGTTCCAAATATAGAAAGAACTCTTAAAACAAAAATTAGAAAGCAACCAATCCAACTAGAAAATGGGAAGTAAATCTGAATAGACACCTCACCAAGGAAGATATACAGATGGTAAATTAGCATATAAAAAGCTGCTCAAAATTATTTGTTATTAGGGAATTGCAACTTATGAGGAAGTTGAGATAGTACTACACACCTATTAGAATGACAACATTTCATAAAACTTATAATACCAAATGCTGATGAGGACACCGAACACCAGGAACTCTCATTCATTGCTGGTGGGAAAGCAAAATGTTACAAACACTTTGGAAGACAGTTTGGCAATTTCTTACAAACCTAAACATAGTCTTGTATGTTTAGCCATATAATCTAGTGATTATGCTTTTAGGTGTCTACCAACTTGAGGTGAAAATTTTTGTCCATACAAAAACCTGCACAGAAATATTTACAAGAACTTCATTCATGATTGCCTAAGCTGGAAGTCACCAAGATGACTTTCAATAAGTGAATGGATAAACAAACTCTGGATACAATGGCATATTACTCAGCTATAAAAAGAAATGAGCTATCAAGTCATGAAAAGACATGGATAACTGCATAGTGCTTAAATGCATATTGCTAAATGAAAGAAGACATTATGAAAATGCTATGTATCAATACTATACTATACAATTCCAGTTATGTGTCATTCTCGAAAAGGCAGAACTGTAGATACAGTAAAAACTTCAGTGGTTGCTTGGGATTCAGGGCTGGAACTTGATGAATAGGTGAAGCACAGGTGATTTTTAGAGTGGCAAAACTATTCTATATGATATTGCAATAATGCATAGATAACACTATGCATTTGTAAAAACCCATAGAACTTTACAGCACAAAGTTTGAGCTTTAATGTATGCAAATTAAAAAAAATAGTATTGCAAATTTAGGAGACTATAGTAGCAATGTGCACATTTAGCAACCAGATCTTAATTTCTAATCCCCTTCTCCAAAAAAAGAGCCAGAGCTTGGAGAAATGGCCGATTCTGAGACTGGGCAGGAAATGTACAAAATATCCCAGGATCATCTTATAGTCCCAGAAAGTAAGTAAGCACCCCCCAAAAAATCCACATTGGTGGGAATAGGGCAAAGGGGCACAGGAGCCAACAGAGAGAATCCCCGGTGACCAAAGCTGGAACTATTTGAGTAATAAGCAAAATAGTATTGTTTTGCATTATGTATTATATACTGTATTATTTAGAATATAACTCAAAATATAAAATAAATATATATGGTCCATGAATGCTGAATAAATAAATAAATGGGGGAAAAGAGACAAAACTCCATGCAGAATTCCAAATAAATTATACAGACGCTCTAGCCCTAAAGGAGAGGATACATCACTCTCCACTCTTTAGCGTGGGCTGTGCATGATGATCACACATCTTCTTTCGAAAGGTCATACATCTTCTTTCTAAAGGGTACAATATGGAAAGGGAAAAGAATAAAAATAACTTCTCAAGGGAGAAACCTGACAAAAAGAACTTCTGCCAGGAAATCAAAGTCAACATCAACATGACATCAAATATATAGCATGTTGCTAATATGTATCTTTGATATGATGTAATGAAAATGGCTCTTTACCTTTGTGATCTTCTTCCTCAAGACCCAGAACCTGAGTCTAATCCTGAGAAAAATGTCAGACAAATTTCAATTGAGGGATATTTTACAAAATACCTGACCAGTACTCATCAAAATTAAGTCATTAAAAACAAGGATAAAAAAAAAAAAAAAACACAAGGATAAGTCTGAAAACCTTCCACAAGCTAGAAGAGCCTAAGGAGACCTGACAATATATATACATAATGTGGTATCCTGAATAAAATCCCAGAACAGAGAAAGGACTTTAGGTAAAAACTATGATATATGAATAATATATGGACTTTAGTGATTAATAATATATCAATATTTGTTTCTCAATTCTAACAAATGTACCATAAAAGTGTAAGATGTTAATAATAAGGGAAACTGTTCCAGTTCTGTATGGGGACTCTGTACTATCTGCTCAATCTGCAAATTTAAAACTGTTCTAAATAATAAAGGCTATTAATTAAAAAAAGGAACTTCAAGAGACTTCTCAATAATTTCAATATATAGACCTATTATGAATTCAGATTCAAACTAACAATAGAGTCATTTTGTGAGATAATTGTAAACTGGAACAGTGACTAAATACTTGATAAGAAGACGTTATTCTTTTTCTTTAGTTGCGATAAGGCTACTGTAATAATATATAGGATAGTCTTTATTTTCTAGAAATGCAAACTGAAGTATTTAAAATTAAAACTGTAGGATGTCTGGACCTTCCTCAAAATAATCCAGTTGGGTTGTAGAGTGTGGGAGTGTAGATGACACCAGATTCCCCAAGAATTGATAATGTTGAACCTGGGTAATGACTAGATAGTTCATCATACTACTTCTTACTTTATATTTAAATATTTCTATTAACAGTTTTTTAAATTTATATTAAAGAGCTGTCATAAGTAAACGAATATTTATCCTTATATGTCAAATATATTATTTCTTCTCATGAATTCATTGTTCTTCAATTGTATAAGAGGGTATTCTTCTATGATAATGCAATCCTTTTATATTTCAAAACAATAGCTAAAAAAAAGACAAAAAAAAATCCGATAATGTTTAACAAAATATTTTACATACAAGTCACTTCAGTGATTTGGGTTCAGTTAAGTTATTATGTTTATTACTTATATTTAAATGATAGCCATTCTATTCTTTCCCTTTTGCAGACCAGCACTAATCAAAGGAACATTGTGAGATATGTAGAATACATCATAAATGTTTTCTTTCCCAACTAAACCCTCATATTGGAAAAAAAAGTGATGTAGGTGCTTAATTAGTCTTGTGTTAATTTATCTAACAATTTCAGAATTACAGATATTTACAAATTAATCTTAGTGGCTAAGATTGTCTTTTGAAACATGCTTCTATTCAAAAATTATTCTGTATCATGAGCTTATAAGTATTTAAGTTAAATATTTATTAATGACATGACATACAACATATTTTACTATTATTTCTACTGAGGCAACATTTCAAAAATTGACTCAGATTTTGTTAAATCATAGTTTTAAAAATAACCTCAGTATATTTTTATTTTGACAAAATCTCCTGCATTTCTAACATATAGTTTTAGTAAGCAATGCTATGTTCCTGTCAAGGCAGGTTTGATACTTCCCAAAGGGTTTTATGCTATTGCCAAGTAAAGGAACTTAACCAAACAAAGAAGCATATATTTCTCTGACCATCTCTGATTGACACAAGATACCTTACCTCAGGAGAATGTATATAAAGAATATTCCACTTGGCTAAAGGTAATAAAGGCAAATCATGCTGTAACCTTAGGACTGTGAGGCTTTGGGGAGGATATTTGTGACAAATATATTAGAATTACCAGGTAAACATTTTAGTTTGATCAAAAGTAGTTTCCTGAGGACTCAAATTTATGTGCATATATTTATGGCTTACAATCCAGTTGAGTAAAAAGGGAATTGAGCTCCACAATGTCCTTGAAAGGCACTCATGTTCTTGGCTACCACTGCTGACTTTTTCCCTTCTTGGTACCAAGCTGATCCACCATTGCTTTCCAGAGTGAGTAGCTTTTTAAGCAAAATTCTAAAACAAAATCTCTTTGCTGTATTTTAAGAGACACAGGCTATTTTTTTCCTTTAGAACCGCATATGGCCACCAGGAGGCAGAAATCTATTGCTCATTATTTATCAATATTTACAGAAATATGATTAGAAATATGGAAAAATATAAAGGTATATTTTTATTTTACCCTTGAGATAGATGAATGATGATTTAATTATTAAATAACTTGATTTTCCCATCTGAGAAATGTGTCTTATTTAACACAAATATTTATTCAAGGACAATTATAGAAAACATTTGATTAATCAGAGTGTCTATTATATAGAACTTGCTTAGGATTAAGAGGAAAATTCTTTTTATTTAAAAATTATTTACAACAATAAAAATTTAAAAGTCAACTCTGCTGGTTTAGTAAATAGCTTCATATCCCCTATATATGCTGGCTGAGATTTTGAGGGCTTCAGGTCCATTTTGCTTTTGCTTTTTTTTGTTTTTTTGTGGTACGCGGGCCTCTCACTGTCGTGGCCTCTCCCATTTCGGAGCACAGGCTCTGGACGCGCAGGCTCAGCGGCCATGGCCCACGGGCCCAGCCGCTCTGCAGCATGTGGGATCCTCCCGGACCGGGGCGCGAACCTGTATCCTCTGCATCGGCAGGCGGACCCTCAACCACTGCGCCACCAGGGAAGCCCGCATTTTGTTTCTAAATCAACAAAAAATACTTCTTTAGTATGTATGAATGATGTGTGAGTGTTATATCAATCATACAATTAATACTGTATGCTGGAAATAGGTATTTATTAAAGGTAGCTTTCATGATATATCTAACTAGAGGAAGAGGAGTCTCTTAGTCTAGAAACTGGGATAGGAGGAAAAGTCTGTAGATGAAAAGGGAGAATTTTGGGGGTAGTGTCTCATCTCTTTTTACAGGACCTCATGAGTAATGGGAGGGCCTGGAGATCTTGGACTGAAGTTAACTAGATTGAAAATAAGAAACCTTCCTTTAATAAGCCAATTAATTTATACTCTCTCTGTTTTTCCTCATTTTGATTTCCTTGGTGTTTATCACACTCTGCCTGGTCTCAGTTTTACCAAGGGGAACCAAGAGAAAGGAATTTTGTCTGCACTTAAATCAGAAGGCTAAAAGGAAAACAGCTCTCAGAGGTGCCAGTAAGAAATCAACATCATCAAATGATTGATCCTGTCCAATGATTCCCCCTGTCCTCCTAGTGTCAATCCCTGATGGCTTCGTGTTTTATTTCGTTATGAGTACTTATGTTCCCTTCTACTATCTATTGACATTGTGAAACTGCAAAGGTAACAGTTGTAAGAAAAAGTTAGAGCTGAACTTGAACTGACCCTAAGACAGTCCTGAGGTAGTTTTCCTCTCTCTTTCTCTTTCCTCCCCACTCAAATTTTGCCCCTCAAAGTTTGACTTTCCTATAGTACACTAGGGTAAATGTTCTAAGTATTTCACTTGCTAGCATCCAACTGAACTGGTTTTTATTAGTGTGGAAGCTTCACATGATTGGAGATCATCCCTATAGTTAAACCATTGTATAGAAAGCATCCTGCAAGTACCTTTCATGTAGAAGGGACTTATTCATCTTTGTTCAATAAATAAGTGAATAAGTAGAACCTCTGTGCTATTAGATAGCACTCCCCATAAAGAAGCAAAAGACATTTAACTATTCTCTCTGAGTTATCTAAGACTATAAATACATATTTCATAAAACAACACAACAACAATATTAGTAACTAATATTTATACTGAATTCCAGGCACTGTTTTATAAGGTGCCTTATATGTATTAACTAATTCCAACCTTTTAACATTATTCTTATCTACTATTATTCAACATCCCTAAGAGATGCTATTATTACTTCCTTTTGCAGACAAGAAACTGATACCCAGAGTGGTTAAGGAAATTGGGCAAAATCATACATTTACTTAGTAAGAAGTCTAGGTTCTGGGTCCATGCTATTAAAATCAGTCTCTCCTTCATATATTTGCCAAGTGTTTCCTAAAATTGTCAGTCACTGGGAGTTCCACTGAATGGACAAATGAAAACTCAAGGTGCCTCTCTGATATTTGGGGGACTTGTGAAATTTCTGACTTCTGGTGGTGGTGGCAGTTGGTATCCTCTACCACCTCTCCCATAGTTGGTAAATGACTCATTGGAAATTTGTAGAGATAGAGGTGAAAATTACTCTTGCCACCAGTGTCAGTTATGCATTCCTCCCCGTCACTTTTCCTTATGCCCCTCTCCCTCCCTAGGACCTAGGGCTTATCTCCATACTTCCAGCTAACTTTACATTGATCCTAGAAGCTTAGGTATGGAGCTCCTTTCCTGTTTTCTTTCTCCCACATGAAGTTAGGTAGTGGCTGAGGAGTGCAGAATGAGCTAGGCAGAGGGATTGAGGGAAAAAGCGGGGGTTGAGAGGATGGAAAATGGCAAGCAATTCATTAGGTACTCCTGAGGATTATAAGAATCGTGAAGTGATAAAACAGAGGAAAGTAGTGATAAGTGAGTAGGAGGAGAGGAATGTGGAGAGACAAAATGTAAGTGAAGAAGCTTAAGTGAGAAACTGGTGGAATGAGGCAGGTGGGCCGAGTAGGATGGAGTCAAAGAGGAAGACAGCTGTGTTAGGATATTGTCAGATTGAACCATGAAGGGAGGAACAGATGGTCATGTTTTCCTATTTTCAGCTGCAAATGCTGTCTTTGCAAAGTCAGACTCATTCAAAATATTCGTGTATGGGCTGGAAGCACAACAAGTCACTGTTCTGAGAGCAGGGAAAAAAACCAACACTGTGAAGCAATTGTGATTCCAACAAGTGGCAGGCTGAATACTGCTGGGTGTTTAACACATCTAGAAGTTGTTTACTCAGGATTCACTGTAGCATGGGACTCAAGGATGCGGTCCATTTTCATGTTTGCTCAAGTTGGCTGGAGTTAGGAAATGTCTTCATTAAGTATTTTTTTTCTTGATTAAACCAATGAGGGACCACCTGTGGAACACACAAAATTTGAATTTTCTTAGAAATGTGTTTTAAATCTCTCGAATCTGCAGAAAATAAATGACTAGGAAAACAAATGCTGTTTCCAAAGAATTGAATTTATAGGACCAGAGGGTGTGTGTAGTAATGAGAAGGGCTGGAGCAAAAGTTTGGGGAATGAAGTACCAAGGAAAAGGTTGTAAGCCTGTTGGGACTTAAGCCTGTTCAGTAGGAAATTGTAATCACTGTTACAGGCTTCACAAAGTTGCTGTCCATTTGATCCGTTGATGATCAGGGAGGTGAAACTCAGGTGAGAAAATAGGTGGATCATCCAGGAAAGGTGGGGAGAAGAGCAAATACCCAGTATCATGCAACTTAGAAGGGCTGAGAAGACACGGAGCCAGTGGTTCAGGACTGAGTGGAAACTGGACCTGCATGGACCAGGGGATACAGTGGTTTGAAGGACCTGTGTTTTCTCGGGTAGAGATCCTCTAGAACAGGGGTCCCCAACCACCGGGCCGAGGACCGGTACTGGTCTGTGGCCAGGGCCGCACAGCAGGAAGTGAACAGTGGGCAAGAAAGCGAAGCTTCATTTGCCACTCCCCATAACTCCCCATTGCTCGCATTACCACCTGAACTATCCCCTCCCCTTATCCCCACCCACCACCCCTCGCCGCCGCTATCCATGGAAAAATTGTCTTCCACCAAAATGGTCCCTGGTGCCAGAAGTGTTGGGGACTGCTGCTCTAGAAGACAGATGGGTTAGCACATGGTTTATTATTTCTGGGCTACAAGTTGACCTGACAAACTCTAGGCTAGAACCCTGCAGAAGAGCAAGCTGTATTAGGTGACGGTTCTATAAAAGCAGATGTGGATTCACCATTTATCAGTCTCATGAGATGTAGCACTTTGGAGGGCATGGCAACTAGAAGGGAACCTGACTGGCGTTTCTCAGGTGTTGGAATGTTCCGATCCTTGATCTGGTTACCTGAGTGTGATCATTTAATAAAAATCCATAAAACTGCACACTTATGTGCACTTTTTTTTTTACTACTTAATTTTACTTCAACAAAATTAAAAGAATATTGATGCCTGTGCATTACCTTGCAATAAAGTTAAAATCGAAGGAGATAGGGCCACATTCTTAACATGTTTTAAAAGTTTTCCAGGTGATTCTGATAAGAAGCCAGATTTGAGAATCACTGAGGAGGAACTATACACATATAGGCACACTCTATATCCCTATATCCCCAAAGTGCATCGTTTCTCTGCTTAATTCTTGGAAAGCAGAATAAGGTATATAATTTGTGATGTGCAATATGGTAGTCAGACCACTTGAAATGTAGCTAGACTGACTTGAGATACGTGTATAAAACAGACACTAGATTTTGAAGAATTGGCACCAAAACAAAATGAAAAAAGAATGTATCATTGATTTTTATATTGATTACATATTAATGGACATATTTTTAGATATACTGGGTTATTTTACTGCTTTTTTTTTAATTTGGCTACTAGAAAATGTTAAATTGCATGTCTGGCTTGTATTATTGTTCTATTAGACAGCTCTGGTATAGTTTGAAAAACATGGGAAATGTCAGAGAAGATAGACATAGGTTTCAGTCTTGGCTTTACAACACAAAAGCTGCATGGTCTTGGACAAGACACTTGACCTCTCTGAGCCTTATGTTGCTCACTTATAAGGAGATAGTATACTCATATTTCAGAGTAATTGTGAGAAATGGGGTTAATAGAATCAAGCATCCAATACATGTTTGGAACATGATAGCTATTATTACCCTGAGAGAAGATCGAGTCTTCTTCCCCCTTCCTATGGTGCTAAAAGACATTTTTTTTTCCTCACACTTGCACCACATGTTGTCAGCTGAGAGATACAGTGTCTATAGAAACTGAGGGGTACATCAGGGCATGAGTAGAAATCATGGATAAAGGACAGCAGCAGCTGCTTTGCCAGGCAAGAGTCTGTATGTACTGGGATGCACACATCTTTCCTGCTTCTCACTTTTCTTCTGACGTCTGTTTTTTTCAGCTGCTGGATTCTTAACCTTGGTATAAGTCCTTGTGTCTACTTTCATCTTGAAGGCCTTAGCTCGCCTTTAAAAACTTAACTCTCACTTTCAAAATTCTTCTGTGTCTATGCTAGGCCCTTTGGCCTGGACCCCAACTGTGTCTCAGGGTCTTTGTGCCTGAGACATGCCCCAATGCCCACACTCTTCCCTATGATTGATCCCTTGGAGCTTGGTCTGCCAGCTGCTGAGGAGCTGTCAGAAACACCCATGAGTTCTCAGTGACTTTCATAATCTTCTGGGTCTTCCAGGTTCCCTTCCTTAGGGTCTCAGATTTCTACTCCTCCACCTCGCTTGGTGTCTCTCCTCAGAATGTGCTCTAGCTAATTTGGATAATTTTTAAAATATATGACCCCGTGTTTTCCTACCTCTGTACCTCAGTTTATGTCATTTTGTTTCCTATGTAGAATGTCTAATATCTCTTTCTTCAATGAATAAATATATCAATAGGTGAATTCTAGCAAACATTTAGAGAAGAGCTAACACCGATCCTTCTCAAACTCTTCCAAAAAATTGCAGAGGGAGAAACACTCCCAAATTCATTCTATGAAGCAAGCATCACCCTGATACCAAAATCAGAAAAATATATCACAAAAAAAGAAAATTATAGACCAATATCACTGATGAACATAGATGCAAAAGTCCTGAACAAAATACTAGCAAACAGAATCCAATAACACATTAAAAGAATCATACACCATGATCAAGTGGGATTTATCCCAGGGATGTAAGGATTCTTCAATACAAGCAAATCAATCAATGTGATACACCACATTAACAAATTAAGGAATAAAAACCATATGATCTTCTCAATAGATGCAAAAAAAAAGCTTTTGACAATATTTAATACCCATTTATGATAAAAACTCCAGAAAACGGGCATAGAGGGAACCAACCTCAACATAATAAAGGCCATATATGACAAACCCACAGCAAGCATCATGCTCAATGGTGAAAAACTGAAAGCATTTCCACTAGGACCAGGAATAAGAAAAGGATGTCCACTCTTGTTGCTCTTGTTCAACATAGTTTTGGAAGTCCTAACCATGGCAATCAGAGAAGAAAAGGAAATAAAAGGAATCCAAATTGGAAAAGAAGAAGTAAAATTGTCACTGTTTGCAGATGACATGATACTATACATAGAAAATCCTAAAGATGCCACCAGAAAACTACTAAACTAAACAATGAATTTGGTAAGTTTGCAGGATACAAAATTAATGCACAGAAATCTCTGGCATTCCTATACACCAACAACAAAAAATCAGAAAGAGAAATTAAGGAAACAATCCCATTTACCATCTCAACAAAAAGAATAAAATGCCTAGGAATAAACCCGCCTAATGAGTCGAAAGAATTGTACTCAGAAAATTATAAAACACTGATGAAAGAAATCAAAGATGGTATAAACAGATGGAGAGATATACCATGTCCTTGGATTGGAAGAATTAATAATGTGAAAATGACTATACTACCCAAAGCAATCGACAGATTCAATGCAATACCTGTCAAACTGCCAATGGCATTCTTCACATAATTAAAACAAAAAATTTTACACTTTGTATGGAAACACAAAAGGTCCCAAATAGCCAAAGCAATCTTGAGAAAGAAAAACGGAGTTAGAGGAATCAGGTTCCCCGACTTCAAACTATACCACAAAGCTATGGTAATCAAGACAGTATGGTACTGGCACAAAAACAGAAATATAGATCAATGGAACAGGATAGGAAGCCCAGTGATAAAACCACGCACATATGGTCACCTAATCTTTGACAAAGGAGGCAAGAACATACAATGGAGAAAAGACAGCCTCTTCAATTAGTGGTGCTGGGAAAGCTGGACAGCTACATGTAAAAGAATGAAATTAGAACACTACCTAACATCATACACAAAAATAAACTCCAAATGGATTACAGACCTAAAGGTAAGACCAGACACTAAAACTCCTAGAGGAAAACATGGGAAAAACACTCTTTGACATAAACCACAGCAAGATCTTTTTTGACCCACCTCCTAGAGTAATGGAAATGAAAACAAAAATAAACAAATGGGAGTTCATTAAACCTAAAAGCGTTTGCACAGCAGAGGAAACCATAAACAAGACAAAAAGACAACACTCAGAATGGGAGAAAATATTTGCAAATGAAACAACAGACAGAGGATTAATCTCCAAAATATATAAACAGCTCATGGAGCTCAGTATCAAAAAAACAAACAATCCAATTAAAAAATGGGCAGAAGACCTAAATAAACATTTCAACAAGGAAGACATACAGATGACCAAGAGGCACCTGGAAAGATGCTCAACATCACTAATTATTAGAGAAATGCTAATCAAAACTACAATGAGGGGCGTCCCTGGTGGCGCAGTGGTTGAGAGTCTGCCTGCCGATGCAGGGGACATGGGTTCGTGTCCCAGTCTGGGAAGATCCCACATACCGTGGAGCAGCTGGGCCCGTGAGCCATGGCTGCTGAACCTGTGCGTCCGGAGCCTGTGCTCTGCAATGGGAGAGGCCACAGCAGTGAGAGACCCGTGTACCACACACACAAAAAAACTATAATGACGTATTACCTCACACTGGTCAGAATGGCCCTTATCAAAAAGTCTAGAAACAGTAAATGCTGGAAAGGGTGTGGTGAAAAGGGAACCTTCCTGCACTGTTGGTGGGAATTTAAATTGATGCAACCACTATGGAGAACAGTATGGAGGTTCATTTAAAAACTAAAAATAGAACTACCATATGACCCAGCAATCCCACTATGGGGCATATACCCTGAGAAGACCATAATTCAAAAAGAGACATGTACCACAATGTTCAATGCAGCACTATTTACAATAGCTAGGACATGGAACCAACCTAAATGTCCAACGAGAGATGAATGGATAAAGAAGATATGTCACATATATACAAAGGAATATTTCTCAGCCATAAAAAGAAACAAAATTGAGTATTTTCTAGTGAGGTGGATGGACCTAGAGTCTGTCATACAGAGTGAAGTAAGTCAGAAAGAGAAAAACAAATACTGTATCTTAACACATATATATGGAATCTAAAAAAAAAAAAAAAAAAGGTACCGATGAACCTAGTTGCAGGGCAGGAATAAAGATGTAGACATAGAGAATGGACTTGAGGACATGGGGTGGGAGGGAGAAGTTGGAGCGAAGTGAGAGTAGCATCAACATATATACACGACTGAATGTAAAATAGCTAGTGGGAAGAAGCAGCATAGCACAGGGAGATCAACTCGGTGCTTTGTGACCACCTAGAGGGGTGGGATAGGGAGGATGGGAGGGAGGCTCAAGAGGGAGGGGATATGGGGATATATGTATATGTATAGCTGATTCACTTTGGTGTACAACAGAAACTAACACAGCATTGTGAAGCAATTATACTCCAATAAAAATCTATTAAAAAAAAATCATTCCAGTGTTCCCCATGATCTTTCCTATTGAGTGACATTTCTCCCCAAGAGTCTATATGGGATATTCCATATTCATCTATTATTGCTCCTTATACCTAGATATTTATTATAGATATGTATATACTTGTCTTACCATTACTATTATAACTGAATACACCTTAATAAACCTTAGGGTCCCATGTGGCCCTGTCTTTGTATGGAGCCACATTCAAAAGAAGTCTCATCCAAAAACCAGAAATAATTGAAAAGTATTCCCAATATTTACATGTATCTCTTTGAGAATATTAAAGAATATCTAATTAACAACCTATAAAAATGCTCTTTTCTGTCCACACTACATTGATACAGTTCTCTGTTTCTTCATTGAAGCCTCTTACTTGTCAAACCCCAAAAACTTGCTTTTGGAAACACAGTTTCATAGCTTTTTCTAATCCTCTTTCTAATTCTTAGCTCTTTATTATACAAATTGACTTAAAAATGCTAGCTTGATAATTTTTTTGTCTGCTTCAATCATTAACTGTTTTACCCCCCAACAAAGAACAATTGTGGTCCTGTTTCTTCATGAAAAAATTCTCCTTTTTCCTCTTATCACTCTAACCTGTGTCTAGATCTATTCTCCCACTTTTGTGTTACAAAGGCCTGGGAGTCAGCTGAGCAAAAAATAAATTCTCATTAGACAGTTGAATAGAAGAAAAGTTCCTTATAACAAGGAATGGAATGGAGTGGTGATGGGGAAGCCTGGGAATACTGATAGAAAAACTATGAGCACCATGATATATTTCAGTTTCTATTGGTCAAAGATTCTGTGGTCTTTTAAAAAAATTTTACTCCTTACTGCACCTAACACAGAGACTTAAACTTACTAAAAGCTCATTAAATATTTCCTAAATAAATGTGATGACTTACCAAATTTTATTTAGGACCATCTGGGAAAGCAGGTTCTGTTTAAGTTGTCACTCCCTCGCTAGAGCTATTTTTACATAACTTTTTGCTCTTAAAATTCACAGTTATGTATTGTTTTATGGATTTCAAAAAGCATGTGGGATAAAAGAAAACTTAGAAATTTAACGGGACAGTCATAATAGTCACGCCATCCTACTCAAGTCAAATGTGTAAAATGAATCATGGCAGCCAAAGTGCAAACATGTGTTCTGTTAAAAATTACCACACTATTACCTTGGCCATTCTTATTTCTTGGTTTCAGAGTCAAAAAAGTACATAATACTTCTTTAGTCCTGTTAGGTTTCCAGTGTTAATTTGATTACTACTATTTTTCTGTTTTTTTCAATTGATACAATATTTAGGAAAAAGAATTTAAGGTCAGATGTATCTGACCTTAAATTCTTTTATATATATACATATATATATATATATATATATAAGAATTTATATATATATATATCAGCAAGAAATTATATATATATATATAATTATATATATATATCTTATATATATAATAATAAATATATATATCAGCAAGAAACATATTTTTTTTTTTTTTTTTTTTTTTTTTTCTTTTTGCGGTATGCGGGCCTCTCACTCCTGTGGCCTCTCCCGTTGCGGAGCACAGGCTCCGGACGCGCAGGCCCAGCGGCCATGGCTCACGGGCCCAGCCGCTCCGCGGCACATGGGATCCTCCCAGACCGGGGCACGAACCCGTATCCCCTGCATCGGCAGGCGGACTCTCAACCACTGCGCCACCAGGGAGGCCCAAGAAACATATTTTTATATACTCAAAGAAAGCATATATCAATGTTCTTAATTTGAGTATATAAAAACATGTTTCTTTTATTATTTCCCCATTTTTTTCTATGAAGTCCTGCTGTTGAAGTTCATCATATTCTTTTTAGAACTCCCATTTCTTTAGGCTATTACTGTATATTAGAGTTCATTTCTGTAAAGCATATTCTTAGAAACTCCAGTGTACCCTTGTTCAAGGCCCACAAACATCTCCCCAGAGATCTTCCTCTCTGGCTAATGTGTTACTTAGGCCAGGAGATTAAGATACAACCTCCTTTTTTGGCTAATAAAAATTCCAGCAAACTGAAGGGAATTCATACTACAGAATGCCAATAAATACCTTTACCAAGGTCACTACTTAACTAAATGACATACTCTAACTTGCTCCTTTATTTCTATATTGTACTATTAAACAGCTCATCTCCATTAAGTTGTATCAAATCTTCGTGTGTATGTGTGTAAATGTGCAGCATAGAGTTTGAGAATCAAATTTAAAAATAATTTATTGCACACACTAGGAAAAAAAGTGATAGAAATCAAGTGTTTATCTTCTGTAATGCAATATTATGTAGCTTTTACTATTTTCAAACATTAACTTTGTCTCTGAAATGCATTTTCCCCTAATAGATGTGTGTGTAAACCTCTCTTAACTATATTTTGAGCTTCGGGGGGCAGACATTTATTTATTAATATTTGTTGAGTATCTAATAGACAACAAGGATACAAAGATAAATAAAGGAGGGCTGCTGCCCTCAAGGAACTCATATTCTAGTTGGAGAAATACACATGAAAACAAATTGCTATGGTCTAGTGAGATATGTTTGCAGACCAAGTGTTAGGGGAGCAAAGTATATAGAACAGTTAATTTCCTAGGATGGGGTTTGGGAATGGGGATGCAAGTCCAAAAGGCTCTATAAAAAAGGGTGAAGTGAGGCATAGCCTGAAAGGATCAATGAGAATTTGCCAACAAGCATGAAGAAGGACATCTTAGGAACAGGAAAACAGCTACACAGAGCAAGGAGTTATATACAAATAAAATATGGCACTTAAACCAAGAAGTGTTATCTGGCTAAATTTAAGGATTTTTTAAATTAGAGGAGTGAAACCATCAGACTTATGTGTTAGAAAGATACTTCTGATTGCAAGATGGATAGAAAGGGTGTCAGACAAGGTAGGCCATTGCTCAGACATTATATTAGATAAGAGATTTTTTTTTTTATTATTATGATTTTTTTTTTTTTTTTTTTTTTTTTTTTGCGGTACGAGGGCCTCTCACTGCTGTGGCCTCTCCCTTTGCAGAGCACAGGTTCCGGACGCGCAAGCTCAGTGGCCATGACCCATGGGCCCAGCCTCTCCGCGGCATGTGGGATCCTCCCAGACCGGGACACGAACCCATGTCCCCTGCATCGGCAGGCAGACTCTCAGCCACTGCGCCACCAGGGAAGCCCCTATAAGAGATGATTTAAAGGGCTGAGTGTAGACAAAAAGAAGTGGGAAGTTTCAAGAAGTAGTTAAAATTAGAATTGATGGACTGAAAAAAATTGGAGGAAGAAGAGTTAAGAGGAGTCTGAGAATTTTGATTTAAGGTTGCTGAGGAACCAGTACTACCATTATATGAGATCTGTAGCATATGAAGGAAAGCAAGTGTGGGAACGGTCTCATATACTGGATTTAGCATCTGAATGTTGAATTTTAAGACGCTTTTGGGAAATCCATGTTGAGATATCCAATAGGTCAGGTGATTAGGAAAACCCCTGGGGCTTCCCAGGCCCAGGATATGGGATTCATCATGGTAAATATGGTGATTGATGGTGTTGGAGTGGAAGAGCAGTGAAGAGTGGGATTGGAGAAGAGGAAACAGGATGGAGTTCCAGGGAGGTAGTGGGGACATAGAGAAGGAAGAACTAGTCAAGCAGAGTGAGGAGTTGCCAGAGAGAAAAGGACAAAAGATAACTAACTAAATTTAAAACACCTGGGGAAAAAAAATGAAGGCAACGAAACATCTCAAAAATAAATTAAAAAAAAAATTCCACGGTAAGATTAAATGCCATACATAGGGTAGGCTAATAAAATATATATGAACTCTCCATTATATTTCATCACTTGGATCAATATATTTATCTAGGTCTAATTCAGAGAATTAGAGTTTGACTGGGTACAAAGATGTTAAGTGTTTTTGCTTGTATGTGGCTGCTATTTCGAGGAACTGGTAATATCACTGACAGTCATCCCAGGGTATAATGAAACAGAGAACTCTAAAGCATCACAAGATAATCTTGCCCATCTCTGGATGTATGGGCCCTAGGTTAGTGCCTATACCTGTAACCACCACTCCTATGAAGAAATGAACACTGTAGGATCTGGGAATGTAGCAAAGAAACATTATGGGGAGAATGTGGTCAGAGAGAAAGGACACATACATACGTAATGGAAGATTTGAACCTGGAGTAGAAAACAGACTTTTTCTTGGTATATGTAGATTCCATCCTTAAAAAGGCTTTTATTATGCAACTATACTGTGCCACACTAATATCAATCAAAATTATAAAATCATTAACTTTGATTTTAGTTGAAGCTTGAGATCTCTGTAACATCATCACTTTTTAATTTCCACATTGGCCAGGGCTTCAGTGACAATTACGGAGAAACCAGGAGCTATTAAAGATGTCATTGGGGGTCTTCCCTGGTGGCGCAGTGGTTGAGAGTCCGCCTGCCGATGCAGGGGACACGGGTTCGTGCCCCGGTCCGGGAAGATCCCACATGCCGTGGAGCGACTAGGCCCGTGAGCCATGGCCACTGAGCCTGCGCTTCCAGAGCCTGTGCTCCGCAACGGCGCAACGGGAGAGGCCACAACAGTGAGAGGCCCGCGTACCGCAAATAAAAAATATAAAAAAATTAAAAAAAAAAGAAAGAAGAAGAAGCATGAAAACAGGGAGCGTAGATTGTTATTTTGGGAAACAAGTAGTGAAGGAAAGAGGGGAACTTGAGAACTTGAGCACATTTGCGAAAAAGGGTAAAGTCAGTGAAGAGGAAAGGATAATTAACAGACCTCCTGTTAAGGTCAGAAAGAAAATGGTTTAAAAACCTCAGATGAAGGAGTAATCTTAGACAGGAAGAGGAAAACTTCCTCTGTCCCCAGGGACATGAAAAAAGTAGCTGTGCAGCACTTATGTCTAAACTGAGGTTGGAAAGAATGAATAAACATTGTTATGAACTTTTTACAGTCATTCAAAGGACAAGCAAAGAGGGATGGTTTGGTTGATTCTGATCGGACAGAAGTGTGAGAAAGACAAGAAAACAAGGAAATTGAAAGCACTGAAGAGAAAGATTAACAGGGATTCCAGACTGAGAAGGGAACTGCTGAGAAAATATCCATCTTGATATGGTCAGAAAGTAAATGTGGTGCAAATTCGAAAGATAATGGGTGATAGTCAGGTGGTTTTTTAATTTTGACTTTACAATGAGAGATGACCCGGACCCCAAATCCCTATATCCTGGACTAGACAGATGCAAAACATTTACAAGAAGAGACACGAGAGGCTAATGCAAACTGGTCGCACTGTTTGCTAGTATTTTGTCCCAAATCCCTATGTAGTGTTTTATCCTCATGACCTGAGTAAGAAGAACTTAAAGATGTACATCCTTTTTTGCCTCTTTGGCTTAAGTCCTTCCCTGGATCCAGGCTGAGTGCTATTTGATGCTTGTTTTCTCCTGAGCCCTGCCTTGGTCTCTGCTTGGTCTTTACTGCCTGTATGTGGCAACAGTAACATTTTGAAAAGAGAGAAACACTAAGATAAAAAAGAGTTAAACTCTTTGCTCCTCTATTCTAAGATGTTATCCTTAATATAGTAAAACCCTGTGTGTCTGTGAGCACTCCTTTTTGTTGATTCGTTTTAAAGTTTTTCAGTGAACAGGTTGGGTGCATCAGGAAGCCTTGTACTTCTTCTAGATAAGTGGTTCTCAAGTTGTGGAGGTGAGGGTAGGAGGGAAAAAAAAGATATGAAAGTATCCCAGGGAATGTTTCCAAGGGGAAGAGAGTGCTCATATCTCTGTGTGTGCAGGGGGAGGAGGGAGCATTGTAAAGACTTTTGGAGGGTACTGATAAACACCTGTCTTTCTTCTGACTGAAAATCACTGTCCTACAGGTGAGCAGGTAAGAAGACAGGAGTGACATTGGAGTTTACTATTTGAGAGGTGGGATGGCTCTGGTAGGTGATAAAGTCCAGGAAGTGGGCTACCAGGGTGGAACGGAAGTGAAAAGTTTTGGAGTAGAGGCCAGGAATAATGAGGCTGGAATGCTGGGTATGTCCACCACAGGGTGGCTGAGTTTTGGCTTTCTCCTTTATTACCTGCAACACTTTCCCGAGCATCAAGTACATAGTGTGTGTTCAATAAATACTCTTAATAGACTGTGTACATTTCAGAAAAATGTATTACTTTTAATATCAATTATGTGAGCATGCAACATTGCTAAATACAAAAGTCATACAAGCTCACAAATGACTTCAGAGACTGCCACTTGCAATTAAAGAACAATTTAGGCCCTATTAAGACATCATAAACATAGATCCGTTCCTGTTTTCACTTGATGACTATACATTTTCACCCTATTACTACTGGCTTCACTCAGAAACTCTATTGCCCGCTGTTACATTTCTTTACCCCTTAATGCTCCTCTGAAGAGAAACAGCCATTATCAATCATCTTCTAAAACGGTGTATTTCCACTGTGCCTGAGTAAGACTCAAGTGTTGGGCATTTACAGTACACAGCTCTGGGGATATTGCCTAAAAATTGGAGGCTGCCTGTCTATTATCTGTTGGAAAAACATTTCTATGAATTTATGATATCAATATGTCAGCATAGGATACTTACAATTGATTAAAGGTAAATTTGAAAAGTTTACACTTGTTGCAAATAAGTTGAAAAACGGAAAATTTCAATTTCTAGTTAATTAAACAAAATGAGTAGCATGGAGCATAAAAAGTCTGAACCATGCTAAGTTTACAGGCTCCATGTCAGAAAAATGTCTTCTGGGAAGTATAACACAAAAAAATAAGTTGAAATTAAATTTATTATTATTATTCTTCAGATAAAAGTGCTACTCACATCTGTGTCATTGCTCATCTAGGTAACCTTGAGAAAAACAATTGCCCTTTCTGGGACTCAGTTTCCTCCTCTAAAATATGGAGGCTGATCCAGTCCATCTCTAAAAGTTCCCTTCCAGATAAACATGCTCTGTAATTGGCTTCAACTTTAGGGCGCGTGCAGTAGAAAGCTCCCTGGAGACAGATAAACACAGTTTTACATTTTATTCATCATTTATTAGCTTTTCAAGCTTGTAAAAGTTATACCTTATTGAGCCTTAATTTCCTTATTTATGAAATGGAATAACGCTACCTCTTTAATGGAATTGTTTGAGGATTAAATGGGATAATATGTGCTGTGAAGTGAATAGCATAAAGTCAGTTGATTAACAGGAATTCAATGTGTATTATCAAATCAGTGTCTTAGTTTTCTACTCTTTCCTCCTCTCCTTAAAAATTCAATTCCTTGTATGTTACTGACTTGCAAGTAAAAGATATTATGATAAAATTTGGAAGATACTATGGACTTTTGCTGAACAACATTTGTAGGATGTGAATGTTTTAGAAAGCTGATTTTTATTTTCTGGTTTGGGAATACCTCTGGATTTGAATAGAGCAGACAAAGTAGCAGTAAGAGGTCAAAAATAATTCAAAAGCTCCATATGACTTCACAATTTAGCAACTATTATATATTCAAAGACAGGCATGATACCACATGCATTAATAATAGTATATCACACAGGAATATAAATCCTTCACATATACTCAGCACTAGTCCTAAACTTTACAAAATCACATGACATCAGTTTGGAATTCCACAATTTTAAGGATGAAGAGAACTTTACCTAGAGTCACAAGAAAGCTATGAGGATAATAAATAAGAATATTAAAAAGTGATTGTATGAGTTGGATGTGCTAAATAGACTAGCAGAAATTGTCTAAAATAGCCCCAGGAACCTCTTTTCCCACTTGCGAGTCTATTAATAGACTAATAGTCTATTAATAGGTGGATTTGTTTGAACATTAACTGGACATTTTGGATCCTACTGGGTTAAGCAGAAGGAAGTACTCAAAAATTTAATCTTTCCTATTGTCTCAAAGACTCACACTGTTAACATTTTTTCTAGTAATATGTGATTGAGGACGATGTGATACCCATGCCCTTATTCCACTCATTCAAAAAGTACTGTAAAGGGAGATGAGGGCAGAATTACCTTTCATCCTTTATGTAACTACAAAGGAGTGCTGAGTTCCTGGTATATCCATATAGATTATCTGTTGAAATGCTGCTTAACCTACTTCACATGGGATTGTATCTAAGACCTCAAGGACAGTTAAGTGGGGTCCTTATTGCAAAGGGTCTTCCTGTTGCCTGCCATTTGTCCAGTAATTCATGAGCCATTGGCATATTACTGGTGCCTTATATATTACCACTGAGAAATGATTTCATAATACTGACCAGTGGGATTACACAGCTCATAGAAACTTTCCACATAAGAACCATGATGTCAAAACACAGCAGAGGCCACTAACAGTACTAATGAGGATTTTGTCAGCTTCTAATGATGATTATTATTGTATCAGAATATAATTCACACTAATTATTAGTAAAAGTTTACAAACATTAGAAAGTGCATAATAACATTTGGATCTGATAGGGCTGAAAAAAGACATGAAAAACACAACACAAGGGCTTTACTTTTGTGATTGGTGTCCACATGATTGCAAGATCATTTTCTACATCTTTTGCTGCTCCGTGGTGATAAGTTGTCCTCCAAACTTTAATAGTATCATACAGCACTGTGATAAATTTGATTCCATAGAAGAAAATATTTCCCATGCTTAGTATTATCTTGTATTCTCTTTCCCACCTCCCCAATTCTCAGAAATCCTCATAATTGGAAATAAAAACATTCGTTGGAAAAAGTTCTCCACTTGGGAATAAGACAAAATTTGCAGTTTGAATTCTGGTCTGTGTAGACACCAAACAGACTGAATTCAGGTAATATTAACATTAATGGATATTTTCAAGTGCCTGTATAATAAGCAAAGGAGTCTTGATGAATCTGTTAGACTTAATTCATCAGCTGTGCATTAAGGGGAAAGATTAAGTTTTAAAAAATGTGTGTTCTGGGCTTCCCTGGTGGCACAGTGGTTGAGAGTCTGCCTGCCGATGCAGGGGACACGGGTTCGTGTCCCGGTCCGGGAAGATCCCACATGCCGCAGAGCGGCTGAGCCCGTGAGCTATGGCCGCTGAGCCTGCGCGTCCGGAGCCTGTGCTCCGCAACGGGAGGGGCCACAACAGTGAAAGGCCCGCATACCGCAAAAAAAAAAAAAATGTGTGTTCTATCCTGTGCACACCACCGCACTATGGAGCAGAATTTTTAGGCAGCCCTTTTAAAAATGAGTAGTATAAAAATTCACAGTAACATACATCATTTTTGTTTTTCATAAGCAATCAAAGAAGGGGGCAGTGCTGAGCATCTATATTGTATAATACAAAACAGTGTAAATAACACAGCAGGAACACACAGATACATAATGCTAAAAACAGTGCTTTCTGGATGGTTCTTTTACTGGGTGAATACTTAGGCCAGAGATATTTAAACTCTGGGGTTCAACCAACCCTTTGCGATTAGACACAATTAAATCCTCTGACATTGTGAGGGGCCAGATGCTACAGGAAGAATCATCATCTAGGTCGGTGCTACTCTCTACAAGCATTTAATCATATGGTCAAGTGAAAGGATCCGTACAAAAATGACATCCAAACACAAGCCACATGATTTCAACCATTGCTGATGCCAGAGGTAGAGAAAAGTCTGTCTGCAGCCACAGCCTCTGCCCCCATTTTTAACATAATGAGCAGGTTCCTGCAATGCAGCACAGCCATTTTCTTTTTCCCCTTTTCACTCTTGGAAATAAATGCATTCCAGCCAGGCCTGGAGATTTGAGACATTGTCAGCTGTTGATGAAGATCAAAGTGGGGTGTTAACTTTCAGATTTTGCTGCTTCTCCCTGGGCTTCCCCACTTTGTTCTGTCGAATTTCGCTGTGCATCTTCTTCACCTTCTGTTAGAGACAGAAAAAAGGATAAAGGCAAAATAAAAATGATTGCTTATATTTACTGACTCTCAGTATATCATATTGGAAATTTCAGAAATACTCAAGTCTGAAATTCTCATAGAGACAAGTATATTTCCTTGGTAATCAATTCCCCATCAAGAAAACAGCTTAAGTGTTTCAAGGGCTAATTCTGGTTCTGGAACAGCATGGCTCTAAAACAAAATAATAACTGAATTTCTAGAATGGTTAGTGATGCTCTATGCTTCTGATAATAGCTGGGAAATCTCATGGCCAGGTCATGGCATGGCACTTGTGCTTTCATAGGTTGCAGAAATCAGATGTGTCTTTAGGCAGAAATCAGAAGTAGGGAACAAGTTTACCTTTTGATGTCTGACTATCTTATATTAAGAAATATTTTCAAATTACGTTTTACATTGTTCTGAACACTTGATGATAACCTAGCTGACTTCTCATAGGTTTAATTAATTTAAATTAAAAGCAACAGTGGAAGGACATTATGTCAGCTGGTTAGTCCCTTGTCAAATAGTTATGATGGCCTCTGGCCTGCCCTTACAGAACATATGTACAAATCCAATAAAACCACTTTCATAACTGTACCCTTAGCAACAATCTCATCCATAGCAACACTAAAATTAAACAATGCTTTCTCTCCATATTAGGTCACTTTACCTGGGTGCAAGCTGAAGGCAATTCTTGATTCAAAGATGCAAATATTTGCATGTGTTATCTTGTTATTAAGCGACCAATATGGCTTAGTGGACAAAATATTTGGGGGTGTTGCAATAATGTGTGTTATATTAATTTTTGCTAAGAGTTTATTACCATAATTCAAATTAATTGAGGTAAGTAGGCTGTCCATTATCCAGATGGAAATGTTGAAGGTAATTTCTCCTATACACTTAACAAGTACACACAAGACACCTCACCATGCACCATACTTTAGGGAAATTGAAAGCAGTTTTTCCACATAAAAATCATATTCTGTTCTAAAGGGGTTCCAAGAATATCATGATGCATTATATAGAATTTTCATGTACTATCTTCACTATTAGAGAAATGAACAAGCCCCCGAGGTATGCAGATGGCCTGAATCTGAGACATGTAGATTAGCATGAAATGAGAAATTGATAAATAGGAGAAGCTCTGTAACCAAAGGAATGAAGTCATATTAGGGCAGATGCAAGACAGCAGAATATTAAGGATGAAAGTGACTGCATAAATACAAGATGAGGATCTTGACTCCCATGGGGCTTGGGACTTTCTAGGTATCCAGAGATACTTCTCACGGCTCAGAATAATGCTGCAAACGCAGAGCTGTGGCTAAATAGATGCTTGTTAACAAGTCAAGATAAACACGGGACAACAATATTGCTGAGCATAAACTTAAATAGAAGCTGAAATACTCAGGAATTACAAAGGAAGTCCCGCACAATTCTCAGCTAGTGGTATTTAATTTTGTGTGTGTGTGTGTGTGCAGTACGCGAGCCTCTCACTGTTGTGGCCTCTCCTGTTGTGGAGCACAGGCTCCAGACGCGCAGGCTCAGCGGTCGTGGCTCACGGGCCCAGCCGCTCCGTGGCATGTGGGATATTCCCAGACTGGAGCACGAACCCATATCCTCTGCATCGGCAGGCGGACTCTCAACCACTGCGCCACCAGGGAAGCCCTGATATTTAATTTGCCATTGTACAGTTGTCTTTAGTTTTTATGTTTTAGACTTTTGATTGTACAGTTATTACTTTTAGTTCTTTGTACTTAGAATAATAAATAAAGTCAGTGCTGTTTATACTTTGCCTTAGTCTGGATTTTGTGATTTGAACAGAAACAGAAAATTGTTTCAGGGCCCACAGAATTGCAATTAACATGTAGAAATATTTGAAAAAGAATACATCTGGAAGCATAAAGATATTTGAATTATTTTAAATTATTTAATTATAACATATTAATATCAAATATAAAATTATTTATTAATATAAAATGTCAACCTATTTAAATTTTAACATAGTCTAATAGACTATGTTAAGAGACTATAGCCCGGAGCTGGAAACAACCTAAGTGTCCATCATCGGATGAATGGATAGAGATGTCGCACATATATACAATGGAATATTACTCAGCCATAAAAAGAAATGAAACTGGGCTATTTATAATGAGGTGGATAGACCTAGAGTCTGTCATACAGAGTGAAGTAAGTCAGAAAGAGAAAGACAAATACCGTATGCTAACACATATATATGGAATTAAAAAAAAAAAAAGTCATGAAGAACCTAGGGGTAAAACGGGAATAAAGACACAGACCTACTTGAAAAAAAAAAGAAAAAAAGAGACTATAGTCTCTTGTATAAGAAAGGTCTTGAGGTTAATGGGTCTTAATTTCAGTGAAAACAAAAAAAGAAGAAATTAAATTGCACTATGAATAAACATGTCCTCATAGTAAGAGTGGCTAAAATTAATGCAGATTATTTAAAATAGAGTATTCATATAAAACACAAATTTTATGAAAAAAGTTAGTAAATTCTCAAAGATTGCAGAAAAATTATATTTACTTACTTCATGCCACCAAATTGGAATAATTCCCTATAGCCTTTCTCAGAGCTATTTTGAAAATTAACTCCTGGTAGTAACAGAGAAACAACGAAACCTAAAATATGCATCAGTCTATATACTCCATGGAAGTGATTATTAAAGTTTTATTTTCAACCTGAGTTTTAAAAGACCAGTCTATGACCTGCTGACCTGTAGTATTGAATAAAGTTCTGTCAGTAGGTGTTTTAAGGTAATGTTGCTGAGCTATTTCATTAACATATATATATATATATATATACACATATATATATACTCTGACTCAGTTTTCCAATAACTGGAAGGCTTTGCCATGAAAATTCTAATAGCAAAGAATTATCAAGCTGTTACCATGAGTCAGAAACTGACCAGTGTTTTTCACATATATAACACTGTGGTTCCTTAATTGTGAACTCCTTTTTACTTTTAAAGATTATTTTTTGCACAAATGTTTTTCAGTGAAATACATTCAGCTTTGATATTTGCAAAAGCTATGGATGGAAGAGCCATCAGGGGTTTCAGAAGTACTTTGACATGTCAAACTTATTTTACTTTTTCATTGGTAAAGTTAGATTTAGTGGGTAGGAGTTCAAGGCCCAATAGTAAGACAAATTTTTCAATCTCAGTCTATCATGAAAGGAAAACTAAAAGAACTTCTTACCTAAGACTTATTTATGTAGTAGACTATTTTACTTCCATTATCAATAAAAATGGTCCTGGAAACCCTTTTATTTTGAAATGGTTCTTGGAATCAAGATCCGTCAGACTCATCTGTGAATCTTGTTAAATATCTAATGCTATTAAATGTTACAGGTGGCCAAACTGTCAAAGGTAGGAGCTCCAACTTTGTTAAATGTTCTACATAAGATATTTCAGAGCTTTTATAGAGATTAGGATTAAAAAAAAAACCTCATGTGTTTTATTGATTGCATTAATAAAATCAGATTAAGGGTTCTGCATTTGAGTGGGAAACCATGTAAGGTGCAGTCATTGAAAACAGAGTGGGAGTGATTAAGAGATTAGTACCTGCCTTTTATCTTACCTTAGACTGTTTATAACTTTCTATTAGGTTACTTTCAAGGGTGTTTTTTCATGACTTAATCCTACTTAGTGAAGTGCTGCAAATCATTCCATGTTCATAGAGATGGATGTCAAATGACTCACCTGTCTTGTTGATATCAAGACCTGCTAATTTCAAGGCTAATTCATTGCTGTTACCACTTGCAGAGGAAACCAGGATATCATGTATTGCATTTCTTCTACCCGTTCTTCCTGAAGCAATAAAATCTGCATATGTAGTTTCCACATCAGTCATTGCTAACAAATATCCACATAGCAGGAGCTACAAAACAGAGAAAAATTAATAGGTAAATATAATGTTGGTCAATGGTAAACATTTAACAAAGACACTTGTTAAATTACTGGCCTATAATATGGATGTGAAATAACTGTCTTGCTTACATGTCCACAAAGCAAGTAATGCTTTGATTCTTTTTTTTTTTTTCCTGCGGTACGCGGGCCTCTCACTGCTGTGGCCTCTGCCACTGCAGAGCACAGGCTCTGGACGCGCAGGCTCAGCGGCCATGGCTCACGGGCCCAGCCGCTCCGCAGCATGTGGGATCTTCCCGGACCGGGGCACGAACCCGTGTCCCCTGCATCGGCAGGCAAACTCCCAACCACTGCGCCACCAGGGAAGCCCAATGCTTTGATTCTTGATCAAGGGTCAGGGAACATTTTTTGTAAAGGGCCTGATAGTAAATATTTTAGGCTTTGAGGGTATATAGTCTTTATCCAACTACTCAACTCTATGGTTGTATGACAAAATTACTCAAAGAGAATACATTAAATAAAAGTAATAAACCAAACTTATAAAAATAGGCATAAGGCCAGATTTGGCCTGCATGCCATAGTTTGTGGACACCCAGTTTAGATCATAAAATTCTCCTTCTCTAATACCATCTTAGTCAGTCTTCAACTCCAGAAAGAAGAACTTGAGCTCAGTAGCATAACAAAGTGGTGGGAGGTGGAGTGGAAGTGCTCCATCCTAGAGATAAGCAGTAAGCAAGGGCATTGTTTGCAGAGAACCTAAGAACAATAATGAAATTGACCAAAATCCAGTTTGCTTTTTATTATCATCATGCACCAGCAATTCTAAACAATGCCAGTGACCAAATACCACTCCCAGTCTAGGAGGACAGGTCCCTTGTTGCATCCTTGGTAAGTCATTCCTTGGGAGGAATAATAATCTTTCTCGACTGAAACTTTGAAATAAAATCTTCAAAATTACAAAGGACAATGAAAGTGAGTTTCCCCAAACAGACCTGGTAACACGCATACTTAATTACAGACTTAATGAAGAAAATATTTTCAAGGTAGAATATGAGATACATGTAATAACAAAAGATCATCAAATATAAATCTTTCATTTCATTTTTTTTACATCTTTATTGGAGTATAATTGCTTTACAATGGTGTGTTAGTTTCTGCTTTATAACAGTGAATCAGTTATACATATACATATGTTCCCATATCTCTTCCCTCTTGCATCTCCCTCCCTCCCACCCTCCCTATCCCACCCCTCTAGGTGGTCACAAAGCACTGAGTTGATCTCCCTGTGCTATGCAACTGCTTTGCACTAGCTATCTATTTTACGTTTGGTAGTGTATATATGTCCATGCCACTCTCTCACTTTGTCACAGCTTACCCTTCCCCCTCCCCATATCCTCAAGTCCATTCTCTAGTAGGTCTGTGTCTTTATTCCTGTCTTACCCCTAGGTTCTTCATGTCATTTTATTTTTTTTCTTAGATTCCATATATATGTGTTAGCATACGGTATTTGTCTTTCTCTTTCTGACTTACTTCACTCTGTATGACAGACTCTAGGTCCATCCACCTCACTACAAATAACTCAATTTTGTTTCCTTTTATGGCTGAGTAATATTCCATTGTATATATGTGCCACATCTTCTTTATCCATTCATCCGATGATGGACACTAGGTTGTTTCCATCTCCTGGCTATTGTAAATAGAGTTGCAATGAACATTTTGGTACATGACTCTTTCTGAATTATGGTTTTCTCAGGGTATATGCCCAGTAGTGGGATTGCTGGGTCATATGGTAGTTCTATTTGTAGTTTTTTAAGGAACCTCCATACTGTTCTCCATAGTGGCTGTACCAGTTCACATTCCCACCAGCAATGCAAGAGTGTTCCCTTTTCTCCACACCCTCTCCAGCATTTATTGTTTCTAGATTTTTTGATGATGGCCATTCTGACCGGTGTGAGATGATATCTCATTGCAGTTTTGATTTGCATTTCTCTAATGATTAATGATGTTGAGCATTCTTTCATGTGTTTGTTGGCACTCTGTATATCTTATTTGGAGAAATGTCTATTTAGGTCCTCTGCCCATTTTTGGATTGGGTTGTTTGTGTTTTTTTTGTTATTGAGCTGCATGAGCTGCTTGTAAATTTTGGAGTTTAATCCTTTGTCAGTTGCTTCATTTGCAAATATTTTCTCCCATTCTGAGGGAGAAAAATGTAAATCTTTCATTTCTTTTTCTATGTTAAAAACGCATATTCTTTCCTGAAGGTCAAAAGAGGGACGAATACTAAGATATGAATCCTCAATTTCTCTTGGATTAATTTTGTTTAAACAGGACTTTAAAGTAACACAATTTCCCTCCTATTCCTAAACATTCCAATGACATTTTACTATAGCTTAAGATTAAAAACTCATGCCAATAATCAAGAGAAAGGAGTCTTTTCAAAATATACGAAATGTGGAAGAAGATAAAATGGTAGAACCCATACACTATCATGGACGTGCACACTGTCACTCTGAAATAAATTGATGCCATTTACAGTGAAATCCAGGATGGCAGTCAGTAGCACTTTCCTTAAAGCTTAGTTCTTCTCCCAGTGCATAATGAGGGAGCTATTAATTTAATCTGGGGAAAACTTTTATACTCTCTCTTCTGTAAGAGGAAGCTAAAAGAGGAAAGAGGGAGGAATAGCACAATACAAGTTTTGAAATAGGAAATATATGAATACTGCATGCTTTACTGTGACTATATTATGGTTCCAATCACTTGACTATATCCACCATTCTTTTTTATGGGAATAAGATTTAATGGTTGTTACCATGTTACTTAAAATTTCCAAATGCTCCTCAGAAGATCCTGGATTTAATCCTGTCCCTGACATTGGGTCATGGAGTGACAGAAAATCACTTGACCTCCTGGCCTTCCATTTTCTAAGTAAAGCAGGACAGCTGGATGACATAATCATTAATGGCACTTTAAGTGAAAGTGTAAAAACAATGATCACTCAAAACTATATCATTTCTAGAATCTTGAATTTGGAAATCCCCTTCTGTGACCATAACCACCTATTTTTTTTTTCTTTTCCTCTTACAATGAATCTGTTCTTCACACTGGTCATGTCTTTAATTCCTTTAATCCTTTTTGTTTTAGTTTCCTCTAGGCCCCGTCTGGATCAATTGCCCACCATTTCGTGTAGCTTCTCATTAGCATCAAGAAGTCCCTTTGCTCTACCATCACCTTGACTTTCCTAAGCCTCACCTGGAAAACAGCATGGTACACTTTCTCTGATCTCATTACTGGGTGGATAAGTGTTACCAAAAAAGTCACAAAATTGTGCCAATTGGCTCAACTAAACATTTTTACTCTATTATTAGTATACACTCTGAGTTGAACGGAAATTCTTTTGTTCACCTCTATTTGACTCTTCCGTATGGCTTCTCTCTGTGGGAAGGATTCCAAACCCTTTGCAGTCCACACAACCAGACACTACCTGCCTTAAGGGGTGATTTTGCATCTTCCTTCTTGGAGAAGATATAGGACATCTGCTGCAAGTTCTCTTACATTTCTTCCTTTCTCAAATACATTTCTCTGTAAGTCACTATTGTTTCTTTTCTAGATAAACTAGCTGCTTTCTTTTTAAGGCATGCTATTGATTCTATTTCCTATTACGTCCTGTAGGACCTTTCTCCAACCATTTTTTTCTCAATAATTTGAGTCTTCTTTCTCCTCTGGATTTCTCCCTTAAGTTCATAAACATGTTCAAGTCTTTCCTTACTAAAAAAAAAAAAATGAACCAACCATTCAGCCAAATACCCATTCCTCAACCTTCATAAATCTTTGCACTACCTTCTCTTTCCTTCATTAAACTTCTCAGAAGGGTTCAACTACTTTAATTTTCTCACTTTCCTTGAACCAACCTTTAGAATTTTTCTATTCCATTGGCCTTTATATAGTATGTTTTACAGAGACTACTTCCATATAGATCACTAAAATGATCTGTATTAACATTAAGTAACCACTTAGTGTTAAATGTTCTTGTGAGTGTCTATCCTGTTTGAGCTCATGTGACACTGCCAGTTACATTCTCCTTGAAACTCTCCCCTAGCATATATTACAAGTTATAGAGGCAAAATAATTATAAGAATCAGACTTATCTGTATTTGAATGTAGACTTTCCATTTACTTGTTATGCCATGTCTAATCCCTCTTTACTCAGTTCTTTATCTATAAATTGTGATAAATATACTTAGTTCTCAAGATTATGAGAATTTACTTGGATTATGTATCTTAAGAGACTAACACAGTGTTTGGCACATGGTGGGTAAGTACTGATTTAAAAAAAGAAAAACTGTTACTTTCTTAGCTTTCATGATCCCTTACTATCCTGGTTCCATCCCATTTGACCTTTGTATTTTTTACAGACTTCCCTTTCTAGGGTCATCTTTAGAAATAAGAGCACATTTTGTAGGAATTTAGAATCAGTCATTGACCTTCTTTACTTTCTTACTTGAATAACTCATCTAATCCCCGTGCTTCTAATTCCTCACTATGGATAATACAAATGTCTGCATCTGCTATTTAGAATGTTCCCCCAAGCTCCTCACACACAAGAGCAACTGCCTGCTGAATAGGGACTTCCACTTGGTTTTGCACAAACATTTCAAATTCAATAAAACAAAGTAAGACAACAACAAAACACATAAATAGAGAAAACTGGCTTCATTAATACGCTGTGTTGGAGCATATTTTGACTTATTTCTCTCACTTGATATCCATGTCTAATCATCTGCCAGGTCATGTTGGTTTCTATTTGATGTCACTCATATATATTCTCTGTGAAACATAGAAAAAGCTCTTACCAGGATTATTGCTGAGCTTTCCCACAATCTGAGAAGAACCCACTTTTGCTGCTTTAACTTTAACCACTCACTCTCATACTTGGTATGCTACAGAAAAATGCACAGTGTTTTCCCAGAGCTTCTCTGATGGTGCATTTGCTCAAGTCTGTTATTCAACCTGGAATGCCTTCTCCTGACAAACTTACTTGTTGAAATGGATTTAGCCCTCAAAATTCAGCCAATGCCATCTTCTCTTTGTCTTCTTTCCCCTATCTCTTCACCTAGCACTCCCACAGGCCTTGATTTGTGCCCATACAGGGCGTTAAAATTCTAACTGGCATCATGGTTGCCTCTCCTTCTAGACCGATCACAAGTTCTGACAAGACAGGAAATGCATTTTGTTAATATTTTAACTACATAGAATTCCTAGTAGAGCCTTTTGCACATAATCAGTGCCGAATAAAAATATGTTGAATAGAACTGAACAATGAGGAAGAAGTACATTAATCACCTTTCATCAGTAGCCACAGAGAATTTCCCTATCACTGGGTTATACTAAATCACCAAATCCTAAAACTCTGGAAGGTTTAATAGGTGAAAAATCTGAGGACCAGATAGTTCAAGTGATCTATTCATCTTCATATAGTTAATTAATTAAGTGTTTGGAATGAAGGTCTTCAAATCCCAGTCCACTCTTTCTGTTTTACCAGGTTTCCTGTCTGTAAGCTACGAATTCGCATAAAGTTTTTGACCTTGAAGTAATTCGGTGCTATTATAATGATATTTTCATTACCTACTCCGCTATCATTAACCAACGCAGTACTTAGTTTCTATGCTACTTTAAAGATTTAGAATTGGATATCTTTACCGATTTCTTTCTATGGTCACATTTTGAAATAAGGGCACATTTTGTGGAAATTTAGAATCAGTCATTGACCTTCTTATATCTATCAAATATATCTGATAAAAAGGCGAAGTAGGTTACAGGAATAAGTTCATCTCAAAGTCATTGTTATTGTCTTTCATTCTTAGTCTCTTTATGGCTTTTTAAAACATAGGCTTTAAAAATAGCACAACTGCTATTATTTCTCATCTGATAAAAATGTTATGAAGTAGGCAAAAATATCCTCATTTTCATTTGAAGAAAATAAGTCAGAGATGTTAAGTGACTGCTAAATAACACACGGAACTATGACTTGAACCCAGGTCTGTGGGTTTTGCATAAAGAACACTGTATTTTGCAATAAAGTTCCTTGTTTTTTGCCATTATCATTTTTTTAAACGTAGACTGTCATAATAATACTCGTGTATGTGGGAGTTTACATCTAATTCACTTTGCTGATAATAGTTTTAAGAAGATTTGAAATATCAGAGTGAGACAGGAAAAAGTGGTGACATTTTCCATGAGAAGATATGAATTAAAAGGAGTACTGCGTTATGATTTGTATATCTGGGAATGTTAATTTCTGTGATGGTGGTAATTCTATTTATAAGAGGGGAGCCAAAAACTTAATTTGAATTTTCATTTAGGGTACTCCTAAGTAATGCGCACATGGAAGAAGAAACAGGGTTATGAGAGACGTATGTGTATACTGTGTTCACCTTTTAAATGTGTGTATCTAGATTTCAATTGGATTTAGTGAAAGTCAATAATGAGAATTGTGAGTATAGATTATTCTGTAAACTCCTTTTCTTCTTAAGCACTTATGAAATATACTTGCTAGATTGATGTGCATCTTCTTGTAAACGTCTAAAGTAACATAGAAAGTACTGGGCATTCAATTATGGTAGCCATTATAGTTATTATTATAATAGTTATTATTATAAAGTAATATTTCACTTTTATTAGATTTGTTTTCTCCAGACAATAAACTTAATTTTCAGTAAAAAGAACGATAGCTGACAAATAGCGCATATTTAAATACATAATTACATTTTGAAACAAAACATATACATGTTATAAACTCCGTATCTTTTTCTCTCTCTCCATGATTATACTTCCTTAATGAATTCCCATTAGGTGCTCAAAAACAGTAATTTTTACATTCATGGCAGCTATGTTTTTTTCCTTTCAGGTAAACATCTTGACACAGCTTTTCAATTTATTGACATGACTACCAGAGATTGGAAATAACTTTTACACCAATATAATCACTGTATGATGACCTGTAGTTAGCTTAGAAATTCTGGGGAAACTGTTGCCAAGTGACTATGGCTGACAGATGTTCACCCAAAAATGACAAAAGTCAAAAAAAAAGTCTGATAAGTGTCAGCAGCTGGTAGAGATTTAATAGAGTAGCACTTAGCACACATTCTGGCCTTATGCAAAATAAACTAATCAGAATAAAACTTGGAAAAATGTACCAAAAGTGGGCTTTGACTCTTCACTAAAGCTTCCTATTTATGTTGCTATAATTAGAATTTTCTAGACATGATAAAATGGTAGTATTGGATATAAACAAGATAATATGGTGTTATTTTTTGTATCTAGTTATATACAAGAGCTAATTATACTTATATTCAAAGTCTGATTAGAGGGAGGAAAAGACACTTTATTATTTAAGTACTGTACTATTTAAAATTAGATTAAATTTTAAAGCATAAATTTCTAAATATTGATATCTAAAAATCCAATCAAAATTCATGACTAAGAAATAACCTTGCTTTCTTTTCCCTCTTCTTAAAAAAGTCTCACTTTCTCCCTCTTTAACAAAGGAAACAGTATATTGGTATTCTAAAATTGTTTTGTATGTATAATGGATTTCTAAACTGAGATTCATAATTTGTGTTGGTCTTTCCCTTATTTATGCCCTTTATCTTTTTAAATATCATTTACACAAATTGAGAGAATAAACCAGATTTCACCCTAGCATAATTTATAGATTTAGATAGACTGCAAGAGGCTAGAAGAAGTATGTACTTACGTCTCCTGTATTAAACAAATTGAAGTGTCCGCATAGATGTATTCTAAAAGAAGTTGGGTCTATGAAGCTGCTTAAATGATTTTTATAGTGACATTGAGTCATGAACCAAATGGTGACTGGATAACATGCTAATTTTACTCCTGTAAATGGGGACACATGAAAATGAGACTCACAGACTTGGAAGAAAGAATGGAGAGAATGTCATCAGCAGGCACTGAAGTCTTCTCTCTAATATAAATGGTATGATTTTTTTTTTAAAGAGAAGGAAAATTCTTCCTCTACCATTATTACAAATGCAGTTACATGACTTCTCCATTGTTACTTTATGAAATCATGTGAAGTTTGCTAAAAGTCATTGAGTAGTTTCCTATGTGCTTAAGACTTGGTCTACATTAGTGTTTCTGAAACGTTTTGGTCACAGATATCCATTACATTATCAAAACTTACTGAGAACCCGAATGAGATTTTGTTTATATAGTTATATCTGCCTATATTTACCATATGTGAAATTAAGACTGTAAATTTTAAATATTTATTAATTCACTTAAAATATAAATAAAAAGCCCATTACATTTCAGTAAATAATATATTTTTAGTGAAATGAAATATATATTCCAAAGCCAAAATAAAATAGTGACAAGATGGCATTGTTTTACATTTTGAAATTCTCTGACTTAGTTTTGCAAATGTCTGGCTTAATAAAAGACACCTGGTTTCTCATATCTGCTTCTGCATTCAATGTCTCAATATGTTGTTTCAGTTGAAATATATGAAGAAAATCTGGCCTCACACAGATTTCTTAGTTGGAAAAGTGAGGAGAATTTTAATAGCTTTTTCAGATAATTATGGATTTTTAAATTTTGCAATGTGGAATCTAAAACCATATCAATATGCTTCCTTTACTGTTTTATTAAAATCTATTGTCTACTTTGCAACTTAAATGGATCCTTTGCCCATGTGTATTTTTAAAAATATCAGGTATTGGTCATTTGGAAAAATATTGGTTCACTAGGTTATGCAAAATTTCCAAATAGTAGCTTATTTCATTATACAATGTCACATTTGTTAGTAATGCCACCTATCTCAACAGAAAATTCTTTAAGAATTGAGAAACTGACAAGTTCACAGGGGCCGGTAATAAGTTTTCCAAAATTGTAATTTTTATTTGAAAGCTCAGATTTTATCATTGGCAACAGATACAGTAGGATTTTGCTTCTCTTGAAGTGACAAGCTCACTTTGTTCATTTTCAAGAAAATGTCTGCCAAATATCCAAATTTGAAAAAAAACACAGTTTGCTTGTCAGTTGTTCTTTCAAGTAAAAATGGTGATTCATGAGAAAAGTGGCTAATTTAGCTCTCAACCCAAGCAGTCACACAAGTACTTACTTGAGACAACCATGCAGTTTGGTACATCTTCAATGACTTACCATTTCATCACAAAGAATATTAAAAAGACCTCTACTCAAGGGTCAAGATTTGACAAAATTAGTACATTTTTACTCCTTAATCAAGTACATTCTTAAGTACATCTTGCATTTTAAAAAATATTAACTCTGAGTGTGTGGCAGTGACGAATACCAGGCTTACTAGTAGTTTGCTGCTACTGACTTGATTCATGCTAAGGTGTCAGCAGTTTTCCCCACCATGCTTTTGCACCATTAGTGCAAATGGTAACCAAGTGAAAAAGGTAAATAGCATTAGTATTATTATGAAAATTATTTTAAACTTGTGAATCCACTGAAAGTATCTCAGGGAATGACTGAAAGGGTTTTGGGGACATGCAGGAGTTGGGGGACCAAATTTTGAGAACTGTTGATCTACACAGTAACAGGAAGCTATCTGACAAACACTATGGATTATAGAAGGGAACCCTTTTGTAAAGAACTTAACTAAGCAAGTTTTTGATTCCTATAATATTCTGTAAATAATCAGCTATTTCCATGCTAAGTACAATACTATCTATCTTTTCTCTTTTCTTTTCCTGTATAAGAATATTACTTATTTATCTAATTCAGGCTTACAAACAATCTAATAGCTTATTTCTAAGAACAACCCCCCAATCTCACAAATCAGAGGGCTTCAAATTAAGTCTCATGAGCTCAGGACAGGGTGCCAGAACTTGATGCTACCTTAGTTCCCCTCTTCCTTGAATTGGGCTATATTCTAGTCACATTTTGGAGTAAGTGGCAACAAAGAAGAAATCAAGAACCATTCCCTGTTAATAGCAACAATTTGAAAATTTCCATGGAAGTCTCTGTTAAGGCATAATTATAAATCCTGTGCCAGATCATGACATTGCATGCTCTAGAATACCATTTGGTATAATGGGACACGTATTGTCCTTTAGAAGAGTTTGGATAGTGTCCTATCAAAAGCACACTTAAAAAAAAGTAATCTCATATATTGAGTTGTATCACAGAATGATGCCAACACATATTAACTCTGTGAAGTCAAGCCCTCTTTTGTTCTAAATCCAAGGCACTGACTTTTTTTTTTTTTTTTTTGCGGTATGCGGCCCTCTCACTGTTGTGGCCTCTCCCGTTGCGGAGCACAGGCTCCGGACGCGCAGGCTCAGCGGCCATGGCTCAATGGCCCAGCTGCTCCGCGGCATGTGGGATCTTCCCGGACCAGGGAACGAACCCGTGTCCCCTGCATTGGCAGGCGGACTCTCATCCACTGCGCCACCAGGGAAGCCCCAAGGCATTGACTTTTTAAATCACAAAATATTGCTAGAATAAATTTTGCCTAATATGAGAAAAAATAGGCTCTCTTTGATGGTTTTCACAGTAAGTTCTTGACTAATACTACTAGAAATAATAACTTATCTACATTTGTTGGGGGGAGTTGGTCACTTCTTCCCCGATTTTCAGTGTATAATAAAAATTCTCAAGTTCAAAAATTTCCAACATTTGATACTAATGGTTAGTCTTCTCAATCTTCTCTCTCTTCATCAATTCATCTCTGATCCCCAGTAATGTCATAATTGCAATCCTTATGCCTTCATTCAAGATTATATATATATTTTTCCTTGTTTTGACATGGGCACATTTTCATATTGTTTTTGTAAATTCATGACCTAGTCAATTGTATTATTACTTAACTTCTTCTCTGAAACTTCCTTTAGCCCAGATTCAAATCCTTTTTTTTTTTCTTTCCACAGTGCTTAACAAATCAAAACTTTGTAATGAGAAATCTAAGCCTAAAAATGTTATAAAGCCAGAAGCACAGGTTATCTTAAGAAAATATTTTCCCTGTCTAATTAGGCAACAAGTGACCTCAAAGCTATTCATAAATTCCTTTGTTGATCTCTGGCTGACCATCCTCAAAAACAGCAATTTCTTTATTGTTTTGTGTTTCTTAAGTCTCACTTGTATTTCATATTCTTATACTCCATAGAAAATCTTGCCTAATGAATTTATGGAGAATTTCAAGGTCATCCTACATAAATTCCTTCAATTGCTGTTTCTTTATCATCACATCAAAATTGCCATTTTTTTTTATTTGAGTCTTTTTGCCAACATTAATACCTGACTGGTGCTCTTGATTCTATCTTCTCTCCTGTTATTTTCCCTTCAATCTTGCCTTGTGCTTCTGGAGTCTTTCTTCTCCCTGCTTCTCCAATGCCTATAAGATTATTTACATATTCCCTGTTATAAAATATATTTCATCTTTTAGCTCTGTTCTTTTTGTCACTCACCTTTTACTTTCATTTACTCTCAAACTTACAGAAAAAGAGATAGATAGGAATTTTCCTGCATCCTTTACAATGCTTTATTTTTAATTCCTTTGCAATTTAACTTACATATCTATCAATTTACCAGAATTGTTTTCTCAGAGAAAAACCATTACAGATTAATCACAAAAGTCAATAGGCTTTTCACAGTAATCATCTATATCAAATTGTGTACAACATTTTACATTGCTATTCCTCTCTTCTTGAAATATCTTTCTCCCTTGGCTATGATAGTAACTGTACTCTTGATTCCCTCATAATCTTCTTATATTTCTTCTTGCTCTTTCCCTCACTTAACTATTAAATAATATATTTTCTCTCTTTTGTTCTTTATGTTCTGTTTGGTAATCCCATTTACCCCAATTGTCTTAATTTCCAACTGTGTATAGACGGCTATCAAATCTATAATTTGGGGGCCTGATATTTTTCTGAAGCGTAGCTTAGGAATTTTTACTGCCTATTGGATATTCCCCCATGTTTGTCCTTAAAAACTCAAATTCAGTAAGTTCAAATGGAATCTCTTTGCTGCATCTCTACATCCACCCCCAAACTATTTATTATCCTTATCATTTTAGTGTATATTACTACTATTTTCTTAGTTAGGTATTTTCTTAGGTATCCATGTTATTAATAGAAATCTTAGAATTGTGTTCAATTACTTCCATCTCACTAATTCTTCCCATCTAATCAATTCTCAAACCTCATTGTTTTAATTCTATCCATTCAATACTTCTTAAGTATTCTTCATTTCCATTCTTTGGTCGCTCCCATCATCATCTCTTTCTTGACTATTGCAATTATAGGCTAACTACTTACTTATCTAAACTTATCGTTTTCCAAGTTACCCTTTACACTTTCACAAGAATTAACTTTATTAAACATAAAATACTCAAAAATCTTCAGTGGCTCCTGGGAACCCTCAAAACGTAGTTGTAACTTTATTTGCATGACCTTCAAGAATGTGAACCCAACCTAACTTACTAGCTTTTTTCCCTATACTATCTCTCCCATGTATACTAAGTTAGATCATAGCAAACACTTGCTATATCTCTGGTGTTCTCTTAATGGTCTTCTCATGCTGTTTTTCTCAACCTGGAGTGACCTTCTCTCCCAATGACAACAAAATCCTCCTCATCTTTCAAACCCAGTTTATAAGCCACAACACCTCCCTATCTCCAGGTAGAATAAATAACTTTATTATAATATTTATTTAATTTGGCACTATGCAAGAATTAATTATTTTCATGTTGCTCTTCTTCCTATATTATATGTTCCTTGAGATCTGGGTCTTTGATTTTTGAGTTCCCTCAGAATGCTTGACACAGGAATTTGTATGTTGTTCTTACATCTACAAAAAGTATATTGTAGATTTATTTTTAATCATCATACTCAAGATCTTTATTGGTAAAGTAAATTTGTCAACGTTATCCCATTGTCAATAGTAAAAGTATTGATTGCTCAGAAAGCATGTTTCTTTATTCTTATTCATTTAATTTTCCTGTCTCATAATACTTATCATCAATATAAAGAGGTGAACTGTAATCATTTCCTCTAATACACTTTTTCTTCTGTGTATTTTTTTTTTTGCGGTACATGGGCCTCTCACTGCTGTCGCCTTTCCCGTTGCGGAGCACAGGCTCCGCGGCCATGGCTCTCGAGCCCAGCCGCTTCGCGGCATGTGGGATCTTCCTGGACCGGGGCACGAACCCATGTCCCCTGCATCGGCAGGCGGACTCTCAACCACTGCGCCACCAGAGAAGCCCTCTTCTGTGTATTCTTAATTATGACAGAAGATTTTTTTTTAAATAACAGCAACAAAAAGCACTCTAGAATTCCAAGTAATCTATCCTATTTTCACTTTACGGAAGGTTACCTCTTTTTAAGTTTTTTATAAAATATATATGACTAAAGTAGCGAATTAATGCATGGAATGATTTGTCTGTCCTTCTTTTGTTAAGGCTTTTTACATCATTTATTTAATATTTCAAAAGGTTTATAAATCATTTATTAGCTAATCTTTGCAGCATCCCTGCTGAGACAGTCAGTTAGCTGAAGAAGTACTGCTGGTTAGCAACTGACAAGTAATATTACTTGCACATTACAGATGAAGAAACTAAAGCAGAGAGAGGTTAATCGACTTGACCATGTCTTACACAGTGAGTGGTAGTACTGATGTCAGAATGGGAACCTGGGGTTATTCACATCAAAACCACAAAAGCATTAAGAGTCCAGAGCTGGGGCTTCCATGGTGGTGCAGTGGTTGAGAGTCTGCCTGCCGATGCAGGGGACGTGGGTTCATGCCCCGGTCCGGGAAGATCCCACATGCCACGGAGCGGCTGGGCCCGTGAGCCATGGCCACTGAGCCTGCGTGTCCGGAGCCTGTGCTCCGCAACGGGAGAGGCCACGGCAGTGGGAGGCCCGCGTACCACAAAAAAAAAAAAAAAAGAGTCCAGAGCTGGTGCTGTTCTTTATTATATTATACTTTCTAAATCCTTTGTTTAATCTCCTTTTCTGGCTCTCTATGAGTCCAAGATACTTTTAAAATCTATACCTTCTCATTAAACTAAGACTATTTTTTCTATATCCAATAAATATTTAGTTTTTGCAAGGACGTTAGAACATCGACACATTTCTTCTCAAAGTAACTCATTATTAACTTTTCCATCTTTAAAAGCACAATGAAGGATCAAATCAATCTCAGTAATATTTTCTGGTCTGTTCTGGTCTGGTCTAAGTTGTAATAATAACCATAATAACAAAACAGCTATTGTTTACTAATTATTTATCAATAATAACAAAAATATCAAGTATTTGCCAGATACAACACTAAGAAGTTTATGTGAATTGTATAGTTTAAATTCATCAACAAATTTATCGAAGACGAATGTTCATTATCTCAGTTTTAAAGATGGAATATTAAAGGTTTAGAAATACTGTCATGAAACTGATAGGTGATTTAACCACTTACAAAACCAGTTGCCATTTTCCAACGTTAATTTTGGAACATACTATACTTAATTTTTTTGCTGATGATTTGCCATCCCTATTTTTTTTTTTAAATATGTAAGCAGTTCACATACTGTGGTGTTGGGACATTGCTGTGTAGGGTGATATTTTATTGACATCCCTACAGAACCTGGCTTTTTAATACTATCTTCTGATATACATCATATTAATTGACACTGCAATTTCTCCCTTGATTTGTATATTTTTTTCTACAAACACTTTGCATTCCAACTTCCACATATCTGATTTACTCATCCATGTGATGGTCTTCATCTTCAGACATCTTGCTGTCTGGGCTGTTCAACCCTGTGACAGTAAAAGCACACTCACTAGGGACTAGGAGTTTGAGGACTTAGAAAATTGTTTGACACCTGAAAAGAATGGCTCCAGAATATGAAAAAAAAATCTGCAAAATTGAGATCAAAACTTGTGTAATTAATATTTTCAACTAATATTACTACAACAGCAATGTTACTCAGCTTTCATATAGTTATCTATAAATTATATTGGATATGTGACTTGGGCACATTTTAATGCATTTGATAACATTTAGGGTAAAGCTTCCAAAAGGGCAATTGCCTAGGACTGAGGAAGGTTTAAAAATGGCCCTGCACAGAATGAACTAGAAGTGACTTCAATGGGAGGCTGAGGCAGAGATGCTGGACCCGGAGAGTGACAGAGCAGGTGTATATTGGAGAGAGCTTTCCTATACAGGAGAGCGAAGTATTTGTTACTTATTGAGTGGGGAGCATGAAGGTAGGGGACCCTATAATGAGAACCCTAGGATTGCTTCTAGATTTCTAACTTGGATAAATGACAGGACGGTACTCTTTGGTGAATGCTAAAGGAACAGCAACAACAGCAAAAGTCTAAGAATGGAACTTTAACATATCACAATGCCACCTTTAAAGTAAATTTGGCATTCTTCTCCTTTTTGAATGAATGAAAATGCATTAATTAAAGACATACACATTCACACACCTGCTAATATCTGCTCTTCTGCAATCATGTGTTTTCTGTATAGTGTCTAAATATCTATTCCAGTTGACGTAGTACTTAAACACTTCAATATGCCTCTTTTCAGCCAAAAAGAAAAACTGTCTATGACTGTTTCAACATATTTTAAATATATGTATAATCATTGCCAACTTATCTGCTTTGCAGATACTAGTTTCCTATACAATATTAAATATCTCCCTTTATTTAAAATGTCATTGCTCAGTATTATGATTAATGTTTTTCATTTTTATGATATGTCTGAATGTTAGAATTATTGATTAATCTCTTTATTACTGGAATGATCTTCAGCGCAATGTTAAATACTCTTCTTCTCTACCATTATTATATGTTATATTAAAGATTCTCCATACAGTTACTTTAAATGGGATTTTCAGATTTTTCAGGCTTTTTGAAGTCAGTAGAATAGGCTCCAGTGAGTAAAAGAAATGCTGAAGAACAACAATATGAATTAAACAAATTTAAGTAGTTAAGAAAGCACTAATCTAGACATTGAGAAATATATACTAATATTTACGTAGTATGTATATATAAATCAATAGTTTCAAAATGAGATAATCTACTGAAGAAAATATCTTAAAATGTGAATTAAAAGATGTTGTAAAATCTCTGTATGATTAAAATACAAAAAATTTTATAAGTTTGGTACATAAATAATAAGTGCATTTTTGTCTGTGAGACAAGTTGTTATCTGGAAAACCTCAAGACATTTTGTAGATTATCGAAATCACTTTACTATCAATCTTGAACATTTCTCCTATCAAGTCTATAATTAGTATTGGAAATTAGCATTATGACTCTATTTCACTATCAGGAACATTGAAGAAACTATTTAAAGTGCTAAACATTGGTTTTAACAAATAAAAAACAATTCATCTGAAGAAGATGTTACAATGAACTGAGGAATTAAAAGATCTCAAAGTAGAGAAATTTCACTGACTATAGTATAAACAACTTGAGGGTAGAGAGTTTCTGTTTTTCCTGTTTGCCCTCCAAATTTTGGAACAGTGTTATATGCACGGTGCAGGGTAATAAGCAAATATTTAACAAATGGAAAGTACTGAATTCATTACCTTGTGGTACAAATTAGGATTTCTTTTGTACTGTAACTAGAAGATTTTAATTTCAGCATTATGAATTATTAATGTCTTTATCTGATTCCCAGTTCTGTGTCAACCAAACTTATCTGAGTGATAATTAGAGGACTCCATGTTTATCCTATCTTCTAGGATTTCACTTTTGCATATCTGTTAATTCATAATTTTGATATTTTTATAGCACAACCAGAGACTATAAAAACACATAGAGCAAGCACTTGCCAAAGAACTCTAAACAAAACAGGTCTCAGATATGAAATTAGAGGCATGCTTGGTTATACTTCTAAGTGCTTCATCTAAAGAGAGACCTGGAACACTGCTGCATGAATTAATCACCTAGAGTGACTTTTTTTTTTTTTTTTTTTTTTTGCGGTACGCGGGCCTCTCACTGTTGTGGCCTCTCCCGTTGCGGAGCACAGGCTCCGGACGCACAGGCTCAGCGGCCATGGCTCACGGGCCTAGCCGCTCTGCAGCATGTGGGATCTTCCCAGACCGGGGCACGAACCCGTGTCCCCTGCATCGGCAGGCGGATTCTCAACCACTGCGCCACCAGGGAAGCCCTAGAGTGACTTTTAAACCTACCAACAGCTGGCCCCTCTATCATATCTGATTTTATTCAATAGTCTAAATGATAATAATTTTTTGATCAAGAACTTTATTTTACTGGTTGTAAAGGTGCACGCATGCACGCGTACACAATCCCCAGTGCTTTTAAAAACTGTGGGACAGAATTAATCATAACTATTGAGTTTAAATGTCATTTATCAACTTATTAAAGTGCAAGCATGCAGGGAAAATAAGCTAAAGACAAGACTTTCGTTTTTCAATTTATTTTTAAAAAGTCTTATAGAAATCTTTATGAAATTAACACAAAATTGTGGTACCAAAAATCTTTTGGCTTTGTTTATTCCCTAGTCTGTGGCAATGTAAACAGTGGAAGTTAACCCAGAATTTAAGTTAAGGAAAGCTATATTGTATTAAGTTTAGCCAAACATTGTCTAACTTGCCATCATATTTTTTCAAATAAATAAAATTTCTATTCTCTTCCCTCTCTCCTCATCTCCCTTAAGGTATGTCAACTCTAACCCTGCCCCCCCATACACACACCTTGTTGCCTCTAACATTATCTCCTCTACTAGACGTGCTTTTGTACTTATTGCTACACAATAGTTCAACAATAAAATGTGATAAATGCAGGCAAAGGTGTTTCAAGAAGAAGGTAAATGTCCTTACACATTTTCAACATAGAAATAGAATTTTTCAAAAATGAGTTACAAAACAGCAAAATTAAAAAAAACTTAGTTAAAGATAAAGTTTGTAGATAACATTGTCATCCCTCTTAAAAGAAGAGGGATAAGGCACAGAAGAAATGTAGTGTTGAGGACAATGAAAATAAGCAGTTATTGCAATCTATTTATGCTGCATTTAATGGATTTAGAAGACAGAGGCTTGAGTGCTGTCATTATTACTTGTTTGCCATTTTATGGTGGGCAAAATATTTAATTTCACTGGGTTTCTCTTTCTATGCCTCTAAAATGTGGATTCCCAGGCTAAGAAAATATTTTAAATCTTTTCTAGGTCTAAAAGTCACAGACCTTAGTGTCTGTGTACCCTTTATAAAGGCCACATTTTCACAAAAGATAGCATTCTTGTAAAACACCTTTATAGAAAGAAAAAGCTATATTTAGAAAGTCCACTCCGTGTCCAGGGTTTTCTGAAGTCGTACTGCTGTCTATAACCAGGTGTAGGCCAGTAGGACAACACATTTGCTTTAACTAATAACTGTCCAGATTTCTTGGAGTTAAAGATAAGTTTTTCATTATTCTAAGTGTTGACCTAAGAAATTATTGAAAATAAGAATTGTTCTACTTTACTTATGGAATTGCCCAGTCCTTACATGGCCTGACATGAAAGGTGATTTAAAAGATTGCATTTAAGTTTGGACATATAGCCTTCATCCTGCTGTTTCATCACAGACCTCTTACAGGATAAACACGTGCAACCATTTTGAGTTTCTGAATGGGAGTGCTCCTTATAGTATTTTCCCCTTATAAATTTCTTGCCAACTTACTCCAATTTGAATGCAGGTAGAAATTTATAAATTTCTCCAATAACTTTATTTTTATGAATCTTACTGATTTTGTTTTAATACCGAGGATTTTATCAAATTCATAGACATTTGATAGAATAAAAAGCAAAAGCATAATTAGGAAAAATCCAAAAACCTCAAGTAGAAAATAAGATGCTATGTTGTTAGTAACTGAAATTAGCACAAATAGACTGAAAAACTGACCACCATTGTAAACTGAGCTTTTAACTATGGGAGTCGCCAGGAAAGGGAGGATTACCTGACTCAGGGGTCTTCTCTTTCTTTGCCTTCTATTAACAATCTCAAAAATTAAAGAAAGGTTGAAATGACAATAAAAATAATTTATTTCCCAAACCATTTGAGAGTAGGTGCCAACACAATGCAATGTCTCCCCCAAATCCTCTAGTATTTCCTACAAACGTATATCCAAATATAATCATGAAAATCAGGAAATTAACACTGATACATAACTACAGTGCTACCAATCCTCAGACTCCTTTCAAATTTTGTCAATTATCCCAATCGTCCTTCATAATAAAAGGATCATCCCAGCGTCACATGTTGCATTTAGTTGTCCTGTCTCTTTAGTTTTTTTTTTTTTTTTTTTTTTGCGGTACGCGGGCCTCTCACTGTTGTGGCTTCTCTCATTGCGGAGCACAGGCTCCGGACGCGCAGGCTCAGCGGCCATGGCTCACGGGCCCAGCCGCTCCGCGGCATGTGGGATCTTCCCGGACCGGGGCACGAACCCGCGTCCCCTGCATCGGCAGGCGGACTCTCAACCACTGCGCCACCAGGGAAGCCCTCTCTTTAGTTTTTTAATCTGGAAAATTTTCTCAGGCTTCCCTTGAATTTCATGAACTAGAAAATTTTAAAGAATATGGATCAGTTATTTTGTAGGATTTAGCTGTTTGTATTTGTCTCATGATTATTCAGGATATGTGTAGTTGGCAGGAATAACACAGTGGAGAAGCTCTGTCCTTCTCACTGCTTCCTATCAAACAATTTCGGCAAACTTTTAACTTGTAACCTTACTGGAATATTATTTTAGTCATTTGATTAAGGTGTATCATCCAGTCTTCTCCATTGTAAAGTTATTTTTTTCTCCTTCATTATTAATAATTTTTGTGGTAAGACACTTTGTAATTATGTAAATATCCTGTTCCTCATCAAACATAATTTATTCAATTTAATTATTTAAACCAGTATGAACTCATAGACTCCTATTTTATTCAATTGACTATAATATGTTTCTACCATTATTTATTTTGAGGCTTAGATTGTTCAAGATTTGTCCAGTGGAAGCGCCGTCAGTTTGGCTTCTATATCCTTTGATGTTTCCCAATTATTCTTTGATATCTCCCTTCTTCTTTCTTTTTTTTTTAACATCTTTATTGGAGTATAATTGCTTTACAATGGTCTGCTAGTTTCTGCTTTATAACAAAGTGAATCAGCTATACATATACATACATCCCCATATCTCCTCCCTCTTGCGTCTCCCTCCCTCCCACCCTCCCTACCTCACCCCTCTAGGTGGTCACAAAGCACCGAGCTGATCTCCCTGTGCTATGTGGCTGCTTCCCACTAGCTATAGGTTTTATATTTGGTAGTGTATATATGTCCATGCCACTCTCTCACACGGTCCCAGCTTACCCTTCCCCCTCCCCATGTCCTCAAGTCCACTCTCTACATCTGCGTCTTTATTCCTCTCTTGCCCCTAGGTTCTTCAGAACCATTTTTTTTTCTTTAGATTCCATATATATGTGTTAGCATATGGTATTTGTTTTTCTCTTTCTGACTTACTTCACTCTGTATGACAGACTCTAGGTCCATCCACCTCACTACAAATAACTCAATTTCATTTCTTTTTATGGCTGATCCCTTCTTGAAACAATAATATGTTCTACGGTCATCTTATATTTTCCCTGTCGTAGCTCTAGAATCAGCCATTTCTCCAAAGAGCTTTAGTTCCTTCAGTTGGAGAGCTGTATTTAGAAACCAGGATCTGGACACTAGGTGTATTCATTGCTCTTGGGAAGTAGTGGACCCAGGTACTCTCAATAGGCAGAGCTAGGGGATTTATGTACATATATGCATACACACATATGAAAACACATATTCATAAACATATATTCATAAACATATGCATACATATTGTCTATGTTTATTTCTATAATGCCTTTATATTGAAAATCATGTGTTCACATTAACATCCTCCATTCCCTTTCAACACCCTTTCATTCTAGTTTTTGCCCTTTTCATATTTTAGCTCCCTCCACAGATATTAAAATAACACTGATTACCATATCCTTAATATCCTTACTTATTTGATCATTCTTCCTGTATTTAAGTAAATTCTTGTAGCTGCCACTTTCCTATCCACACATTTTCTCCACCTGGCACGGGTTATGACTCTCTGAACAGAGTGGTTGCCAAGGCCACTTCCTCCTGTGGATGCCCTTTCACACGAATCAGACTTCAGCAGTCAACTCCAGGCTCACTTATGCAGACATCCTCTCCCCTTTCTCAGACTCTGAGACACAATGCCAAGTCATGTGGTTCCTTGAATGTCCACCTGCCCCATGCTGACAAAGGGTTATTTTACCTCACTTAATGGACTAATTTGTTCAAGAAGGGAAGGGATCACAACACTGTAAAGCAATTATACTCCAATAAAGATATAAAAAAAAAAAGGAAGGGAAGGGACAAGGAAGGGGATGAAGAAAGGGAGGTGGACAGGGATGAACAGGTATCTTTTTTTTCTAAACAATATTTGAAGAGGTCCTTCATTTAGAAGTTACAAAGACATTATGAAGTATCAGCTGAAGAACTGAAACAACAACATATATTTACACATCCATATCCCTACATCTATGACACACAATGTACACCTAATTTTATAGCAAGCAAAATATAATTTAACAAAACTTATGATGCTTATCCATACACTTTAATACTCAGCAACTTAAAAAAATATGCAGTGCCATTTGGCTGTTAACTATCAGTCTATTTATATGAATGGATTTGTAAAACTCCTAGCCAAGAGTGCTTGGGATAGCATCTCTAGTGGTCCTTACTGGATCCTCTTCTTCTTTTGTCACCCTTTTCAGTCATTTGTTGATTCTCGATTGTATCTCATTGGTGACTTGCATGACCATTGGTAATCATATCTGGGCAAATACCCCAGCTTGGTGTCTCTCAAAGGGCTGACTGAAAACCATTTGCAACAGAATCAACTGAGGCACTTGATAAAATTCAGGTCCACAGGCCCTGTTCTGATTTCCTGCTCAGAAGCTCTTTAGAGAGTAATGAGTATTTGGAAAATACCTTAGCTAATTCTCACACATTAACACTGAAACCATGGTGTAATTTGCATGTCTACAATTCCTCAAAGTTCACGGTTTAAAACACATAGGTCTCACCAACTACAGTTCTTTTATTTTAGCTTCATCAATTCACATTTGTTATTTAACCAACTTGGACATTGCTAGATGTGTGAATAGCTGCCAAAGTAAAATGTATCTATCTTTTGCAAAAATGTCTTCTACCAAGTGTCTCTACAAAATGAAAGGTAAATACCTTCTAAGATCTTGCTTGGAGGAATCTTACAGATTTTTTAAATCTTCCAGGTTTTAGGGAATAGCAAGTGCAAAGGCCCTGATGTTGGGAAAGCCACTGCAGAAAGAAAATCTGTGTGTGTGTGTGAGAGAGAATAGTAGTAGTAAACGAGTTTGGAGAGTAGGGCAGAGAAATATTGAATAAAGCATGTAGGACAGGTAAAAAGTTTAATTTTTATTCTAAAGTGATGGGAACGGGTTTTGTGAAATAATGTGATATGATTTATTGTTTTTTTTTTTTTTAGATTATTCTGGCTATTGTGTTGGTTATAGACTATAAGGATTGGGACAAGAGGGGAAGAAGCAAGGAGGTTGTGTAAGAGGCTGCCTATTGCATTAGATGAGGCAAGCAATGATGGCTTGGAGTAAGTAAAGATGGCAAGAGTAAGGTGAGAGGTAGGTGGATACAGAATGTATTTTCAAGTTAGAGCTGGCAAGAATTTCTGATGGACTGGACATAGGAATTGTGGGAAAGTGAGAGTTTAAGGATGAATCTAACATTTTTGGCCTGAGCAACTGGATGAGTTATGGAGCCAGGAAAAACTGGAGTGCAATGGATGGATCAAAGCAAAATATTTAGTTTTATTTGCTAAGTTTGAAATGTCTATTATGCATAGATTGGAGATATTTAGTGGGAAATTGTAATTAGGAGTCTGGAGGTTAGGTGAGTGGTTAGAGCTAGAAGTATGAATTGGGGAGTCATGAGTCATCTTCCCATTAAAGTAATGGGTCTAGATTAAAACTTATGAGTAGTTAAGGTAGGTGGAGAGTGAAGGGGGCCAGGAATGAGCCTTAGGGCATTCTAACAGACGTTGAGGGATGGGAGGCATCACCAAGGGAGACTGCCAAGGAATGGTGAGTGAGGAGGGGAGAAATCTAGGAGAGGATGGTGTCCTGGTAGCCAGTGAAACAAAATATTCATTCTGGAAATTATGAAGTTCATTTTCCAAAGTTTTTTGAATTGATGATAATTTGAAACTTGGTATTTTAAAAAGAGCTTTAGCAAACAGAAAAGAGAATACTTTTCTATCATGAGTGATTGATTGCAGTAGCATGGGGAATGGAAAAGTTGTGAAGAGGAAATCAAGAATTTATGTAAAAGACAATTTTAAACAAAAGTATTCATTTAAAAAACAAGTACACAATATTTAGACATTATATTTTGTCTTTGTGTCAACAGCAGCTACAGCATGCTGTAAGTGAAAGATGAATTATTACAGCTTAATATCAAATCAGGGAAAAAGGTGAAATACTTGAATTCTTTGTAGATTTTTAATAGATTTCAAACCTTTATTGTTTTTGAATAATGTCATATTTCAAACATAATTTTCTAAATAATCATAACAATTTTAGAATCAGAATAAACCTTATATAACCTTATATAAACCTTATTTAAATGCACATATAGTTCATTTTTATGGGTAAAACTAGGACTCTGGTCTTATGATTACCAGTACTATTTCTTATTGCAACACACTGTTTAAATGTATAGATGATTGAAAAAAAGAGCACACCAGTGATCTCTTAAATATTTTACAAAATATTAAGGAATTAAAATTAGGGGAAATAAAGCTCATGAGGATTAAATTACAGGAAGAGTTTATAAGAGGGCAAAGAAGTAGGAGATGTATTTCCACATGGGTAAATATGAGATTTTAGGAGAAAATGACCAAAACTGCCTTTACAAGGTCATGATACTAGCTAAATGAAATATAGACAACCATCATGTGAATAACATATAATTTTGAAGGTGAATTTTGAATATGGAGACTGATACAGATTAACATCTGATTATAACAAAAATCAGGTAGGTAGGGTAACAGGGTCTTCTTCATCCAATCACAGCTTATCAGGAATAAGGGAACCTCTTGATACTTTGGTATGTGCCATTTTAGGACAATGAACTTGCTACAAAGTGAACACTTGATGCAAGAAATAGTTTAGAAACATAAATATGATTCAAGAAATTCGTGAATGGTGAAAGCTATGTTGGATTATTTCAAAAAGTTAGGGACGACTAGGTTAAGTAGCTTCTCTTTTTAATAACAGAATAACTGTCACATGAAAGATCTCACTATGCCATTGACAAAGATAAAATCCCGGGAGGCCATGGCTTCACAGTCTAATAGTCTAGAGCTACAATGTCCAGTATAGTGTCCATTAGTCACAAGTGGCTATTAAATACTTGAAATGTGGGCAAGTTTGACTTAGGAACTGCAATTTTAATTTTATTGAATTTTATTGAATTTACATTTAAAATTTTTAAAACACATGTGACTAATGGCTATAGTTTTTGACAGCACTAAGAACATTTCCATTATCATGGAAAGTTCTATTGACCAGAGCTGACCCATAACATTTTTATTTAATTTTACATTTATTCCTCTTTGTTAAGAAAATCCTCTCTCTTACTAAAAAACAATATTAGCAAGATGGCTAGATATAAGCTCAAGGTGCAAAAATCTATTGGATTTCTATAATCCAGGAACAAAGAGAGAGAGCTTAAAAATTATTTAAAATGGAAAACAATAACTACCTAGGAATAAATCTAAATAAAAATGTTCAAGACATTTATGGAGAAAATAAAACCTTATTGAAAGATATTAGAGAAGTCTTAAATAAATGGAGAGATGCATCTTGTTTATGGATAGAAAAGACTCATCATAATGATATAAATTTTCCCCAACTTAATTTATATAGTCAATGCAATTACAATAAAAATACTTAATAGAGGTTTTACAGGATTGCCAATTCTGAAATTTATGTGAATGGTCAAGAACAGCTGAGACACACCTAAAAAAACCATTCATTCCAAAATGGTCCTGGAAAACTTAATTATTCATAAGAAAACAAAGAAATTGGATAATACAGACAAGTCGATTGTAAGTGCATTAATGGCCTGAATATAAAACAAAGATACACTAGAACTTTCAGAAGAAAATATACTATATCTGGGTAGCATTAAACAAGGGAAGGACATTTTAAGTAGAACAAAAAGACACTAAGCTAAAAGATAAATTTGATTTCATTAAAATTGATAGCTGCTATTTATCACAAGACAACATTAAAAAAGTGAGAAGGCATGAAATAACTTATTTGTGTCATATATAGCTGACCAAGGATTATTTGCTTGTATTTAAAGAACAATAGAAATAAGTAAGAAAACGATAAACAGTAGAAAAATGGACAAAAGATATTCTCTGGACTTTCACAGAATAGGAAACATAGGCAACTATTAAACAAATGAAAGGATTCTCAACCTATCGGTAATTAGAGAAATACAAATTAAAATTGTTCTGTACTGAATTGTGTTCCCTAAAATTTGTATGTTGATGCCCCATTTCCCAATGTGGCTGTTTGGAGACAGGGACTTTAAAAACATTATATGGTTAAATGAGGTCATAATGGTGGGTCCCTAACTGATATGACTGGTGTCCTTGTAAGAAGAGGAAGAGATACGAGGGATGTATGCACATAAAGGAAAGGCCATGTTAGGACATAGCAAGAAAACAGTGGTCATCTGCAAATCAAGGAAGGAGGCCTCAGGAGGACCCAAAACTGCCAACATCTTGATCCCGGACTTCCAGCCTCCAGAACTGTGAGAAGATAAATCTCTTGTTTTTTAAGCCACTGAATCTGAGGTATTTTGCTAGGACAACCTGAGCAGACCAATACAAGGAACAAAAGACTAGACTGGCCAATCTAACTGGTGAAGCTATAGAGCAAAAGGACTGAAAATTGATTCCATAACTTTGGAAAACATTTTGACATTATTTTTTAAAGTTGAATATTTGAATTCCCTGCAACTCAGCAATTCTACTCTTAGTATGTCTACTCTTTTACTTATGTTAAATCTTGCACATGTGTACCAGGAAACATTAAAATAAATGCTTACAGAAGTACTGTCTGTAATAGGCCCAAAACAACCCAAATATCATTAATAGAATAATAAACACATTTTCTTGTATTTATACAATAAAATATTATACAGTAGTACAAATGAATGAACACTAGTTAAAGCAAAGTGGATGAACCTTAGAAACATAATGTTGAGTAAAAAAAGCAAGCACAGAAGACTAAAGTATGATATCAATTTTATAAATCTCAATAATTAGCAAAATCAGATAAAAATTATGTGGATGTTGAACATAAAGCCAAGATCAGAGTGATTTCTTTGGTGAAAGCAGGAAGGTGGGATCAGGGTAGAGAACAGAGAGAAGACTCAGCAGTTTCGATTCTAGTTCTTAGTTTTGGTGGTGTGTTTGCAGGAGTTTTTTATTATTTCTCATAACTTACATACAATTAAATATATTCTTTTGTATATTATCTAATAATATTTAAAAAATCAAAATCCATTGTATACCAAAGATAACCACTAGATATTAATTATAGAGAGTCCACTTTGAAACAACATACATAGTTACTCATAAATCTTCTGTAGTTGAAAGCTTTTAGCTATGAAATTCTTCCCCCTTCATATGAGGACTTTATGTTCCATAATGAAGGAAAATTGTTCCTACTTTGGGACAATTTGCCTTCTTTATTTAAGTGATACTAGTCCTTTGGCTGCCTAGAAATTTTAAAAACAACTGATAACTACATCTACTGCCTGCAAGAGAATAAAGGAAAAGGAGCATTGGAGGCAATTTCATACATTATTCATAAACACATACAAAGACAATATTGGTACAAAGCTATTTCTCCATATAGCAACTCTGAATTTTATTAATAAATACATATATATCAAACATTAATAAAAGAATAACATTATCCAATATGAGTACATTTGCTCTTTTTTTGCAGTTAGTTCCAGGATTCTATTTTAGATTATTACTTCATATCTGCGAGAGTTGGGTGTGTGTTTGTGTGTTTGGTTTTGTGGAAGCTGCATTGTGCTAAATTTTACATTTCTTCTTGAATTAAATGGCTTTTGTTATCCCTTGGGAATACTGAAGATAGCAACATCAGATTACTACCTATGGGTGGAAAAGTATAAATAGCAAATTTAGCTGCTAGTGATTCTGAAATTGCCCTTAACTTTGTCCTTATAAAAATGCTCCAAGAATTACGTTTTGCAAATCCACAGATTTACTATCCATATTCGAGTCATTTACGTGGACAAAGAATGTAGCCTGTCTTATCAGTAACAAAGGATGTCATAGCCATCAAGCCATCAGCCACTGAAGCCACCCCCAAAGCTTCACCCTGAGGGGACTCAGGATGGAGAAAACAGGATACTGGCCCTAGATAATTAAAGTGCATATCAAGGGAATGATTTCCATGAGACCAGATTCTTGAATCTCACCATATATAGAAAAGTGCTAAATTTATTAACTTAAGATGTCTAGTTTCTTTAATTAACAGTAATCTTTTGATGTTCCAACTACCTGTTTTTTTTTTTTTTCAAGAACCCCTAAATATCCTGTGCCCTCCCTTACCTCTTCAGAACAGTCCCTCAGAGCTATCTGAGAGGCTGTCTCCTGACTTAAGTCCTCAGTATGTCCTCCAAATAAAACATAATTCTCAACTTTTAGGTTGTGCATTCAACATTTAATTGTATGGCTCATGTAGGTACTATGCCTAAATGTAATGGGATGAGCTGTAAATTATTAAAACTAGATAAATTCTGTCAGCTCTACCACTAGCTGAGATCCAGGCTTCCATCTCTGGATACTTCTCTCATAGACCTTGGCAGATATGGGGTCTGTGTTGTTCTTAAAATTATTCTTAGAATTGTGGGGACTCATTCATTCTTTCAACAAATTTTATTGCTTATATTCTATGTGTCAGTTACAGTGCTGGGCCTTGAAATACAGAAGTCAACACACGAAAATACAAGGATAAAACACATTTTCTACCATATTAACTTTTTTCATTCATTAATTCATCCCTAAGTCATTCAACACACATCTTCTTATTGAATACTGATGAGGGGTCAAATGCTATGCTAAACACTGAGTATATAACTGCAAATGAGATGGATAGGCCCTGATTTTGATGTCACTACTATCTTTTGTCCTGCCATATAATGGGACAGCTTCATTATTCCCTTTACCCTAAGTTTTTATCACAAATTGCTAATGAAAATAAAACTGTTAGTGGAGTTTCAACATGCATAGGTAAGTGAGAACACATAACTCCCTTTCACATGCCCCATTCTCCTCCTTCTAACTCCCTATGTGAACTCACTTTGTTCCAAGACCAAGAAGATGTGCCCCAATAAGAACCAAGCTGATTTCCTCACACTGACTGTGGCTATTGCTCACTTAGAAGACTTGATGCTTAATTTTGATAAGCAACTAGAAGACCATGGAGACAACCTATAAGAATGATTTGTCTTGGGAGAAAATACTAAAAAGGGTTAATGTGCTGTTCCACATGTCTAACCTCCTGGGATTAAACCACAGGCACCAAGATCACCAAGTGTACTTGGCAACAATGAGCTAAAAATGAAAAAAAAAAAAAAACAACGCATCATACTGTTATTGTATTCATTTTCCCCCAAGGCACTCTCTGATAAACACCACAACCTCTAAGGGAATTGAGAAGAGCTTTCTTGTGGGGTAGATTATATATGCATCTTTTTCCAAGCAGGTAAATCATATCCAGCTTAAGGTGATTGTAATGTATGAGATTAAATGTTCCTACCTGATTGGAAACCTTCTTGTCCTCAATTCATTGGCTATACTGGATTATTTTTCTTGGGTCAGACCTTCAGACTTCTACCGGAAATCGTTCCTTTGGGGAAACCAGGCCTTCCCAGAAACTCAGGAAACTGAAATGGAGACAGCAAGAGAGAAGGCAATTATTTGGACATATAGACCTCAATTGTTTGGCTTTAAGTAAACGTCCAAGCAAACATCTTCTAAATGGTATAATAACTTTAGGGAAATTCACAGTTTATAAGTTTGTGTACTCATAAACTGAACATATTATGATAAGAGTACAGGTTGCATTTTGTGTCTTCAACTCAAGCAAAGACTTCAAAAAAGGCCCAGTTATCCTTTGTTCATTAAGACACAAAGAGAGGGCAAAAAGGGCAAGTTTCTAACTCTTTTTCTTTAAAATTTACTTCCTTTCTTCAGTCTTCATCAAGATCTTCAGGAAATTAACTTTACTAAAGCTAATTACTCATAAAATAAACATAGGAACCTGCAGAAGACTATTTCACAGAGATCCGTAATGTACAATATCCATTGCATACATGCACCATGAGCTTGTCTTTTCTAGCACTGGCATACACAAAACTGTGTGTGTGTGTGTGTGTGTGTGTGTGTGTGTGTGTCTTTTTTTGTGATGGAGCCATAGGGAGAAAATAAATCTATTGGCTGCAATTCAGTGATGTAGAAAGATTTAAGGGTAAAGGAAAAGGCTACATCAAGTGAAGCAATAAAGTCATGAGGTTGTGGTTCCATAATAATAACAACAGCAGTCTTCTGTAACCAAGGGAGCAGGCTCCTCAAATTATAGTCACACCTGTTAGACCATCTGCCCATAAATTTCACACTATCATTAATGGAAAACAAATGGCACTGTCTATCCTTCCCTTTATCCATTGGCCATTCTCATATAAACTATTTTTCTCTTCAAGGTCATGCTCTTTCCTATCTGTTTAAAAATATTAGGATTTAGGAGGAGTGATACATAATGTGCCATGCCTTGATACTTGTACCAGTGATGGCTCTGTAAGGAGCATGGGATTGTTAGGAGGCTATACATTGAATTCCCCTAGAAGCAGAACCTGAGGCAATAATTTGAATGCAAACTGTTCATCTGGGATGTGCTTCCAGAAAACTCAGAAGTGGAGTGTGAATTGAGAATGGAGGCATGGAAGGAAGCCAACAGAGGTGCATTACTGAATAAATTACTCCTGCAAGGAACTGCTGCCAGTACTTCAGGGCAGTTCTGTCAAACTCTATAGAACATATCTCAGAGTTATCCCAAGAATCAGTGAGAAACTTGAAGTACTTATCTTCCAGACCCCTCTGTCCTTGGTTGAAAGCTACACCCAGATACATTAACTCCTGTACACTTCTGGACTGCCCTAAGGTGGATAGTTGCAGGTGGTAGCATGATTCTATCAGCATATACTGGAATGATGAGTGCTGGGGAGATATGAGTGGAGCATTGAAACAATCTAATACAGTCGGGGCAGGAGATATTAATTATTGGCTTGCAAGTCCAAATGGATAACCTTAAATTCCTGGGTTAATGGTTTTACTTTGAGGTATTTAAGCATGATGTATGAGTAAAAATTTCCTCTATTAAATCAAGTTGAAGATCCTAAGTCCCTAATCTTCTGGAAAACTGTGGGTATCTTTTAACAGATATTTGAAAAGTAACATGATTAAGATTTCAAATTGACCATTCATTCATTCACTCATTCAACAAACATTTATTGAACACCTAAAGTATGCCATGGGTTAAACTAGGCACCAGTGTTACTGTTACTAAAATCATTATCGTGCCACCTAGAATTCAATGTATTGTGACACTCAAATAAGAAGATTCATAGTTACTGTAAAAATTATTACAGAGTGCTATAGGAAGACACGGTAAGACCTTAATTCATGATGTGGACAGTAGTGTATGGGGGATATCAGTAGGGCTTCCTGTAGAAGACAACTGAAATGGATATGTAACATGAAGGAAGGGTGAATTTTTGAGGAAAAGAGAAGATAAATTCATGGTTGCCAGAAAATTAATGGTTAAGGATCAGTCCAGAAAAGAGTTCCATTCATAATCAGTATAAGAAATGCTCACTGGGGCTTCCCTGGTGGCGCAGTGGTTGAGAGTCCGCCTGCTGATGCAGGGGACACGGGTTCGTGACCCAGTCCAGGAAGATCCCACATGCTGCGGAGCGGCTAGGCCCGTGAGCCATGGCCGCTGAGCCTGCGCGTCCAGAGCCTGTGTTCCGCAACGAGAGAGGCCACAACAGTGAGAGGCCGGCGTACCGAAAAAAAAAAAAAAAGAAATCCTCACTGGAGTGTAAGAAAAGAAGACAATGGAGAGGGTGGTGGAAGCCAGATCATGAATGGTCCATGTATGTATCGTAAGTGCTATGGTCTAGTCTTTGTGTTCCCCTCCAAATTCATACGTTGAAATCTTAATTTCCAGAGGTGATAGTATTAGTAGGTGGGGCCTTTGGGAAATGACTATGGTATTAGTGCTCTTATAAAAGAGACCCCACAGAGCTCCCTAAGCTTTTCTGCCATGTGAGGATACAATGAGAAGTCTGTGACTCAGAAGAGGGCCCTCATCTGACCATACTGGCACCCTATTCTTGAACTTGCAGCCTCCAGAACTGTGAGAAAAAAAAAATCCTGTTGTGTATGAGCCACCCAACCTGCAGTATAATCTTACAGCAGCCCAAAAGGACAAAGAGAGTTTGGATGTGAGATTTTACTCCAAGAAAGATGGCAATCCATTGAAGGAGTTTAACTGGTAGCTTAGAAGAGAGAAAAGTTTCATAACACAATCAGGTATTTTTATAAGAAAAATTTGTTTCATTTTCAGAAAGATCACTCTGGAAATACTGTGACTAGATTTTTGGAGAAGGGTGATGACAGTCCCGGATATAGAAAGATGAGTTAGTAGTCCATTAATATAAATCAAACAAGAAAGTGGATATAAAAAGTGTGAATTTGTGGCTGAGAGTTCTTTACTTTTAGTACTTGAAAAATGTTATGTCAATGCTTCTGACTCCATAGTTTGAGACAAGAAATATGCTGTCATTGGAATTGGTGTTTCTCAATAAGTGATATATTGTTTCTGCCTGTCCACTTTCGAGATTTTTTTTTTTTGTCTCTGCTTTTCAGAAGTTTAATTATGACACGTCTTGGCAAGGATATCTTTGTGTTTTTCCTCTTTGGGTTTGCTCAGATTCTTGAATTTGTGTTTATGTCTTCTAAAAAATTGGGAACTTTTTAGTCATGATTTCTTTGACTACTTTGTCAGTCCTACTTGCTCTCTTTTTTCATTCTGGAACTTTGATGATATGAATGTTAGTGCTTTTGTTACTGTTTACAGGTTCTTGAGATCCTGTTCTTTCTCCCATCTCTACCCCTCAGTCTATTTTTCTCTGTACATTTGGTACATTGTATTGGTCTCTTTTAAATTCATGATTCTATGCTTTGTAATCTCCACTCTACTCTTGAGCAAATTTTTTGACTGTTGTATTCTTTAGTTCTACTGTTCTCATTTGTTTTTATTGTTATAACTTCTAGTTCTTTGTTTACATTTTCTATTTTCCCCATTTCTGTCAAGGAACACATAATTGCTAATTGAAGCATTTATGTGACAGCTTATTTAAAATCCTTGTCTGATAATTTCAATAGATGTTTTATCTCAGTGTTGGTGTATGTTTATTGTCTTTTCTCATTTATTCTGTGATTTCCTGGTTCTTGGTGTCATGAGTATTTTTCAATTGTATTCTAAACATTGTGAGTTATTATATGACTCTGTATCCCATTTAATTTTATTATTACCTTTTAGAAGGAAGTCATCCTATTTGAGGTATAGTATGAGGACTGGGGGGTTACGTACAGATTTCCATTGGGCCCTACTGACAATATCCTAGCAAAAGTGGGCACTTACATTGTCTCACTGCAGACAGATCAAGTAGAAGTTCAGCTATCCTATTGGCCCTCTGACACCTTCCCCCCAAAAGTGGGAACATTAATATCATTGTGTTGCCTTTTATTAGGAGTGGAAGTTCATCTCCCCAGTAGATTTCTTGACACCAGGGGAGGGGAGAAGTGAAGTGTTTGCTCTCCTTCCTCCCACTTCATTCTTTCTTGTTGATGCCAGGTGTGAGTAGAGGGTCAGCTACCTGCTGGCCCCACTGACACCAGGGTAAAAGGAAGAGAACTGACAACTAGCCCTGTTTGTGCCATCTCATTCTGTCTTACTGCCTCAGGAAAGTTATGGGAATTTAGCACCCCAGTGGGCCTCACTGACACCATGTGTTGGGGGTTAGTGGGGTGCCTACTCCCTCCAACCTGTAACATCCTATTCTTATTGATGTCAGGGAGAGACAGAGGCTAAGTTCCAACATTGGACCCCACGACTGTGTGAGGGCAGCCCAGTGTTAACTAGCCTGTCAGGCACCACCTTTTAAAGTCTCTTTGCTAATGGAAAGTGGTGGAGGCTCAGCTCACCACTGGACCACACTGAAACAAACCTGGTGGGGAATCAGAGCGCTGCCTCTTCTGGAGGGCAGGAGTGGGGTAGTGTGGAAGATCAAATCCTAGCTTGGCCCAACTGAAACCACAGGACATAGGGGATGGGTGCAATATTCCACTGGCACTTGGCTTGAGTAGTGTGTGTGTATATTATTGCCCAAATGGTTTTCTGTCTTTAGCAACCCCTTTCCTCATACTTTGGCTAGGGGGAACAGGGTTTTTTTTTTTTTTTTTTTTTGAAGCTTTTTTGTCTGTTGTTCTCTTGGTGGTTATTGATTGGGGGTTCCTGTAATACCCTCTCCAGGATGTATAGGAAGCAACAGGAAACACAGGGGACTCATCACCATGTTATTCCTCAAGTCCCAAGGTCTCTAGTTAAGTCTGCCTTCTCATTTCCACCTTTCAGTGTCTTCCTATATTTGTTTGTTGTTATGTTCAGGGTTTTAGTTTTAAGTGGGAGAAACTGGGAGAAATGGGCTACTTCATCTTCTTGGAAGCAGAGGTCTGGAGGCCTATTGATGTTAAAAAGTACTGCTGACTGTAAATTAAAATTTGATGATATACACCTTGTCCTTTAAGAATTATCCTGCTAGATGATGTGGCTTCCCAAAGTTGCTACAATTTGATTTTCATACTTCTAAAAGTCAAGTGTTTTGCTGGAGTTGAAATTTAAAGATAAGCAAGAGATGAGGCTAAGATGATCTATGTGGTAACAGATTAAAGTTGGAAACATCAATATACATTCATGTTTAGCTTAATATTGCTTCATATTACCTTAATACAAATGTTATGTAGAGAGATACTTATAGATATGTGCATATACATAGATAATGTACACACATATTATCTCTTTGCTCTGTCAGCTGAGAAGATCTAGAAGCAATGACATCCAAGCAGCAACTAGCACACCCCACACCCAGATCCTGCTGTCTAATACGGTTCTCCACTAAAAAGACCTAGTTATCCTTGAAGAAATAGCTGATTCTAGGACTGGGGCAGTAAATATACAAGATTTATATACAAGACCATCTTATAGTGCCAGAAAGTAAGGAAGTTCCAAAAAAAAAATAGAGGATGGGGATACATCAGAGTGGCACAAGAGCGAACTGAAAAGAGTTCACAAGGGTCAGGACTAGAGCAATTTGAGGAACAAAGTAACTAAAGTAGAATTAGATTATAACCCAAAGTATAAAATAAAAATCCATGAGTTCTTCTGATATAAATAAATAATTGGATACATAAATAAATGCAGGAGAATAGATAAATCTCTGGTGCAAAATAATTTCAAATAGTTTATGTAGTACTCCATTTTAAGCATAACTCCCTATTCCTTAGTTGTGGGCTGAGCATATTGACTCCCTTCCAAAAAGTACAGTATGAAAAAGGGAAAACAGTAATTTTACAGTGGAGAAACCTGAAAAACACTACCTCAGCCTGGTGATCAAGGTCGACCTCAGCATTCATAATGCATATTGATACTTTGTACACTTGATGTGATCTGACAAAATAACCCTTCTACTCTGTGGTCTTCCTCCCCAAAACACATAATCCCAATATGATCATGAAAAATGCATCAAACAAATTCTAGTAGTGGGCATCCTACAAAAACCTAACTATTCAAAATTGTCAAGGTCGTCCAAGGAAAATCTGAGAAGCTATCAAACCCAAGAGGAGCCTAAGGAAACATGGCAACTAAATGTAATGTGATGTTTTAGATGAAATCCTGGAATAGAAAAAGGACATTAGGTAAAAACTAAGGAACTGGACTAATGTATGGACTATAGTAAATGATAATGTATCAATATTTGTTAATTGATTGTAACAATGTAACCTACGAATATAAGTTGATCATCATAGATGGAAATGGGTATAGTGTATATGGAAACACTTTATACTATCTTCCAATTTTTCTGTAAAATTAAAACACATCTAAAAAATAAAGTCTATAAAAACGTTGTGTTTTCTTGTTTTATGATTATGTGCTTGTATTTCCTAATAAATATGTAAACTTGCTTTACCTTCCTTGATACTGATATTAAAGAAAATACTAAGTAACTCTGAAAGAAGTTGTAACTCTGATTCAACAAGCAATAATTCTTGGTATTAACTTTTTGGAAGAACCCACTGAATAAATCAAAGCAAATTGTCTTTAAAGGCTGAATTTCTTTTCAGTGTTTAATCTTTTATATGATTAATGCATACCACAAGCATGATTCTGTTTCAAGGGCAGAAAACATCGATTGTAGGCAATGTCTAAAGTACAGTGAAATATTAATGCATGATGCTATAACAACTTTAATGTATTTTATGATTTCAAAATTATGAATTGTTATTTCAGTCAATAAAGTATTCATTTTATACATTTCCTACCCACCTTTTCCCAAAACACCCACAAGGAAATGATACTATCATCTGATATTAGGTTCATCAATTTAAATAGGAGTTTTTGGTAGCTGTGGTTGCCAATGGTACTGGAATGTGTGATACTTTTACAAATCCTCTCCATGGCAAAATCTGATCTTCACAAGGTAAATCACAGTAGGTGCCTAAAGCCAAATGACATATAGCTTTGTAGCTAGATTACCAAGCATTTTACTTAGAGGCACAATAGAATGTAGAAAAGGCCATTTCTCTTTCTGTGTTTTTCTGCTCAAAGGTCACTCACTATCTTACTTTTTATCAGCCATCTCAGAAGTTTTCCATAAATTTAGAGTATATAATGTCACTTAATGTGAATGTAGCTCAACATTCTGTTTTAGTACAGCTAAGCTCACATTATTTTATTGGTGCTAAATATGTAAATCATTAGCAAATTTTTGTACTTAACTTTTTTTTTTTGATGTGGACCACTTTTTAAAGTCTTTATTGAATTTGTTACAATACTGCTTCTGTTTTATGTTTTGTTTTTTTTGGCTGCGAGGCATGTGGGACCATGGCTCCCCGACTAGGGATTGAACCCACAACCCCTGCACTGGAAGGTTAAGTCTTAACCACTGGACCACCAGGGAAGTCCCTGTACTTAACTTTTAAAAATAATTAAAATAAGCTATTCAACACATTTTTCCTTTAAAAAAAAAAAAAGCAATTCTTCTTAGGCTGGCCCTGGGCACATACGTGACTTTGCCATTTTTTCCATGGAGTATTTTCTTATCTGTTCTACTGTGTCACATTTGTTCTACCTTCTCAAAAAGAAGCATTTAAAAATTCATCTACGTGCTCATGCATTCATACATTTATTAAATAAATCTATTGAACACATACATACGGCACAGAAAAAAAGGCAGAAAACTAATCTGGGTTGCACAGAAAATAATGAACTCAGTTAAAATTTTTGGTGAAAACAGGTGTTACTCAATCTACTGGAAATTACATTTCATTGTGGGGACTCACAGACTCAAGGAAAACCAAGACCTAAATAATAATAAAGTAATAAAAGCACTAGCCATTTACTGAGTGCCTGCTTGTACCTGACTCTGAAACTCTAAAATCATTATGGATGTTCTGAGGATTGTCTGACATAATTGTAATCTCCATTTTACAGATGGAAATAACAAGGTTCAGAGACATTAGGTTACTTGCCTAAAGTAAAGTGGCCCAGAAACTACAGAACTGGAAATTGAACCTTAGACTTCATAATGCCAAAGTCTGTGCTTTTAATCACAATGTGTGTGTGTGTGTGTGTGAGAGAGAGAGAGAGAGAGAGAGAGAGAGAGAGAGAGAGAGAGAGAGAGAGAAAGAATGTGTTTAATAGAGAACTTCTGAGAAATGGCAAGAAAACTGCCAGGTAACCATAAAACAATAATTTAGGAGCTTCTTACTATACAAGTAATTGTTAATCATATGGCTGAACTAAGGATCTCTCACTTTTGAACTAAGAAATCAAAAGCTTCCAGAAGTTGAGTCTAAATTTTACAGTTACATAAGATACTTCATACAGAATGCTAAAGTATAATAACTAAAGAGCTCTGAAAATCCTGGAAGCATTCATATTAGTATGATTTCATAATGTGGATAATAAAGGATTTAAGAAATTGGCAGATGCAACTGCAGACTCATTTGTTATCATTTCTGTGAAGGGCAAGATAAATGAATAAAATGAGAAAAATGAAAAAAGAATGGCTAGCAATTTTAGGTAGTTTGCTTAATCTCCGTACCAGGAAAGACTAAGCAAAAAAAAAAAAAAAAAAAAAAAAAAGAAATTCTCGAAATTTTATTTTGAAAGCACCTACAAGTATATATGGTCTTTTTATACCAAATAACTTGGAATTATGAACTGTCAAATAAGTCTAATCTTCTCTGATGATAAAATTGCTGACTTTATTTGAAACTATGAAATGAAAAATGAGGTAATAATCAGAAATTCTTAAGAAAAGGAGTAGAAAAAACAGAATTTTAAGAGTTATGTTAAAAAATATTTTGAAACAAACATAAAATCCCCATTATTGGCACAGAGCTTTTAAAACTTTATTTTGGTTTTAAGTTTTAATAAATATTTATATGTTTACATAATTACTGTCATAAGGAAGACACAATTTTAAGTCAGCTTTCTTCATTCTTTCTTTATTCAGCATTATTCTATTTTGCTCCATCATCTTGTAATTATAATATAGTAACTGTGTAATTTTCTACTAAGTGGATATAATTTCCTAAACTGTTTTCCTATTGTTAACAATTAGAGGTGTTTCCAATTTTTTGTTATTACAAATGACATGACAATGAGCATCTTTATATAATAATTTTCTAGATTATAACTTAGTTATTGGCATAAGTTTCCAGAATTAGAATTAATGTGTAAAAAGCTATTAACATTTTTATCTTGCTAGACATTACCAAATTACTTGTCAAAAGATGGAACCAAATTATATTGCAAAAATCTTTGCCAACAGAAGACATTATATATAATTTTTGATTTTGCTAAATTAATAAGTTGGAAACCTATGTTCCATTTCTTTGAATTCTTTGATAACAGAGTGCTGCTGGAGGCTGGGAGTGCAGCCATGTCCGTGAAGGCTTCCCAGAGTTGGAGCGGGGAAGTGGAAAAAGGTAAAAAAAAAATACTAAATTTTCCCTCGATTGTTATTTCTCACTCTTTTCTGCCTCTGTGTAACATATATCCAGGTAGCTGGAGAAAAATCATGTGACAGGGCAAATTGGTATTCCAATAAATTAATAATCACCAACTTCAAATGGATTTTCAAGACTGGAAATATTGCTCTGACTTACAGTAAGTTCTTTCTAATTCTCCTTTAAGGACTCTTTTCTTAGAAGCTTTACCTACCCTCCTCAAATTTTCCTCCATCCTGTCTACTTCCTTCACTCTGAGCTGGTGAGGTGCTTCATAACTCATTAAAAACATAGAAGTCAGTAAATAGTCCACTGCCAAATCCATTAGTTCATTAGCATTAGCATTGATCTTTGTATTCCCTTTTACTACAGGAGTTAAAGTTAAAAGGCCATGTGCACTACAGATAGCATTTCATTTTCTCTCATGTTCTCAAGTACGTCACAGCACTGCATTTTCTACAACCCATCTACTCCTTATGAATGATTCTTGTCAAAATTCAACCTCATTCTAGACTAGTAACTCCAAGTTAAAATGTTAAAAACTATACGTGTAACAAGAAAGCCTCCCTCCTCCCCTAATCCCTGCATATCTTCTTTAGCCAATTCATGTCTGAACTTTTCAAAATTGTTATCTTCATATATTGTTTCCATTTCCTCATGTCCCATTTACTCTATAATTTACATCCATCTGACTTCTCTCACTGTAATCTCTTTGCCCACTGTCCTGAAATTTTACTTATGAAGGTCACCAGCGATCTCCGTGTCAGTATAGCCAATGAATAGTTTTTGTCCTATTTCTAGGCTCTTTCCTTCTTTAAAAAAGAAAAAGAAAAACAAAAACCGTTTTTTTTTTTATTCTATGCTTTCACACTCTCATCATCTTCTGTCTTGGTATATTTTACTGGCTTTCTGTGTTTAATCTGATTTCTAATATTCTATTAGTTTCCTTTATCTTCAGTGGAATAAACCACTATATGAAGGATTATTTTCAACAGTTAGTTCTCATAATAACAGTACTAGTAGAAGCAGTCAATACTCTATAATGCTTATCATGTGCCAGACACTATTCTAAGACACTGTTTAAATACATATATATAGACACACACACACACACACACACACACACATATATATATATATATATGAGGTTTTCCTCCTCATAGGCCTATGAAATAAGCCTATTATTATACCCATGTTACAAATGAGAAAACTGAGGCAATGAGAGGCCAAGGTCACATGATCAGTACTTGGCAAAGCCCCGCCTGAGTTAATGCTGGAACTTTAGAGTAGACAAGTTAAATAATGTCTCACAGATTGGTCTTAAAAGTGAGCAACATTTAATTAATGACTTGTGAAGTATCAGAAAAAATGGAACATTTTAAATTGAATGGGAACTACTAAGTCATGTATCAGTAACTAAGAATGACTCATTGAATGAAATTATTTTTCATTATTCTTTTGAAAGAAGAATATTCTTGTCTTAGTATTTCACAGTTTTTTTTCATTCACGTATTTATTCACTTATTAGACACACATTTCCTACACACCTTCTATGTGCCAGTGTCTGGCTGCAAGCCTTGGAAGATTCAGTGGTGAGCAAAAAATTACAAAGTCCTTGCTCTTATGCAAATGTCCAGTGGTGGAGGAAGACAGAGTAAACATGTAAATAAATTTTGTACAGTGACAGAAATACGACCGGACAATGGGGTGGAGAGGAACTGAGGAGGCAGGTCTCTTTGGTCAAGATAGTAGTGGTGGCGTTTGAACCGAGACCTTAATGATCAGAGTGAAATTGGTCTGGGTAGAAGGATTAGCCAATGTAAAGCTGGAAGAGCAAGAAGTAGAGCTTGTTGCATCTGAGGGACTGAAAAAGACAACTGTGCCTCGAACCCCGTGAAAGTCAGGGAAAGATGTAGTAAGTGACCAGAGCATATGGTCCCTGTGAGCCTGGCTAACTAGTTGAAAATTTAATCTCTTTACAATAGATAGCCTTTAGAGGTTAGAAGCAGTGAAATAATAGCATCTGATTTGTGCTTTTTAAAAGACTACTTTGACTGTTGAGTGTCCTACAAAAGCAAAATATTGTGTCTCTATGAAGTGCAGATGGTAAATTTTAAAAAGCCCAATGAGCTCATAAGCAGTTGGTTTACTAACTGTAATCATTTATCTTAACTAGACTTCATTAATATAAGCTTGGTGACGTTGGGGTACTGGGACATATTAGATTAGGGAAACCCAGCTATTTTGAAATAGTGTGAGTTGAAAAATTTTCAAAATTGTTGGGGTTCAGGAAGATTATTTTATTGCTGGGGCTGGATGGGAAGTTTAGAATAAGAAAAGAAAGTATGATAGCTGGCTTCCATCTATTCTCCCCTTCTGTGGGAGAAATGATGGTGGAGTGACTACTTTGCTGTTGACCCAATGCTTAAATTTCAGAGCTAGTTCAATCCAGTAAATATTTGCTGAACAACTATTATATGTTAGGCACCTAGCTGAAACTGGGAATATAAAGAGAATAATTAATAATAAAAGCAGGTATTACTAACAAGAGACAGGCACTGTGCTAATGCTTAACATGCACCATCTCAAGTTACATTAATTTACACACTAACCATATGGGGTAGATGCATTTATTATACCATTTTCTGGGTGAGAAATCTAATCCCTTTAAGAGACTTAAGTTACTTCTCCAAGGTTACACAGCTAGTTAGGGACATAGGCAATATTTGGACTCGGGTCTGGTATCAGCACCAATTCTCTTAGCCATTATGCTCTATAAGGACCTTACTTGAGAAGTTCAGGATTATACATATATGGGTACAACCAACCCTAAGACCATCTGTCAAAACTGGCTGCTTGAGAAGTCCTGGATTTATGTAAAATGCTCTTGGAATGGAGAAGATCATGAAGGAGGGTCCCCAAAACACACTCTCTATACCAAGGGGCAACAAAAGGGAGAAAGAATTAGCCTACAGCAGTATGATATTGAGAACCAAGAAACAGTGTTTCTCTGTTTTGTGAATAGTTATTAAATTATTTCTGCTTCAAAATATCAGAAAGAAATCACAGTACTATGGACAGTTTGCAGAGCCACCCTATCTTAGCATGAATCCTGACAGGTGTAGAGTTCATAGTATGACCCTGGCACCTAAGTGTAGTTAAGTAAGCTTTCATTTTTCTTTAGCCTTAAAGCAAAGTAGCTTTCTGATAGGTATAATTTAGGAAAGTCTTCAAAGAAAATATTTAAAGTCCACTATCTCAGAGAAAAACAATTTTGTAAAAGATCCATCAGCAAAAGCAAGGCCAAACACACCAATTATTTAGTGAGACTTGTATTGTTATATCATTGCTCATGTTGTTGCTTTATGCATTTACCTGGAGGAAGGCTTTTAATGTTCAACAATTCTCAAAGAGATAAAGACCCACACTGATGTGTCAGAAAGAGCTTTGCCCTGGAATTAGATCAGTTTAGGTTTGGCTACTTACTAGAATTAGGTAACATTCTTAATCTTTCTGAGCCTGTTTCCTATCTGTAAATAGGGACAACACTATCTATTACAGAGGGATGTGGTTAAATTAAATGACACATGTAAATGAAATATATCCTTCCAGACTGAGAACATACCTAGTAAATGTTAAGTGATCTGCAAATATTCTGCTTTCTTGAAATGGATGAAACCTGTTATCATGTTCTTAACCAATGGTCTAAATATCAAGACAATATTTAGTTAAAAGTTATATTTGTTCTTTCACTGTCCATCTGCATTTTAACATATTCTAACATATTCTCCTTGATAAATTGTGTCCATATTAGTAACATTTGTCATTTAAGCTATTACTGTTCATATGTTTAAAATATTTCAATGTGATATAAGTCATTACTCAAAGGGATGCCTAGCTGGCTTTATCAAAGATTTATTTTAAGTAAAAATAGAAGACACATTTTTCATTTTCACCAAGTTTTATTGAACAGTGTATTCATTAACTGGATGAACTTTCTGGCCAACCCAATACAGTAGCCAAGACATGGAAACAACCTCAGTGTTTTTATGTGGATGAATGGATGAAGAAAATGGGGTGCATATAACCTACTATTATTCAGCCATGATAAAGAAGGAAATCTGGCTATTTTTGACCACGTGGGTGGATTTGGGGGCATTATGCTAAATGAAATGTCAGACAGAGAAAGATAAATACTTTATGATCTCATATGTGAAATCTAAAATACTGAACTCATGATAGAAAGAATGGAATGATGGTTGCCAGATCTGGGGGTTGGAGGTGAGGAAAATGAGTGAAGATGATCAAAAGATAAAAACTTCTAGTTATAAGATAAGTGAGTAATGGTGATGTAATGTACAGCTTGGTCACTACAGTCAAAAATACCATATTTTATGTTTGAAAGTTGCTAAGAGTGTAGATCTTGAAAGTTATCATCACAAAAATAAAATTTGTAATTATGTGAATTAAGGTTAACTAAACTTATTGTGGTAATCATTTCACACACTATATATATATATATATATCTCAATCATCACATTGTACACCTTGGACAGATACAATATTATATATCAATTAAATCTCAATAAAACTGGAAAAATTTCATTTATATTTTAGCATAAATATATCAAATTGGGTTTCTTGACAAGATTAATAATAACTATAGATAAAAGGAAATAAGATATTGTTGTTGCTGTTGTTTGCTTTTCCAGAGTGCAAAACACTAAAAAGGGGGGAGATGAGTATGGGCTTGCAGATGCTGCTCCATGGGCCCTAATGCTGTGATACAGACATTTAGTCCAGATCTGAAAGAGAACTTGAGTCATTCCAACAAATCTGCAAAACAGTCATGTTCAAACATGAAGAGATGAATAGATATGAATAGATATCAGTAAATTCTTTTTCACACTGCAAGAAATCTGCCTTCAGCTTTCAGCAAAACCTCAGTTTTCAGGTTATGAGGGTAACAGTTCTTAAGCAAGCAGTGCAATCCTTCCACCAGTGCTTTCTCCCTACGATGAATAAGTTTTCAGTCTCCCCACCAATGCTCATCCCTTCTCCCATTAATGCCTTGCCCAAAATTCAACCATCAGCCCAGAAACCTCTTTCCCAGTTTCATTGCCTGTACATGACCACGTTATTTCAATCACCTTGACACATTTATATTACCTATTTCCTAAGGTAGGTATTATATATATGAGATTTTAAATAAAAGAATGCCTGTAAAGTACTTAATGCTCAACTTCTAGCACAATATGAATATTCCGTAACTGCTGACTAGCATTATTATTATGTCATTTACATTAAAACTAATCTGTACTTTCTTTCACACACCCATGTTCTTTGTCCCCAACTGGGGTAAAGGAAATAAATGAACATTTATTGATTATCTACAGTGAGAGTATAGAATGCAGTGTAGGCTATAGAATTAGTGGTGTTCAAGACTGAAACTGACCTGGATTTGAATTCCAGACCTCTCACTTACTTAGACTTTACTACGCCTCAGTTCCCTTACTGATAATTAGAGATAATAGACATTTCAGGGACCACAGTAAGGATTAAAAATATTATAATGTTTGGATCCAGAAAGGGCATTCATTACCTCATTTAATGTTAGATAATCTGATTGAGTTTTGAGAATCTGGTAACGGCTCTGCATCCTTTTGCTAAAAATAATTAGATAGGTAGACAACTATTCATAGTATTTTGCATATAATTCCAGGGCTTTGCTAATATGAAAATCAATCAAAGGCGTTAGTTGGCACAAAGGGCTCAGAGAAATTGTTAATGGGCAAGAATTATAATTCTTCTTGAAATATAGACTATCATCCTGGAGAAGAAAGAACAACATTTTAATGTGGTCAAATTTGGGTCAAAACTATGCACTTCCATAATGGTGTTTCTACCAGGTCTTGATTTGAGTGGGATTGAAGTTTCTGACATTACTGTCCCCATCACAGACTTGAAAACCTGGCAGACAATCAAGTGAAACCTATAGTTAAAGGTCACTCATCTAAAAAAAAAAATGGGTATGTTACTACCATTCTGACAAGAGCGTTATGAAGATTAAGAAAAAGCACAAATAAACTCTCCTAACACCTGACAGCCAAGTAATGCACCTTTCAGCTCTTTCAGTTCTTTTTCCTTCTTACCTGACTTATTTCCTTCCCTTCTCTGAGTTCTCTCTGTGTTTCATGTCCCACAATGCTGAAGTCATTGTACTGCTTTTACTCAGAAATCTCATTTAACATTTAGCATAGTAAATAAGAAAGCCTAAGAAGTGATTGAGGTAAACTGCCATTATTACATCATTCTGATAACCTGATTTGTCCAGAAATGTAACTATGTGATTCTCCTTTACTTCTAGTTGCCCACCATTCATGGGCACAAATTGAGTGTATATCAGGTATATTTAATTCCTGGAAAATTATCTGTGGTGTGATTTGGGGTTCTATTTGTGTACTACAGCTTTCCTGAAACTAAACTAGTATTATTTCTACCCCTCTTCTGTCTGAAAATCCTCAAAACATAATTTCTAATTAATAGTTATACTAATTGGCATTATAGTCATTGTTTTTTGCTTTTTCTCTGATTATAAGTATCTTCTGACTCTTAAGTCAATCAAATGGGTTCTCTACATATGAGGAAGTTCAAAGAGGAAAATAGGATGAGTAGGGTAAGAAGACATTCATGCAAAGAATTAGTGGAAGCCTTAGCAGTAACAAAACTAGTGAAATTAGAGCTAATTAATTAGCAGTCAGGAAAATTTTGTCATGTGTTTTCATTAATTGGTCAACTAGGGTAATTAGGCTTACAAACAATAGAAAGCAAAGAGTGGAAAATCTATTGTTTCTGCCAGCTTCTCCTGCTTGTTATCAGCGCAATTTTCTTCTAGTTTATGAAACAATAACAGTTTGGTATTAGAATTTAAATGCCATCAATATAAGATATGGAGATAATGTGAAGCCTACTACACTTTCTTCATAAACTAATACTATAGCATCATAAATTCCACAGTAGAATGATTTAGTTGAAGATAAAATTCATGCAGAGTACACTATTTGTTTAAACTTCAAAAAAATCAAAAAGGATTGCTATAGCTTGGCACAATCTTCTTTGTAGAATATGTTAGAGCTGGCTTTTTTTTTATTAAGAGCTACTGTTCTGTAGAGAACACATTTTTCATATTCATAATCATCAGGCAAATCAAGGATCTGACTTCCTTAGAATCAGTAAGTGTTTTTTTCCTCACTTCTTAACAAAGAAGAGAACAGCTGATAAGAAAACTAAAATACCTCTTTTTTATTGATGTATAGATGATTTACGATAGTATATTAGTTTCAGGTATACAACATAGTGATTCAATATTTTTATAGATTATACTACATTTAATTATTATAAAATGATGGCTATATTTCCCTGTGCTGAACAATAAAGTCCCTCTTTTGTTAACAAAAGAGCGAATGATGGAATGTTAGAAAATTAATTTATTTCCCATGAATAATGATCAATAACTATGGGACACTGGCCCATGTAAGTTAAGAGGCTTCTTTTTCCATGTGATTCTGAATACAAAATGTATCCATATTCAGGAATCGTTTACAAAGTGAATATTTTTGGTACCTTAATAATCATAATGGGTAGTAAGATCAATTTGTTTTAACACTTATGTAGATAAGTGTTAAATATAAAATGATAAAACACAGGGTCTTTTCACTTTTTTATTTTAACTCTATATATGAGACAAAGGAAACTAACTGCTTTCTATCATACTGTAGTTTTTGCTCAACTACTACGACCAAAATTCTGAAAGATAGTATTACCTGTTTGTGTCCTTTCAGAACAACCCCATTGCATACCAGTGCCATAAAAAAATCAATAGCCTTGAGAGTCCTTTCAAGGAAATCATTGTTATTGATTCATCCCTCAAATATGACCCAATTTAGCAACAAAATGATGCTGAAGTTTATTGTTTCTTCTCAGTGACTTAATAACTCTGGAAGATTTAAATGTCTTTTCCTAGATGACAGAAGTGGCTTCTATACACATACACAATGGACACATACACACAAATAACATCCTGATATCCATTTTACATCTGTAATTCCACTCTGAATTCTCCCTGCCATTAACCAACTCAAATGTCACATTACTCAACTCCTTTCCCTTGCTGGATGGATTGGGTTCAGGAAACAGGGAGCAATTTTAATGTCCTCTTTAGTAAACCTACACCCTATTTATGAACTAAGAAGAAATAGTTTGGGTTTCTATTTTCTGGTATCTTGAGCCTTTCATATGATTGCATCTCTCCAACTATATAGCTTGCAGAATTAGTATTATGATTAGAGATGCAGAAAAGTTTTGCTGCCTAAAAATGTCTTCTCATCTACTAACTGATGGTTGGCACTCAACTCTCATCCCTTTATCTCTGAATCTCATCCCTTTACCTTAAATCTTTTTTTCCCATTAAAATTCAAATACTGGTTGTGCTTTAAGGTCGTAGCCATTTTTACCCCAGCCTAAATGATCCAAAAGCAAGTTTTGATGATATGTAAGAGGGAAGAGAACTCGAGGGTATAAGTGTTCTGCAGAGGGTATTAGGGAATAGAGAAGACAGAGCAATAACTAGACTCACAGGGGAAACTCAGAAAGTGGAGCTTGATGAAACAAGCAAACATCACGGTTTTGCTAAGGTCTATTCTAATTAGTTGTTATTCATGTGTAAAAGTTTGCCTTAAAAGCATAACTTATGAGTGATTTGTGCCCCTCATATTACAGATGTATAATATAATTCAAACAGTGCAAGGAACACACAGATTACCACATGGCCTCAGCCATGCTCCATTTTGTAGTCTGCCTACTTTGAGCATCAGAAAATGGATTGTAGAAATCTGGTTCATCTTATTTTAAACTTCTCATTCCCCAAATTTGAAACAGTATTTATTTAAAAACTAGGCTCTTTAAAAAGATCGCAAAAACACTATAAAGTATTCATTGAAAAGAACCTAACATTTACTACTGTAGTACATTATGTACAATTTATTGACTATTTCTCCTGAATATACATTTATGTATTTCATAATCTAATATTTATATTAAGTATAGCTATAATATGATTCTGGTGTCAACTTTGACAAAGCTGGTGAAATCCTTTGCTACAAAAAATATGTCTCTGCCTTATATTTTTGTTTCAGTATTTGTTTCCACATTTGCCAGCAAGACACTTTTCATCCTACTAAACTAATAGGTCACTTAGTTGAATACTGGATAAAATACAAATTGCAGAGAATTCTCCATTTCTGTTTATAATTTAAAAAAAGTCAACTAAAAGTGCAAAGCTTTTTATCAATTTCTGTAGCTTGCTCTCTTCCTAAACCTACTTGCTTCTTACACCAATATTTAAGTTTCTGGTTTTAAATAACTGTGACTCTCCTTTAATGTGTTCTCTGTTAAAGGCTTTCTCTCCCTTTAGAATTGTTAGTAGGAGAAGTAGTATTTTTGTGGGAAGGAAACAGCATCTTCTCTACTACTCAGCTGTCAGGACTACAGAGCTACATCCTCAGTTGTATAATCAAAAACCTGGCCTGGCATCAACTAGTGGGATTAAAAACCACTTTTTCAATTCCTTGCAATTAAAATATTTACATCAACTTCTCTTTGTTTTAACAATAGCATATAGAACCCAGTGTGGGTGCGGCTCATGATTCTGCTTCTCTGACTCATGATCTTAGACTTCTTGCTTCCAACTTCTTGATGAATGTGCCATTTAGCAATTGCTGGGGGCCAGGTTTGTTTACTGCTACTGGTTTCCAACAGTTCAATGCCATGAAGCATCTCTTGAAAGTAATTCTTTGCTACAAAGTATTTTTCTCCCCTGCCTTCACCCCACTCTCAGGTTCTGTTGCTTATTTAAGGTGTGCATCTGTAAGTAGTCCTTTGGGTTTGTTTCCTTGGTGGACTGGCTGTCTTCCAAGATTTTGTTGTTAATCTTGTCTGACATTTTAAAGATGACCTTTTGGTGTTGTTATAAAACTTCTCAAGAAAAGGAAAACAGAAGTGCTCATCTAACCCTCTTCTAAAGACTATGCAAAAAAGCCAGTTGTTTTAAAACATTATGGCTGATGATATAAATGGCCGCAGCATATTATATCTGCACCTGCATGTTTTTAACTTCCAGAAACTAAAAATCAGCTGTGCAACATGCAATCAGACATTAAGAAAAAAACAAACAAACAAAGAGCCAGTATTGAAAATTTTCTGCCTGATACGTGAATGTATTGGCAAACAAGCCTGCTACTTCTAATATTTACATAAAGACAGTAGTCAAATAACCAGTACAGTAAAACAAACAATTCTTCTATGAGAAAAAAGAGTGATGCTACTTAGAGTTGATGGACATGAACTTTAGGAATTCTAGAGATGAAAATAATCTTGGAGGCCTCCTTTTATAGATGAGGAATGAGGTCTATGGTGGTTAAGTGAATTGTTCAAGCCAGAGATGGGACTAGGGGCAAAGTTGAGGTCTTCTGCCAGGATGTTGAGCTTACTTTTTGAACTTGCTGGGTGTTTACATATTGCATCAAGAGAACTCATATGTACTGGATTTTCTTCCATTTACTAATAAAAGCAAGTTAGTGCTTTTACATATATTGTAGTATAAAATCAGCCCAAATCAGTCAAACTAGTCAAAAATTAGTCAATCTAGCAGTCCCAAAGAGACAATGCTTTGTAGGCTTTTTCTTTTCTTTTTTCTCCCACTGGAAATGGGAATTAGATAGATAATGCATGTTTGTGTGTATGTATGTGTATATATATATATATATATATATATATATATATATATATATTTATATTTATATATATATACACTTATATCTTGTTCAAATTTAAAAGAGTACAATTTTTTATAGTCTAATTATGTATGACACAAAAATAGAACATGTCGTTAATCAAATATATTTGTAGTATTTATTTTTGTAAGTAACTTCCTTTCTTTATATATCTATACAGTTTTAAAGATAATGGGATGACACAGAAATATTATTCATTTTCAAGCTAACACTGATAAATGTTTTGTAAGTGCCCTAAATTATGTAAAGACTAAAAGTTCCATTGTTCTATCTATTCTATGGAAAGTGGTTGATGTTTAGCTATGAAATAATGTATCAATCTCAGGAAACAATTCTTAGGTTAAAAAACTCATTTTCCCCATGATGTCTTTTCACAAAGATTTAATTCAAAGAATTTGCCTTTTTAAGATCTCAATCACTTTTTACCATTGTTCCCATGCATGTTCCTGTTAAGGGTGCCTGATTCTGTTGCTAAGCAACCTTGCAGTCTTGTTGGGGCATGATGATGAACTAATAATTATTTTAAATATGTCTGTTTGGATAGGGTCTTTTTAAGAATATCTTGATACTTTTGTCTAAGAGGCTGTGTAAGAGGGTTCTTCATTTCAACTTTCAGTTCTACAGGAATATAAGTGATAGAATGATGTTTTCCAGAAGAGTTGGGAGAATGCCAAGAGTTCACTAGAAAAACATTAGGTCTTACTTCCTCCTGGTATGCTTTTTTTCTAGAAAAGGGTAAAAATCAGTCAGATGACAAGTCAAGAAATTTACCAAAGTATTTCAAAGAAATGTGAGGAACACCAATATTCCTTTTATTGACTAGATTAAATTATTACTTTTTCCTTCTCATCCCAAATTCTTAAGAAAAATTGTCAAGCCATATTATGTTGAAAAATAAGTCCCATGTAAGTGAGACATGGGTATTTGAATTTTATCAGGCTTCCAGATAAAACTAAATTGTTGATTAAATCCTCTCCATCCTGCTTGCTCTTGTCCCAGACATCCCTCTCCAGTTCAGGAATATCCTCCTTTAAATAGCTTACTTAACCATATGGGACTGATGCCAGTAGCCTTAATATTTTCTGTATGGTATTCTGGGATATATAAGGGGACTACCATCATATCTTTAGCACGTAGTGAGAGTTAGTAAATAGCATTCCCAGTGTGTATCTGGAAAAACAAAAAGTTTGTTCCTTTAAACAATCTTTTTTGGTGATAAAGCAAAGAATCAAAGGTATTTCATTACTAAAGAATCAGAGAATGTCCTAACTCTAAGAGAAGAGCACTTCTAATGTCATCTCAATATCCATCCAATCCAGAATCAGAGCTGATGGTGCTACCAAGAGACAGAGTCTCCTTGTAGTGACACCTCCTTCAAAAGTTTTGGAAAGTACCCCCAAACATCACCAGTTTTCTTTACAACCTTGCTTGTCTCTAGTATTTAAAGATACATCTGATATTTATTGATTCTATTTATATTTTGAGGGTGATCCCTTCTTAGGGATATCATCTCATATGCAAAGTTAAAAGTATTGATCATTTTTCTCTCCTAAACTTAAACTATTATAATTTATGCTTAAGGCAGCCAAGTTTAATAGCTTTATGACTTGGGGCCATAAAGGTGAGTGTTTAAATCTTGGTTCACTGTTTTGTAGGTGGTATATGGCCACTCCAGGTATCAGTTTTCTTACTTATAAAATAGGGTTTGCAGTGCTTTCTTCACAGATAAAGGATTAAATTTGATATGCTAACATAGTGTCTACCATATAGTGTACATTAAATGTGAGCCCTCTTTCCTATCTCCACTGGGTGTGGTCAACTTCTAGTTTTCTAGGATTTACTAGAAAATTTCATACCTTCTGGGAATATATGGCTTCTGATCATATTCCCTTACCATCTTCATTTTACTAAGCTAAAGTCTCTTAATTTTTTTGTAATTCCCACATTCTTATTTCCTATCTCAGCTACTTTTCTGTTAATTTTTTAGAATTCAGTTTATTTTAGCAGGCATTAATTGAGGTAAGGGGAATTACAGTAGGTCCTGTGGTTACAAATGTAAACAGGATCTCTGTTCTCAGGTACCTTATAGTCTAGTGTCAAGAGTAGTAAACAGACAAAAAATTGCAGTTTGACCTGATAAATTCTGTGATATTGGTAAGCCTGTGACAACACAAGTGAAATATCTAAATCAGATTAGGGAGGATGAGAGATTAAAGGTAAAGGAGCTTGCCATACTTGTTGGCTTTTCTCTAGAGTTGGCAAACATCTGTACCTGTTTTCAAGGTTTAGATTGACCAAGACAGCCTTAACATTCCTTTCAGCTTAATAAAACTTTAGACAGGTTTCTTCCTGACTTATAGGCCCTTGACCTCCCCTAATTTAGAACATTTACTCTAAAAAACATGCAAATTCTTTTTTCACTCCTTTGACACGTAAATCTTCTTCTAGTAATCTTGCCAGATTTACAACCCAGGAATGTCTTTCTCAAGGACATGGGAGCCATTTTTTGAAATGTAATCATCAAGAAAGATAGCACTGCATTCTCTGTGGGAGGGCAAGGGTCTAGCTTCAATAAGTGCTGATTAGCAAACACAGATGGCCTAATCACATTAACCAGCCTCCTCCTAATGTCATCCAGTACCAGTCCACTAGCTCACTCCAGAATTGATAAACTCTCCCACTTTTTGTTTCAGCAGAGTTTAGTCCAATCTCTCTCTCCAATTGCAATAGTTTTGAATAAACTTTTCCTTGCCTGTTTAAGTCTGTCCTTGGACAGGATGCATCCAGGTATTGTACAAGGGGGAAAAAACTGATTTTTGCCCAATAATCTACTCACTGATGCCTGGCACTTGGTCAACTTTTGTAATTGCTGATTAAAATAAGTCTATCATGTCAATGTCTAGGGGGAAATGTTTTCAGTGGCTCTAAACACTTTGAGCAGTGATAAATGAAATCTCTGAGTTCACCATCTTCTAACTGGAACTAGAATTATTTTTCCAAAAATATATTTCTTTACACTTATGCACAAAATGAGCCTCTGCCTCAAAGAGACTGTGAGTAGACTCAAGTATCCACTTGTCCTAATAGCTTTATACTCATTCTTTTGGTATTTCAATTATCTCAAGTGTTCAGAATCATGAATAAAGTTGGGAGCAATTTATGATGATGTTAATCAAGTATAAATTACTCAACAAGGGCTCCCCTTATTATACTCTCCAGGAAGCTCTCTAGAGGATCAGCTCAGGTACTGGCCTCATACTCAGTCTAGATTGAGAGAGGATTTCAAATAATTGATGGTTTTAGCCAAAATTTTGAATTCTAAAAATTGATGGAAATTTGGAAATTCTAAATCAATCATAGTAAATTACAAATTATCATCAAGAAAGACTGCATAATAAAAATTTCTAAAGGTTACTGTAGAAATTAAGCTTAAATTCAAATTTAATTCTAAGGTAAATAAAAATATGTATTCCATTTTCATTTTTTTCATTATAAAGTTTATAAAACCAGAATTTTCCTTCTAATGTGCGCATTTGGTGTACTTGCTTTTTCTTTCCAAAAAAAGTTTCACTAACTTAAGGATGTATACAACATATGGCACCTTAGAATTAAGGAAATATGGGAGAATGATTTTGATTACCTCCTCATGCTACATGAAAGTTAATGTGTTCATTTTATATAGTTATAATTTAAGATATGGTAGAAAGTGGTTTGAACATGATATATACCTTTTTAAAATATATTAGAAACTTATATAACCACCTCACAGTGCCTTTATTTGTCCATTATGAGGTTTAGAATATACTTTACTACTTAAATGAGCTGAGTATGATATTTTATAGTTATACCTTTGCTTTTATCATATATTGTGGATGTAGAGTCTTTGGTCAGAAACATACCCTCTATATTATAAAAACATCATTAGAGAAAAATGCACTATTCTTTTATTATATAATTTAACATGAAAGTAGGACAGATTTTCAGCAAAAGAAGGGAGCTGCATATATTTGGCTTTTACTGGCAGGCCTGTTTCTGCCCAGTAATTACCCAGTCTTTACATACATGTTACAGTTCAGTGCTTTTAAGGAAATACAGCTTTCTTTGATCTCTGATCTTTTCTTCTCAAAAAATACTTAGCAAATACATAGCTATTAGCTCCATATGAAGTGGTGGTATACATCAGGTATTTTTCACAAGCCCACTTAACCAAGGTACCAAGTAATTTGACTAGAATCCAAACTAAATCAGTTGAAGAACTAAGTGTGCAAAAAATCCTGTAACACACTAGATTCCAATGAGCCACAGTTTTATTAACACTGCATCACTTAGCAAACTCAGATGGGGTCTTTGGGTCTTTATGTTGAGTTTCTTTAATTGTCAAATGCTTAAAGCACACTTTATTTATTTACTTATTTATTAAAGAATCATCTTTTTTAAAAAATTTATTTATTTTTGGCTGCGTTGGGTCTTCGTTGCTGCACGCGGACTTTCTCTAGTTGCAGGGAGTGGGGGCTACTTTTCGTTGTGGTGCATGGGCTTCTCATTGCAGTGCCTTCTCTTGTTGCAGAGCACCAGCTCTAGGTGTGCGGGCTTCAGTAGTTGTGGCACAAGGGCTCAGTAGTTGTGGCTCATGGGCTCTAGAGCGCAGGCTCAGTAGTTGTGGCGCATGGGCTTAGTTGCTCCGCAGCATGTGGGATCCTCCCGGACCAGGGCTCGAACCTGTGTTCTCCGCATTGGCAGGCAGATTCTTAACCACTGCGCCACCAGGGAAGTCCCTAAGAGCACACTTTAAATGCAGTTACACAATGAGATCATGATAAGAAATGCTATAGGAATATAGGCATAGAAAAAAAAAAATCATCACTCACATATACCCTGAGCATCTTCTGCTGAAGAGAGAATCTTAACTCCATAATGAGGGTACTAATATATTACATGCTTCTGATAGTAAGTTCTTATCACTTGAGAAATATCATTAAACATTATATCTGTGCAGCTTAATCCTTCTTAACTTGAAATATACCTTTAGAAATAATACTTTAACAGTTTGAGAAAATTCAGCTATTATATAGCTATTTATCTAAATATTTATGTGAGATAATTATGAAAGCATTCTATTAATAATTTTATGAAGACATTGTAATAACAATTTACTCTTAGAATTTTAGAAAAAAAATAGACCAGTAAACGTACTTCTTCTTGTTCAAATTGTGCAAATGAAAATTCTGAAGCTAAGTAAACTGGGCAAAGTATGTTGTTGTTTCATAAGTTAATGAAAGTAAATTTATTTATTAAATTTTTATTTATATTTTCATGGGTTTATAACACATAAGTTTCATGTGTATAATATTATATTTTGACATCTATATACACTACAGTGTGCTCACCACCAAAATGTTAGTTGTCATTTGTCATCATTTTGGTGACCCCCTTTACTCATCTTGCCCTCCCTCCACCCCCTTCTCCTCCAGTAACCACTACTCTGTTCTCTGTATCTATTTCTTTCAGTTTGGTTTGTTCATTCATTTTGTTTTGCTTGTTTTTATATGCCACATATGAGTCAAATCATATGGTATTGGTCTTTCTCCATCTGATTTATTTCACTTAACATAATACCCACAAGGTCCATCCATGTTGTCCCAAATGCCAAGATTTCATATTTTTATAGCTATTATTCCATTGTAAGTGTGTGTGTATCTTCTTTATCCATTCATCCATCAGTGGACACTTAGGTTGTCTCCATATCTTGTCTATTCTAAATAATGTTGTGATGAACACAGGGGTGCATATATCTTTTCAGATTAATGTTTTTGCATTCCTTGGATAAACACCCACAAGTGGAATAGCTACATCATATGATAGTTCTATTCTTAATTTTTTGAGGACTCTCCATGTCATTTACCATAGTGGCTGCACTAATTTACATTCCCACCAAAAGTGCACAGGGGTTCCCTTTTCTTCACTTCCACTCCAACACTTGTTATTTCTTGTCTTTTTGATAATAGCCATTCTAATGGGTGTGAAGTGATATCTCCCTGTGGTTTTGATTTACATTTCCCTGATAGTTAGTGATGTTGAAAATTTTTCACGTGCTTCTTGGCCATCTATATACCTTCTTTGGAAAAATATCTATTCAGTTTCTCTGCTCATTTTTTAATTGGATTGTTAGCTTTTTTGTTGTTGAGTTGCATGAATTCTTTATATATTTTGGATATTAGATACATGATTTGCAAATATCTTCTCCCATTTGGTAGGTTTTCATTTTGTTGATGTTTCCTTTGTTGTACAGAAGCTTTTTAGTTTGATAATAGTCCCATTTGTTTAGTTACGCTTTTGTCTCCTTGCCTGAGGAGACATATGCAGAAAGATATTGCTAAAACCAAAGTTAAAGCGAATACTGCCTATGTTTTCTTCTAGGAGATTTATTGTTTCAGGTCTTACAGTGGAGTCTCTAATGCATTTTGAGTTGATATCTATGTATGGTATAAGATAGTAGTTAAGTCTCATTCTTTTGCATGTGGCTATCCAGAGAAACTAAATTTAGATGCTCTCCATCCTTTCATCACATTTTAAACCCATTCAGATTAATCTGCAAAACTTCATCAAGTGGTTTGAAGGTAGAGAACTTTTTGCTGTCTAGCTGGTTTTTAAGAGTGATTAGGGCAGAGTTATATATCAAATTACTGCAAAAAAACGTTCTGGCTAGTCCATGTCAGTCATTTTCCTAAATTTCAAGGTTATTGATTGCTCAGCTTATCTTATGACTTTAAATTTGAAAGCCTCAAATTAGCAACAAGTTTTCATATGATTCAAAGCAGTAGGGGTTTTACAGAATGATTCTGTTAAATTAATTTTTTCCTCATTTGAAACATAGATGATTAAGATACATATTAATTTATTCAGAAAAGTCATACATTTTTTCAATGGAAAAAGTCTTCCCTTCTGTGCTCCCTAGGGCTATTTGTGTGCAAAATTTAACAAATATTGGTTCAACTCTTTTTTTTTTTCTGATTCAGAACTTCAGCATGAGTGATGATTAGTTGGATGGCTAATGAGACAGTAATCTCCTCAAACATTTTTTAACCCACTTGTACATTCTACATGAAGCAGCAGCTCAGTAAATGTTGAATGAACGAGTGGACAGATCCCACTTACACAGAAGGCTGAATTCTTCTTTAAGAATCTGAGGTTTATTTTGTGGTCCAATGTTTAGAAATGGAAATAGAACTCAAAGTTCCATTTGACTTATAACGTGACTTCTGTCCTCAGCAGATGGTTAAAAGGGTTAGTTCTACCAGTGGCTTCAGAAAACATCAAAAGGTGTTAGCGGAACCATGATATTTATGGTATATATTTGATTGTTTCAAGAACTGAGTGAACAGGTATTACTTGTAAGGGCAATCAGGTGCCAGTTTCAATGATAAGGCCCGAACTGCAGGGGTTTCACACTCAGCCCCGCTACTTGTTAATTCTGGCTTAACTCATTATGCTTCCTGATGCTGCCACACAGCTCCTTATTTTGAGGTAATAGGTGATTTGACTATGCTTTTTTGTTTGTTTGTTTTTCTAATGTTACACAGAAAGCTAGAGTCGAAATTTTGTGTGTAGTCTGAGAATGATACTTTGGATATATTGCCATTTATGATAAGCCCAGATTTACATGTTTACCTCGAACCGGAAAAAAATTGCTAACTAGAATTTCCCCCGTAAAAGTAATTACTGACAATGTCTTCCTCCTTAACCACATGGACCTATATCAAGGCTGCTTATTTGCGCAAGATACCAAAGTTGTTACAGCAGGACTATGCTATCAGAAGCAGCTTTTCTGCCAGTGGGCTGGGCCAGCTTTTGCAAACTACAGGAAACCTGGGTTCATAAAATAACCTAAGGGACACTCCTGATCTAAACTCAAACAGAATGAGGTTAATACATAAATCCTTGCAGGAAGTTTGGACACTGAAAAGATCTGTCACTTAGGATGGCGATTCAGCTTAACAAATGAGACAATGAGACTGATGGAATATGTCCTTTCCAAGGAAGAAGTTACAATGATTTCCATTGATACTATCCGTATTTCCACAGTCCTCTGTTTCCAGGAGGTTATACATAGTATCACAGAAGAACCCTGAGAATAGATAATCAAGCCTTTATAAAGAATCAGAGAAATATATTAAATGTCTCTTAACAAGGAGAATTGAACTTTTTTACTTATAATAACCATTATTATCATTATAGAATTATTATATTGTTCCTAATATTTTATTATTAAATAAATAATTATTATCTGCAGAGAAGGCAGATTGGAATCACATAAATGTTACGTCACTGAAAACTAATCAATACACACACAAAAAAATGTGCTAAGGCTACACTAGGGAGTCTCACTTCTGATCTCAAGGTTATGCCACTTTATCCCAATTTCTCAACAAAACTCTTTATCAAACGTATTGTATCTTATCCCTCACTATATTGGAACTGTTTCAAAAGGGATCTTGTTAGTCATTTTCTTAAAAAAAAAAAGAGAAATCCATGTCATGCCTTTTCTATGAAATATTTGGAGGTTGCTATGACAATGTTATTTGTAGCTCAGCCCACAATTCATATTCTTCAGCTTTTACCCAAAGTAACCTGGTTCTGCTTGCTAGGTATCATCTTCTAAGACTCCAAGAGATATTGCCGAAGTTTTCTCCAGAGACTGGGATTGGAAAACTGACGGCATTATTAAATGCTGAATTTTAAAAAAATCATTTCTATTTTGAGCACCCTAACACAGTTATCTTCAATTTGCATAATCCTTTTTTTTTTAAACAAGGATGTACATTTTTACATGGTTGTAATTACAGCAAACACAGGGTTTTGTGTTATTCCTTCACTATTTCCAATAACGAAAGCATTTTTCATATATTACAATTGGGGGATTATTTTAGTGTTAAAGAATACATGAAATTTAATGGATACAATCTATATTTAATTTAATCGGATCCCTATTACTAGCTATTTGTCTTCATTTTTTTCCTTATTACAGATAGATTCACAAATAACATTATTATGAATTTTTTTTTTTTCCTCTACAGGATTGTTTCTTTAGAATGAGACAGGGGTTATGGTTTGTTTGGCTTGTATCGACAGTATTTATAAAAGTGTAAATCTGAATGTGTTTAGGTGAGACAAGTACAGTAACCTGTATTCCCCCTTGCCTTCCGCCAGGCCAGCACTGCACATTTAGATTACTTGCTTGACCTTGAAAACATTTGAATTTTGACTCCTGGATTACTGGGTCAAAGGGGTAAGTATCTTTATGATTTTCAATAACAATTATCATTTAACTCTTCTAAACCAGTTATACATGTATTTCAATGTCACCAACTTTCATTTATTTGAGTACTTTTCAAACGTTAGGTGCTGTATAGGCATTGGGGACACAATGATGAAGTAAGACAATGAACAGGGAGTTACAATGCAGTGTGAATTAATCGAACTTAGAATAGGGTACTAAGGGAACCCATAAGAGGGGCAGAAACAAGTCTTCTCCAAATCGGGTCATTACATGGGGAAGTGGTGGCAAATAGAAGTACGGAGGAAGGAGAGAACTCCAGGCAAAGAGAGTACCACATGCAATGGCCTGGAAAGCATAAAGCAAGCATATTTTAAGTATTATGAGAATGTAGAGGATGAGGTTAGTGTTGAAAGACATGAATATATATGAAAAAGCATATATATATATATATATATATATATATATATATATATATATATATGATTTTATAACGTAGTCATCATTAGGTATCATTTAATAATTTTTGTAAAATTTATTAACTCTATAAGCATGTTATACATGTAAAGTAGATTTAATATGCATCGCATCTAAGAAAATCCAATTCCTGACATAATCAGCAGAATGAAAAGTGACACAGAGATTAGAAAACTCCCCAGCACTTGAGAGAAGAGAGGTTTGTGCAGTTTGATGGCAGCACAGGCCCATGTGTAGAAGGGGAGGTGATAGAGCAGCAGTGATAGGTTAGAACAGTTGGAGTGCCTCGAGGGCCAGGCCAAGGAGTCCACTTTGTATTAATTCAGTGGTCAATGAAATAACATAGCAATTTTAGAGGAAACAAAATTATAATTAAAACTGTAGAGGAAACACTAATTCCTTTCACTAAAGCAAAATTCAGAACATCCTGGTGTCAGCACTAGAAAACAATCTCCAGGTAATTGAAGCAGGAAAACCACATCCATTTAGGGGTTCTCTCATTTTCATTATGACTACTACCACCATAGCAGCCTCTAGGCTTCCATTCTAACACTTTTGTCCAGGTATGGAGCAATCAAAAACATCTTGCTTTGTTTTACTTTAGTACAAATGTTATAGAAAAGACATCAAAAGAATTTATTAAGTGATAACAGAGAATAACTGAGAAACAGAGGGTGTATGAAATATATAAACAGTCTAGTTTACAAAGAACTACTTTATTCTTTATAGAACATTGTTAGCCCATAGTCCATGTTATTCTACATTGGACACCAAGTATCTATTAACCCTATGAAATAATATGTAAGACATTATGTGCATTTATATAGTGTTTGTATAAAGGATGTGATGGAAGGGGACCTCTACTAATAGATAGAAAAGAAATTCTTGTAATTGTCTGTTATGCAAGCCAAAAGCAGATGGGGTAATTTGCCAGAAATAATACTATAAGGGATATAAGTAATTTGGTCCAAGTACACAGCTCTCTGGCTTGCATTATTCAAGGGGAAATTTTAGAATGTCTGGAAGCAGAGGTCTTACCCACTGTTCAAGACATATGAGGTCTCTGAGAATTTCTCTGAAATCACACTGAACATCTTGTGTACATGTATGTGTGTGTGTGTATCTCCTGGGAAGTCTTTAAAAGGCTCATAAGCTCTTTTATGGCACTTCTTCATTTCACTTCTGTGCTGGGCCTCCCCAGTTATGAAAGCAGAAGTTTCAGCCTCTGAGACTGTGGGCACAAGTCAGCAGGTGGTGACAGCTTTCTCTTCCAACACTGCATCTTTTAAGCATTCTTAAGAAAGCAAGCAGCCATCAGTTATGAACATCATTCAGGTGACGTTCTGTATGTATGAACTGTATTTGAGATTAAAAGACGGGGAAGAGATGGGAAGTGAGTAGACATGAGACTATTATAGGGCTGAGGAGAAAAGTGGCAGAATCTAATTACGATGGGATCAGTGGGAATACAGAAATGAGGATGGGCAGAGGATGCACATCTTGGTATTTGGTATATACCACAGGGTTTTTTTCACCAAGTTGTCATTCTGTGTTGGAAAACAAAATTGGGGGAAAAATAAAATCAAAGAGTAAGTCAGTGCTTGGCATATAATAGGAATGTAATAAATTTTGGAAAGACTCACACTACCATGGTGAAACTTTTAGTATTAAACATATATTTAGTATTAAACATATATTCATTTGCAGAACAGACAGTAGTTGGACTTTTATATTACTAATGCTTACAATACTTCAACTTCTGGTCATCTTATACAAGTTCATTAGACCACTGATCATTGTTGCAATAGAGTTCTGAAAGTTTAATTTTGAGCTGTGAATGAGAAATGAGGTCATGGCACAGATGAAGACAGGCAATGAAACTATAAAATTGGTAAGCTTGGTCTATGAGAACCTATATGAGCAAAGAATCTGAAAAAGAATAGATATATGTACATGTATAACTGAATCACTTTGCTGTACACCTAAAACTAACACACTGTAAATCAACTATACTTCAATAAAATTATTTTTTTAATTAATTAAATAAAATTAAAAAATGGTAAGCTTGGTGAACTGTAGTTGACCTCGTTCAGGAAAGTATAAGTGGGCACTGGTTCTGGAGGATACAGGAGTGGTTTGAATAGAGAGAGGGCCAACTTTACTTCCTAACAGTAAGTGAAAATTAGGGGAATACAGAGAGTATAGAATAATAATCAGAAAGTAGCATAAATGTAAGAAGCAGGCTGGCTCTTCTTATACTAGAGAAAGAGAAAGCTAAATTTGTGGTGGAGATGGTCGGGGAATCATTTGAAACAATCCAGATTTCAATTGAAGTGAAGAGGTCAGAAAATATTAAGGATAAATAAAGCTTAGTTTATTCATTAGGAACATGGAAGTTAGAGGTAGTAAAAAACAGTCTCAAAATGATAATTCTCTAATTTGATAATTCTGAACTAATCAGAAAAAAATATGAACTATAGTGCACATTAAGTCAATGTTGAGGAAAATGATGTATTTTTTTGAGTACAATTCAGTTGTTATTTTACAATGCTTTAACAAAAGTATACATTAAATACATAGAATTTTATATATACTATACTATATCTATAAGTATACTTTTTAGTATAGAAAATTACAAAATTATCTAATCACTTAAAAGAAAATAGCATTATCCTTCTCACAAAGTTCTGAAATTAAGGAAAAAAATTATGAAGATATAAAGTATTCACTGAAGTTTCTGAAATAGTCAGAAAGCTTGAATCAAAGAGAGATTACATTTAGGAAGGATGTGTTATTGTTTAATCAATGGTTAAAGAAATAGAAAAATTAAATGGGAACACTTTTCTGTTAACCTTTCCCCTCTGGCGGCTAGTATAAATAAGGGAGCTAGTTTCGGACTCTCCATTTCCCTTGAACAGGTGTTAACTTCTTCCTAGAGGGTTTAACTTCATGGTTAAGAGCATGGCCTCTGGGCTCAAATCTTTTGTGCCTGAATCCTAGACATGTCACTTGTTAAGTGTGCAACTTTTGGCAAGTTTCTTACTTTCTCTAAGTCTCAATATTCAACTGTGTAATGTGGATAATATTTGTGAGGGTTAAATGTCACTGACAAATGGTAATTGGTATACCTTTAAGCGCTCAATAAATTTGTCTATCAGGAGGAGTTTGGACATAGAGGGAGATGGTAAATAGATTCAGAAGGGAAATGTTAGAATTTGTTTAGAATGAACAGTTTCGAGGAAGATAACAACTGAAAGGGGGGGTCCTCCTTCCCATTCAGCTGCTAGAAAAAGAGGTGTGTTTAACAGGACAGAGAAAACAGGTTGAAAACTGGTGGCCCTGCGGGCATTGGAGTAGGGGAAGCATGTTAGAACTGTTTCACACACAGACCGAAGAAGCTAAATAGTACACATCCAACAGAGCTGTGGATATCTATTTCAGTATCTGTGGGTCTATCTGTACGATGTTTCTCTTGAAAAGTCAGCAAGCGCTGTGAAGATAGAGCTCCAATCCTCTCTGACACTTGTTTAGGGGAGGGGCAGCAGCAGAGAAGTCTCAGAGTGTTAAGATAATCTACAAATACCTGCAGGGACATACATTACTACTTTCCACTTTCCTCCTGGTATCAGAGCTCTCAAAGTAGTTTATACCCTTTCACTGCCTTATTCATTCCCTTCATGCATCTTCCACAATCAGGCTTCTGTTTCACATTTTTTACTTCATTTTCCTCTGTAATGTTGTAATTGCAAAAATTAAGTGAACTTGCCTCAATCCTCTTCCTTCTAGTCCTCAATGAACTATGAAGTGGTAAATATATATCTTCTCTTTCTCTTATCTAGAAATCCACCCTTTAGGGTGTGAAATCCCACAGTGTGTAAGACAAAATTGTTCTCTTATAATTAACTGTGTATATATAAACCTTCGTATTCATTATATACCTTTATTATATTCAGTTGTTATTCATAATATATTTATTATATTCATATGTATATAATGAATGAGAATATCAACTTTATCCCCTTAAATTTAAGCCCTCCAGGTAATAAATATTTTTGTCTTTATGAGCTACATAGTTCCCTAACACATATTCTTTCTTTTTTTCCTTTTCTTTTCTTACAACCTTTTCAAAATGTAATAACCATTCTTAGCCCAAGGATAGATTTGACCTGTGGGCCATAGTGTGCTTACTGATGCTTTAAAATAAATAACTCTGAATTTGAGAGAAATACAACAAAACTCAATCATCAGTTATTGATGTTGGATATGGTACAATTTAATGCAAGTGAGCGACAAGTACTATGGTGAGAATATGCTTATCAGTTCCCAACACATCTGAGGAGTGAAGGTAAGTTGTGTGAAAGGAAAAGAGAAATGGAGTCATTACTGGTGTGGAGAGCTCTCTCAAATGGAGCCTCTGAGGAAGCCACTGAGGAAGTGTGACTTAGGCACATCTCAGCCGAGATGGAATCTGAACTTTGAATACCTATTGCTTTGACACAGGCATCCAGAGCATCTGCCCACATTCCAGAAACTCAAGATACTTATCGGACCCTTACCCTAAAATAACTTGTGACAAAGAATCCCTTAAGGACAAATGTTTCCTTTCCTGTGTCAGAGTCAATCATAATTCCTGCCAGACAGCTTTAACTACCTTGTACCTTTTATCTTTATAAGTCCCTGACTCTTTCTCTTCCACAAAACATCTTTGGGTTTTACCTGAATCTGTGTCTCCAGGATTGCAATTATTAAGACCCCAAATAAAACTTTGTTCTCTGCAGCCTCAATACTGATTACTGTTCGACAGTTGGGCCCCATAGTTTACGAATAAGTGAGACAAGTTCTTATCTCTTGGTTCATGCCTCTGATCTCCTTTTTCTTGTTCAATTTAAATGTCATTTCCTAAGAATGACTGCCTCCTTATATTGAGATAAAGTTCTAATTTTCACCTTAGATCTAGTCATGTGACAAAGGAATTATTTTATTCCTTTGTCACATGACAAAGGAATGAGAAAATATACTCATTTTCTCAATCTCTTATGGATTGCTTTCACTTTGATACAGCAAAAATGTTACTGTTGAGAAAATTGTTTCTTTTGCCTGTTAATTTGATCCCGTCAACCTTTTCTTGTACATTTTCTATGCTACATTTAATCAATTTAAATTACTGACAGTTGATTTCCAGGCCTACCAATATACCACTTCTGCCTTTCAATACTCACTCACCTTGTTTCTTTGCACTTCTCTTTTCTGTCATTTTTGCTTCAAATTGCTCATATTTAAAAAGTCCTCCTGCAATATCATGCATAATTCACTCACAGATGTGAGGAGGAACAGCTGTAACATCTTTCTGCCAAGGCATACACTCATTCACAAGGCCCAGTGGTTTCTCAGTTGTATGTAGGATTTTTCAGCTGGGATGGGTCTTTTATCATCTTCAAACATGCATGACTCAGCCACACATACTACCTTCATACAGTCTTCCCGGCTATAAAGTTTAGAACAAGCTTTGACTCCCAAGTATCTGCTATGGTCTGAATGTTTTATATGTCGAATTCCTATGTTGAAATTCCTATGTTGAAACTCTAATGCCCAATGTGATAGTATTAGTAGGTGAACTTTTGGGAAGTGCTTGAGTCGTAACAGTGGAACCATCATGAATTAAATGAATGCCTTATAAAAGAGGCTCCAGAGAGATCCCCTGCCCTTTCTACCATGTGAGGACACAAGGAGTTGGTGTCAGCTTATGAACCAGGAAGAAGGTCCTCACCAGAAGGCAAACATGCTAACACCTCAGTCTTGGACTTCCCAGCCTCCAGAACTGTGAGCAATAACTGCTGTTGTTATAATCTACCCAGTTGGTGGTATTTTGTTATAGCAACACGATTGGAGTAAGATAGCATCTTTCTACCCTAGAGGAATAATTCCTAGACTAATTACCTAGTAAAATTTGTGCATTACCTCAACATACACCAAGTGATGCTGGATGAGGTAAAATCCAGAAACAAGGTTGCTGAAGAGTTTTGTCATGATCTACTATCACATACTATCACATACCTCAGAGATACTACATATTTACTCGTGTTAGGAGCTTCACGTGGCAGTGGTTTTCTTCATGGCAGTGTGAACACCAGCATCACTGTTACTTGCTACTCTTAAAGGAGCCTGAATGCTTCACTCCTCTTCCTTGTTTGAGAGCTATTCCAGTTTTCACTTGGCTGATCTTCAAGCTACTTATCATAAGTGCCCATTCTCTTGATTTTCAGGAACACTCATTACTATTATATCGCTCAGGGCAATTTTAGAAGTTTAAAGCAATGAAGAGTAACTTCTTATGATAAGAAAAAAGAATAAGGTGGATTGTTGTTCATTTATTGATTATTTATGAGTAGCTGTCATATGCCAGGCATTGGGGCATTGTGCTTTTGATATCAGAAGCAGTCCCTGCTTTCAAGTGGTCTCTGCTAAAGCTGGGAGGAGTTTCAACTGGACAGAATAGTATAACATAATGAGTAGAAAAGTGCCAGGACAGGGTGCCAGGGTGGGAAGGAGGACACAAAGAAAGAACGAGTTTATCATGAAATATTTTTGAAGAACAGGACACCTGATTTGTGTTTTGAAGGTAATGTAGAAGTGTGAAAGACAACAAAAGAGTTTCAGAAATGAACATTCTAGGCAGAGGCTACAGCAAGATTTAAAAAGCAAGAGGGCACAAACCACAGAGCTGATCTCCTTGAGCTATGTGGCTGCTTCCCACTAGCTATCTATTTCACATTTGGTAGTGAGTGTATATATGTCCCGTGACCACCTAGAGGGGTGGGATAGGGAGGGTGGGAGGGAGACGCAAGAGGGAAGAGATATGGGGATATATGTATATATATAGCTGATTCACTTTGTTATAAAGCAGAAACTAGCACACCATTGTAAAGCAATGATACTCCAATAAAGATGTTAAAAAAGTAAAATAAAATTTTAAAAAAGACAAGAGGGCATAAAGAGCAATGGTGGTTCTAAAGAACTGCCAATAGGTAAGTATGACTGGAGTATAAGATCATTTGAGCAAGTAATGCAAAAGATACCAAAATTTGCAGTGGATAATCTAAGGTAAAGATATATCACCTTTCTTTCTTTCACTCTAGAAATATTTACTGCGTGACTCGTATGTGCCAATGATTGTTGTAGGTTCTGCAGTGAAAAAACCATGACTCTACCTGCATGGAATTTGCATTCTACCTAGGGAAGAGATAGAAAATAAACCAATACGAAAATATTGATATATTATTTGGCAGATGGGAACAAACATATGGAGAAAAATATATCAGAGATGGAATAGAGCATGTGTCGGTTAATGTGTGCACCTGCATGGGGATGCACAACAGTTGTTTTTTATAGGATGATCAAGGTCTCACTGATGTGGTGACATTTGACCAGAGACTTGAAGGTAGTCATATCCTATCTATTATCATAACCTCTAGTGTCATATTCTATTTATATGTGTATGGATTACTTTTATAGAACATTTCCAGAAGATGAAATTGTAAATGCAAGGGCCTTTGGATGGGAGAACGTTGAGTGTTGAAAGTACAAGCTAAGATGCTGGTGTTCCTGGTGTGGAAAGAGTGAGAAGAGCAGTGGATAAACTGGATAGCTGGTGGTGGTGAAGGGGGTGCAGAATAGATAGGGCTTTTAAGAGTCTCTTTAAGTACTTGTTCCCTTATGGCTCCCCACCTCTTAGACAGAATCAAGGAAATGTCTAGCCCCAGGCAGTGGAGAATAGGCATTTGGTAGTTTTCGCTAAAGAGTTAAGCTTAAAAGCCTAAAATCTTTATGGACAGAGAGAAATTTTGCTAAATTTCTTCTTTACTGCATCAGAGTAATAGATGGATAAATCCAAAGAATTTTCCACAAAGGGAAAAGTACCATCAGGATTTGCATGTTTTTTGTTTTGTCTTGTTTTTTAACAAGAGGGAAGGGAAATTACCGTTACTATTTTGAATCTGAGAAAGACTGGGGTAAAAAGGGGTTAAAGGGCTCATTCACTGCAAATCTGGGCTTAAGAGTAGGACAGTCAAGAGTGTTCTACATGATGCCCTCGGCCAATCACTTACTCAGAGGAGGGCCAATTACTTTTTTTTTTAATTAAATTAAATTAATTTATTTATTTATACAGCAAGTTCTTATTAGTTATCTATTTTACACATATTAGTGTATACATGGCAATCCCAATCTCCCAATTCATCCCACCACCACCACCCTTGCCCCACTTTCCCCCTGTGGTGTCCATACGTTTCTTCTCTACATCTATGTCTCTATTTCTGCCTTGCAAACTGGTTCATCTGTACCATTTTTCTAGATTCTACATATATGTGTTAATATACGATATTTGTTTTTCTCTTTCTGACTTACTTCACTCTGTATGACAGTCTCTAGGTCCATCCACGTCTCTACAAATGACCCAAGTTCATTCCATTTTATGTATGTACTACGTCTTTGTTATCCATTCGTCTGTCAATGGGCATTTAAGTTGCTTCCATGACTTGGCTATTGTAAATAGTGCTGCAGTGAACATTGGGGTGCATGTATCTTTTTGAATTATAGTCTTCTCTGGGTATGTGCCAGTAGTGGGATTGCTGGGTCATATGGTAGTTCTATTTTTATTTTTTTAAGGAAACTCCATACTGTTCTCCATAGTGGTTGTATCAATTTACATTCCCACCAGCAGTGCAAGAGGGTTCCCTTTTCTCCACACCCTCTCCAGCATTTGTTGCTTGTAGATTTTCTGATGATGCCCATTCTAATCCGTGTGACTTTCAATAGGCTTCCCTGGGGCAGTAGTGATTATCTTCCCAATAGCTTGGGCAGCTTGGTGAAGAAGGTCAGAGGCTGACTTCAGCTTTTCATAGCTCTGGATCTTTCTACTTCGTAAATTCCCATTCCTTTTACTTGAGCAGTGGTCCATCAAATATGTAACAGCAGCAGAAGTTTCTCCTAGAAACTTGTTAGAAATGCAAATTTCCAGCTGAGGCTCTGGAAATCATTGTTTTGACAAGCCTTCTGATTCTCACTAAAGCTTGAGACCTATTGCTCTCCTTCTGATCTGAGAGAGAGGGTGAGGGGGAAAGATAGAGAAAGCCCAGGAAAGAATGCTGGAAAGTAAATTCAGATAGCTTTTTATATGTGGTTTTTACTGTAGTAACTTACAAATGGTTGAAAAAAAAACCCCACAAATTGAAACATGTAGCTACTTTAAGGACTCTTTAGCAGAAATCAATCTTATTCCCGATCTATTACTTAATAGGTCATTTCCTCATAGGGATGACTAACAGCAATTCAACAGAAAATGCTTTTTATATTTAAATAACACTTTCTGTTCCAAGATGTCAAAATGTTTGACAAGTGGTCAAAATGCAGCTCACTAATATTCTCAACCCCATGGTAGTAAATAACCCACATTTACCATCACTGCTGTTTACTGGTGATTTCTTGTCTGGGAAAGTTGAAGCGCCTTCTCTATCTCTGTAGAAAGTCAATGACTAAAGGAGAAAACGTCCTTCTTCTTGGTTCCCATAGGAAACCAAACTGATAAATTACTCACTGACTTCTGTTATTGCATCTCAAGGATAGTTAACAATGCTCATCAAGGAAAACTCCCAAGGAACATTCTTGCCCTATCTCTGATTAAACCTGATTTTGGAAAATCATCTGGCTCAATCTACATTTAATTACAATATGAATGCTACTTAATTCCCTATTACTTCTGATTACACAGGATCAATGCCACTTGAAGAGTAAGAAGCAAAGGTTCACTACATTGGGGTCTCCTTGACAGCCAAGCCTGTGCCTTAGTCATTTTGACTCCCTAGTGACCAGCTTGGTATCTGGAATAGTATATGCGATCAGTAATTATTTCTTGAATGTATGATGTATGAATGAGTCAAGATATTTTTAGAGTTGGAGTCATGGCTCAAGAGGAGAAAACGTGGTTTAAAAAAAAACTACTACATTCTCAGAAGCCGGTGCTGCAATGAATGCTAATAACAACTTGACAGTGTCCTTTGTCATTACAAATAATGTGATACCAACTCCTACTAATCAATCAAAAACAGACTTTCAGAATTCAAGTTTGGATAGGATTTTGAGCTGGGGATTCCTCTCACCCACCTTTTCCTATGATAAAACTTGGAACTGTAGTGTCAACAGATAATATGTCAGTTTTTCACTTAAAATTGGAAAATTTAATCTAATTTCGGAGGCATGAAATAAAACTGATGGGCAAATATCAGAATTTCCATCAATGAAAAAGCTTAATTTCTAAAATGCTGAAGGTTAGTTTATCAAAATACTGAAATTGCCTCATATCATAAGTCAAAGCACCCCCTCTTTACTAAATAAGGAGCTATAAAGTTGTACAATTACTGTCAATAATTTTTTTACTTGGTTTGAAAAAATGTTCCTTGTTTTAAATAAAACAAAGTTCAACTGAAGTGACTATATATCATCTGTCTTGTAAAACTCTTTGTGTTAGATTTCTTCTATCCCCAAAATGCCAACCATGCATATTAAACTAACTCTTGTTTTTTGTGTATGATTTCTGTACATCTTTCCTATTTGAATTTTAATGTTATGTACCCTTTCTTAGAGTGTGGATTGTAACCACTCTGTTTAACACTCTATCACCAGTACATAGAATAGTGCCTGCCACATAAGAAACACTTAATAAAATTTCTAAATTATCTTGGTTAATATCCATACTCATCCTAGCTTTAAGCACATGAAGACAGAAATAGGTTCCAACTGCATAAGAACACGTGAATAATCCAGAGTAAATGTTAACTATAAGTACAAGTTATCTGTTGATTTAAATACAGAACATGTCTGAGATTTGGAATTACTTCCTAATAACCCTGAGTCAGAGCTGTGGTAAAGGCTTACTGGGGGTATGTTACCATTTTCTGAATACATACTCAGAAGAGGAAGAAGTTGGTGAGAGAGCATGCAAGATTTTCCAGGCTCAAAATGGAACTTGACTCATCTGCATGGAAACATCCAGCGAAACACAGAAGAGCTCACTCTTCTGCTGGATTAAGCTCACCCTGGTGAATGGAATGGAGCAGAAACAAGAGACTGAGGTCTAGGTTTTGAGGATCTTCACTCCACTTACCTGCTTTCACAGGACCAGGCAACGGACAAGAAGAAATGTGGGAACTGTTGCTCTGTACCTCTAAACAAACACAGTCACCCTATGTAATAGAATGTGTCATAAATCTGACCAATCAGAATAATTCCTCCTTTCTTGGTGGAGTAGCTCTGATAGAAATGGACAGAGCTGGGCTCTCGGTGTGGGAAGGGGGTGGTTTCCTTCTGTTACAGGCTCTAAATTTTCTTCAATTTTCCTATGATTTAAGCCTAACTAAAATTTATGGACTTTTGAAAAAGAGTAGGTACTAAAATTAAATAAGCTGAGAGTGTTGAGGGTGAAAAAAATGATAACAATTTTAAGAAAATGTAGAATTATTACTATGAGAATTACCAAAACTGTGTTTGTTTCAAATATGAGCCTGCTATAGCATTTTAATTATGAATAGAATTAAACAAATTCACTTGCTGTCTCCATCTGACAATATTACCAGAGACTTCCCTTAAGGAAATTTAAAATTATTTATTCTATGTAAATCTCTACAAGTCCTTAATTTCAACCTTATTATAAGAAATAACACAGAGTATCAACAAGCTGGCAGAATTTTGACAATTCTCCTGCCTCCCTCCATTCCGCCTTCTTTTCCTCTTTCCCTCCCTCCCTTTCCCTCCTCTTCCCTCACTCCCTTTCTTTTCACAAAGCAAGTAAATGGGTATATAGCAAATAGTAGGGATCACACGCTTTCATTACAGGGGTTGGGAATGTGGACTCTCACAAAAACAGACTTGATTTTAAATATTCTATCTGCACCTTACTAGCTGTGTGACCATGAATAATTTAATCATTCTGTGCCTCAGTTTGTCTGGCTGTAAAATAGGTGCAAAGAGTACCTACCTCTTAGAATTGTTGTGAGGGGGGATTCCAATTGGTTTTAAAACAGTATTTAGCACAGAGGAAGCATAATAATTGTTATTTTTCACTTCTCTGAATATATAAAACATTTAGTATTGGGATTCATCATCTCAAAATCTAACAGTCACTGATGTGACTATCTGATTTGCTAAATGAAGAAAACAATTGTTAAAGTAATTATTTCTTTAGTTTCTCATTTTGTTTTTTTAACTGAAAACCAGAATCACCATTTCTTGGTATTGTCTGTTATCAATGAACAGTATAAGACTATAATATTATTTTTGACAAGGCACTGAATATTTGAAATGAAGAAAACTAAGAAATAGTAGTAAATAAAACTTTTACTAATCCCAAGTGAAAGATGAAATTAATGATGATATATATGTGAAAACTCTGGAGAAGTCATACAGAAAGAACCTCAAGTAAGTACTTGAGGCACACTTGAAATTCAAATGACACTAAATGACTAATTCTTAAATCAAGAACCCTTCACTAAAATTAAAAACACAAATGCTTTCTTTTTCTTGATTTCTTGTAGAAACTGAAAGAGTACTCGGTAGGTGTCAGATTATTTTAAAAAGCAGGTTATAGAGATGATATTTCAGGGGCGTAAAAATACTAAGGCGGATCTCATAAATGATTGGTATATTACTTAATTCAGGTTAACATCAGAATTGTCAATGTTTGTTTATTAAGCAATGCAATCCTTTAGATAGGAAGCATGGTTCTTTGAAGAAGTTTATAGACACAAGATACACAAACTGGAATATGGTGAAAAAACAGACAGTATAGATTTTTCTAAATTAAACCTAGGAATTATTTAACATGGCCATTTCTTTGGGTTGAAGAAAGAAATTCATATAGATTTTCCTGGTTCAGGCTCCAGTGAGGTCTATAGGCAAATTTGTAACTAGAGCAAGATTCAGACCTATTTCCATTTTTGTGCTTACCTCTTAAATATGTCCAGTTTCTACAGCATAGAGGAAAGCACTAGATTGGCCATGGCATGAAACAGGTTAGAATTCTGGCCCTGCCACTTAATAACTGTGTACAGCTTAAATGGGCAATTTGCTAAACTTCATGAATTTCAATTCCCACCCTCCAACCCCTACCCTGGGCAAAATAAGTATAATCCTTTTTCTACCAACTCTAGAGAGTTAGGATGGTCTGAGGAGAAAAATGTATATAAAAATGCTTTGAAAATTATTTAATGCTTTAAAAATATTATCTATCATTATTATTTCAAGATGAGGGAAAACTCCCCCTCCTCTAATATATTCAGGTTTTTATGGCCAGCTAGATCTTCCAGAAAGCTACATAAAAACTGAACATTTTAACAACACTCAGCAATGTTTAGATGTTAAAAAAAATTTATCCAAACTGGCACATTTCTTCTTAAACAGTTCTAAAAGTAATATATACATATTGCAATGAATTTGGAAATACAGAATGAGAACAGGAGGAAGTAAAGGTCACCCTGACTCTCTTATTTCTTGAGTTAACCATTGATAAATAATTTTTAGATTTTCTTTGGGTCTTTTTTCTCTATGTGTGTGATATTCAAAACCAAGTTGTGAATATGCTGTATTTATTATTTACCATTCTTCTCTTCTCACTTGACATTTTACAAAAAACAATTTTAATTTGTTAGTTTCTGTATTGTTTCCGATTCTAAGCATCATAAAATACTTAATAGTGAAGGTTATCTATGAGTTATTATGTAAAAAAAAGTTCAGCATATATAACCCAAATAAATATATTAGAAATTCATATGCTTTAAAGCAGTGATCCCCAACTGTTTTGGAGCTAGGGAGCGGTTTCGTGGAAGACAATTTTTCCACCAACAGGGTGGGCGGTGGAGGATAGTTGGTTCAGGCTGTAATGCAAGCGATGGCGAGCCATGGGGAGCAGCAGATGAAACTTCGATCGCTCGCCGCCGCCCACCTCCTGCTGTGCGGCCCGGTTCCTAACACAGCCAGGGGTTTGGGGACCTCTGCTTTAAAGGATATCCTTATGTTTTTAAGTGATTGACCATTTCAAAAATTTCATAGACAATTCCAATATTTATATTTAATTAAAGACCATGAAACTTTTTTTAGTATTTTTAAATAAAAGATAGTTAAAGATTACTTCATTTAAAATCTGATAACAAACCTCTAGAACACTTCCTTCTACTTAAGTGAGGTGTTAGACAAAAAAAGCACTATAGAAATATAGATTATACTTGACTTTAAATAAAACTCTGAATAAATACTATAGAATTGTTATCTCCCTTTTATTCTGTTAATAATTGGCAATAGGAATATTATGGAAAATGATTGAAGCTTCATAGTCATATGTCAATTACCAAGATCACATTTGTGTGATACAATGAATTTGCAAAGGTAGACTATCAAATATATTTTATTGTCAAAGGTGGTCTGCCAACCAGCAAGTCATTTCATAAGTTATGCTCTAAAATATATAATTTACTGATACCCAAGAGACATCTCGGTATGTCATTAATAGTGCAGGAACTCTAAGCCAGGGATATTTTTGTCTTTATAATTAATTTGAGACAGCAGCTAATAAAAACCAGAATAATAACACTAATAACCTTCAAATTAATTTTGACCCTAAGCTATAGCAATTTCAACAGAAGTTAGTATATTTACATACCAAATTAAAATTCCTAAACTAGTATTACAATTGATGCAGTGTTTTTATGAAATACTACCTGTGTAATATTTCATTAAAATAATAAAATGAGAACAATATAGAAATGTCATAAATATTTGTGTCCTAGAAAGGATTTAGAGGGAATTTCTGGTAGTATAAATTAATACATGATTAATCATATTACTTTTGTTTATAAAGCATCCAAACATACACACCTGTAATCTTATATGTCTTTACCATCAAGAGAAATATATTCCAGAATTAATTTTAAAAACACTGCTTTTACTGTGCTTATGTTTTCTAGTTGAGAAGTCTGGACTTTAAGCATTTTTAAATTATAGAACTAATCAGAAAGCAGGAGGAAACCAACAATACAACTGATGGCATTTGTTAATATAAACCTTTGTGTAAAAATGTTATGAAATTAAGAATAGAAAAATAATAGAATTATTAATCAACAAATGGCTATTTTAAAAAATCTAGTTAATAGTATACTACCTGGGTTATTCTCTTACTTGAAAAAATTACAGTATATTAGGATGTCTTAATTTGGAACTATATAACTGCCACTCTAGTGTTTCTAGTTTTACTAGTAGAGTGCATTTTTTTGGTATAAGTGTAAAAAAAAAAAAAAAAACTGGAAAGTTCCATAGTGCAGTTTCCCTCCTCCCTTTCCCCAACAGAGAAAATAAGAAATACTGTACCTAACCAACAGATCTGATGATTCCAAAAGGGACAAGTCTCTATTCTGAAACACTATTCAGGTCAGAACATTCCAGATTAGGATTTTGTGAGACACTGGAAAATTATGGCATGAAAAATAGAAGAATATTTCTAATGCACTATAAAATGTATTCCTCAAAGCAAAAGAGCTAATGGAAGGCCAGAGCACTTAATGGATAAAATAAAATCAAATGAAACAGAAGCATGTTCCAAGCTGAAAGGGAACAATATCACTATTCTCACATAATTTGATAGTAGTTATAACCCAGTAAGATCAGGTTTAAAAACATTTAAATATATATAAATACATATATGTATAAGTAACATATATAGCACCTGAAGTAAATACATGTTCATATTCATATATTAAAGAATCACTTTGAAATTTTAAAAATATTTTTTTAACTATTAAAAAATAAACAGCTAGTGAAAAAATAAGTTTTCTTTGCAAAACTTGACTCTGGAAACAAAGATTCTTCAAATGCTTCTCCAAGAACTTGTGTGTTTATTTTAAATATAATCAAATAAAAAAATAAAAATAAAAAATAAATAAATATAATCAAATATTTGAAATAGAAGGCAAATGTTCATGAAAACAGACATATATACATGCATATATATATATTTACACACATAATTGGCTAAATATAATTAATATATATAATACACATAAAATACAGATCTCCCTTAACTTACTATGGCATTGCATCCTGATAAACCCATCATCAATTGAAAATATCATAAATTGTAAATGTTTATACTACACCCAATCTACCAACCATCATAGTTTAGCCTAGTCTACCTTAAATGTGCTCAGAACACTCACAGTAGCCTAAAGTTGGGCAAAATCATCTAACAGAAAACCTATTTTATAATAATCTGTTGAATAACTCATTTGTTTTATTGAATACTGTACTGAAAGTGAAAACCAGAACGGTTGTTAAGTGTGTCAGTTGTGATCGAGTTGAGTTGCTGAGTGGGAGGCGTGGCTTGCTGCTGCTGCCCAGCATCACAAGAGAGCATCATGCTGCATATCAGTAATCTGGGAAAAGTACAGTTTCTACTCTAAATTCAAAGTATACTTAGAAAAAATTCAAACTACAGTTTCTACTAAACGAGTATCGCTTTCGCACCACGGTAAAGTTGAAAAATTGGTAAGTCGAACCATTGTAATTCGGGGAATGTCTGTCTATAAATTTTTGTATAATATATGCATATACGTGTATGCACATTTATATTTAAAACAGGAATTTAGACTGTTTGCTACATCTCATCTTAGAAGCAGACTATGCCCAAAATCTATGCCTCAAGCCTTTGGTGAATAGCTAATGAATTCAGTATTCAAACAGGGATTAAAAATATTGATTTGGAAATTCAGGACAAACTTACTACTAAAAATGTTTTACACTTTTTACTTAAAAGAACATAGATAGGTACACATGATTAGACTCTACTAATTGAAATAAATTATTGCCGATTTGGCTAGAGTTGTTGATCACCACAAAATTCTCTCTTGTGGACAACTATGGCTTACATATGAAATGGAAGGCTTCAGGCAGTTTTTGTACTTGTTTCCTTAGACCTAAATGGTCCACATAATGATAAAAAGTCAAATAAGAAAAAAATGTAAAATTATGTGCTTTTTAAGCCCAACAAAATGTTATCATACTAAAGCTCGTCTGTGTACTAACAGTGCAGTTTTTATAGGCAGGTGTTTCTGGTACTAAAGTTTTCACATTAATTGAGGCTCTAGTTTTGATTTCAGTTTAAAGGTGTTGCTAGTGATTGAATCTACTCAGTAGTGCACATTTATGAATAAGACTCTGAATATTAAAATTCTTACATGTACTCCCTAAATTCATTGAGATTCAGTAAAATAGAAAGATATCATATACCAAGAAGATTCCTTTGTATATGATGTACAATGGAGTAACAGATTAATTTTCCTTTTTGGACAACTTAATGATATTGATTAACATTAAAAAACTTCAAAGTTACATATTAAAAAAAAAAGATTGGGGTACAAGGCAGATAATTAGTAGTATTACCTTTAAAGGCTTTTGTTACAGGAAGTGAATGTTAACAACTCTTTATAAATTAAAGTTGCCCTCTCCCAGGAACTTCAACACTGTATCAGAAAAAAATAAAATAAAATTGTCAACTATTGCTTTTAAGAAAGGGAACAATTCCCATTTTCTATAACATTACTTCTGAAATCAACATCCTTATTCAACAACCTTGATATCATTTCTGATAATGAGTCAGTGAAAAGAGTGATTAGACAAATGGTACAATTCAGAAAGAAAATAAGATGCAGAAAGAAATTCAGAAAGAAAATAAGATGCCAACTGAGTTTTCCCAGGTCATCCAATCAACTCCTTGCAGAGTTAAAAATAGAAGTTAAGACTAATTCCCGCAGCTACTGCCAGATCAGAGCCTGACAACTTTGCATTGTGGTAGCTTCAACCTCTCCTACTACTGGGATTACCTGCATTGAGACATCTTCCTATGAGGTTCAGTCATTTCAAGGTTTGGTTTAAAATGGAGAGGGGTAGGAAAAGGTTCATAATTTTAGGGAAAATCTGTGGTAATGAGATCTCATTGTAAACTGCTCACGAGAATTAGAAAGATAAAAATTGGAAATATTTACTAACCCTTACTATGTCTCAAAGACTGCAGTAAGTTCCCTTTTATGTTATCTTCTTTAATCTTTGCAACAACCTTGTGATTTTCCTGTTTTAAATATCCAGAAACAATTAACAGTGGTTAAGTAACTTACCCTAAGTCATAGAGATAGAAAACAATAGAGGTAGGATTCAAACTAGGTGAGGTTCAAAGTTCAAATTCACTTCCTGAAAAATATGATTAGAACATAAATGGTAGCCCAAACTCCCCAAAATAAATTAAAAAATTAAAAGAAAGAGAGAAAGGAGGGAAGGAGGGCCTAGTGATCTGCATACCTTAAAAATAATGTTTAGAACTTTTTGATTGATCTTAAAAATGACCAAAAGCTAGCTGCCTGAGAGCTCTAAGAATAAAATTATTAACAAACTAAACAAAAAAACATTGATTTTTGTACTCACTCACTTTTAGATCAACCCAATTGCTTTCCTTTCATAACACTGTACTGCCATTTTATTTCATTTTCTATTATATTTATTAAGTGATAATTTAAAGACAAGTATTTTGCCTAACAGGTTAATGATTTTTTTTTCTTTTCTTCTAAATGATGACCAAGATACCAATCCTCCTCCCCTTATTCAATGGACTAATTAGTGTCAGATCATTTTAGTGTCATATTTAATTTTTGTGGTGAAATAGTGATTTCACAAACCCTGTGAAGATGTTACACATCCACTATAACATGCATGCAGGTGGAAAAAATTTTCAACAGATGTAGATTTTGCTTTTGCTATGATTGTATTCTTTACAATCGATGAGATAGAAAAAGACATAGAGATAAGAAAACTGTTGACTAATATTTTCTTATTAAAATCTGTATCTTGGGCTTCCCTGGTGGCGTACTGGTTAAGAATCCACCTGCCAAAGCAGGAGACACGGGTTCGAACCCTGGTCTGGGAAGATCCCACATGCCACAAAGCAACTAAGCCCATGCACCACAACTACTGAGCCTGTGCTCTAGAGCCCGCAAGCCACAACTAAGGAGCCCGTGCGCCCCAACTACTGAAGCTGGAGTGCACTAGAGCTCGTGCTCTGCAACAAGAGAAGCCACCGCAATGAGAAGCCTGTGCCCACAATGAAGAGTAAACCCCGCTCCCCGCAACTAGACAAAGCCCATGCACAGCAACGAAGAACCAACACCGCCAGAAATAAATAAATAAATAAATTACTTTAAAAAATAAATAAAATCGGTATCTTGCATTTTCAATTTTCTAAAAGTTCAAATCCATTGTAGCTGAAAAAAGAAGACTAATGTCATATGTTTCCTTGTCCTGAGTAAATGGACTGTGCTTGGTTGAGTGTCTTTTTTTTTTTTTAATTGCCAAAATTTCTTTTTTATTATTTTTATATCTACTAGTACTTATTTGAATTCTACTCACTGTTTTTTTTTTTTCATCTTTATTGGAATACAGTTGCTTTACAATGGTGTGTTAGTTTCTGCTTTATAACAAAATGAATCAGTTATACATATACATATGTTCCCATATCTCTTCCCTCCTGCGTCTCCCTCCCTCCCACTCTCCATTTCCCACCCCTCTAGGTGGTCACAAAGCACCAAGCTGATCTCCCTGTGCTATGCGGTTGCTTCCCACTAGCTATCTATTTTACGTTTGGTAGTGTATATATGTCCATGCCACTCTCTCACTTTGTCACAGCTTACCCTTCCCCCTCCCCATATCCTCAAGTCCATTCACTAGTAGGTCTGTGTCTTTATTCTCGTCTTACCCTTAGGTTCTTCATGACATTTTTTTTTCTTAGATTCTATATATATATGTGTTAGCATATGGTATTTGTCTTTCTCTTTCTGACTTCCTGGTTGAGTGTCTTGAACTGCTCAAACTTTAAGGTCCATCACCTCTAATTTCCACCTTACCAAAACCTCAGAAAAGAAACAGGAGAAAGGGTAGTGCCATCCATAACTCATTCCCACCACACCTACAAAAATAATCACAAGGAACTTGTGTAGAATACCAATTCTTTTGTATTAGGAAGGCAGTTTTCAAAATTAAATGGTATTGATTCATTTGGTTGCTTAATAAATATCTTGCAAATGCCTATAATAAAGCCAAATACCAAACTGACCATTTAAGTTGCAGAAATTTTTACATTCTTGATATTTTACTATTTTAAAGTAACAGTTTACATTTGAGTGCTTACCATAATATATGATACCAATAAGCTCCCTAGAAATCTAAACATTTATAAAATACACCAAATGCTGCTGTCTCATGCCTTACTTTGCAATCCTGGATTGCTTTCTAATATGGAGACGATGTAAGAAATATAATCTGGATATCTCTTCTACAGGATCACCAGCCATGTCTCAACTAACTTTTATCAGTAGAGACTCTCAGTATGTACATATTTATTTATTACAAAACTATTTGGTACTGATCATTAGGTAATTCTGGTAAATGTGGGCATGTAATAATAGTTAAGAATGTCAGCCCCATTTCATTTCAGCTTGATCCACTGCAGGAAAGCACAAATTAGATGAAATCAATTTCCCCAAGAACAACTCACTTCCTTGAGATGAGAGATAAACTTGGATGAACAATGATTTGTCACAATTTATTTTTGAGGGTAGTGGTTTAAAAAAAGTGCTAATGTAATCTTTTCAGAATGAATCCTTTTAAAAATGCATTAATTGTCTAGTGAATAAAGCTTATAATTAAAAACTTATACATAAAACTTTACTTTTCTAAATTTTTACATATGACCATATATAACAAATATTGAAATCTTAAAATCTTCGTTATCTTTAAAATTTGATGGCCTTTAAATCTGAATTTGGATTTGGTGAGTCTGATGGATTATTCTTAGTGACTCTATTGGGTACCACCAATTCAGATTCAACATTATTTCTGCAAGTCTCAAAAGAATTAAGTTTTGTGAATGGATAGAGGGTATTAGCATCCTGGTTGTTTTTCACTACATTGAGATTACCAGAGAACCTGAGTGTGAAAGATCATGGAGAGGAGTGTAAGAAATGGCACTAAAGGTATCACTCACTGACTTCTCTCTATTTACTCAGATTCTGCAGTATACAACAGAAGGAACAAAGCAGGTTGTGTTGCTGCTACTGTTGCAATGACCAAGGATCCTCAGTCTCATAGCCATTGCAGTCCATTGTTTAAGATGTGAGCTTGTTGTTGCTTATTCAGGCAAAAGTCAGAATGCTTATTTGTTTTATGTCTGTTTTTTAATGAGGGTTTGATTAGGCAGTAATAATGACAAAAGTAAATAGGAGAAATGTTTATTAATAGATCTCTCCATCCCTAGCAACCAAAGAAAAGGCATACCTTAAAATATTGTTGTGAAATGTCTAGGGTGTGTCTGTCTGTGTTCTTGCAACCCTTCACCTTTAAGTAGCTTTTCAAAAATATGTTATAAACATGTTGCTTCATCCTTGCCCTTTTAGCCTGTTAATGTCTAATTTAATTAAAGCAGGATGCAATCCCCAGCAAGTTATCTGTTTCTCCTTTCTTGGACCATGCAAATCAAAACAGTCTTCTTCTAAGGAGGGTAGTGAAAAGTTTTGCCAATCGTGTTCATACTTCAGCTATTCCAACATTCTTTTTGTTTGTTTGTTTGTTTTTGCGGTACGCGGACCTCTCACTGCTGTAGCATCTCCCGTTGCGGAGCACAGGCTCCGGACGTGCAGGATTAGCGGCCATGGCTCACGGGCCCAGCCGCTCCGCGGCATGTGGGATCTTCCCGGACTGGGGCACAAACCCGTGTCCCCTGCACCGGCAGGTGGACTCCCAACCACTGCACCACTAGGGAAGCCCTCGAACATTCTTTAGTTCAGCTTAAATGAGACATTCTCATCTTTGGGCTTTAATTATTCTGTTTAAAAATAAATTTTAAAAGATACTCTAAAGAGAAACTAAAAAAACCCCAACAAAATAAAATATTTACCATAATGCAGGAACATAAATATGAACTAAAAATAGTTTTAGATGAAAAATTAATCTTTTTTATTTTAAAAATTAATCTAATTAAAATTTCAGATTAGGCTGGATAGAAATGATCCATTGCTGAAGCTTAAAAAAAAAACTAGCTATAAATGTTACTAGTTTTCTACACTGTTGTTACAAGACTTGACTGACATCCGTGATGTACTCTGTAATATTTTTGAAATGATGAAATGTGTGATCCAGAGACTTGAAATATTTCAATACTTGTGTATAGGAATTTTCTTCCATGAACTAGAAATGAAAAAAGTGAGAATATTTCCTTGCTCAAATCACATTAAATGGATTCCCTTATAATACTTGCATTCATTTTTAAGATAGTCATAAATGAATGGTTACATAAAATACAGGAATACTATCTGTTGAAGTTTATGGTTTTTATAGTCAATGTATGTATCCAAATTATAAATGTTTCTGCATAATCTCTCACCCAACAATACCATTCCATGCCACTCCAAGAATTCTTCCACCATAAAAGCTCCAGCACATAAAGACATGAACCTCTATGTCCATTACCATATCTCTTGAAATCATAAAACTGTTTGGAACTTAATAAATGTTTATCAATGTGTTTTGACTGAATGAAATTATGGCTCACTCATAGTACACATTACTGGGCATCTACTAAAGATAATATGGTAGTGATATATGCTAGATATCATTAATATAATAGAAACACAATGTACTAAAAGTGTTTTGCAACTAAAAATCACTGTACATTGTATGGCTTTAAAAAGGAATGAAATGCTGATACATGCTATAACATGGATGGACTCTGAAAACATTACGTTAAATGAAAGAAGCCAGACACAAAAAGACAAATATTGTATGATTCCACTTATATGAGGTAGTTTGAATAGGCAAATTATAAACCCAGAAAATAGAATAGAGTTAACCAGAGGCTAAGGGGAGGGGAGAAATAAGGGGTTATTGTTTAGTGAGTACAGTTTCTGTTTGGGATAATAAGAAAGGTCTTAAAATGGATAATGGTAATGGTTACTCAACATTGTGAATGTACTTAATACCAATAAATGATACACTTTAAAATGGTTAAAATGGTAAATTTTACGTTATGGGACATTTTACCAAAATAAAAAATAAAAATATACTATAAAATAAAGTAAAAATTTACCTCATAATAGGCGTATTACGAAGTTTGCATAAAATTGCACTTATTTTAGGAGCTTATATGGTTATTATCATATTTGGGGACATGTAAAGAAAGCAACAGCTTGAGCTTCCCTGGTGGCGCAGTGGTTGGGAGTCCACCTGCTGATGCAGGGGATACGGTTTTGTGCCCCGGTCCAGGAAGATCCCACATGCCGCGGAGCGCCTCGGCCCGTGAGCCTTGGCTGCTGAGCCTGCGCGTCCGGAGCCTGTACTCAGCAACGGGAGAGGCCACAGCAGTGAGAGGCCCGAGTACCGCAAAAAAAAAAAAAAAAAAGAAAGAAAGAAAGAAAGAAAGCAACAGCTTAAGTAGTCCTCTTGAGTTCTTTCTCTCCATCTTTCCAAACCGGTTTTTCTAGATTAATGGTTTTGTCACGCCTCTCTTTGAATACTAGCATCAGTAGGAATGCTAGCTAGTACTGGTTTCCTTAAGTATCAGCTAAAAATTTTAATGTATTTTTATGCTGGTAATTGTTTTAGAACCTGGGAGGGATATTGTTTTCTTAACTTGGCAAAAGCAAATATATTACTGTAGACAGCATTACTAGAAAGAAATAGTAACTTTGAAGTAGACATATGTCCATCCTAAGAAAACTGAATATATTTCAAAGTAGACCACACCACTCAACTGCTGGCAATGTTCTTCTACATACTTGGCAGTATAGTACTCTAAGTCTGAGAACTGTTTCATTTGTAAAAATGGTTTTTATTGGAAAACCCTGAATAAATCATTTGGAATGTGTAACGTTTAGAGCTCCTTCTGGGATTCCTTTTCCATGAATCAAGGTTCTTTGATTCACTATTCTCCTTGGCACTTGCTTCCTAGTCATCTCAGCAGCCTTTGTGCCATTGCTAATGAAGAGCTCCCATTTTAGGTCCTAAAGCAGGGAGAACAATAAAAGGAGGACCTCATTTCAAGTACCAGAAATGTCTGGGCTATAAAGGACACACATACTGTCAAAGTAAGCCCAGAGTGGGGTAACATCACCAAGGTCATTTCTGGCTCCACGCCCCGCCCCCAGAAGGAACAACTAACAATTATTTGGAAACAGGACACTATTTGAGAGAATCCTAGAACATGGAGGTGAGGCTGAAGCACCCCTGTGCACCACAGAGACCAAGACAGACTGCATTAGAAGGGTGAGAGAAGGAGCTACACGTTGACCACATTGCCCCTCCCCCAGGCCAGTGGAGCACCATGGGTGAGGTCTTCCCTGAACCTCTGGTTCCTCCAGTAGGAGAAGAGAACTGGGGGACAGCAAGCACCACCACTAGCATTGGGGTTTCTTTGTGGGAGCCACTGCTCTAATCTATTCCACTGGGATTGCAGGGGAATTTGCAGGGTTTGACCAGTAAAAGTTGGACTGGTCAAAGTTGGACTGGTCATGAAGGGGGAAGGGGCATGCAACAGCCAGCACATAGATTGTGACAGATGGAATTCATACCTGCAGTGCCCAAGTAGTGATCACAACTGGCATCTTTGCTTATCTACAGAGCCAGCTTGGTGGGGCACTACAACCAGGGAACTCAGCAGGGTACAGATCCACCTGATACGCATCTGGCCCTTAAGCCTGGTTTGCCCATACCCAGGGAAAGAGCAGAGTCACAGCCCACCCACTGTGGAGAGTGTCTTCTGGCCATCTGACCAAAAGGGCTGGCAGTAATTCCTGGAAGCTATTTGGCCCGGTCGTGCTCCAGCCAAGAGGCAGGCAGCCAGAGCTCATCACTGGCTCTGGTACAAAGCAGAGCCAGTACCAGGTGTGGAGGGATCCTGTACCATGCACAGGCAGGGAGATTAATTCATATCCAAGGCTGAGAGTAGATCCCAGCTCCTCCCAACTGAGGAGGCTGTTTGAGAAATTAAGAGTAGCCTTGAGTGGCTCCTCCTCATCCCACCCAGGCAAAGGAACTGGGACTAGCCCCATCCCATCTGCTGTGGAGAGTGTCTTCCTGGCCCATCTGACTAGAAGGATTGGTGACAACTCCTAGAAACTGTGCGGCCCAGCAGTGCTGAAGCCTAGAGAAGGGTAGGCAGAGCTGATAGTCTGCAAAGCAAAGCCAGTGGCCTTGTTCAGCCACAGAACGTGGGGCATAGATCAGTTTGAGTTAAGACAACAAAGAGCTTTACTGGCTTTAGAGCTGCTTCTCCTGTTGCACCCAGGCAGGAAATCTAATTCATAGCCCTACTCATCACTGAATACAGCCTTCAGCATGTCCAACTGGGGAACCTAACCAGAGAACATGGGAAGCTGTACAGCCCATTAAACAGCCCTAGATACAGTGGTACTTGAACAAACAGCACAGCCTGTGGCCTCCCTCATCTGCAGGGCAAAACCAGTGTCCTCACCTGACCAGGGAATTAAGTGCAGAATCTGGCCTGATTTGGGTTCCCAAGCAATGAACTATACAGGCTCTGGGTCCTGTCCAGAGCCAGGTCCTATACAGGCTCTGATTCTCTGCCAGGAAACGAATTCATAGCTCCATCTACTACTACTACTGAATATAATACCAAGTAAAGTCTGGAGGAAGAGCCCAATTACTCAAATATGCAGATACCAATGTAAGGAATCAAGGATCACAAAAATTAGGCAAATATGACACCACCAAAGGATAGTAATAAAACTCCAATAACTGACCTTAAACAAATGAAGATCTATGAACTGTCAAAGAATTCAGAATATCCCTCCTAAGGAAGTTTAGTGAACTACAAGAAAGCGCAGACAACTAAGTGAAATTACGAAAACAATGCATGAACAAGACAAGAAGTTTGACAAGGAAATAGCAATATCAAAAAAACAGGAACACTAGATTTTAAAAATACAATAACTGAACTGAAGAATTCAATAGAAAGTTTCAAAGGTAGTTTCGACCATGCAGAAGAAAGAATCAACAAACTGGAGAATAGGACATTAGAAATTACCCAGTGAAAGGAACAAAAAGGAAAAGAATAAAAAGAGTGAAGAAAGCCTATGGAAAATATGGGACACAATAAAGTAAACAATGTTCATGTTATGGGAATTCCAGAAGAAGAAAAGAGAGAGAGAAAGGGAAAAAAAGTATATTTAAAGCAATAATGGATGAAACCTTCCCAAACCTAGGATGAGAAATGGACATCCAGATCCATGAAGCCCAAACAAGCCCAAATAGGTTGAACTCAAATAGGGCTACACTGAGACACATTGCAATTAAATCGTCAAAAACGAAGAAAGAATTTTAAGACCAGCAAGAGAAAAGAGAGAAGTTACATACAAGGGAACCCTGGGATAATTGGATATTCACATGTAAAAGAATGAAATTGGACCAATATCTTACACCACTCACAAAACTAACTTGAATTGGATTAAAGACTCAAATGTAAGACCTGAAACTATGCAACTGCCAGAAGAAAACATAGGAATAAAGCTCATTACATGGGTTTGGTAATGACTTTTTGGATATGACACTGAAAACACAAATGACAAAATAAAATATAAACAAATGGAACTACATCAAACTAAAAAGCTTCTGCACAGCAAAGAAAAACAAAAACAAAAACAAATCAACAAAATGATTGAAAAGGCAACCTATAGAATGGGAAAAATATTTGTAAACCATATATCTGATAAGGGTTAATATCCAAAATAAATTAAAAATTCATACAAATCAATAGCAAAAAAAAAAATTACCCAATTAAAAAATGAACAAAGGACCTGAATAGACATTTCTCCAAAGAAGACACACAAAAAGCCAACAGGTACATGAAAAGATGCTCAATACCACTAGTCATTAGGGAAATGCACATTAAAACCACACTGAGATATTACCTCACACCTGTTAGAACAATCATCCTCAAAAACTCAAGAGATAACAAATGCTCATGAGGATGTGGAGAAAAGGGAACCCTTGTGCTGTTGGTGGGATTGTAAATTGGTAAAGCCAGTATGGAAAACAGTATGAAGGGTCCTCAAAAATTAAGACTAGAACTACATATATCTAGCAACTCCACTTCTGGGAATATATCCAAAGAAAATGAAAACACTAACTCAAAAAGATATCTGCACCCCCATGTACATAGCAGCATTATTTATAATAGCCAAGACATGGAAACAACCTAAGGGCCCATTGATGGACAAATGGGTAAAGAGGTTGTTTTATATATTTATAGATATATACATATCATATGTATACACACACACACACACACTGAAATATTATTCATCTATAAGAAAACAAAGAAATGTTACCATGTGAGACAACAGAAATGGACCTTGAAGGTTTTATGCTAAGTTAAATAAGTCAGAGAAAGAAAGACAAACACTATATAATCTCACTTATATGTGGAACCTAAAAAAAAAAAAAAAAGAAGACAATCATAGAAAAAGAGATCAGGCCTGTGGTTACAGGAGACAGAGGGTCAGGGGAGGGGAAATTGGAGGAAGATGGTCAAAGGTGCAAGCTTCCAATTGTAAGATAAATACATACTATGGACATAATGTACAACATGATGACTATAGCTAACACTGATGTGTGGTATATAGAAAAATCGTTAAGAATAAATTCTAAGCATTCTCTTCACAAAAAAGTATTATTTGATCTCATTTATATAAATGTGTTTGTTTGTGTGAGAGAGAAGGACAGAATACAAAAATGCAAAAAGAAAAGTTGTAAAGTACGAAGCTGCTTAGGTTTATATCTCAGTCTATAACAGATAACAATTTGTTTAATTTTAATAGGTACAAAAATAAATATTAAGCATAGAACAAGAAAAAAGAAAAACTGAGCCCAGTGTAGATATCCTTAAAGCATTTGCAAAGGAGGGCTTTATCAGGTCCGTAAACACCTGCAATTACAGGCAAAATTCTATGTGTGTGTGCTGTGTATGTACTTGGGGAGTGGATGTATAGCCTTTATTGAATTATTAAAGGGGATGTTAAGACCCAAAAGTTTAAAAAGCACTGGAAAGCCTGATCACAAAACAATTTAAAACTCTTCTGATTATGTTTTTATAGTTTTCCTTCACTCGTTAACACTTCAAAGAACAGCATGTTAATGTGGAAAGAATCTCTGCCATTTAGGTGAGATCTCTGAGTCTCAGTGTAAAATTAGCACATGGTAGAAGGATGAAATTATATACCATAGATGCAAGTACCTAGCAGAGTGCTTTAAAACTAGTACTTATTTATGCAAGACATCTTCCCCTGCTTACTTGTTTTCGGTAGAATGAAAGCATACTGAAAGCTGGTACAATTTCTTCTTTAAAGTTTTGTTTGGTAATGCTTATTATGCTTTTTGATACGGATGAGCCAATATCCACTTAAGGGCATGTAAGCTCACAGTAACTTTTGTTGAATATAACTGAATGTACTTTCACTATATTATTATATAGGGATTTTAAACTAAAATGTATTGCACACAGTATTTCGAGCCTAACTTGGATACTAGAGTAGGTGGATATACACCCCTGGAAAATACTAGCTAATTTCTTCACTAAAATCAAATTGCTGAACACCTACTTTGCATATACAGAGCTAGGCACTGTATTATGAGTTGCAGGTAATAAAAAGTTGTTAGTCAAAGACTCTGCTCTCTAGGGTTATTTTAGAACAGCAAATCATGTTCAAACTAAAGGATAGACCAAAATAGAAAGTGCCATAGGGATTCAGACAAGGGAGAAACACATCTGAAATGAGAAGGAAGGTGGGTATGGGGAAGGGTTCATGGAAGAGGCAATGTATGATGTGAGCAAGGTTTCAACGTGTAGCAGGGTGAGTGAAAGGAACAAATGAAGACATAAAGTCGTGATACCATGAGGCACAAAGTAGAACTAAATATCACTTTTTCTAGGCTGGTCATGAAGTAATTTAAGGGGATTAGTGAGAAACTAGCTAAAGAGATATCTCTTTATATATTACTTATTAATAATATTTTTGAACACAATTATTTAATTTAAAAAAAAGAACAATATAGGGATAGGAGATTAGGAGGTACAAACTATTATTATAAAATGAGCTATAAGGATATATTGCATAGCACAGAAAATATAGCCAATATTTTATAATAACTATAAATGGAGTATAACCTTTAAAAATTGTGTCACTATATTTTACACTTGTAACGTATATAATATTACACATCAACTATACTTCAATTAAAAATGTTATTTTAGTGAATAAAACACTAAGCAGTAAAATTTAAAAAAAAATAACTTAGAAGAGAACTTAAAAATAAAGACATAAAGAACAGGTTGAAACAGCGCAGAAATCTGGCAATTAAGAGGCCATTGATAACTTTCAAAATAGCACTTTTTCTACCCATTCTCAGTGCAGGCAAAGCCTTATTAATCCTACTATTTCTTTTTCTGTTTTTCAAAATCTCAGGATAAGTCTATTTCAATTGTAGCTAATGGCAGTAATGCAGCACCAGAAAATGCCTTTTGTAAGGAGAGGGCAACTTTGAATCCTAAATCGGTACTCAAGTCTTAAATTACTGATAACACTGACCACCCATCAGACTAACTGTTTTTTTTACGTGATTGGCAAGCAACAGATTGATTTCAATTCTATCTTGTCAAATCTACAAAAAAGTTCCTACAGTTCATTTAGCATCTAATAGCGTACATCCTTCTATTTGGTATTACTCCTCCTTAACACCGGGCAATTAATTTTTCCTTTCTCTAGGAAACGTTTTTAACAAAGGAAATAGAGTCATAAATCAGTTTTGGTTAGGAAATCATACAATTATTTCTACCTAGGGTTTTGAATTTAGAAACTTTCCTCAGAAATTGTTTAAATATAACGAAGTCCAAATTCAGAAATACCTTAAATTTAATTTTCTTAGGTGCACTAAAATAACAAATTATATTTTCTATCTTGTTTTCTTTCTTCCCCAGAAGGTTTCTCCAACCCTAATCCATAACTTAATGCATTCATCTCACCTATAAAATCACTGGCAGGTATGAGGCCAGTCCCCTAATCCTGACCCATTTCTTGCCAAAGAATTCAGTTTCTTCAGAAACCAAGTAACAGACATTTCAATTTCTAACCATCATTAGCATATTTTCATGTACTAATACTCAACATAAAAACACCTTTTAAAATTACAGAAATTTTTACTGTACTTAAGATCAATTGCACTAACCTTTATTTCATAAACCTTGGGCTACTTTCTTAACAATGAATTATTATTTTAATATGTTTTTCACTTATTATTCGGAATAATTATTCATATAATTAAATATTTTACAATTAGGTAAGAAAGGTGGAAAATAGTTTTGCTATTCTTGTTCTTTGTTCTGTCTTCTACTTGGTGTGCCTGAGTCAAAATTTTAGAATATTGAAAATTTAATATTTCAAACCCAAACCACATTTAAAAATAATAACAACAAGCCAAAAAAAAATTCGGTCCAGAGGTTTGCATGGTCCGGGGAACAGTTCCTTGAGTGGGCCATTCATTTGGAGTGGGATTTGCCAACCCCCTCCACTCCTTCTGCCTCCTATACTGAAGATAGAGACAAAGAAACCAACTCAAATCTTTCCAAGGTGTATTTATAAATAGAGAATATGTAATCAGAAAAACAATAACGATATATAATAGAAGTAACATGATTTTTCAGAACCAGTATTTTGTTCTAAAAGCAATATTTAAAAAAGAAGTTAAGAAGGTTAGCTATAAACCCTGGCCCTCTTTTTCATTGATCTCCTATTTTAATTTGTTAAAATAAAATCCATGGCCTTTTGAGTCAAACTGTCTCTTTAATTTCAGATTTAAAGATAACAAATCTCTTTTTAAATGGAATATTGGCACATAGACACCACACAGTCTGGCTTATTGCAACTGTTCTCTGTTGGTGAAGTGGCACATTTGCAATCCCCACCATAGCAATCTTCAACATTTCACAGAATATCATTCAACTGTACATCCCTAGGTGGGCAACAAGAATGGGCACTTGAGCTCAGCAGCAAGGCGTTTGTGGGGAAATCCTAGGTCAGAACCCCTAAAAGGGGAGACTAACTTGAGGATGCCCAAATAACCTGAGGTTTACCTTGGCCACCTCCCCTGGCTTTCTGACTGCCTGTGGGAAAAGCCTCTCTGGAAACTCTTGAGGTTATTGGGGGAATCCTAGGACAAACACAGTGCTTGATTTTGCAGGAGGACTTGCCCCATACCCTACCCAGCTAGGTGTCTCACAACCTAGCTGGACTAAAAAAGCTTCAAGAAAAACGGGATAGACTGACATTTGCATTTCTACTTCCACCTATTCTTTTGCACATGGAGCAAAATATGTGGGTATAGCCCTCTTTCTCACACCCCAACAGATTCTGCTGTCCTCGAAACCCATCTGGTAGCTGCAGTGACTACAATGAAGGGAGTTATCGGAAACCATGTTGGTACTGGGCTTAAAGGCTTTTTCATGCCATGCATTTTGGGGAAGGACACAGATAATAGTCCAAACGTGGTATAAGGCAATGCCCTTTCTGGGTCCTTGAAAAATCAGTCACGGAACAGAGGTGGTGGACAGGAGCTGACAAGAGCTGGCTTGTTAATGGGCACAGCATCCCCGGGGGCGGGGGGGGGATCAATGAAATGATTGACAAGAGAAGATGGTAAATGAAGGGAGAAGTGGGGACAAGTGCTGCTCAACCCAAGCTGAACTCCAGGAGGTAAGTTTCTCCTCTAATTTGAGATTCTTTCTTAAGGTTCAGTATTGAAGTGGGTGTTTGACGTTGCAATGTGCAGACCCATTCTGATAACTGGAAAGGGAGAAGACTGAGGAAGGCAAAAGGAGAGAGAAGGTTTCAGATTACTTCTCCAGGCTGCTGACAAAAACCTGCTGCTCGCAAAGCAGAAATTAACCAAGCGAAGGTTGCAGGTAGCAACGTAAAAGTGCAACTCAAATTATTTTACATTCTGAATCCTCTTCAATATCTAAGCGAGTGTGGCACAGCAATGGTTGATTATTTTAAGATTACAGAGGTTGACCGCCTTCTTTGTTTGCCCAGTAACACCGCTCCTCCAATAATCTCAAGCACTTGGCTGATTAACATTTCAATTCCAGTTGTTGCTCCTTTTCCCATTGCAGAAGGCGGCAGGGATATTCCCCTTCTTCCCTCTGTATTACAAACCCCATTACTAACCAAGCAGAAAGCACCGCGCAGTGTGGCCGAGGCTAAGAATAGCCGGGCTGCTTACCTTCTCCGGAGGGATCGAATCAGCGCATGTCCCCGGCGCCGGCTGCCCCGGGGCCGCAGTGCCGCCGCGCCGGGTCTGTGCGTGGTCAGCTCGGCCGGCCCCCACCCCACCTGCCAGCTGCAGCAGCTGCTCCCGCCGCCGAGCTCCGGCCGCATGAAGTCATCCCCCGCGCCGGGCCGGATCGCCACATTCCGCGCCAGCCGCGGGGGGAGAGGGACCTCTCCCGGCTGCGGGGACCGGCTCCTGGAAAGTGCGCTCAACGATCGCTACCCTTCCCGGTTGTAGGGTTATTTTCTAGGAATGCTTTTACAGAAGAAGCGTCGCCGGCTGGTGGACCGAGAGAGAAGAGCCAGAGTGACTTTCTCTGCAGAGCGCCTTTCCTCTGAGCGCTCCCCTGTCACTCCCGCGGCATGGACAGCTCCATTCCGCTGTGTGGGTTTTCCACCCTCTTCATCTTCCTTATCTGTATTGTTCATTTCGCTGAATTTGAGAGTGGGCTTAGCTTTTAAGATATCATTCAAACACTCAGAAAATATTTTAAATTGGCGACTAGTTTTTCTAAGCCCCTTGTAGCAAGCTCCACTTTCCCCCAACACACACACATACACACACACACACAGTTACTCGCACGTACACACCCAGCCAAACCACTCACAATTATGAAAGCTGGGTCCTCTCGCCCTCTTGCCTACGTAATGGAACAGGAAACTCCCAAAGGAGTGGGGAAGTAGGACCGGCTAGCGAAAGCACTCGAGGAAAGAGAGAGGGGTCGCCCCAAGATTTTGTTGCTGTTTAGTGGTGTCCTTAGTGGACAGATGTTCCCCCTCTAACCCCCTGACCCCGCCCCAAGTGGAATGGCTGGTCTGGTGACAGCTGTAACATTTGGAAACAAAGAAGCTGAAGCCACATGAACAGATGGCTGCATCTCTTTCTTTCCCGAAGGATTTATCAGAATTGGCTTTAGGAATAATATTAGCATATACGTATATAATAAGCCCTTTCCTTCTCTCTTTAAATCGGCACCAGCTATTAACAGGTTTCTCTCTCTCTCTCATCTTCCTCCCTCCCTCCTCCCCTCCCTCCCTCTCCTAAGCTGACCAGATCATCAGTTTCCGGACTTAAGGGGGAAAAAAGGCCAAGGATGTGCTCTCTTTACAGCTGAACCAGGGTTTATTTTCCCAGTGTTGAGCCATCCCCAAGTAGAGAGGCTCTTTGACACTAGAGTTCTCTGTGAGTGAACTTCTCACATTCAGCTTGCTTTTGGAATTGCCCATCACTAGGTCCAGGCCAGTTTTATCCTTGGATTTGTCCAGCAACCTAAACACTATAATTGCACAAGGCCAAGGCAGTACTTTTAATCTAGGAAGAGTTCCCAACTCTCTGTTTAGCAGTTCCAAAATTAGGAGGTAGTGTTAGCAAACAGTTTCAACAAGGCTCAGTAAGAATTCTTGACCCTAGAATGCGGGCTTTTTAAAAGCTGGGACAACCTAATTTATCTCTCTGAGTTTCACTTTCATAAAAGTAGACCTCACCAAAGAGCAGGGAATTCTTAATATGTATCAAAGTGTATGTGGAATCTGGATGGGAATATTACATCTTTAATTTCACTAACCTCTAACTGGAATTTAGTATTTAGCATTTCCTTTAAATCTAAATGCAGACAACAAACCACAATAATATTAGGAGTACCTGTGACTATATCACCAGCAGATGTCACAGACAATTTCCTACGGCAGTTTTTATAGATATCTCAAAGTATCACTACTCTGATGTTACAATCAAATCATCATTACCTTTTTTGTTTTACCTAATAGACTATATATATTTTAGAATGGTTTTAGATATACAGAAAAATTAAGGGGATAATACAGGGTTCTTATATATCTCATTCCCAATTTCCTCTATTATTGACACCATACACTAGTGTGGTACCTTTTTTACAATTAATGAGTCAATATTAATACAATAATATTAACCAGAGTCTGTACGTTATTCAGATTTCCTTGGCTTTTGCCTAGTGTCCTTAATTCTGTTTCAGGCTTCCATCCAGGACACCATATTACATTTAGTTATCAAGTCCCCTTAGGCTCCTCTGGGCTGTGGTAGTTTCTCAGGCTTTTCTTGCTTTTGATAACCTTGACAGTTTTTTTTTTTAATTTATTTATTTTATTTATTTATTTTTGGTCGTGTTGGTTGTTCGTTGCTGCGCGCGGGCTTTCTCTAGTTGCGGAGAGCGGGGGCTACTCTTTGTTGCAGTGCGCAGGCCTCTCATTGCAGTGGCCTCTCTCGTTGTGGAGCACGGGCTGTAGGTGCGTGGGCCTCCGTACTTGCAGCACATGGGCTCAGTAGTTGTGGCTCACAGGCTCTAGAGCGCAGGCTCAGTAGTTGTGGTGCACGGGTTTAGTTGCTCCCTGGCATGTGGGATCTTCCCAGGCCAGGGCTCGAACCCATGTCCCCTGCATTGACAGGCGGACTCTCATCCACTTGCCACCAGGGAAGTCCCAACCTTGACAGTTTTGAGGAGCAGTGATCAAGTGTTTTGTAGCATACCTCACTAATGTAATCTGTCCAATGCTTTTCTCCTGGTAAGACTGGAATTATGGTTTATTGGGAGGACAACCAGATAAAGTGCCTTTTTTATAACATCATATCAAGGGTACATGCTATCAATGTGATTTGACTGTTGATGTTGACCTTGATAACCTGGCTGAGGTAGTGTCTCAGATTTCTCCACTGTAAAGTTACTCCTCCACCCCTCCCACACTACACTTGCTGGAAGAAAGTCACTATGTGAAGCACAAACCCAAAGAGTGGAGAGTTATGATCCACCTCCTTGAGGACAGAGTATGTACATAAAGTATTTGGAATTCTTCTGCACAGATTTGTCTATTTTCCCCTAAATATTAATTTATTCAATTATTGATGTTTATTTATATCAGTATAGACTCATGGATATCTATTTTATCCTTTGGGTTATAATCCAATACTACTTTATTTTGTTGTTTGAATTGTTCCAGCTTTGGCCATTGGGAGCTTTTGCTTTTGGCACCTGTGCTTCTTTGACATACTCCCTTTGGGGTGTGTGAGTTTGTGTGTGTGTGTGTATCTGTGTGTATATGTGTTTAGCATGCATGTTTATGTGTGTGTTTAACACTTTCTGACTTTCTGGTACCACAAGATGCTCCAGGCTCATTTTGTGTATTTCCTGCCCCAGTCCTAGAATCAGTCATTTCTCTGAGGGACCCTGATTCCTTTTATTGGAGAGTAGTAATAGAAACCAAGATCTGGGCTCTAGATGTGCTGTTGCTAATGGGGTATTATTTGATTAGGCTCTCTTAACTGAGAGAACAAAGAAATATATATGTATACTAACCCATGTATATACACATATCAGTAAATATTTCTATATATGACTATCTATATCTATATTGAGCTGAGTGTATACTGATGTCTGCAACTATAATCCATTAATGCTGATATTATTTTAGCTTCCTCCTCTTGTTTATCTGTAAATTCATACTTCAATATTGAGAAATGTGGCTACCACCATCCACCATCTATTTATTTAATTGTTCAATTTCAGTACATATGTATCAGAATTGTTAACCCATCACCCCAACATCACTATTTTTAAGTATAGTAGTTAATAGAGTCTCTGTTATATCTTGTTATTTAATGAGTTTAAATACCCATTCGTTTCTATATCACAAATTTGGTTTTTAAAATATTCTAATGACTGCATTTAAAACATAGTAACTAGTTTCTTTTGAGATTCTATATATTATATTTTATGAATTTAAAAGTGTTATTTTAAGACTATTTAAATGGGCTACTCCATATTGTCAAAGGGATCCACAGTAAAAAGAAGGTTAGGATCTCAACCTCACAAAGATTATTGTCAGTTTATAATGAGATGATGTGAAATTGTCTGGTGCAAATGTTGGGAGCTCATGCTTGATAAGTGTTAGCTTTGTCCACTTGAGCAGGCTTCTTTCTCCTTTAAAGTTCTAAATACCTTGGAAGAGAGAACATGCTAAACGTTATGGTTAATAATTTATAATGTAGTGGAAGGATTTGCTAGGTATCAGTGTTGGAAGTAAAGGTCCATATAAGGTTGACGGAGGATGAGAAGAAGACAAAGATGACCCTGAAGGTCAGGGGTTTTGTAGTTGAGCAGACTGGGGATTGGATCCTTCCATTCACAGCCTGACTTTGTCTCATTTTTGAAATAAGGAGAACAATGGCTATTACACATGCTTGTCCTTAAGAGTGAAAGTAGATGTTTAATCTTTTCTTTCAATTTGTTTGAGACAGTGGGGATTAAGTGTGGAGATTTGGGACAGTTACATAACATATTGGATTGTCCTTCCTTGTATAGTTTTCACTCCATGAAGCCAGACTCACTGGAGGTATAAATAGTTTCTCATGATAATTCAGGCTCCTTCATCCATGAAATTACTCTTGCCAGGTGCTTTTTACTCATAGAAGACAATCAGTGTTGATGGTGCTTAGGAAAAAACAAAAATTAAAGATATTAAATAGCAGGAATTAACTGCTTCAGATACTATACCATGGCGAGAGACATAGGGGGAAGAGAAAGAAAAAAAATGAAATGAGAAATGTCTTACGTCAACATGTACGGTTTGAATCTATCTGCTTGGAACTTGACATACACCAGTATGCCAGATAATTTAATTTAATGAATAGTGGCTAGGGTGAGGTGAAATAGTTCAGTTTTTTAATCTATGACTTTTCATTGAACAGCCCCTTTTTAAAAAACAATCTTCGGATCATGACATTGAGGTCTGCAGTAATTCCTTTCCGATATTCTGGAATTAGAGATCAAATGGCCTCATGATATCATGGGTCTCCACAAAGGACAATATGAAAACCTGAGCCAGAGGCCCTGGGTGCCTGAAGCTGTCAGCATTAGAACCACTCCTTTGGGTTAAGGAGTCCTTCCAGAAAGGACTCATTTAAATGCAAATATACTATCAAGAAGGGTAACCATGTATCCAGTATCTGATTAGCAGCCATTAACAATTTAGCAGAGATTAGCTTCTCAGATTTATTATGGAGAGGAGTTGTCAGGGTGATTTGGCCCAGGCATCTGTCATCCACTGACTGCCAGGTCTCCTGCCCTCTTCACTACATAGAGGTCTGCCTAAAGCTGGGAACTTAGTTTACTAGGAAAGAATTGGGCACTCACTGCATGACAATCAATATTGTTTTACATAATTTTGACTTATGAGAAAGGGTAGGAGGAGAATTTCTATAATAATAGTACCTTTGTGTGTGTGTGTGTGTGTGTGTGCGCGTGTGGTAGCTGCTCAGCTTAGGTTGATTAATCATACTCTACAGAAATCTTAAAATTTTATGATAAACATCTACCCTTTCAATGAGGCCAGAAAGTATATCATGTAAAATATGCACAAATGTAGTCCAGGGATGGCAAAGCTATAGTAATAGAAATAGAATTGCGTTCAAGTAATTATAGCTGGACTAAAAATTTCCTCCATTAATATGAAAGCATGGATATAAGAGTACAAGAAAATGATCATTCATATGAAGATTGATATTTCATATTGAATATCTGTAACAGAAATAGGAAAATGGAAGAAGGGAAATGACTACAAACAGAACAGTAACTGTTTCTTTAGACATCACTAAGAATTCACCTTGTTTTTACTGGTAAGGAGTTGACATATAATACCAGATCTATATAATACAGGTAGTATTCTATAATTGAAACTCTAGATTTAATTGCAAAATGTATGTTTACTTAAGTGAGATGCTTGGTAAATGGCATATGATACATTCAATAGTGTGGTGTAAGTAATTCTCAAATAAACCCTTTTTTAAAAAAATCATCATGTGAAAGTCATGAAATAAAACAATGTATTTAGGCATTGCTCTTTAAATTTTTTAACCTTACTTCCGGGGAAGATGGCGGAAGAGTAAGACACGGAGATCACCTTCCTCCCCACAGATACACCAGAAATACAGCTACACGTGGAACAACTCCTACAGAACACCTACTGAACGCTGGCAGAAGACCTCAGGCCTCCCAAAAGGCAAGAAACTCCCCATGTACCTGGGTAGGGCAAAGCGGAGAGATTCCCGTACAGAGGATCGGTGCCAACCGGCACTCACCAGCCCGAGAGACTTGTCTGCTCGTGCGCCGGGGCGGGCGGCACTGGAAGCTGAGGCTCGGGCTTCGGTCAGAGCGCAGGGAGAGGACTGGGGCTGGCAGCGAGAATTCAGCGTGAAGGGGGCTAATGCGCCACAGCTAGCCGGGAGGGAGTCCGGGAAAACTCTGGAGCTGCCAAAGAGGCAAGAGACTTTTTCTTCCCTCTTGGTTTCCTGGTGCGCGAGGAGAGGGGATTAAGAGCACTGCATAAAGGAGCTCCAAAGATGGGCGTGAGCTGCGGCTGAAAGTGCGGAGCCCAGAGACGGGCGTGGGATGCTGGGGCTGCTGCTGCCGCCGCCATGAGGCCTGTGTGCAAGCGCAGGTCACTGTCCACGCCACCCTTCCGGGATCCTGTGCAGCCCGTCACTGCCGGGGTCACGGGATCCAGGGACGGCTTCCCTGGGAGAACGCATGGCGCGCCTTGGGCTTGTGCAACGTCAAGCCGGCCTCTGCCGCTGCAGGCTCGCCCCGCACTCCATGCCCCTCCCTCCACCCGGCCTGAGTGAGCCAGAGTCCCCGAAGAGGCTGCTCCTTTAACCCTGACCTGTCTGAGCGAAGAACAGACACCCACTGGCGACCTACACACAGAGGCAGGGCCAAATCCAAAGCTGAGACCCGGGAGCTGTGAGAACAGGAAGAGAAAGGGAAATCTCTCCCAGCAGCCTCAGAAGCAGCGGATTAAAGCTCCACAATCAACTTGATGTACCCTGCATCTGTGGAATACATGAATAGACAACAAATCACCCCAAATTGAGGAGCCAGGAGTCAGTGCTGTGCCTCTGAGGTGGGAGAGCCAACTTCAGGACACTGGTCCACAAGAGACCTCCCAGCTCCACATAAGATCAAACGGCGAAAATCTCCCAGAGATCTCCATCTCAACACCAGCACCCAGCTTCACTCAACGACCAGCAAGCTACAGTGGACACCCTATGCCAAACAACTAGCAAGCCAGGAACACAACGCCACCCATTAGCAGAGAGGCTGCCTAAAATCATAAACAGTCCACAGACACCCCAAAACACACCACCAGACGTGGACCTGTCCATCAGAAAGGCAAGATCCAGCCTCATCCACCAGAACAAAGGCACTAGTCCCCTCCACCAGGAAGCCAGCACAACCCACTAAACCAACCTTAGCCACTGGGGACAGACACCAAAAACAATGGGAATTACGAATCTGCAGCCTGCAAAAAGGAGACCCCAAACACAGTAACATAAGCAAAATGAGAAGACAGAAAAACACACAGCAGGAGAAGGAGCAAGATAAAAACCCACCATACCTAACAAATGAAGAGGTAATAGGGAGTCTACCTGAAAAAGAATTCAGAATAATGATAGTAAAGATGATCCAAGATTCTATTTCCAAGATCCAAAATCTTAGAAATAGAATAGACAAAATGCAAGAAACAGTTAACAAGGACCTAGAAGAACTAAAGATGAATCAAGCATTGATTAAAAACACAATAAATGAAATGAAAAATACTCTAGATGGGATCAATAGCAGAATATCTGAGGCAGAAGAATGGATAAGTGACCTGGAAGATAAAATAGTGGAAATAACTGAGGCACAGCAAAATACAGAAAAAAAATAATGAAAAGAACAGAGGACAGTCTCAGAGACCTCTGGTACAACATTAAACGCACCAACATTCGAATTATAGGGGTTCCAGAAGGAGAAGAGAAAAAGAAAGGGACTGAGAAAATATTTGAAGAGATTATCGTTGAAAACTTCCCTAATATGGGAAAGGAAATAGTTAATCAAGTCCAGGAGGCACAGAGAGTCCCATACAGAATAAATACAAGGAGAAATAGGCCAAGACACATATTAATCAAACTGTCAAAAATTAAACACAAACAAATCATATTAAAAGTAGCAAGGGAAAAACAACAAATAACACACAAGGGAATCCCCATCAGGATAACAGCTGATCTCTCAGCAGAAACTCTACAAGCCAGAAGGGAGTGGCAGGACATAATTAAAGTGATGAAGGAGAAAAACCTGAAACCAAGATTACTCTACCTAGCAAGGATCTCATTCAGATTTGATGGAGAAATTAAAATGTTTACAGATAAGCAAAAGCTGAGAGAGTTCAGCACCACCAAACCAGCTATACAACAAATGCTAAAGGAACTTCTCTAGGCAAGAAACACAGCAGAAGGAAAAGACCTACAATAATGAACCCAAAACAATTAAGGAAATGGGAAGAGGAACATACATATCGATAATTACCTTAAATGTAAACGGACTAAATGCTCCCACCAAAAGACACAGATTGGCTGAATGGATACAAAAACGAGACCCATATGTATGCTGTCTACAAGAGACCCACTTCAGACCTAGAGACACATACATACTGAAAGTAAGGGGATGGAAAAAGATATTCCATGCAATGGAAACCAAAAGAAAGCTGGAGTAGCAATTCTCATATCAGACAAAATAGACTTTAAAATAAAGGCTACTAGAAGAGACAAAGAAGGACACTACATAATGATCACGGGATCGAGCCAAGAAGAAGATATAACAATTGTAAATATTTGTGCACCCAACATAGGAGCACCTTAATACATAAGGCAAATATTAACAGCCATAAAAGGAGAAATCGACAGTAACACAATCATAGTAGAGGACTTTAACACCCCACTTTCACCAATGGACAGATCATCCAAAATGAAAATAAATAAGGAAACACAAGCTTTAAATGATACATTAAACAAGATGGACTTAATTGATATTTATAGGACATTCCATCCAAAAACAACAGAATACACATTTTTCCCAAGTGCTCATGGAACATTCTCCAGGATAGATCATATCTTGGGTCACAAATCAAGCCTTGGTAAATTTAAGAAAATTGAAATTGTATCAAGTATCTCTTCTGACCACAATGCTATGAGACAAGATATCAATTACAGGAAAAGAGCTGTAAAAAATACAAACACATGGAGGCTAAACAATACACCACTTAATAACAAAGTGATCACTGAAGAAATCAAAGAGGAAATTAAAAAATACCTAGAAACAAATGATAATGGAGACACGACGACCCAAAACCTATGGGATGCAGCAAAAACAGTTCTAAGAGGGAAGTTTATAGCAATACAATCCCACCTTAAGAAACAGGAAACATCTCGAATAAACAACCTAACCTTGCACCTAAAGCAATTAGAGAAAGAAGAACAAAAACATCCCAAAGTTAGCAGAAGGAAAGAAATCATAAAAATCAGATCAGAAATAAATGAAAAAGAAATGAAGGAAACGATAGCAAAGATCAATAAAACTAAAAGCTGGTTCTTTGAGAAGATAAACAAAATTGATAAACCATTAGCCAGACTCATCAAGAAAAAAAGGGAGAAGACTCAAATCAATAGAATTAGAAATGAAAAAGGAGAAGTAACAACTGACACTGCAGAAATACAAAAGATCATGAGAGATTACTACAAGCAACTCTATGCCAATAAAATGGACAACCTGGAAGAAATGGACAAATTCTTAGAAATGCACAACCTGCCAAGACTGAATCAGGAAGAAATAGAAAATATGAACAGACCAATCACAAGCACTGAAATTGAAACTGTGATAAAAAATCTTCCAACAAACAAAAGCCCTGGACCAGATGGCTTCACAGGTGAATTCTATCAAGGATTTAGAGAAGAGCTAACACCTATCCTTCTCAAACTCTTCCAAAATATAGCAGAGGGAGGAACACTCCCAAACTCATTCTACGAGGCCACCATCACCTTGATACCAAAACCAGACAAGGATGTCACAAAGAAAGAAAACTACAGGCCAATATTACTGATGAACATAGATGCAAAAATCCTCAACAAAATACTAGCAAACAGAATCCACCAGCACATTAAAAGGATCATACACCATGATAAAGAGGGGTTTATTCCAGGAATGCAAGGATTCTTCAATATACGCAAATCAATCAACGTGATACACCATATTAACAAACTGAAGGAGAAAAACCATATGATCATCTCAATCGATGCAGAGAAAGCTTTCGACAAAATTCAACACCCATTTATGATAAAAACCCTGCAGAAAGTAGGCATAGAGGGAACTTTCCTCAACATAATAAAGGCCATATATGACAAACCCACAGCCAGCATCGTCCTCAATGGTGAAAAACTGAAACCATTTCCACTAAGATCAGGAACAAGACAAGGTTGCCCACTCTCACCACTCTTATTCAACATAGTTTTGGAAGTTTTAGCCACAGCAATCAGAGAAGAAAAGGAAATAAAAGGAATCCAAATTGGAAAAGAAGAAGTAAAGCTGTCACTGTTTGCAGATGACATGATACTATACATAGAGAATCCTAAAGATGCTACCAGAAAACTACTAGAGCTAATCAATGAATTTGGTAAAGTTGCAGGATACAAAATTAATGCACAGAAGTCTCTGGCATTCCTATATACTAATGATGAAAAATCTGAAAGTGAAATCAAGGAAACACTCCCATTTACCATTGCAACAAAAAGAATAAAATATCTAGGAATAAACCTACCTAAGGAGACAAAAGACCTGTATGCAGAAAATTATAAGACAATGATGAAAGAAATTAAAGATGATACAAATAGATGGAGAGATGTACCATGTTCTTGGATTGGAAGAATCAACATTGTGAAAATGACTATACTACCCAAAGCAATCTACAGATTCAATGCAATCCCTATCAAACTACCACTGGCATTTTTCACAGAACTAGAGCAAAAAATTTCGCAATTTGTATGGAAACACAAAAGACCCCGAATAGCCAAAACAATCTTGAGAATCAAAAATGGAGCTGGAGGAATCAGGCTCCCTGACTTCAGACTATACTACAAAGCTACAGTAATCAAGACATTATGGTACTGGCACAAAAACAGAAAGATAGATCAATGGAACAGGATAGAAATCCGAGAGATAAACCCACGCACATATGGTCACCTTATCTTTGATAAAGGAGGCAGGAATGTACAGTGGAGCAAGGACAGTCTCTTCAATAAGTGGTGCTGGGAAAACTGGATAGGGACATGTAAAAGTATGAGATTAGATCACTCCCTAACACCATACACAAAAATAAGCTCAAAATGGATTAAAGACCTGAATGTAAGGCCAGACACTATCAAACTCTTAGAGGAAAACATAGGCAGAACACTCTATGACATAAATCACAGCAAGATCCTTTTGGACCCACCTCCTAGAGTAATGGAAATAAAGACAAAAATAAACACATGGGACCTAATGAAACTTCAAAGCTTTTGCACAGCAAAGGAAACCATAAACAAGACCAAAAGACAACCCTCAGAATGGGAGAAAATATTTGCAAATGAAGCAACTGACAAAGGATTAATCTCCAAAATTTATAAGCAGCTCATGCAGCTCAATAACAAAGAAACAAACAACCCAATCCAAAAATGGGCAGAAGACCTAAATAGACATTTCTCCACAGAAGATATACAGACTGCCAACAAACACATGAAAGGATGCTCAACATCGTTACTCATTAGAGAAATGCAAATCAAAACTACAATGAGATATCATGTCACACCAGTCAGAATGGCCATCATCATAAAATCTACAAACAATAAATGCTGGAGAGGGTGTGGAAAAAAAAGAACACTCTTGCACTGCTGGTGGGAATGTGAATTGGTACAGCCACTATGGAGAACAGTATGGAGGTTCCTTAAAAAACTACAAATAGAGCTACCATATGACCCAGCAATCCCACTACTGGGCATATACCCTGAGAAAACCATAATTCAAAAAGAGTCATGTACCAAAATGTTCATAGCAGCCCTATTTACAATAGCCCGGAGATGGAAACAACCTAAGTGTCCATCATCAGATGAATGGGTTAAGAAGATGTGGCACATATATACAATGGAATATTACTCAGCCATAAAAAGAAATGAAATTGAGATATTTGTAATGAGGTGGATGGACCTAGAGTCTGTCATACAGAGTGAAGTAAGTCAGAAAGAGAAAGACAAATACTGTATGCTGACACATATATATGGAATTTAAGAAAAAAAAATGTCATGAAGAACCTAGGGGTAAGACAGGAATAAAGACACAGACCTACTAGAGAATGGACTTGAGGATATGGGGAGGGGGAAGGGTAAGCTGTGACAAAGTGAAAGAGCGGCATGGACATATATACACTACCAAACGTAAGGTAGATAGCTAGTGGGAAGCAGCCGCATAGCAGAGGGAGATCAGCTCGGTGCTTTGTGACCGCCTGGAGGGGTGGGATAGGGAGGGTGGGAGGGAGACACAAAAGGGAGGGGATATGGGAACATATGTATATGTATAACTGATAAAGTTTGTTATAAAGCAAAAAATAAAAAAATAGAATTAAAAAAAAAAATCTTCCAACAAATAAAAGCCCAGGACCAGAAGGCTTCACAGACGAATTCTATCAAACATTTAGAGAAGAGCTAACACCTATCCTTCTCATACTCTTCCAAAATGTAGCACAGGGAGGAACACTCCCAAACTCATTCTACAAGGCCACCATCACCTTGATACCAAAACCAGACTAGGATGTCACAAAGAAAGGAAACTACAGGCCAATATCACTGATGAACAGAGATGCAAAAATCCTCAACAAAATACTAGCAAACAGAATCCAACAGCACATTAAAAGGATCATACACCATGATCAAGTGGGTTTTATTCCAGGAATGCAAGGATTCTTCAATATATGCAAATCAATCAACGTGATACACCATATTAACAAATTGAAGGGGAAAAAACATATGATCATCTCAATAGATGCAGAGAAAGCTTTCGACAAAATTCAACACCCATTTATGATAAAAACCCTGCAGAAAGTAGGTATAGGGGGATCTTTCCTCAACATAATAAAGGCCATATATGACAAACCCACAGCCAGCATTGTGCTCAATGGTGAAAAACTGAAACCATTTCCACTAAGATCAGGAACAAGACAAGGTTGCCCACTCTCATCACTCTTATTCAACATAGTTTTGGAAGTTTTAGCCACAGAAATCAGAGAAGAAAAGGAAATAAAAGGAATCCAAATCGGAAAAGAAGAAGTAAAGCTGTCGCTGTTTGCAGATGACATGTTACTATACATAGAGAATCCTAAAGATGCTACCAGAAAACTACTAGAGCTAATCAATGAACTTGGTAAAGTTGCAGGATACAAAATTAATGCACAGAAGTCTCTGGCATTCCTATATACTAATGATGAAAAATCTGAAAGTGAAATCAAGGAAACACTCCCATTTACCATTGCAACAAAAAGAATAAAATATCTAGGAATAAACCTACCTAAGGAGACAAAAGACCTGTATGCAGAAAATTATAAGACAATGATGAAAGAAATTAAAGATGATACAAATAGATGGAGAGATGTACCATGTTCTTGGATTGGAAGAATCAACATTGTGAAAATGACTCTACTACCCAAAGGAAGCTACAGATTCAATGCAATCCCTATCAAACTACCACTGGCATTTTTCACAGAACTAGAACAAAATATTTCACAATTTGTATGGAAACACAGAAGACCCCGAATAGCCAAAACAATCTTGAGCACGAAAAATGGAGCTGGAGGAATCAGGCTCTCTGACTTCAGACTATACTACAAAACTACAGTAATCAAGGCAGTATGGTACTGGCACAAAAACAGAAAGATAGATCAATGGAACAGGATAGAAAGCCCAGAGATAAACCCACGCACATATGGTCACCTTATCTTTGATAAAGGAGGCAGGAATGTACAGTGGAGCAAGGACAGTCTCTTCAATAAGTGGTGCTGGAAAAACTGGACAGGGACATGTAAAAGTATGAGATTAGATCACTCCCTAACACCATACACAAAAATAAGCTCAAAATAAATTAAAAACCTAAATGTAAGGCCAGACAATATCAAACTCTTAGAGGAAAACATAGGTAGAACACTCTATGACATAAATCACAGCAAGATCCTTTTGGACCCACCTCCTAGAGAAATGGAAATAAAGACAAAAATAAGCACATGGGACCTAATGAAACTTAAAAGCTTTTGCACAGCAAAGGAAACCATAAACAAGACCAAAAGACAACCCTTAGAATGGGAGAAAATGTTTGCAAATGAAGCAACTGACAAATGATTAATCTCCAAAATTTATAAGCAGTTCATGAAGCTCAATAACAAAAAAACAAACAACCCTATCCAAAAATGGGCAGAAGACCTAAATAGACATTTCTCCACAGAAGTTATACAGACTCCCAACAAACACATGAAAGGATGCTCAACATCTTTACTCATTAGAGAAATGCAAATCAAAACTAAAATGAGATATCATCTCACACCAGTCTGAATGAGCATCATCAAAAAATCTGCAAACAATAAATGCTGGAGAGGGTGTGGAAAAAAGGGAACACTCTTGCACTGCTGGTGGGAATGTGAATTGGTACAGCCACTATGGAGAACAGTATGGAGGTTCCTTAAAAAACTACAAATAGAACTACCATATGACCCGGCAATCCCACTACTGGGCATATACCCTGAAAAAGCCATAATTCAAAAAGAGTCATGTATCAAAATGTTCATTGCAGCCCTATTTACAATAGCCCGGAGATGGAAACAACCTAAGTGTCCATCATCGGATGAATGGATGAATGGATAAAGAACATATATACAATGTTATATTACTCAGCCACAAAAAGAAAAGAAATTGAACTATTTGTAATGAGGTGGATGGACCTAGAGTCTGTCATACAGAGTGAAGTAAGTCAGAAAGAGAAAGACAAATACTGTATGCTGACACATATATATGGAATTTAAGAAAAAAAAATGTCATGAAGAACCTAGGGGTAAGACAGGAATAAAGACACAGACCTACTAGAGAATGGACTTGAGGATATGGGGAGGGGGAATGGTAAGCTGTGACAAAGCGAAAGAGCGGCATGGACATATATACACTACCAAACGTAAGGTAGATAGCTAGTGGGAAGCAGCCACATAGCACAGAGAGATCAGCTCGGTTCTTTGTGACCACCTAGAGGGGTGGGATAGGGAGGGTGGGAGGGAGACGCAAAAGGGTGGGGATATGGGAACATATGTATATGTATAACTGATTAAATTTGTTATAAAGCAGAAAAAAAACAATGATAAAAAAAAATTAACCTTAAGTTTTCAAAGAATCTAAGAAAACCAAAAAGTCCCTTCTGCAGAAAGGTATACTTTGAATAAAACTTTTGTAGTTTAATGAATAGATTATTAAATAGTATTTATAAAGAATTATGTCTCTATAATTATTCATTTTTTTAATAAAAATGTATATTCAACTTTTCAAATCAAATGTAAGTTAATAAGAAGAGGAAATTTAAATTTGATTAAAAAGTAAGTTTCATTGAACTGTGTTTGGTCATCAGGCAAGTTGATGTCCATCCATTCAGCACATATTGATGGAGTGTCTAATATGTGCTGCTGTTCTAGGCACTAGAGCACTAGGATCTAGGAGTGAACAAATTAATCTCTTCTTTATGGACCTTATGTTCCAGTGGAAGGAGACCACCATAAATACATAAATATAGCATGTTAATTAGTGGAAGGACCATGAAGGAGCAATGTAATGATGCAAGGTTTAGGGCAAGTATATAGGGTGGTCAGGGAACATTTGAGTAGAGATTTGAAAGAAGTATGGGAGCAAACCGTATGAATACACTGAAAAAGAGGCTTGGTGTATGCAGGTGGGTGGGCTTATACTTTATGTGTTCCAGAGACTAGGAGGTTAGTTTGTTTGTAGTGAAATGATCAAAGGGGAAATTGTTAGAAGATAAGGTTAGAAAACTAGGTTAGCGAAAAATCATTTAGGGTCTTTTAGGCAATGGTCAAGAGAGAACTTTAGAGGATTAAGAATTTGTTTTTGGACATACTAAATTTGTGATGGCATATGTGGACATGTGAAGTAGACAACTGGATACACTAGTCTGAAATTCAGCAGCAAGAGATTATCATGGCTGTAGATGAAAATCGGTAAATCATCATGGTATTTAAAGTCTTTAGATTTAAAGATGAAATCACTTTATAAGTAGGTGTAGGCAGAGAATACATGATGTTGAAGGACTGAGCCAGGAGACACTCCATTATCTAGAGGATTCGGCAAAGGATATAAGAAGTGAGCAGGGAGATAAGAGGAATTGTCTCATGAGCCAAGTGGTAGGTGTTAGAGGGAAGAGGGAGTTATTATTAATCCTACTGGTAGATTAAGATGAGAACAGATCATTTAATATAGGACTTGGCAACATATAATAGATATCACTAATAACCTTAAGAAGAATAGTTTCTATGTAGTGGACAGGACAAAACTAGGTAAGTGGGAGATAAGGAAATGAAACATTAAGTAGAGCTATATTTTTTGAGTAGTTTTGCTATAAAGAGGAGCAAAGCAATGGGGCAATGATGAGAATTGGATATGGGAAGACGGAAAGAATTTTTCCCTTTAAGATGGGAGGTATTAGATCTTTGCATGCTAATGAAAGCATCTGATAGGGAGCAAATAATGGAAGATACAGGGAAGAGGAGACACAGAAGAGAAATCCCTGGTTAGGCAAGAGGGGAGGTATCCAGTGCAGAGTAGAGGATTCGGCCTTAGAAGAGAGGACAAACATTTCTTCTGCCAAAGGAAGAAGGAAGGCAGAACATGTGGTTTCAGATAGATCCAGGTAGGATGGCAGACTTGGTGTTTGGAGTCCACGGATATTCTATTTTGATCCCTCCTGTGTTCTCAGTGAACTAGGAAGCAGCTGAGAATTTAGAGGAAGACATGTTAGAGATGTAAAGAAAGGGGAGTTATGAAATTGTTCTCTAGGACAGAAGAAAAGAGAATTGATTAAGCAATCAGTTTTCTAGTAAGTACTAAGAGTTCACATGGGGTAAAATGATTATGAATTTAAATGAGGCAAATTAGAAAGGTTGCTCATTTTTTTCTCCAGCCATGTTTAGTTGTTTGGCCCAGATGCTGAATTGGCATAAGTTCTATTTCACTAGGGCTGGCATTTTGCACTGCCAGTAAGACTGAGAGTGAGGGCCAAGGGACTTCACAGTGTCTATGCAAAAGAATGATTCTAATGACAGTCCATGGGCTCTAATCAGGGTAAGCAGAGAACTGAGGAATTACGCCTTGAGCACTACACTTGATTTTAACTGTATGTTGGAACACAAAACTGAAAATCTTGACTGATAATGGTATGGTAAGAGCAAACACAGCTAGAACCTCCACATTTCACTCTGTTAAACAGGAATTCTCCATGGTTCTTTCAGCTGAATTCCTGTCTGTAATTTCTTGATCCTTAATTCAGTGACATTATCTGAGGTGAGGTATGAATTTTTGATAAAGTCTTTCAGAAATGAATTTTATAAGACTTCTTTTAATTTTAAAGTTGTTAGACTAGAAATAAGTTTAACAGAGCTTGCAATGTTTTCAAGTGCTTTTCTTTTCTCTAAAGAGACGTTTGTTTGACTATTACACCTAGCTCCATCCTTCAGGTGTTCTTCCTATGGCATTGAAAATAGGAGTAAAATGTAAAAATTAAACAAACATATTATCTTCAAACAGATATGTATCACTTTTCTTTCTAATATGGGCCAAATCTTTCTATTGACACCATGTCCATTTTTTTTTCCCAGTGTAACTAGTTTTTCCCAGTGTTACTAGTTTTCCCTTCATTGTGTGTATGAGACATGTTTGCCCCCTCATGGATGGATATGGAATTGTCACCATGAATTTTTTCTTATGTTTATTAGGGAAAAATAGACTGAAAACATAGATATTGTGGTCAATGGGAATTATTTTTTTAATTACTTTTTTTTTTTTTGTGGTACGCGGGCCTCTCACTGTTGTGGCTTCTCCCGTTGCGGAGCACAGGCTCCGGACACGCAGGCTCAGCGGCCATGGCTCACAGGCCCAGCCGCTCCGCAGCATGTGGGATCTTCCTGGACCGGGGCAAGAACCCGTGCCCCTGCATCGACAGGCGGACTCTCAACCACTGCGCCACCATGGAAGCACAATGGGAATTATTTTTGAGGGAAATGTTGAGGCTGACCAAAAGAGGTTGAAATCACTAGTTGTTTAACCTTCTTCCATTAGTTTCAGAACTTGTGATTATGTTAAGAACCACACTTTAACTGAATCTGGAAGAAGATGATAGTCAAAAAAGTTTAAATTTTGACATCCTTTTAAAATATGAGAACACAGAATTGTGAAGAAAGCTAGTCTCACTCTTATTTAAATATTAAAATGCTTAATGTTTGTAACTTAACTCAGAAGGATGAGATGGCTTTTCTTAAATTAGTTTAAGTTTATATAAATATAAATGAAGGAAAACCTGCCATTGATTAATCTTCACTTGCTACATACAGAATTATACAAGTTATGAGAAAGTCCATTCTTAGGACTGTGTGAACAACCATGAATCTGACTTTCCCTTAAGTGTTTTCCCTAACATTCTAGAAAAAATAACTTCAATGTGCTGAATTAGACATTTATGACTTATTTGCTTGTCACTGTTTTAGTTTCTAGGAATAAGACCCAGATTCTTTCCTCAAAAGAGTTGCAAGTTGATATAGAGACAAAAATTGCAATAAAGCATAATAAATTCCACTGCAGAAGTTTGTACTTGATATAAATTAATATAAGTGCAAGCAATGTATTTTAAGTTCATTGTAGAGGAGTAGTTCAGAATAGCTTCATAGAGAAGACCTGAGCTATCTTGGGAGATGTTTAAACAGATGAGGAGTGAAGCCAGAGTTGGGAAGGCAAATGCAGTGTAGCCTTAGAATGCAAATGTTCACAGACATGATCTTGTGGCTTATTCACCATTCTTACCTACCTAATAAGGACACCTGATGGTAGCTTCATCTTCCTCATCATCATCGTCATCATCATCACCATCAAGTTAATAAAGAATGGATATTTTTGCCAGGTAGTCAAACAAGCTCTTTACATGTAGCACCTAGATGTTTTCTACCATCCACCTTATGAGTTCAATCATTGTAATTAGTCTCATTTTTCACATACCAAAATGAAGACTTAGAGAGATTAAGTATTTTGTTCAAATCTTGGTGTGTGGCCTTTCAACTCCATGCTCTGTACCTCTGTGCTTAACAGGCTAGGACGATTTGCCCATATTAAGGGCACAAACATTGGTTGATAAGTATAATAACCTCATAAAAGGTAAAGTGAAGTAATCTGCTTTGATGTTTATGATGCAGTTTGGTGAATGTACTTAAGTGTCAATAGATGAATAATAAAAGTTAGAAACACACAAAAATAGAGAATAAAAATTCATATATGTATGTCTGTTGGGAACAAAAAATCCTCTTGAATGTCTAACTTCTTAGTAAATATCAGGATATCACATACACATCATTAGGCAGCATCAATGGAGTATCCTCTGTACCCTGCAAGAGGGCAATGTTATAGATGCACAGAAAGAAAATTCATATTTCCTGCACATTATAAATAAGTACATACTATGATCACTCTTTAAGAGTGAAGTAATTTGAATTTTTAAATTTTCCTTATCACTTGGTGTATGAATCATGTTAGGTGAAGAATGGTTGATTGGACATTTTATGTTTTAATTCTTTACAGAAAACAGTAAACAAATCCTTTTAGGCTTAAAATATCACATTCAGCAAATGAGTTATTATACTGAAAAAAGTGATGAATTCAGTAAAGTGTCTGAATCTAAAATATTGTTATATAAGAAGTAACTGAAGGAACTGGGAATAGATGAGATGAAGCAAGACCAGGAGAGAAGTAGGTGGTCGCTCTAAACTATTTTAGGAGTTGCCCTATGAAAAAGGGATTATACTGTCCCACACTGAAGATTTTAGACCAAGTAGACAGGTTTAGGTTGATAAAAGGATGAATATTTTGACAAGTAGAACCTTTCAACTATAAAATGGACCGACCGCATTTTAAGCTCAAGAACTCCCTGTTACTGAAGTGCTTTAACAGAGGTTGAAGTTAAGCAGTTGGAAAAGTAAGAGCCTTTACAGTGAGAAAATTCTATGATTCTATGGTTTTTCAATTCATAAATTTGTGTAGTTCATCTATTTTACTCATTGTATACACTTAATTATATTGTTCCTTGAAATGGCTATTCAAAGTTGTTTCCTGTGCCACACACTATGAATGCTAGGGTTGGTCCTGTGTAAATCTTACCCCCATTGAATTAGTATTAACCCTAAACAAGCAGCTTTCTTCCATAAGGAAACAAAAACGAGGTTCAGAAATGTCCAAACTAAGTTTTTATAAAACTGTGTTATCAAATTTTATTTATCAAAAAATTTCAAACATAGCAGTATGAGTTCCCGTGTACCCTTTACTCAACTTCCCCAAATGTTAACATTTTATATTACCAGAGTATAATTATTGAAAGCAGAAAGTTTACATTGTCACAATGCTACTAACGATTTATAGACTCGTATTCAAATATTGCCTATTGTCTTGTGGTTCAGATTCAAATCTAGGATCACTTATTGCATTTGCTTGTCACATCTCCCCATTCTTCTCTAATTTAGGATAGTTCCTCAGTCTTTTTTTTTGTCTGTTATGAACTTGAACTAATGGAGAATCCTAGCCAGTCATTTTGTAGAATTTTTCTCAAATAGGGTTTGTTTGATATTTTCTCATGGTTAGACTGAGGATATGTATTTCTTGACAAGAACACTTCAGGAGAGATATTATGCCATTTTCCGTATATATTAGAGGTACAAAAAAATCTGTATGTCTCACTACTGGTGATGCTAACTTTGATGACTTAGTTATAATGATAGCTGAAAAATCACTATTTTTCCCTTTGTAATTATTTGAGATTGTTCAAATATTCTGCTTCTTGTTTAATTTTCCCATACTAATTTTAGCATCCATCAGTAATTTTTGGCTCCACCAGTTACTGTGGTGTTTGATGATTGTTCATTTTCTATTCCCATCATTCCCTCTACATTTATTAACTATAATTTGAGTATAAGAAAGAGCTGTTCTTCTCCTTCATTTATGTATTTATCTGGTTATTTGTTTATACATATACATATATCAGTGTGAACTTGTGGATATTTATTTTATTCTATGGGTTAAAATTTATTACTATCATTAATTGTTTTGTTTCTTGAAGTGTTCCATATTTGGTCACTGGTACTCCTTCAAGCCGTCTCCTATATTTTTCCTACATGGTCATACAATTTTTGGAGTAATATCTTACTTTCTGACACCACAAAATGCTCCAGACCCATTTTTATTTTCCTCTGTCTCAGCCTTGAATCAGTCATTTCTCCATGGAGTTCTTGTTCCTTGTATTAATAATGGTATTCAGAAACCAGAATCTTGGGATGAGGTGGACTCATTGCTATCCAAGCTACCTCATGGTGTTTTCATCAGAGAGAGCTAAAAATATATATACGAATACATAAAAATATACAAATATCTCTATTTTCATATTATCTATCTGGGTGTGTGTGTATACACACACACGTGTGCACACACATTATCTATCATCTGTTATCTATCTACATATATATATATATATATATATATATATATATATATATATATATACACACACATATAAAACTTCATTGATATATGAATTCAAATTGATACATTGATTCCAATCCAACACCACAGGGTTTATTCTAGCCTCCCTTACCCTTTCCTTATTTGTAACTCTTTTGTTTAACAATTAGAAACCTGATTCTCATTATTTGCAGTGTATTTATTTATTTGCTCAATTCTGGAATACACATAAAATATTTAAAAGTCATTAACCTGTACACGTGTGAAAAACAAATTTACTAACAAGTTCAATATTTATGTACAATTATTTTTGTCTTTAGCTTTTCAGTATATATTGTGCATGGTTAATTATAGTATATTAAAATACTTTTTTCCAAAGGTACTTAGGTTAGCTCTTTCACACCTCCTTCAGTGTGGTTTTTTTCTTCTGCAGTGTGAGAAGATCCAGTACTTCGTGTTCAACTCAGACTACCGAACCAGAATTTCTAGCAGAAAAGGTGATAATACATATGTGCAAAAAGATCCCCAGGTAATTCTTTTCATTGTAGAAATTTGAGGAACACTGCTTGACGTCTCTACAATTAAGATGTCTAAAATGAAACTTCAATTTTTCCTTCTTACAAACTGTCCCATCCTGCAAATCTTTTCTTCGTCAGTGAAAGGTGCCATGATTCACACAAAAACTAGCTCAATGCAAAAACCTGGGAATGATCTTCAATTCCTTACTTTTCTTCACTTTCTGCATAGACTGCATCATTAGGTCCTCTGGAATCTCATCTCTCTCTCTCTCTCATCACATATATAATGTTTCTCTTCATCTTCATTGCCACCATCTTAGCCACTACAACTTCTCCTTTGCTCTACTTGAACAGCCTAGTATCTACACAACTACCTTTTAAATGAAACTATCTTTTCATTTAATTGCTTTCTCTTGCATCTAAGATAAAGTCAAAATCCTTAGCCTTATAGATTCTGGCCTTGCCTTTTCTTGAAAGTTGTATTTTCATACTTATAAGTACATGCACACTCACACACACACACACATATAGTTGGTATTGTTAGTTTAGGCTTTGTTTGCCCTCCCATCCTAGCATGAGAAAATTAAGAAACAAAGTCAAACCAAAAAAAAAAAAAACCTTTAAAAATAAATTTGAATAATATGCTTTCCCTCCAGAATATTTCTCTAAAGTAGTATTATCATTAATGGCAGTACAGACCAGATTTTTTTCCCTTAAACATAAAGGCATGGTGAAGAAGTCTCATTAAAAACTGGAATCTAAGCTTTCAATGTCAAATTCTGTCTTTAATCTTCTGCAGTAAACCATAATGATTAAAGTATAGGAATCTGAATCAGAGGTCTGGTTTAGTATAATATATTTTTTATAAGCTTTGTACCTTAGACAAGTCATTTATCTCTCCATTCTTTAATTTCTTCATTTATAAATGGAGATGTTAAGAGTATTGATATTCAAGGCTAATGAAAAAAGAATGCATCTAAGTATTGTATCAAACACTATAAAAAGTGACCAGTTCAGGTTCTCTGTCCATTTTTTTTTCTTTTTTTTTTTTTTTTCGGTACGCAGGCCTTTCACTGTTGTGGCCTCTCCCGCGGAGCACAGGCTCCAGACGCGCAGGCTCAGCGCCATGGCTCACGGGTCCAGCTGCTCCGCGGCACGTGGGATCTTCCCAGACTCCGGCACGAACCTGTGTCCCCTACATCGGCAGGCAGACTTTCAACCACTGCGCCACCAGGGGAGCCCTGCCCATTTTTAAATTGGAATATTTGGGGGGTTTTGATATTAAATTGTATGATTTCTTTAGATAATTTGGATACTAACTCCTTATCAGATACATCATTTGCAAAAATCTTCCATTCAGTAAGTTACCTTTTCATTTTGTGATGGTTTTCTCCTCTCTGCAAAAGCTTTTCAGTTTGATATAATCATACTTGTTTAATTTTACTTTTGTTGGCCTTGCCTGAGGAGATAGACCCCCCAAAAATATTGCTAAGATCGATGTCAATGTATTTTTCCTAGGGGTTTTATGGTTTCAGGTCTTAAATGTGAGTCTTTAATCCATTTAAAATTTATTTTTATGTATGGTATAAGGAAATAATTCAGTTTCATTCTTTTGCAAGTAGTTGTCCAGTTTTCCCAACACCATTTATTGAAGAGGCTATCTTTTTTTCATTGTATGTTCTTGCCTCCTTTGTTGTAGATTAATTGATCACATAACTGTGGGTTTATTTCTGGGCTCTCTTCTATTCCACTGACCTATGTGTCTCTTGATATGTTAATATCATACTGTTTTGGTTACTATAGCTTTGTAGTATAGTCTGAGATCAGTGCATGTCATACCACCAGCTTTGTTTTTCTTTCTCAATATAGCTTTGGTTACTGGAGGTTTTTTTTTTGTTTGTTTGGATGATTCTATACAAATTTTAAGATTATTTATTCTAATTCTGTGAAAAATACCATTGGTATTTTGATAGGGGTTACATTGCTTTGGGAATACATACAAATGACCAAAGACACATGAAAAGATGCTCAATATCACTAATCATCTGGGAAATGCAAATCAAAACCACAATGAGATATCACCTTACACCTGTCAGAATGGCCATCATCAAAAAGGGAACCCTTGTGCACTGTTAGTGGGAACGTAAATTGGTGCAGCCACTATGCAAAACAGTACAGAGGTTTCCCCAAAAGTTAAAAATAGAATTACCATGGGATCCAACAATTCAACTTCTGAGTATCTATCCAAAGAAAACAAAAACACTAATAAGAAAGGATGTATGCACCCCTCTGTTCATTGGAGCATTACTTATAATAGCCAAGATATGGAAGAAACTAGTGTCCATAAATAGATGAATGGATAAAGAAGATGTGGTATATATATACACATATATATAATGAAATATTACTTAGTCATAAAAAAGAATGAAATATCTTCACTTGCAACAACATGGATTGACCTAGAGTACTAGATGTGCTAAGTGAAATAAGTCAGACAGAGAAGAACAAATACTGTATGATTTCACTTATGTGTGAAATCTAAAAAATAAAACAAAACAAAACAGAAACAAACTAGTAGATAGAGAGAACAAACTGGTGATTACTAGAGGGGAAGGGGGATAGGGAATTGAGAGAAATAGGTGAAGGGGATTAAGTGGTACAAATTTCCAGTTATAAAATAAATGTCTTGGGGATGCAATATACCACATAAGGAATATAGTCAATAATACTGTAATAAATTTGTATGGTGATATATGGTTACTAGACTTATCATGGTGACAATTCAAATGTATTTAGATGTTGGATCACTATGTTGAACACTTGAAACTAACATAATATTGTATGTCAACTATACTTCAATAAAAAAGTGACCAGTTAACATTAATTGGTATTATAATTACATTTTCTCTGCATAAAGGTACATTTTATTGATTTTTTTCATATAAAGTTTAAAAGTACCTTTTACTTTCAAGATGAGTTCTAAGATTACTTGTTAATGTTAATATGGTAATTTAAAATACGTCTAGATATAGTTTAATTTTTATTGCCTAACACAAATATGTCTAATATTCACAATTATGAATTAAAACCTATTAGTAAAGATGTCAAATGAGTCACCAAAACATTTTTGTTTATCGCCTCTCATTGAACCCTAAATGCTAACAAGACTTTTTGTTGGAATGAGGGATCAAAATTTTATACTCTTTAAAAACTAATGCCCTAGCACTTTTATTTTTATAAATAACGCTCTTTCCATTTACTTTGTAGTGTACAATTTTTGAATGTCCTGGAAAGAGAAAAATTATTCTTTGAGCTGACAAAAATGATAAAGAGGCTCATTGCTGATGAAGGGAAGAAGACAAAGAAGAATAGAGAAAGAAGGATTAGTTCCTCTTTCAAAAGGGGGGCAAGATACTAGAGCTTTCTGCAGGGAAACTGAAGCACACCTTTCTTTATGAGATTTGAAAGGAAGAGATGCCCTACATTTAAATATCTAGAGTATATCTTCCATTTAAAAATGAACCTAGCTAATCATCCAGTGAGGAAGAAAAGAGTAAAATAGCTTTTGATCAAGTCCTTTTTGTGGTGTTAAATGAAACTAATTATAATGAATATCACATATCTAATGAGTTCAAGAATTCCCCTTGGAAGAATTGGTCTGTCCTTTACAAAAAAGACAGTTCAAGTGAGTTATTTGCATTTGGTAGGGAAACTCTACTGTCTAAATCATACTCATTTAAAGGTCCAGTTCAGGGTTTCCCTGGTGGCGCAGTGGTTGAGAGTCCGCCTGCCAATGCAGAGGACATGGGTTCGTTCTCCGGTCTAGGAATATCCCACATGCCGTGGACCGGCTAGGCCCGTGAGCCATGGTCGCTGAGCCTGCGTGTCCGGAGCCTGTGCTCTGCAATGGGAGAGGCCACAACAGTGAGAGGCCCGCGTACCGCAAAAAAAAAAAAAAAAAAAAAAAAAAAAGATCCAGTTCAAAGTCTGCCATATTTTGTTATTATATATGTAATTTTGAATGTAATATACAGTTATATATGTATATAACATCAACAAGAAATCTTATTTATACTTCTTTGATTAGGCTCCCTGTAGTGACATATTTCTCCTTCCTTTCCAAATACTGAGTGGTGATAGTCATTTTTAATTGAAGCGAAATAAATGATTGTGCATATCACAATTCGGTTGAGGAACTTAGAGGAACATTAGAATTTAGGATCATGATTACTCATTGACTTTCTTCATGAAGTTGTCAAAATTACTTATTACTAAAACTCCTATTTTCTGAGTATTGACAAGGTTCTTGTGACATTTATGTAAATTACATTAATGATTTTATAATTTTAACAGTTAGAAGTTGATGCACTTTCCCATTATTTGCAGATATTTATTTTTGAAAACGCTTCAGTAAACAATAGTTTTACTTTAAATATATGAAACTTTTGAAATTATATTTTAAGTAAATAAGGCCATTAGGTTTGAGGATTGACCTACTTTTTCACTAATCTTGTCAGTTTGTGCTGTTTGTTCCAAATCATCCCCTTTATGCTAAAAAGCAAAGGCTCTTTATTTTCTATTTTTAAGGAGACTGTGTAGAAAGTTTCTATGGGAAGGATGGAAATTCTCTGAAAAACATGAAGTCTAGGCACCTATTTTCAGAAGAAGTATTTCCCATCACTATCCCTCATGTTCGTCTGTGCCCAATAGTTCTCAGAACTTAATTTACAACCTGTTATGAGCATTGGACACAATCACTCCCTCCTTGAAGCACTTGCTTTAATACAACCCCCATTCCTAGTTTTCCTCTGGCCTCACTAATCATTTTATCTGAGTCTCCTATACTGGACATTCTTCCTCTTCCAGACGTTACGACCTCTTCTCTTTACCCGGCGATCCTGCTCTGCGTAACCCGTGCGGTCTCCTGGAGAGTTGGTAAGATTTGCTATGCTGAGACAACGTTCTCGGTAAAACTATTGCTACTCATATTTTGAAGGGCAGCCGTGGACCGGCTTAACCCGCCTTTCCTATATAGAAGGAAATTTCAGAATGCTGTTGTATTGCTGTTTCTTGCTGCTATCAGTATAGTCTTTAGAAGAGAGATAAACTCAGGCTAGAGTTAGCCAACTTGCAAACAGTGCTGAAAGGAAATGTTGCTTTAATCATGGAGGTGCTATTTCCTGTGGCCTGTAATCTAAACTGATTGAGACTGTGGTAAATTAGGACCATGAAGGGTAGAAAAATCCAACTGTTTCTCTGCTTGAAACAGAAGTGGTGACAAGACATGGCTGCAAAACAGCAGCCACTGCAGGAGATTTGACTGTGGCCATGTCTCTTTCAAGCATCTTTCTTTGAAATTTAAGACAAGACAGTGGAAGCCACTCCAGCGTCAAAGACTAGATTAAGGACAATACATTCCCACGTGCCCAGTCATCTCCTATACTTTGCCTTACCTCCTCTCAACTTCACCTCTGACTCTAGGCAAAGCTATAGTGAAAATCCTGTGCAGGCTTTAACTCTTTGCCAGACAGTACCCTACCTCAAAGCATGTACAGGGTATTTTTCTTTTCCTGCCCCAGGGCTTTTCTAACTCTTTGGTGTGAGACCCCAGTGGCAGCACCTTCAGCCTTATAACTTGGAGAAATTTGGCTGACCTTAAACTAATAGGAGATGTGAGCCAGTTGTTGAATGCTTCTCCATGTCTCCTCAGACTGAAAAGTTTTGAGAATCATTTCATGAGGTTCTTTAGAAAGTCGCACATAAAACCAGTCATTGGCCTTGCCTCTAGTGAGATCACTTTCTTTTCTCCCCTGTTCAGTCTCCAATCCCTCATGTCTGCTCCTTGCCAACAGACCTCCCAAATAAACTACTGGCACACAGAATAATCTTGTGGGCTCTGTGTTAAGTATAAGGGTGACCTCATCTAAAAGACCACCCAAACCCGTACCCTGAGAGGGCTTCCTGAGAGTTGAGATAGGGTGGAATGAGCACCACAGAGATCTGTCAGTGCACAACCACAGCTGTGAGGCTGAATAGTTATAACTAGATGAAAACTTTGGCAGTGGTAACTCACACATGGGGCTGGCAGGAAACAAACCTCAACTCTACCGAGTTTTTTTTTTTTTTTTTTTTTTTTTTTTTTTAGCGGTACACGGGCCTCTCACTGTTGTGGCCTCTCCCGTTGCGGAGCACAGGCTCCGGACGCGCAGGCTCAGCGGCCATGGCTCACGGGCCCAGCCGCTCCGCGGCATGTGAGATCTTCCTGGACCGGGGTACGAACCCGTGTCCCCTGCATCAGCAGGCGGACTCTCAACCACTGCGCCACCAGGGAAGCCCATCTACCGAGTTTTTGATGGGCTTGTTTCACAAAGAACCCCCAAGCCTGACTTGACATACTGTCTGGCCCCTAAACTTGCACCAGCAGGAAATGGTCCATGAAAGTCTTTAGGATACCCTTCTCTTTAAAGTTGATATCAAGTAGGACTATGGAGGATAATGAACAAAGAGTTATGGAGGATAATGAACAAAAAGTTCTTTGCAGAGAAAGGAGTCAGTGAAGGAATTTATTCTACTTACAGAGAAGAGCATGTTTGTTATCACTGCCCAGCAGAGTTAAAATTACTGTGGAACTTTTCCAAATGTGAACTTTTACTGTGTATTATTTGTTTTGGCAGCAGATGGTTTTAGTTTACAGATTACTGGCCATGTGGAGTTACATTTGCACTTTGTGGAGATGACTGAGTCATGAAGGGATCCTGGATTTCTTGGTGAATACACTGTCATAGGGTTTGGTGCTTGTTTCTCTCAGGAAAAGAGTGAAAATGTTCTTTTTGGTAGAAAGAAGGATGCATATTGCTATTTGAATGGCTAAAGAGGAAGATTGGCTGAGACTAACAGTTTTCCCACAATATCTGTTCTTTTCTCATACCTTAGTCGAATTTCCTATTTTTACCCAGGCACAAAAATACTCATAATAAAGATCTTTTCCTATGTTCTGGCCAACAGCACATAAACAGAAATGACTTGTACAAGTTCTGGGATGTGTCCTTAAAGTGAGGATGATGCTCTTTCCTCTCCACTTCCTCTATCCTGGTACAATATGGTTATGAAGGCTGGAGTGTCATCTCATTATGATGATTAGAGCCACATCCTAGGCAGAGTAAGGTGAGAAGCTGAACTAGAGTCTGTCTTGTACAACATCAGAGCCACCGTACTAGTCTTGAACTGTCCACATCTGAATGCATACATGAGAGAGAGAAAAAAAATCTGCCTCTCGAGACATATTATGTATTTTGGGTCTGTTATATGAAGCATAATTTACTCTCACACAGCTTGAGACTCAGTACAGTCCAGTGTGTCATGAAGGGCCATCTGGTATGAATATTCTGGGAAAAATGTCCTCACTCCTAAGATCCTAAGAGAGCTGCAGGAAGAGCTTTTTTTTTTTTTTTTTTAACTGTGAAGATTGTCATATCCGGAGTGAAGCCTGGAACTGCTCTCGTCATCTTGCTGCAGCCTAAGGACAAAGTCATCACTGAAGTTGGCTCTATGAATCAGAGTCCAGTCAAGAAAACGGAAATGACTCAAGGTGTTCAAACAGAGGAGGATTTAATGCAGGAAATTAATTAGCAAGTCATTGGAAAGACTGGAATAGCAAAGAAAGAAAGAGCAAGGCTGGAGGAGCAAAAGGAAGAAGAAAGTAGGAACGCATATCAGAATGCTGCTCTCACCCTTTGGCTGAAGCCCTCGACCCTACACTTCCCAGCCATTTGCTGAAGGCAGTGCTAGTGCCACAGAGCAGTAACACAAGAGCCTGTGCTGTTGACCTCACTGCTGAAAACCCCACAAATGCCAATAAAGCCTGGAATTCTCTGCACTGGTCAGTTGTCTTCAAAGCACACTCACGGATGTTGCTACAGCAAAAAGCAACATCAGAAGACACATAAATTTCCTTCTCTTCCCATTTTACAATCTCCCATCAAGGTCTCCAATTGACATAGGTACCTTAGAAATGTAGTTTGAGGCCTCCAGGCCCCTGCAACACAGAGTGGAGTACAAAGGTAGTGCAGAGGTCTGCTGACAGTCAACAGATAAAAACTGGCTGAATGACAGAGTCAAAAAATGGAAATAACTACATTCTCCAATCACATTGTTAATCCAACATGTCAACCAAATTAGAAGACTGCCATATTTCTAGATTTCCTCTTATGTAAAATAATTAATTTCCTTATAATTTAAGGTAGTTTGAGTTGAGGTTTCTACAATATGTGGCTGAATCTATACTAAATTTTATACAGAAATATATTAAAATATATGAGGTTATGTTGCCTCTGTAGTTTCCCTAATATTTTCAGCTGATATGCATTTTCCACACCACTAAAATTAGTTGTACTATGTTGTTATTATTATTATTATTTATTATTATTATTTTTTGCGATATGCGGGCCTCTCACTATCAGGCCTCTCCCGTTGCGGAACACAGGCTCCGGACGCGCAGGCTTAGCGGTCATGGCTCACAGGCCCAGCCACTCCGCGGCATGTGGGATCCTCCTGGACCGGGGCACGAACCTGTGTCCCCTGAATTGGCAGGGGGACTCCCAACCACTGCGCCACCAGGGAAGCCCCTATGTTATTATATTTTAAAGAGCTTTGATATCTTTTGGAGACAAATATTTTTAAAAACATTATATAAAACTCATTTATTAAAATCATATATTCATCTGAATAATTTTATTCTTTTTACTCCTCTTTTCTAGTTCTAGAGGGTTATCTAGTGCGATTTTAGGGCACGTTAGGATATGTCAACAAATTTTATATTGAATGCATTTCTACACTGTAGGGTTCCACAGTGTCTTTAACAGGACTTGACACATAATAGGCACTCTATAAACACCTGTGAATAAATAAATAAGTACATTAATGGATGATAAAAAGAATGAATGACTATGAATACAAGAAAGAATGGACTTTCTACTTTAAAATATTTGATTCATGCTGTATCCTCATTAATGAAAAGGAACTGTGCCTGTCAGGCGACTACTATCAATCAGGTGTTTGATATATATTATGTATTTTAATCAAAAATCTTTTAAGGTTGGAGTGATTAATATCACTGTATGGATGATGAAAATAAAGTTAAGAAAAGTTTATTATTCTTCCCAAGGGATGTTTAACTATATGTCCTGATGGATTCAAATTCATGTTTATTCAATTTCCAATCTTAAAATTTTTTTGGTATAAAACAGACTCTATATGATAAAGTTGTATGATGTTAAATTTTTTATGAGGTTTATATTATACTTTGTTTATATTCTTATTTATATTTGTATTATCTATATTGCCATACTGGGGTTTACATTAAGATTGTTTTCTTGTATTGACTTGCTTTATTAACAAACTTAAAAATTTTAAAACACTTTCCTATTCAACATGAAAAATTAATGGAAAATAAAACTCACAGTATTATTGTAGACAAATAATTGTTACCATCTTTTATCTATCTTTCCTTTATTATGCTGTTTCAAACTGTGCTCATCTATATAAAATATATATGATTTAATTGTGACTACTTGCATATGATATTATATTTTATTCCTACTTATCCTAATGGACAAGCACAGTGTCATTTAGATGGATATGTGTGCTGAACTTAACATCATTGAAAATAAGTTTAAATTTTAACCTGGAATAGCTTATTTTTCTCTGTCAAATCAAAATATAAATTTTAGAGGACAATTCTTACTTTACGTTTAAAAGCTTGTCAATAGAGCGTAAAAGCATACATGTGTTTGTTAATAAATCCTTCACAGGAAACATGCTTTACATCCTGAAACAATAAGGGAATTCATTACTGTCTTGATAAATAGATGAATACAGATCTCTTGTTTACTGTTTCTCTGCTTAATTCACCAGCAAGGTAAACAATACAGCAAACAATTGTACAAATCTTTGTTGATTCAAAAGAAAACAGAGTTTAACATTTTTATCAAACTTCTTATCACGCCCTTTGATTGTCTATAGTTTTACTGTAATTTAAATACTTCTTGTGGCTTCCCTCGTGACGCAGTGGTTGAGAATCTGCCTGCCAATGTAGGGGAGACAGGTTCGATCCCTGGTCTAGGAAGATCCTACATGCCGAGGAGCAACTAAGCCTGTGCACCACAACTACTGAGCCTGCGCTCTAGAGCCCGTGAGCCACAACTACTAAGCCCACGTGTCAAAACTACTGAAGCCCACGTACCTAGAGCCCATGATCCACAACAAAGAGAAGCCACTGCAATGAGAAGCCCGTGCACTGCAACAAAGTGTAGCCCCCACTCACTGCAACTAGAGAAAGCCCGCATGCAGCAACGAAGACCCAACACAGCCCAAAAGAAAGAAAGAAAGGAAGAAATACTTCCCAATGACCTTGTGAAATAGGTTTGCAAAATTTTATTGACTCTGTTATAAATAGGAATCTTTTGAAGACACATGGAGGAATCTAATATACCCACAAACAGTAAGACATTGAGTAATAGTATGATATATTGGCTCTCTAATCTGATTAGATGCTAATGACTCTGTCTCCAGTAGTAGAGAGCACTGAGAGTCCTTGGCTTGAATTGTTTAGAGATATGCAAAATATCTGCTTTGGTTACTCCTAATCAACCACTTATAAGAAGCAAGGAGCTAAGTAACTCCATATATGATACTTCTGAGCATTTTGGAAAACTGAGTAATATAGTGACATTAGTTGGTTGCTACTAATGCCACTGGACAAAGTGGTGAAACAAAAGAATGAGTTCAGGTATTTGACTTCACAACTCAAGCCACAGAAATGACCTAAGAGCTTCCATGAGTGCTCTGAAGGAGACCCTTATCTTCTACAACCACAGGGCTGAAATTGCTGAAATTCAAGTTGAGCTCCCAGCCTCCTAGAGCGCCTCCTGTTAAAGTTAGGGCATTGATTGGGAAAAAATGGGATTCTTCAAGTTGTGCTGGGAATCTGTGGGAAGACCCTCATGAAGCTGAGCCTTAAATTATGATTAGTCTTCTGTGCCAGTGGGAGAGGTCTCCCCATTCTCAATGGCAAGGGGCATCCCTACCCCAGTGGTTTGCATCTTTCCACCTCTGTCTGAGGGGATTAATTCTGCATTGCCTGAGGGAACATAATGGCCTTCCTGAGGCAGTTGCCATCCAAGACAATGCTGATTCTCCTCAGAACCCACCCTCACCGTCCATCTTTGCTTCTAGACCTATAACTAGACTCGAGTCCCAACAAGCTTTTAGTGGTGAGGTAGAGTGGGACCCACGAAAAGGTAGCTACACTCCAAAAGAACTACTTGGGTTTTCTAATTTATACAAGTGGAAATCTGGGGAAAATGTGTGGGAATGGGTGTAAGGGTAGGGGCAACATCTGTCTTGTTTATTGTTTAATTGTAAATATCTAGTACTGTCTCTAGCACATAAAAGGTACTCAGTAAATATTCTGGAATAATAATTGAGTGGTTGCTAAAAATAAAATCAATTTCTCTTTTTGACACTTTTCATGTATATACTATATAAATATATATAAATAATATAGATGCCTCTATAGAGTCATATACATGTATGTATGAATATATTTTTCACTGGTTCATATATATGTATATATATATGTGTGTGTATACACACACACACACACACACACACTGGCACCAAAGAAAGGAGGAAATACTGGAGCTTTCCTATCTGCTTGCCCTGATGTGGGACATAAAGGGAAGAGGAAGTGGTCGTCTTGACAGCTGCCAGCAATCAAACATCAAAAATGGAGTCAGACTCTTTATTACATGTATTTATTTTTATGATAATTATTTTAGTATCTATCTGTTTCCCTCACTTGACCTACATTATTATAAGGGTGAACACCACTTCTCTGTTTGTATCTGAGCACCAAGCACCAAATGCAGTATGTAGCATATAGTAGGTTCTCAATAATGTCAAATAAATGAATTAAAAAAAAACTATTTTATAGTCAGAGGTATACACCTTCTAATAGCAGAAATGGCTTTAAAGCAATTTTAGAGGAGTTATTTGAAGAGCAATTAGTAAGATAATTCCATGGCAAATGAAGCTTTTTATCACTGGTGAGGGAATTGTTGTGAATGTATGAAAAATATATATACAAGTCAAGAAAAAACACACAAGCAAATATAAATTAAAAAAAAAAAAACAAATTTGGGCTTCCCTGGTGGCACAGTGGTTGAGAGTCCGCCTGCCGATGCAGGGGACACCGGTTTGTGCCCCAGTCCGGGAAGATCCCACATGCCACGGAGCGGCTGAGGCCGTGAGCCGTGGCCGCTGGGCCGGCGCGTCCGGAGCCTGTGCTCCACAACGGGAGAGGCAGCAACGGTGAGAGGCCCGCGTACCGCAAAAAAAAAAAAAAAAAAAAAAAAAAAAAAAACCACAAAAAAAACAAAAACAAACAAACAAAAAAAACCTCACAAATTTGTCATTTATTTATTTATTATAAAAGAGGTTTTTGTGGAGAGGAAACCCAGAAAAGTAAAACGTGCTTGCCCAGAAACTGAGAGACTTGCAGTCTGATTCCATTTCTATCACTAATTATTTGGCAGAACTAAACAAGTGGCTTAATTTCTTGGATAGTGTTTACTTATCTATGAAATGAAAGAGCTGGAATTAATGATTTCTAAGAAGTGTTGAGATTCTCAATTCCTATGAATTTATCTGACTCGGGTTTTTACCCTTACTTATAGTGGAAGAAATAGAAGGGCCTTGAGCTGTGTAGGGTCAGTAAAAATGTTTTTATTGCATTCAGGTATAAGTGGTTCTTATTACTGACCTATGCTGGGGCTGTCTCATGGGGGAGAGAGTCTATGATGGTTTATGAATTTATACTGTCTGGGAAGATTTACCACTGTGTATTTTATTGATTTTTCAATTCAGTAAACCTGATAAACCAGGTTATTGCCCACTCAGAATTGGATAAATGAAGACAAATTCACAGGTTGAAAACCGAGACTAAAAAGAATGTGGAGTTAGAATGAATAAGCCAAAACTTCATGGTGAAGAGACAAGCTTGATGAAAAGCAAGATCTCACTTCAAAATTCTTGTCATATTAAGAAAAAGCTTTTGAAATTGAATATATCTTGAATTTAATAAAGTGTTAGAGTTTGGTTAGGCAGTGGGAAGTAGTTTGTGTTCTAGCTGCTACCTTAGTTCTCAGCTTTCAAAACGAGGACTATTTAAAAGTGTGGGCTAAAAACTGGTGGGGTAGGAATTTCTACCACTCATTTAACTGTCCCCATCCCTCCAAAGTTGCCCTCTCCCCTGCCAGAAACATCAGTTTGAGTACCTATCTGCTCAAGAAAATACCTTCACAAGAGCCAAGGATTCCAGGCAAGGGATTACAGCACCTGGGTGAAGCACAGAAATATGGAAGGATACAATGAATATGGTAGGAAAGATAGACTCACACGACTCACGTTACCTCTCTCCCAAGCCCCTGCAGCCAGCGAGGAGAGAGATACCATCCAGAGAAGAAGAGTGAAGTGAGTGCCAGACATTACCCTGAGCCCCAGAACTGGCTGCCCAGCACCAGGCTGACTCCTGTCATACAATCCACCAATTCCACTTCTGAGCGTATAGCTGAAGGAAATGAAAACACTATCTTGAAGAGACGTCTGCAACCCCATGTTCAGTGCAATATTATTCACAATAGCCAAGATAGGGAAACTACCTACATGTCATCTAAAAGGATAGAAAAAATGTGAATATCATTCAGCCATCAAAAAGAATGTGGGACATCATGTGACATCATGGATGGACCTTGAGGGTATTATGGGAACTGAAATGAGACAGAGAAAGACAAATACTGTATGATATCACTTATATGTAGAATCTAAAAAGCAGAAATCACAAATAAATAGAGGGTAGAATAGTGGTTGCTAGGGGCTTGGTGTGGGGTGGAAATGGAAAGATGTTGGTGGAATGGTACAAACTTCCAGTTATTTCTGGGGATCTAATTACAGTATGGTGACTATAATTAACAGTATTGTATTATATACTTGAAACTTAAGAGAGTAGAACTTAAATGTCATCACCACACACACACATACACACACAAAAAAATGGTAATTATGTGAGGAGGTAGAGGTGTTAACCTTATTGTGGTAATCATTTTGCCATATATACATGCATCAAATCATATTTCACATCTTAAATTTACTTATGCTATGTGTCAATAATATCTCAATAAACCTGGAAAAAGACTGTGGTCCATTTAAATGTCACTATTATATTAAACTTATAAAAGTTTGTTATAAATAAAAATTGGTTACATATCTCGAAGAACACATTTGAAAAGTCATCAAAGTAAAAAAAAAAGAAGAGGTGATTCTGATTTTATTTTAATTGTTTTTTTTCTATTGCCTAATATTGTTAATACTGATTAGGCATCAGTTTTGAATTGAGAATGATATTAGTTAATACACATTGAGCACTTACTCCGTACCAGACTCCTTTATTTTTCACAATAAACCTATGAACTGGAAGCTACTATTATTAAACCTTTTTATAGACAAGGACACTAAGACACAGAGAGGTTAAGTAATTTGCCTAAGTTTTAAAGTAAGCCACCTAGTGTTATATGTCTAATATAAAATTTTGACATATATTTATGAACACCTATCTTTGTGTCAGAAACTTTAGGAGACATTGATTATTGAATAGTAAACATGGAGTATTTGGAATTGAATATTTTAGTGAACAGCAATTAGGATTTTATTATTGGAATCTCAATGTGTAGATAATATGCTTTCAACAGACATGTGAGTATTCATCGTCATGCTATTCCTTACACCAGATTTTTAAGTCAGTCAGGCCTGCATTTAAATCTTGCCCACATCATTAATTATATAACCTAGTGTACTAGAGCTCAACCTTTAAGTCTCAATATCTTCATCTGTAAAAATCATACCAGTCTTGTTGGGTTATTGTTAGGATTATAAAAGATGCACATTCAATACAGTAAAATAACAGGTTCATAGGGGTTCCTCACTAAGTGACAGGGGGGCAGGCAGAATTCGCTGTCAATCTCCCCCTTCCTGGATAAGAGAGTGTTCATTTTGCTTAGTTGACAGCAGGCCATGTGCTTCAGGACCTTTCTCCAGCCCTAGGAGTGAAGCTCTATTAGTCCTAGCCAATTGTAATGATTCTGTTCTCTCTCTAGAGATTAATTCAGCAATGGACTTGTGACATGATTTTGATCAGTAAGCCTGAAGGGGTTGTCTACTGAGTGGTGGAGGGATTTCTTGAAAAGTTCTTTCTTGCTCCTTAAGTAAGAGCAAAATGCAAGAGTTTTCCTTTTTTCAACCTTTAATTGTATTGTATACATATATATGTCTTGTTTTTCCTGGTGCCATCTCATGAGGCAAAAAGCTAACTCCCTAAATAGGACCGAATGAAAGATAGAACAATTCCAGGGCTTGATGATATTTCAAAACCACTATATTAACTGTGAAAATTCCCTAATTTTTGCTTTGTGAAATAATTCTTTCTACATGTTAGACTATTTTAGTTGGGTTTTGGGGGTAACTTTCAGTCAAGAACACCTTAACAGATGAGAATTATCAACATACTAATTATTATTAAAGACAAGAATATGCATTCCACTCAAAAATTTACCTCATCCTAAAAAAGAAGGAAACTGCAAAAATTTAGCTCCAAGAGCATACTTAATCCTCTCTGAGAGAACAGTATGTAATTGGTCCGAGATTGATTTTTTTTTGGACTATTGCATTAATGGTGGGATCCTTGTACCTAGGCGTTTTCAGGAAATGTCACCTTGCTTTTTTTCTTTCATTTCTGCCTCAGGTTTGGCAGATAGCCTTGTTTCCTGTTATCTGGTATGTCTATTTATTATTTATATATTTATTCAACAAATATTTATTGAGTGCTTACCATATACTATGCCTAATATAGGGTGCTAGTACCAGAGTAGGCTTTCCTGAGAAGGGGCAAGTGATATAAGGTAGAAAGGATGAGTTGAAGCTGACTAGGTGAAGTGGGAGGAGATATCTGTGAAACAACAGGGATAATGGTGCACTTGAAAAGTGGAAAGCCCGAGGTTTTGAAACATAAATGGCAAGGGGCTTATAGGCACAAGATGAAGTCAGAGAAGTAGGTAGAGGGGATGTTAAGTACTTTGATTTTTACCCGAAGAGTAAGAGGAAGTCTTTGAAAACAGGTTTTAGTAATAAGAAACATGGTTGGGTTTTTACTTTGAAAAGATCACTTGGGTGCAACATGAAAAACAAATTGAAAGGAGGCAAAAGTGGATGTGGGGAGATGAGTTAAGAGGTTTCTTCAGTTTTCTGGTTGAGAGGTGTGTGGGTGACTTCAATTAGGGTAAGAGCAGTGGAAATATCTATGTGTACATATTTGAGAGTAATTTGGAGGTAAAATTGACCAGACTTCTACGGGGAATGAGATAGACTGAGATGCGCTGCTAGATATTTGGCTTGCTGAATAGTAGTTATGGTGATTTACTGAAAGAAAACTGTAGTAGTGGATTTGATTTTGGGGGTAAAAATGTTATGGCTTTGGTTTTGAACATGTTTAGTTAAGCATCTTACCAGAGTGGAGGTGCTGAATAAGCAGCTGGATATAGGTATATGGAACTTAGAGAACAAATCTGTGCTAGAGGTGTACATTTTGGAGTTATCATTGAACAGGACAATTGAAATCATGAGGGTGGCTGAAATCATATGGGAGAAAGACTGGAGCATGAGATGATGGCCTAGGACTGAGATCTGAGAAACTGCAATATTTATTGATTTGGTAGGGAAAGATGAGCCTGAAAAGAAGATGAAGAAGAAACATCCAGAATGGAGAAAAATCAAGAGAACTCGTATTACAGAAGAAAAATAAAAGATGGCTGCTGTAAGCAGAAGAGAGAGGAAAACCCGTGGTGAGTTTTCTGAGATTTAGGACTGACAGAAGTCCACGGGGTTCAGTTCCTTTAACAAGATCTCCTTTGATGGAGGGAAACGGGTTTAAACCAGATTAAAGGATGTGGAGGAATAAGGAGAAGGAACTAGAGACAGTGAATAAAATTAATTGTTAGGAGCTTGACTGTTAAGGAGGAAAAAAAAAAGATGGAATGGAGTTTGTAAGAAGGAATATGTGAGTAAAATAGTTTATTTATTTTTTTAAAATATTGAATAGAATTGAACATATAGAATTTGGGAAAGATCTAGCAGAAATGACTGAAAATATTATGTAAAACACAGACCAGTTAAATGGTGAAGTATATCTCTTTGGGAAACCAAATGGAGAAAGAGTCAAATCACAACCTGAGTCATTTACTTGAGAAGGAACACCTCCTTGTCTACTTTAAGAAGGAGGTAGGTGTAGAAAATGTATATAGATATGGGGAAAGTTACAGATCTGGTAAAAGATTTTGAGAGAGTTTCTGTCATATGGATTCTATTTCTCTATAAATTAGGAAGTGAAGTCATCTTCTGAAAGTAAGTTTGGAGTTGGGGTATTTTACATGTTTGAAGGGAGAATGAAATGTTTGAAATTGACTTGGCTTACTTTGGCAGAAACCGACAGTCTCCTTCAATATGCTGGTTACTGGGTACCTGAGATGTGTGTATCGACTTTGCTCTACCAACACAATCATCATTTAAAAACAGTTAGGGGGACTTCCCTGGTGGTCCAGGGGTTAAGACTCCATGCTCCCAGTGCAGGAGGCCTGGGTTTGATCCCTGGTCAGGGAACTAGATTTCGCATGCTGCAACTAAGAGCCGGCATGCTGCAACTAAATGATTCCAGCATTATGCAACTAAGGATCCTGCACGCCACAACTAAAGATCCCACACGATGCAACTAAAGATCCTGCACGTGGCAACGAAGATCCCAGGTGCCACAACCCAGCACAGCCAAATAAATAAATAATATATAACAAAACAAAACACCTAGGAATGTGGGTCTCAACACATAGAGTCAGAGCTGTAGGTATGAGAACTCCACCTTAGCCTCTTAACCAAGCCATATTCTCCAATGTAGATTTTCTCAGAGTCCTAGGTTAGAGATTTTAGAATGCTCATTCAAGTCTTTAATGACTCATGCTTTGGTCCAAGTTATATCAATAATTCTTGTATTTTTACTCCTCAAAAAGGAACTCAGAAGGGAAAAGGGGTAACTTCCATCCTGAAATCCTAATCCTCATACTAGCCAAAGGATTTTTTGTAGACAAGAACAAAATATCACATGAAACATAAATGGATCATGTTTATTTTTGTCTAAGTTTGTGTTGAATATGAACCTATGTAAGTTTTTAAGTTTACTGTGTTCACTTTGTTACAGAATAACCTTAATTCTTTTATTTATTCAGAAAATGTTTATTGAGCACCTACTTTGCTCTAGACATTACACTGGGCCCTAGAGATACAGTGATGAACTGCAAAATCAACAATACCTTCATGGAACTCATATTCTAGAAGGTGGATTATATTTTTTTAAAATAAACAAACATATAATATAATATCACTTCAACAGCAGGGTAAGAGGATAAAAAGTGATGGAATATATGAAGAGAAAATGTTTTGGATAATATAGATAGGGCCAGGAAGGGTCTATTTGTGGAGATGACATATGAACAGCGGCCTGAAAAAAATAATTGAATAAGTCATGAAAAATCTAGGGCAAAAATTTCCAGGCAAGGAGAAGAGTAAGTGCAATACTCCTGAGATTGGAACAAGTTTGGTTTATTTTTGAAAGAATTAAGAACGTGGCTAAAGAAGGCTAAATCAGGTGAGAGTAGTAACAGATAAGTTAGAGAAGTAGGAAATAGTAGAAGAGTTCAGTGAAGGTGGACATCAGGACCATGGTGAATTATTTAAATTTTATTCTAAGGAGGATAGAAAATGATTGAAGGTTTTGAGTAGATGAATACTGTATTTTATTTTATTTATTTTTATTTATTTATTTTGGCTGCATTGTGTCTTCGTTGCTGTCCGCGGGCTTTCTCTAGTTGCGTCAAGTGGGGCTACTCTTCCTTGCGATGAGAACATTGCAGTAGCTTCTCTTGTTGTGGAGCACGGTCTCTAGGCTTGCAGGCTCAGTACTTGTGGCTCGCGGGCTCTAGAGCGCAGGCACAGTACTTGTGATGCATGGCTTAGTTGCTCTGCACGGCATGTGGGATCTTTCAGGACCAGGGCTTGAACCCGTGTCCCCTGCATTGACAGGCAGATTCTTAACCACTGTGCTACCAGGGAAGTCCCGAATGCTGTATTTTAATTTTCCTTTTGCAAAGATCACTCTGGCACCTGTCTGAAAGTTTAACTTCAAATATTTAGATTAGTTGGAGGTATTTGATTCATCTGGGGAAGAGAGGAAAGTGGATTTTCTTTGTTATGTAAATCATGAAATATTGTATTCTCCTTCCCATCTATATCACATCTAGGAACATGATGTTTTATTAGTAAATATCAAAGAAGTCTTCAGCCAAAGAACTATTCTGGCTTTGTTTCTTGTTATGGTAGTTATAGCCATGTTGCCTCTGATATTTACATTCCTCTTACACTAGGCCTCTAACTATTCTAAGAATCTATCATTCTTATTCACATTAAGGACCCAATAATGTGGCAGTATCATCAACTGTCAACCCTAGTATGAAAAGACAAGCTGCACTGGGTTTCTCAGCGATGACTATGCCCCTTTCACTGGGGTACTCTTTACTGCCTTAGTGAAGGAAACACGTTTTGGACCCTTCTGGTGATCATAGTCCCATGGTGGATTTTCTGTTCTTGTGTAACACATTTATTTTAATTTACCCACCATTTGACTCTTCTGACACCTTCTTCAATTCTCTGCCAAGGCAGATCTACCATCTCGTGTCATTTACTGCACATTACCATCATCTTTAAGCTTGAAGAAGCCTTTCTCACATTGTATTAAGCTCAACTTCAGGTTAAATTCTGAGATATAAAAGAGTATTACCATGTCTATAAACTCTCCACTACTCAGTCTTATTATCTTCTCATTTCCTCCTAGTTTCTGACTGTGTATATATTAACCAAGACATGCAATAATTTGTTGACTAAACTGTTTTTTTTCCCCTAGTAGGGAAATTATTTTCCTGCTCTGCTGTAATGCTAAATATTGCCTGGAAGCTCTGAAGGGAGCTAGGGTGGTTTAAGAAAATAACAAGCATCGTTTAATAGGTATTCGACTCATGTGCGGTCTTTACTTACTTTCTAGGAAAAAGGAGGCTGTTCTCCTCTAGCAAGTGGAAAAGTATTCCACAAGGTTAAAAAAGAGAATCCTGGGTTCAAGATTCTCAGACATATCCTCCCAGTTTTCATCATGTAAGGTCTCTGAGTTCTACTATTTTCCTAGCAGTATTTGGATTTCATTATAGGACATCTGTTGAGGCAACCTTCCTTATATCTGTTATTTAAGCCAAGATATAAGGGTATGCATAAACCAACAAGTACTTTGTCATGGATGACAATGCATATAGGTGGTGTTGGCCTTGAAGATTTACATTAATCTTTGCACATAAAAATCAACTCAAAATTTTTTTCCAAAATACTTATGTCTAAACTCTTCCCCCAGATATTTTGTACCAATTGATCAAGAATGAGGCCTGGGCATGAGCATATTTTGAAAGGTACTTAGAGATTTGGTATGCAACAAGGATCAAGAAGTTCTAATTTAGTTTATAAAACTGTATCCTACCTACCATGATGAAGAAGAATATCTGAATTTATAAAGACTGATTCTAAATTTGAAGGAAAGAAATTGGAGTGGACAACTATTTATACGTATAGAACTGATCAGATTTCTATTAAATAAATAAGTAAGCATGTAAACAAGTTTAAAATTCACATAAAAAAACAAAACCTTGAACTTTTTAAAAGTAGGAAGAACTAAAATATATGTCTATAAAGAAAAAAATGATGTTCCTAAATACAGAAAATTATTCAGTCCATCTTATTTTATTGTTCTGTAACCCTAACCAATTTTAAGTGATGTCTTTCATCTTGTGGATTTTCTGTGTTCTTTATTTTTAATTAACTTTAAAAAATGACTTAGGTGATTTGTATCCAGATTGCCTAGGGAAATCCTAGAACTGTATTCTCTTCTTGTCTATATTGTAAAGTGCTCAAGCTCAAATCATGTCAAATGCTATTTTGGCTAGTAAAGCCACAAATAAAAGTTGAAAAGTAGGGGATTATATATTTTCCTCTCACAGAGGTGATTGGAAAATAGATTCCTCCCTTTTATAGATGATGATTCTGTGAAACTATGTGATAATAGATGACCTGGAAAAGTATGTATATAACTCAGGGACCATTATTACTTCAGGCTTAATATATTGGAAGCTTTGATCCTGCCCTTGCCCCCCAAGATTAATTAGTCAGAGTAGAACTTTTTCTGTCTTTCTGTATCTCTGTCTTGTTGTCCCTCTCCATTCCTCCTCTTCTGTCTGATTTTATGTCTCTCGGTAGCCCTATTTAAGGTAGCACCTTCTGAGATTTTACTACCTCTTGTCTGACATTCCTCTCTTTCTAAGTTTTCAAGAGCTAGATTTTGACTTACAACAAAAACTTATCATGTAAATAGATCAGTGTTTGAGGGTGGATATTATTGATTTTGACTTGAATATACAATCTGGGTTAATTTGTTCATTAATAACTATTAATGAACTATCACAATTTGGAAGATGTGAGTCACATGACTCACTTCATCATGTATTCAGCCATCATATGAAAGTATGTTTCTGTTTGTATTTTGTTAACAAATCTCTTTGTAAATTCACTGTCTTTTCTTATCCTCTGACAATGTGTGTATTGTCAAGACACTGCATTTGTGCTGCTTCAATGTGTACATTGTAGTCACTCTGAATTTTTGCATATTGTTATCATTTAGAATTCCTCCTTTGACACTAATTTATATTGAAAATTGATTTTAGCACAGTTCCAGGATAAAATAGTAATACATAGACAATGAGTACCTGGATATCAAAATATTAAAAAAATGCAGCATCATTTGAGATGGCATGATAACCAGGAAATTCTTAGGGGTACATGTGACAAAAGATATGAAAGAATTTTATCCTGAAAACTACAAAATATTGCTGGATAAATAAAAGGTGACATAAATAGAGAGATGTACCATGTTAATGGATAGGATAACATGGGTATAGTTAATATGTCAATTCTATACAAATTGATCTACGGACTCAACTCAATTCCAATCAAACTGCCAGCAGGCATTTTTTCCCCTAGAAATTGACAAGCAGATCCTAAAATGCCTATAGAAAGGCAAAGGATCTAGAATAACAAAATGACCTTTGTAAAAAAAAAAGTTGGAGTGCTTATATCACCTGACTTCAACACTTAGTAAGTTACAACAAACAGGATAGAATTAAGTTAGACGAATATATTAGTGGAACAGAATAGAGTCCAAAAGTAGACCTGCATATATATGGTCAAATGATGTGTGACAAAGTTGCAAAGGCAATTCTATGGAGAAAGGATAGTCTTTTCCAAAAAAGTATAGTTTCAGCAAATATATATCCATATGTAGTGAACTTTGATTAATACCTTGAACTGTATGCAAAAATTTACTCCAAAATGATCATGGATCTAAGCATAAAACCAAAACTTGTTAAACTTCTAAACTAAACAGAGGAGAAAGTGAAATTAGGTTAGGCAAAGATTTCTTAGATAAGACACCAAAAACATAATCCATAAAAGAAAAAAAATGTAAATTGGACTTTATAAAAATGAAGACATTTTGTTCTTTGAAAGACATTGATAAGAACATGGAAAGATAATCACAGCCTGGAAGAAAATATTTTCATATTAAATATATTATAAAAAAGTACCTTTGTCATATGTATGTCCTCATTATTTACTGTAGTTATAGTCTATAATATTATGTCACTATGAGCACTGAATTAGTCAATTCTGAGCCATTGCCCCCAGGAGAAACATAGGGTTAGGTTCCTGTGAGCCTCTAGTCACAATATATCCATCATCTGATGAGTACAAACTTTGTTTTGAGTGTGTTTCTGTTAAAGACGCCTCATTTAATATACATTGTTTATTCATTGATATTGAATTCATGGCCAACAGCACTATAATTCATGACACAACAGAGCTTATCTAACACACTATAAGGCACATCACAGCCTTCTTATACTTAAGAACAGTAAACAGCACTTGAGCACTGTGCTTGGGGGTCATTTTAAATAGCAAAATTATCAAGGAAAAGCCCCCAAATGTGAAAACATGATACTGAGCAGATCATGAAATGGACACTTGTTTACAGTATGAGAGTTGAAACAAGAAGACAGAGTTTCACCTTGTTCAGATTCAGATGGGAACACACACATTAGGGAACTCAAAATGTCCATCTCTTTGCACATGTAGATAACCAATTATATATATGTTACATGGCAACATTTTTTTTTGTCATGTTTAACTCATTTTGGGGAAGGAGAAGTTAGTATTGGGAGAAGTAGAACATTTGGGAGAAGTAATGTATTTTGGCTGTGGCAGACACAATTTAGATATATTGTCTTTGTCTTTTGCTTGAGGGGACACATTCTTGCTTTTTGTTTCATATTCACTTTTTTAATTAAAAATATTTTATTGAGGTAAAATTAGTGTATAACTTTAAATAAGTTTCAAGTGTACAACATTATAATTCGACATCTGTAAACACTACAAAGTGACTACCACCAGAAGTCTAGTTAACCATTCATCACCATAAAATTGATCCCCTTCACCCATTTTGCCCACCCAAATGGCACTGTTATTTCACTCTCTTTTGTAGCTTAGTAGCATTCCATGGATTATTTATTTATTTGTTTGTTTGTTTACCACATCTTCTTTGTACACTCATCCATCGATTGACACCTAGGTTGTTTCTTACTTTGGCTTTTGTAAGTAATGCTGCAATAATCATAGGAGTGCATGTATCTTTTCCAATCGGTTTTGTTTTTGTATTTTTCAGCTAAATATTCAGAAGTGGAATAGCAGATTATGTGGTAGTTCTATTCTTATTTTTTAAAAGAATCTTCATATTGTTTTCTATAGTGGTGCATCAATTTACATTCCCACAATGTAGGGTCTTCCCTTTTCTCCACATCCTCTCCAACACTTGTGATTTCTTGTATTTTTGATAATAGCCATTCTAACAGCTGTGAGGTGATATCTCATTGTGGTTGTCTCATTATGGACTTGGATTTCCATAATAACGAGTGAAGTTGAACATCTTTTCGTGTGCCTGTTAGCCATCTGTATGTTTTCTTTGGGAAAAATATCTGTTCAGATCATCTGTCCACTTTTGGATTTTATTGTTTGTATTTTTGTTGTTGAGTACATGAGTTCTTTATATATTTTGGATATTAAACCCTTGTCAGAAATTATTTACAAATATCTTCTCCCATTCAGTAGGTTGAATTTTCACTTTCCTGATGTTTTCCTTTGCTGTGCAAGAAAATTTTTAGTTTGGTGTAGTCTCATTCATTTATTTTTGCTTTAGTTTCCCTTGCCTTTGGAGTCAGATCTACAAAAATATCGCTAAGAGAGATATCAAGGAGCTTACTGTCTACATTTTCTTCTAGGAATTTTATGGTTTCTATTCTATTTCTATTCTAGTCTTTAATCCATTTTGAGTTAATCCATCTTGAGTTTGTATGGTGTAAAAAAGTGATTTAGTTTCATTCTTTAGCATGTGGCTGTCCAGTTTTACCAACACCCTTTATTGAAGAGTCTGTCCTTTCACCATTACATATTATTGGCTCCTTTGTCATAAGTTAATTGTTTGAATATGCATGGGTTTATTTCTGGGCTCTCAATTCTGTTCCATTTATCTGTGTGCCTTTTTAAAAATATTTTATATTGTTTAATTATTATAGATTTGTAGTATAGTTTGAAATCAGAGAGTTTGAATCATACAGCTTTGTTCTTTCTCAAGATTACTCTGGCTATTTGGGATGCTTTGTGATTCCAGATAAATTTTAGAATTATTTGTTCTAGTTCTGTGAAAAATGGCATTGGAGTTTTGATAGAAATTGTATTGAATCTATATATTGCTTTGGGAAGTACAGACATTTTAACAAGAATGTTTATTCTGATCTATGAAGACAGACTTTCTTCCATTTATTTATGTTGTCTTCAATTTCTTTCATCAATGTCTTGTAGTTTTCTGTGTATAGGTTTTTTACCGCTTTGGTTAAATTTATTCTTAGGTATTTTATGATTTTTGATGCAATTGTAAATAGGATTGCTTTCTTAATTTTTATTTCTGAAAGTTTGTTATTAGTGTATAGAAATACTACAGATTTATGTATATTGATTTTGTGTCCTGCAACTTTACGAAAGTAATTTATTGGTTCTAACAGGTTTTTTGTTTGTTTCTTTGTTTGTTTTTTTGTTTTGGTACAGTCTTTAGGGCCTCTCTATATAGTATCATGTCATCTGCAAATAGTGACAGTATTACTTCTTCCTTTTTTGATTTTGCTGCCTAATTGCTGTGGCTATGTCCAATACCGTGTTGGATAAAGTGGCAAAATTGGGCATCCTTGTCATGTTCTTGATCTTAGAGGAAAAGCTTTCAGGTTTTCACTGTTGAGTATGATGTTAACTGTGAGATTTTCATATATTGCCTTTATTATGGTGGGGTACTTTTCCTCTGTACCCACTTTGTTGAAAGTTTTTATCATAAATGGATGTTGAATTTTGTCACATGCTTTTTTTTTGCATCTATTGAGATGATCATATGCTTTTTATCCTTCATTTAGTTAATGTGGTGTATCTCGCTGATTGATTGATTTGTGGACGTTGAACCATCCTTGCATCACTGAAATAAATTCCACTTAATCATGGTGTATGATCATTTTAATATATTGTTGAATTTCGTTTGCTAATATTTTGTTGAGGATTTTTGAATCTATATTCATCAAGGATATTGGCCTATAATTTTCTTTTTTGTGGTATTCTTTTCTGATTTTGGTATCAGGATAATGTTTTCCTCATAAAATAAGTTTGGAAGTGTCCCCTCCTCTTCAATTTTTTGGGAAGAGTTTGAGAAGGACAGTTACTAAATCTTTTGTGAATGTTTGGTATAATTCAGCAGTGAAACTGTCTGGTCCTAGACTTTAGCTAGTTGGGAGTTTTTAAATTACTGCTTCAATCTCCTTATTTGTTATTGGTCGGTTTAGATTTTATATTTCTTCATGATTTCCTTGGTAGGTTGTAAGTTTCTAAGAATGTATCCATTTTGTTTAGGTTGCCCAATTTGTTGTCATATATTTGTTGACAATAGTCTCTTATGATCTTTTGTATTTCTGTGGTGTCATTTGTAACTTCTCTTTCTTTACCAATTCTGTTTATTTGAGGCATTACTCTTTTTCCTTGACTTGTCTAGCTAAAATTTTGTCAGTTTTGTTTACCCTTTCAAAGAACCTGCTCTTAGTTTCATTGATCTTTTCTACTGTCTTTTTAGTCTCTATTTCATTTATTTCCACTCATATCTTTATTATTTCCTCCCTTCTACTAACTTTGGGCTTCACTTGTTCTTTTTCTAGTCTTTTTAAGATGAAAATCTAAATTTTATTTGATGTTTTTCTTGTTTCTCAAAGTAGGCTGTATTGCTGTGAACTTCTCTCTTAGAACCACTATCACTGTATCCCATAGATTTTGGTATGTTTACTTCTGTTTTCTCTTGTCTCTAGGTATTTTTTAATCAATGACCCATTGGTTGTTCAGTAGCATGTTGTTTAATTTTGTGTTTTTTCCAGTTTTCTTCTTGTAATCAATTTCTAGTTTCACTTCTTTGTAGTGGGAGATGCTTGATATGATTTCTATCTTTTTGAATTTATTGAGACTTGTTTTGTGGTGTAACATGTGATTTACACTGGAAATGTTCCATGTACATTTGAAAAAAAAATGTGTATTCTGCAGTTTTTGGATGTAACGTTCTCTCTCTCTCTCTCTCTCTCTCTATATATATATATATATATATTATATATATATATATATATATATATATATATTAAGTCTATTAGAGCTAATATGTCATTTAAGGCTGATATTTTCTTATTGATGTTTTGTCTGAATTTTCTATACATTGATGCACGTGGGTTGTTAAAGTCCCCTACTATTATGGTATTGCTTTTAATTTCTCCCTTTAAGTCTGTTAACATTTGCTCTTTATATTTTGCTGCTCCTCTGTTGGGTGCATATACATTTATAATTATTACATCTTCTTCCTGGATTGACTCCTTTATCATTATGTAATGCCCTTCTTTTTTTATTACATTCTTTGTTTTAAAGTCTATTTTGTCAACTACGAGTATGGCTATACCAGTTTATTTTTGTTTTCATTTGCATGAAATATCTTTCTTCAGTCCTTCACTTTCAGGCTCTGTATGTTCTAAATTTTGAAGTGAGTCTCTTGTAGGCAGCATACAAATGCGTCCTGTTTTGTTTTTTTTTTTAATCTATTCAGCCACTCTGTCTGTTGATTGCATAATTTGCTCCATTTACATTTAAAGTAATTATTGATAGTATGTACTTAATGCCATTTTGTTAATTATTTTCTGGTTGTTTTCATAGTTTCTCTCTGTTTCCTTCTTCTTCTCTTTCTTTCTTTCCTTGTGGTTTGATGACTTTCTTTAGCATTATGTTTAGATTCCTTTCTCATTTTCTTTTTGTATTTACTATAAGCTTTTGCTTTGTGGTTACTGTAAGGTTCACATATAACACCCTATATGTATAATGATTTGTTTTGGGTCGATAGCAACTTAAATTTGAACACTTCCAAAACTTTACATTTTTAATCTACCCCCCCCACGTTTTATATTTTTGATGTCACATTTTACATCTTTTTACTTTATGTATTCCTTAACTAATTATTGTAACTTTTGTTAATTTTAATACTTTTGCCTTTTAACCTTCATACTTGCTTTATAAGTGATAGTTCTACTACCTTTACTATGTATTTACATTTTGCAGTGAGATTTTGCTTTTGTATGTTTTCTTGTTAATTTGTACAATTTCTTTTCAGTTTAGAGAGATTCTCTTTAACATCTCTTTTTCTTTAAATTGAAGTATAGTTGATGCACAATATTATATGTTACATGGGTACAATATAGTGATTTACAATTTTTAAATGTTATACTCTACTTACAGTTCTTATAAAATATTGACTATATTCCCCATGTTGTACAATATATCCTAGTAGCTTATTTTATACATAGTAGTTTGTACCTCGTGATCCCCTACTCCTATATTGCCCCTCCCCTCTTCCTTCTCACTGGTAATCACCAGTGTGTTCTCTATATCTGTGAGCCTGTTTCTTTTTTGTTATATTCAGTAGTTTGTTGTATTTTTTAGATTCTACACATAAGTGATATCATAAAGTATTTGTCTTTCTCTGTCTGACTTATTTCACTTAGCATAATGCCCTCCAAGTCCATCCATGTTTCTACAAATTGCAAATTTTCATTCTTTTTTATGGTTGAGTAGTATTCTATTGTATATGTATACCATATCTTCTTTATTCATTCATCTGTTGATGGACATTTAGGTTGCTTCCATATCTTGGCAACTGTAAATAATGCTGCTATGAACATTGGGGTGCATGTATATTTTTGACTTAGCATTTTCATTTTTTTTTCAGATATACACTCTGAAGTGAAATTGCTGGGTCATATGGTAGTTCTGTTTTTAGTCTTTTGAGAAACCTCCATAGTTTTCCATAATGAGTATACCAATCTACATCCCCACCAACAGTGTACCAGGGTCTCCTTTTCTCCACATCCACACCAACATTTGTTATTTGTGTTTTTTTAATTTTTTTGATGATTCTGACAGGTGTGGGGTGATATCTAATTGTGGGTTTGATTTGCACTTCCCTGATGATTAGTGATGATGAGCATCTTTTCATGTGTCTGTTGGCCATCTGCAATTCCTCTTTGGAAAACTGTTCAGTTCTGCCCATTTTTTAATTGAGTTGTTTGTTTCTTTGATGTTGAGTTGTATGAGCCATTTATATATTTCAGAGATAAACCCCTTATCAATCATTTCATTTGAAAATCTTTACTCCCATTCAGTAAGTTGTCTTTTCATTTTGTCAATGGTTTCCTTTGCTGTGCAAAAGCTTTTAAGTTTAATTAGGTCCCATTTGTTTATTTTTGCTTTTATTTTCTTTGCTTTAGGAAACAGATCCAAAAAATATTTCAATGATTTATGCCATAAAATGTTTTTTTAACATTTCTTCTAATGCTTGTTTAGTGGTGATGAACTCCTTCAGCTTTTGCTTATCTGGAAAACTCTAAATTTCTCCTTCAATTCTAAATGGTAACTTTGCTGTGTAGAGAATTCTTTTCATAGTTTTTTTCCTTTCAGCACTTTGAATATGTCATGCCACTCTCTTATGGCCTGTAAAGTTTCTGATGAAAAATCTGCCAAAATCCTTATGGGGTTTCCCTTGTATGTAACAAGCTGTTTTTCTCTTGCTGCTTTTAAGATTTTCTTTTTATCTTTAACTTTTATGATTTTGAATATAATGTGTCTTAGTGTGGACCTCTTTGGGTTCATCTCATTTGAAACTCTCTGGGTTCCCTGAACCTAGATGTCTATTTTCCTCTCCAGATTAGGGAAATTTTCAGCCATTATTTCATGAAATAAGTTCTTTAGCTCTTTCTCTCCCTTTTTTCCTTCTGGGACCCCTATAATGTGAATGTTATTCTACTTGATACTGTCACAAGAGTCCCTTAAGTATCTTCACCTTTTTAATTTTTTTTTTTCTTTTTGTTGCTTTATCTGGTTGAGTTCCATTGTTTTGTCTTCCAGCTTGTGGATCCATTCTTCTGCTTCATATACTCTGTTGTTGAAACCCTATAGTGTATTTTTCAGTTCAGTAGATATATTCTTCTATTCTGTAACTTCTGTTTGGTCCTTCCTTATATTTTCTTTCTTTATTGAGGCTCTTACTGTGCTCATCCATTCTTCTCCCAAATTTGGTGAGCATCTTTATGACCATTACTTTAACTTTTTATCAAGTAGGTTGCTTATTTCCATTTTATTAAGATCTTTTTTCTGGGGTTTTGTCTTGTTCTTTCATTTGGAACATGTTCCTCTGCCTGATCATTTTGCCTGACTCTCTGTGTTTGTTTCTTTGTGTTAAGCAAATCAACTCCCTCTCCCAGTCTTGGAGGAGTGGGCTTGTGTAGATGTCCTGTGGGGTTCAGAAGTGCAATCCCCTCTGGCCACCAGAGCTAGGTACTCAAATGGTATTCCCTGAATGGGCTGTGTGTGCTCATCTGCTATGGTGGGTCCATGGCTCCAGTGCATCAGTGGGCAGAGCCTTTTCCCAGCCAAGCTGGGGATGCATGTCTGTGGCCACAGTGGTGGCCAGGTCCTTGTCTGGCCTGGCTATGGTACATAGCTGCAACATAGGAGTGGGTGGGGCTTCTAGCAAGGTGCACCCACTTGGCTCTAACAGGTTAGAGAGATAGCTCCAAAATGGTGCCTGTCAGTACTAGCTTAGCTGAATAGGCTGAGACTGCAAAAATGGTATCTGCCTGGGTCTCTGTCCCTGGAGAGGGTCCTAACAGTTTCCTATCTCACTGGTAGATACCTTAAGATTAATAAACTGGTCTCCTTCACCTATGGTCTAAGTGTTTTCAAACTGCTGTTTTTGTCCTGGGTCCCAGGGCAAGTGTGTCTGTGTGTGAGCCTTTAAGTGTGGGTTCTCTGGTCCCTACAGTTTCATTTTTTCTCTGAACATAATCCCCGTTGGTTTTCAGAGACAGGCATTTAGGGGTCTCATCTCTCCTGTGCAGTATCTAAGGGTTGAGCTGCCTGATATGGAGTACAAACCCCTTGCTCCTCAGGGAAAAGTTCTGTATTTCGAGATCTCTCTTGATTGAGAATTTCTGTGGCTGGGATGATTGTTTGTTTTTTGTTTTGTTTTGTTTTTGTTTAGTGAGACTGTGTCTCTGCCTCTCCCACCCATCTTGTTGCTGCCCTTCTGTCCTTTGTTGTGGAGGCTCTGTTCATTCAGTTTTTCGGTCTGTTCAAAAGAAATTTTTCCATTAGTAGTTGTAGATTTATTGTGACTGTGGAGGAGGTGAGTTCAAGATCTTCCTATGTTGCCATCTTGAACCTCTTCTCCACATTCACTCGAGATGAGGAGGAGGTCTCCTTTATAATTTTTATGGGATGATTTAGCATTTATTTTCATTCAATAGACATTAATTAACAGCTGCCAATCTGAGTCCCTGAAACATTCTTTCTTCTGGATTTCTACTCTTCTTTCTTCTTGTAATGCTGATGTGACTTCAAGGTTTTTCCTTTTTAAGCCCTCAAGTCCCTTCCTTTTCAAGCCACTCTGTCATGGTGAACATGTTTCAGAAATTATTCCATGGCCTGTCCACATCACTAGAGCTCCCTATTCCAAATCAATCCAAGTTATAATTCCATGTAAAGTCCAAACGTTTTCAACTAGGAGTAGAGGCTTAAACACTGGTTGAGTTGAAATAGCTTATGTGTTTCCCATGTCTTAAGTGTGCTTTCCTGCTCAAATGGTGGTTAAAGTAATTAAAGATAGTGTTTTCTAGTCTGTGCCTTCCAATTTCAGACAAGTCCATCCTTCGAGTGAATTCAACTGAGATTTGCATATGTTCTTGGCATCCTCTCTCAATCTGGAATTAGTTGCACTGTATTTGGCAGCTATTATTCATAGATTATGTTGTAAGGTTAGGACTGTCTTTTATTTTCATTACAAAAGACGTATCTTGTCTATTTTCCTTTTTAATTGTGTTTTTATGTAGAAATATAACAGTAGACATTATTGTTTTAATATTTATTTATTTATTTGGCTGCGTCGGGACTTTATTGTAGTTCACGGGCTCTTCATTGCAGAGCACGTGTTTCTCTCTAGCTGTGGTGGGTGGGTTTTCTCTTCTCCAGTTGTGGCACGGGCTCCAGAGCACATGGGCTCTGTAGTTTGTGGCATGTGGGCTCTCTAGTTGAGGTACACTGAGCTCAGTAGTTGTGGCCCACTGGCTTAGTTGCCCCATGGCATGTGGGATCTTAGTTCCTCGACCAGGGATTGAACCCACATCTCCTGCCTTGGAAGGCAGATTCTTTACCACTGGAACACCAGGGAAGTCTCCTTTTTAATTGTTTTTAGTTGGCACAAATTAAAAGAATAAAGACATCTTGCCTCAGACACCTTTGTGGGGAAATCACCAAAATTTCAATAATCTTTTTTTTAAATGAAAACAGAGATCTGATATATTTTTATATATTTATTTGAAGTAGGGGAGGAGTATATTAGCCTTGTGTTTGGATTTATTATTTGTTCTACATTACCAACCTATAATTTTCCTTTCATTGTAATAGATATATCTACTAGATATCTAACAGAATATTCCAGCCTCAGAATTAAATTTGGTTTATTCTTATTAGATTTCAGATTTGGAAGTGAATAAGCATCTGTATATCATATATGTGTTGGTGACTTAAATGAGAGTTAAAAATTTTTTTTTATTAAAACATGGTTTTAAACATGTTCAGTGAAATTTAAATTCTTCCTCTAGGAATTCAAAGCAAAGTTATTTTATTTGTAGTAGCTTGGAATTTTTAATTGCATCAAGAATCAGATTGTGAATATTCTTTGGATGAATTATTCTCAGGTTTATTCTTCAGAGAGTTCTGCAAGAAGACTCTGGTGTTCCAAATCCTAAACAGAATTGTATTGTAATTTCAGATAAATATTTATGTAATTATCAGTATTCTAACAAGTAAAACACCCGTAGCTATTCACATTTGTGTGTGAACATTTTAAATCACTGCCAATATTAAACTCAGTCCTAAATATAATAAACAGATTATTAGGTCTACTTCTGAGAGCTTTGTCTGACTTTCAGAGCATTTGGCCAGAAGAATAGCCAATTTAAGCAACAAAAAGCAACATTCCCTTGTTGCCATCACTCCAGCTACTCTCTTGCTAAAATGCTAAAATGGTGATCCCTTTTCTATCTTACTTTTTTTCTTTCTTATTTCCCCTTTGTATCAAGTCTATTGTGTATATGTTTTTGTGTGCATTTGTCTTTGGCCTCATACCTAAACAGCTGTTACTATTGATACTTAGTGAATACTAATAATATGCTGACTAGTAACAGTCTATCTAAAGAGGAAGCATGATGTAGTCTGGTTGGTTCCACCCACGTGTTCGATTGGACAATTCAATTATTTAAATTTTCTGAACCTCAATTTTATAATCTGTAAAACTGGGAGACCAGATAATCTCTAATGTCCATTGAAGTTTTGTCACCTATACTTCTGTAGTAATTTTCATGATATAGTCTTGTTTGAGTCTTACATAAAGGCAATGCTATTTATGACCTGGTAAGTAAGGAACAGAGGAGTGAATAGAAAAGCACTCTCCTGCTATATTCATAAAGATTTCTTTATACCCCTACTTTTTACCCTATAGTTCATGTGTAAATGATATCCATTACTTAAAATTTCATAAGCAAAGACCATCTGGTCTTTATAAATTCTGTTTCTGCTTTACCAAATATTGATAAATTGTTCAGCTTTGTGCTGCCAAATACTTAGGTCTCTTAGTCATGGCTTCATACCAATTTCAAAATGAATATTGAATATAATTATTTAGGGATGAAAGAGTCATAGTAAATAAAACCATACGCTTACTATTAAAGCCTTTTATTTGAATAACTCTTAGTAGCATATTTTCAAAATCGGTCCACTTGTAATACTGGAAGAGTCCATTTTCTTTTGATTCCTGAAACTATAACTCTTGGGCAATAAGCCCATCTGTATTAATGGTCCATGCTGAATTGAGCTTGATTAGTATTTGAAATTGATTCTGTCCAGATACCAGATGGCCCAAGTTGGTATTTTATTTGTCACTTTCAAAGGAAAAACACTTTTTTTTTCCCACCAGGAATGAACAGATTCAAGATGATGACTGTTCTCCCATAGGTTTACAAACCATTATTGAATGTTAGTGCCTGCATAGATTGTTCCAACAGGATTCATAGTTAACTGATGACTCTACTAGAGCTATTTATGCACTGATTTGTTCTCTCAGTCGTGTCTCTTCTTTAGATTTTACCTTTTACTCTTACCTCTAAAATACTACAGCAAGTCCATGCTAAGACTGTATTAATAACCTCTCTTTTAGAGAACACAGTGAAGAGTCAACTGGCTTATTGACTAGAGTGGAGGATTTATAAAATGGATGGTAGGAAGTAAGATGAGGACAGCTAATGACAAGTTTCTGAAACTAAGCTAAAGAATCTAGATATTTTTCAATGTAGGAAATAGCAATTCTTCAAAAATTGTTTTCAACAAGAAAGTGGGAGATAAGAGCAGGAAGTAGGGGTGGAGAGAGGGGAGGTGATCAGGATTTCTGATTGGCAGTTGACTATGGCAAAGCAAAGGAAGGGGTGAATAAGAGCTCCTTTGGAAGAAGAACCATTGACTGATATGATAAAAGTGATGAGGGAGCTGTGCTGCCATCTTGGCTCTTCAGCTTCTCACACCCCCAGCAAAAATACCCAAAACTTGGAACCCCTTTTCCACAAGTTCCTGAAGGCATTTTGAAGGAAGTGTAGAACACTTTTAACAGTCAAAGTTGAAACTTAAGACACATTTTCTTTCCAACTCCAAAAAAAATATTCAAGTGGGAGCAGAGAGCTGGAATTTTCTGTTTTAAGCAAGGAGAGATTCAAATTCATGATTTACCCAATAATGTCTTCCTATTTCATTTTACAAAATTCTCAAATCCTCCTAAAATAAAACAAATAAAATACACAAATGAGGAAATATATTTGGATATAGTCTGAAAAATTCCAGCACATACATTTTGCCCCTCCTACCACTTCCTCACTCTGATGAAATACCACTGCATAGGGCTTTGGATCTGTTTTACCCAGTAGTCACATGAAGGGATCTGATGTGCAGGAGAGGTAATGGACCATGGGGTCAACATTAACAAATGAGGAAAAGTAAATGAAATTGGAAGACCTGTGAGCAGAGAACAGGAGAATACACAGAAGAATGGATTTTGAGAGTCTTAAGATACTGATGGGAATGTGCAACATAAGACTGGATAGGGAGAATTCATTGATATGGGGGTACTCATCATTAATTCAAGATTAAATATATCGGTAATAATATCTGGAGTTGTTTTTAATTGTTTCCTGAGATGACTCCTTGAATATAGGTATTAATGGCCTATATTAATAGAGATGTTAGAACTTTCTTGGAAAGTTATTGTAAAAGTGGACAGAAAGTGCAGAGAAGGTGGTAATATTGGAATGCATTTGTTGTGTAAGAGCTAAGAAACCATTGAAAAGTCAGTGTAAAATACACACTAGATTTTAAAGACTCAATATGAAAAAAAATGAAAAAAAAAAAAGACAGGCTTCTTTCAAACCTAAAATTTCAAGAACAGGGAAGATAAAGAAAAAACACATTTAGTCCAAGTGTCTTACTGTCCTCTAGTGGTTATATATGGTATATGTGCACAGAGAGAGAGAGGAGAATGCCAGAGTTATTTACAGCAGAAAATAATCTTTGGGAATATTTAGTTCAATGTTTCTAACATTAGGTGATTTATGAAATTCTTAAAAGGAGCAAAAAAAATTCCTATGATTTCTTTGGTGTTGACAAACTATTTTTATTATCACATTTCCTAAATATGATTAAACATAAGCTAGTATACTTATACATTCCTGTAAAATTATATAACCAATACAAATTAATAACACAAATAAAAATTTTATGGGCACTTCAAATTAATGACACTAGTGTGATGGATTTTATATAACATTAATATGGTAAATGTGGCTCTTCTGTTAAAGCTAAATTTTGGCTCAAACCTGGAAATGGTCCTGACTTTTACTGTGCATATTTTGCCTTGTGTTTTTTTTTTGTTTTGTTTTTTTTGCCTTAGGCATATTCATATTGCCCACACTATTGATAATGTATAACATGAGGTCTCAATTCTTCCACAATATGTAAAAATGTGGGAAGGATATAGATATGTGGAAGGGGACATACAGAAGGTGGAAAAGAATATTTAAAGTTGATCACACTTCATAGTCTTACTTTTCTCAGTAAAACCTGAAGCAAAAATATAACTATTGTTCATTTCTTAATTTTTTAACATTTTTGACTTTGAATAAAAACTAATTATTGATGTATTCCTATGTGATTTTTTTTTGATTTTATTATTAGAAAGTCTTCTATCCTGAGAGATATTTTTTATCTACTTTCCCATTAATTATAAAAACGTTCATTAGGATTTTATATTTAACTCATTTGTTTTAGAAGATGGAATAAAGAGGATTACATGATTTTCCCCTTGTAAATAAACTTCTCTTTCTCCAAACATTTTGTCTATAATTATTTTATTACCCATGAATTCATGGTACCTCCTTTACCATGATTTAAATATTTGTATATATTAACAAGTTTCTAAGATACCTATACTTTTTTTCTATACTTTTAATAAAATGTTTAAAGACCAGAAAGTAAACGTAAAGAATAGTGCAAAGAATACCCGAGTATCTATTACTTACTTTTGTCAAGTCTTCATGTAGTAGGACTCCTCCAGCTCTCATTCCTCATTTTCTTCTCCACTGGTGAACCTATTCCATCTACTCTTGTTGAGTAACAAACCAGTCTAAATTTAGTGGTATGATCAACAACTATTTTGTATTGTTAATGGATTCGTGTATCAGAAATTGGGAAAGGGCTCAGTGGGAATGCCTTGTCTCTGTTCCATCATGTCTGGAGCTCAGCTGGGAAGACTCGAAATCTGAGGGTGACTATGAGTGGCTGAAATCATTTGAAGGCTTCTTCACTCATATGTCTGGTGCATGATGCTGACGGTCAGCTGAGACCTCAGCTGGGGCTCTGCGTTACCGGAAGTCCCTTCAAGAAATTGTATGGGCTTCTTTACAAGCTGGTGACTGGGCTGAAAAAGCAAATATACTTAAAGCACAAGGCAGAAATGTGTGACACTTTTATCATCTAACCTCACAAGTCATAGAGAGTCACTTCCACTGTACTCTGTTGGTTAAGATAGTCACACAGGTCCACCTGTAATCATGGTAAGGGGTCACAGACCTAACTCTCAATGAGTAAAATGACAAGGCCACATGTGAGGAGAACACGTGGGCAGGGGGTATTATTGTGGTCATTACTGGAATATACAATCTTCCACAGTATCACTACTTTGAATTTAATATTTCCATGTGTTTTAAAATGTTTTCTGTGTATGAATGAAGAAACAAAACTATAATACTCTTTTGTTTTAAAACTTTATGTGAATGCCATATATATGTGTGTGTGTGTATATATATATATATATATATATTATTTGTGGTGTTTCTTTCCCCCAATGTTGTTTTTATGATTGATAGAGATTGACATATGTAGCTCTAATTCATTTATTTTAACTTCAATACAATATCCTTTCATGTAACTATATCACAGTTTATTTGTTCCTACTCCACTGATAGATATTTAGGTACAGCTATACTGGATACTATATATTTTACAATATTGCCAAACTGATCTCCTAAAGTTGTGCTACTTCACACTCTTAATAACAGATGCGAGGATTAGTTTGTTTTTTGTTTGAAAGTAACAAAAATTGATTATAGAAAACATAGGTAGAAAGAAACTTGTTAGAAAATTACTAACTCATGAAATAGAAGGAAAAGCCAAATAACCATAACCAAGTCTTAGGAAAGACAGAGACCAGGGTTTGGGATTTCAGAACAAGGAATTAATGGTTGTGTTCTTTTCTTGATAATCCTTTTATTGTGGTAATTATATATATAATTATATATGTGTGTATATATATATATATATATATATATATATATATAACATATACACACACAAACACACACACACGCACACACACACACACACACACACATATATATATATATATATATATATATATACACTTAACTGTTTTAAAGTGTACAAGCCAGTGGCATTCACAGTATTTTGCAACCATCACTGCTACCTAGTTTCAGAACATCATCCCAGAGGAAGCCCCTATCCATTCAACAGTTACCCCTCTTACTTCCTCTCCCCACCAGCTCTTGCCAACCACTAATCTGCTTTCTACTTTATGAATTGGCATGTTCTGTTTATTTCATATAAATGGAATCATACAATATGTATAGTCTTTTGTGTTTTGCTTCTTTCACTCAGCATAATGTTTTCAAGGTTCATCCATGCTTGAGCGTGTTTCACAGTTTCATTCCTTTATATGGCTGAATAATATTTTATTTTATAGATATACAACATTTTATTTATTCATTCATCACTTGGGAGGCATTTAGGTTGTTACCATGGTTTTCTTTTTAAAGTGCTGCCACTAGAAAACAGCATCAGTCACCTCCATCTAAAACCTCATAGTTACTTAGTTCATATTCTTGGGAAAGTTGGTCTCACTGACATTAGGCCATGTGTATAGATCTCTCACTGGAGAGTAAGATCCTGTGGGTGAATACCTTATGAGATTTACATGAAGTCGAGATGGTGGATGTGTGTTGTAATTCCACAAAATCTACAGAGCAAAATGAATGAAGAACCGCTGTTCATTTTTTTCTCTTGGACATTTTATCTAGAATTTCCTCCAGTTTTCTAGCATGTTAATGGTACTCCATCATCATGTAATTTTTGATGATGATAATTTGCTCACTATATACTCTGTGGCTTATTTCAGTGGGATTTTGGGTGTGGGTAGAGTTATGCCTGGGCTCGGATTATTAAATGCTCAAAAGTTATGATCTAATTATTTACAAAAAACAGTGATGATTTGTAAACTACATCTATCTAGGAAAGTCACAGATGATTCCCAACAGATCCTGGAGACCAATTGGGGTGCCCCCTAATTCTAGAAGAATCCTCTTCTGGAAACAAGAATGCATGAGGCTAACTTCAGAGATGTGAAGAATCAGATGAAAAGTATTGACCTCTTTGTAGTTACTGAGGGGCAAACAGATGTGGGACTTCATACGGGGTAGAATTAGGTTATGGATAAGGAAGAAATGTCTTTAACAATTGGAACTGACAAAGGAGTGAGCTGGCTGCTATAGGAAATATTCAGTGAGGGGTGATGAAGATCTATCATATTAATGAAGATTCCTTGATTTGGAGAGAATCATGTTTCTCTCAGATTCTTATCAGCTCAATAATTCCAGTATGTCAGATGCAAGTTGGTTAGGGTTTCCTTGCTTATTTACTGGTCTTTTTAAAATGGCTCATATTCAAATTTCAACTAGGAAAAGAACATAAAAATCCATAGTGTCAAAGGTGGAAGTTAATGTTTGGCTTAGGCATTATTGCTAAATTGCTGAAACTTTGTAACTCCATTTTTTTCTAGACTACTGATACAGTAATTTCTTATTTAGTAAACTTTCAGGATCAGACCTATCAAAAAACATTTTAAAATACATTTAATATGTGTTAAATCTTTTAAAATTAAAATGCACTACGTTTTAGGAGCTTACAAAACAAATTTCATAGTTAATTCATGAGAAGGTTTGTTGAGCACCTATGAAGCGCAGGAACAATGATAAGCACGTTGTGCCTTTATGCTGCTCACTGGAAAACTTTACATCTGAACGAGTAATCATCATACTGTCTGGTAGTCTAAGGAGGGATGAGTTAACTGTATAGAGAAGACTTCCCAGAGGAAATGGTAATTTACATGTGTTGAAGAATGAGAAGTTATCCACAAGAATTAGTAGAGATATAGTCATTCAGGTAAAAGGAACAACATGGTCAATATAATTAATATGACATATTTTGAGGGCAGTATGCAATTTGATGGTGTTTTAGTAAAAATGTGAAAGGGGAACAGTAGAGATGAGGCAGATAGGAGCCAGATCATGAAGAGCCTTTATGCTATTTTAACAAGATTAAATTTTGTTTTTTAAGTCTATGGGGAGCCAATGGATTACTGATGTTTATGTTACTATTAAGGCTGTTAACAATCAAAAACAAGGAGCTTAGGTAGTTAGGTAAAAATGAAGAAGCTCTGTGAAAAAACACAGGTACTATTCAGAATAAGAAAAGGATGGTGACTTAGGGAAGGGAGGAAGACAGATCCCAAACTGCTGTGTACTGAGGTCAGAGAATATAATTTGCCTATTATAACTTACAATGTTAATTACCATGGATAGTGTCAGACTACAGCATAACCCACTTCCTTAACTATCCTCAGGTTGGGTTAAAAACAATTTAAGTATAGAATAGGGAAGTATGCCATACAGAGTAATATATTGGAGAGTGAATATTACAGAGAGTCCATATTACAGATTTTTCATGCTAAAAGGAAAGAGATATTTCATTCATGCTGTGTAAAGGGAAGCAAACAATTTTGTTATGGTTTCTATTTAATGAATTTATAGTCTAGAGGGAAAATGAGAGAGATTACTACCAAAATAATTGAATCTTTATACTAAGTTTAAACTTCATAGGAATTATGAAAAAAGAAAAAACCTGAAAAAATTGTAATAGGAAATTGGAATTGGATCTATTTAGGATGTATGTTTGTAAGGCTAGATACGTGTTTTACACTGTATTATGTGAAGTATCAATCCATCAAAAGATAATAGTCAAAATCAGTGATTATTTTGATGGTAGAAATAAAACAGAATATTTTATACAGTTAGTTAAGAGGTTATAGAAATACTGCGCTAGAAATATGGGTCTGTTTTCTTAGGCTAAACATTTACTAAATTTATTAAATAAAATTAAAAAAAATCAAGTATGATTATTAGTGGGACAAAAATTCTTGAATAATGTCATTTAAAGATTATTCAATTGAAATAAAATAGCCTCAAAGTTATGATTTTGCTTTTGACTGCTCCCAATTTATCAAAAAATCAAAACTCTCTTTGCTGTGAACCATTAGAAATTGTGCTTTCATCACTGCTGGAAGATGTGCTTTCATTATTAGCAGTAGGGAATAAAATGGAAAGCTAATTTAGTTGAAAATTATTTTCACACTGACTCCATTTTAAGCAGAGAGAAAGAATAGTTTCTCTTTTAAAAAGAGAAATTAATATTAATAAATTATATATTATTCTTAATTGCAACATGTCAAAGAAATTAAAAAAAAATGTGTCATTTTTTGTAATAACAGAAAGTCTTTTGATTGGGAAAAAAACCCATGGATTATTTTAAAATGATAATGGCTAACACAAAAGGGAAGTACATGAACTAGGGGAGGTATGTGATGGATATTTATAGCCTCTCAGGTTTTTCTCTTTTTCTTCTAACAATACCCAATGACATGTTTTCTTCCTCCTTACCCAGGGTTCTGTGCCAGTCCTGAGTTAGTTTGACCCAGACCCATTCTTCTCGGTTCCTCTGTTCTGCTCCCTGTGTCAGGCAGGCTGACTCATGTAGGCTGTGTACTTCAAGCTCCCTTGTTGAAGGGTTTATGGTCAGTTTGCACATTGGCCAGAAATTGGAAGGCAGCAGGAAGGAGACGAAAAGGAGGAAAAGCCTCAGGTGTACATATATGTCTGGAGCATAAATGGCTCCAACTCATTATGGAAAGCAGTGATATAGTTCCAACTTCTGCCAGGTAACACTATCTCTGGGCTTCTCCCACACTGTCTCACTCATTTGTCTCTTCTATTTAGGGATTAGTAGTGGCTCCCTGATGTCGACAATCTCTGAATTTCTTTACTGTTCCCTCTATAACCTGTGTAACTAATTTTATGCATTAAATACTTTCTGTTATAATTAGACTCTTTTCTTAGATTCCAACTGAATCAGATACTCAGTTCTTTCCTAAATTTCTTTCCCTTCCCCCAAAGTACATAGTGAAGTAAAAGCAAAAGATGATGTCATTGGAATGGAAAGATACCATCTCAGCATGTGAGATGAATAGAATTATGATGAGATGGCATTTAAATACTTGAACATTGTATAACGTTTGACCTAGGAATAGTCTCGTCCTCCACCAAGGAGGTTATAGGTGATCAGAATACTCCTTTTCATATAGAATGACGGTGACTCCCAAGCTTCCTCCCTCAGACTGGGGGCCTTTCAGAATTTTATCAGGGCAGAAACCATGTCATTTTTGGTAACCCTTGCCAGTGAAAGGGGCCTTTGATGCTATTACAGTGGAGGAAAATTTAACTTCTCTTCATCCCTGGGATAATGCTAAAGATAATGATCCATCCTGAGCAATGTTACAGGGGCCAAATGAGGGCAACATATGCCCAAAGCCAAGCTGGGATTAGCACTGTGACTTTACTGAAAGAATGCTGGAGGCTGGGTCACAAAAAGAGATCACCACTGACTTTAAATGAGAGCAAATTATTACATTTCCACATATAAGATCTGTCTCTGAAACAAGAGAAAGAAAAGAAAGCAATTCAGGCTGCCTTTATTATAAGTGAGGTTGATGACAGTGTTTCTGAAAATATGATGGTAATTCTGAAAATATGGAAATACTACATAAAAGTGTTCAGTATGAACAAGATGGGAAGAGGATGCTCTAAGAACAAAAGCAGGTAAAAGCCAGTTCGGCAGTTTTATTTTTTGTCTGTCTGTGGCTTTTTTGTAAATAAGAAAAGCTGAGCTAAGAAAGACATATGCATAGTGAAACTTTCCATCCTTTAGACAGAGAATCCACACCTTATGCTTGAAATTTGTGGGACTTTACATTTTCTAAATGCCATGAAGGGCAAAATGAGAGTGAAGTGGATGGAATTTTGAGGACCAATGGGAAGAAATCAGATTTAGGCATCATCAGGCATCATTTAGGGATGATGTTTTCATCATATGAGAAAACTTTAACAATTCACACACACAAAATTATATGTACTGAGAAAGTAGATGATTAATGAATATTTTGTACCTCTATTGATGTACTTGTAAAATTAGGCTAAGAATGGACATTGTATGAACCAGGGATAATGACACAGATATAACACAAATAGTAAAACAAGATGTATTTGGTTGAGACTTTTAATAAAACATCTTTTTGTAATGTTTTAGGTGTACTTTGTGGTGATGATTTCAAATACTGAATCACCTGAGAGTGATTTGTACTTTGATTCATCTGGGTAAGAAGTTCTTAGATATTCATTAGCTATTCTTTCTAAAGCATTGCTTTGCCATATTCTTTCATTTGTCCAATTCCTAAAATAGCATATTCTCTTCTTGTAGTATCATAATATTGTTTTGGAGACTTCAGAGGTACTTTATCATACTACCCTATATGCTACCCTATAACACCATAGAGTAAAAAAAACAAAACAAAAACATAAAGCTAAAATATTGCTATGATTGGTTTAAAACACTGAAAGCTTTGGGTCATAGCTGTGTAACTTCAAAACATGAACATTTTATTAATTCTAAATTCACAGTTGTAATTTCACAGTTGCTTAAAAATTTAAGGTACATTTTTATTCCACTCAATGAACTACCTATGTAGACATATGAGCTAGGATTTGTTGGTTGGAAGGTTTCAATTATAGTAAAGGTAATTATATTTCTTTCTGAAATAAATTTTCATTCTCTGGGTAATTACATTTTGAATGAAACGAAAATATCAAAACCTTGGGTTACCCTGCAGATCTACTTTTCTCAGTACTTTGTCAGTTTGGCCTCATGATGGCACCAAAGGGTAGGAAATTACTTTCTGAATTCCCATTTACTTACTGAATTGCAATAAAAATGAATAAAATTAGCAAACGACAGGCGAGTTTGCTAAACCTTGCATATAAGGAAGGTTGGGGGAGCTGGTCTCAGTTTTGGGTATGCCCGCTCTGGTATAGTTGTATATAGTTACTCTTACTTTTCTCTATGCAAGACATTTTCTCTCATTTTTCTCAAATTATTTTGTCCCCTTCCGGTTATCCCTTCTTCCAATTCACATTCTCAGTTGCAGCCAGGAAAAGGTGCTGATGAAAAAAAATTTGCTAGATTTTATCATAACAATAGACTTGTGTCTGAATAACTTTGAAAGATACATGATTCACAAATGGCCAATAAGAAGACTACTGTAAAGGAAATACACATCATAAAATAGGAAAAAAAAGTACCCTTTGAGTTGATATCTCACTCATTTTCCAATTTCTTAGATAATCGAAATTTAGAATCTAATTTGACACCATAATAAATCTTACTTAAGATTAATGGCAGCAGTCTCATCTGTTGTCTTACATTTCTCATTGGTGGATGAGACATAGTTAATGTGGGCATTCAAATGAATGCCCTGCTATGTGTGCACCTCCATATATCAAACCTGTACTCTAGGTTCTGTTACACACTGAGAGGGAATAAAATAAATGTAAGATATGTTTCTTTTCCTTTCAAAGAAACTTGTAACCCAGCTCAAGTGAAGATATCAGTATATCTAAAAATATTTAATGTTAATGGAAGTAACAACTTGAAGGCCTTGAATATTAGGAAACAAAAATAGCACAAAATGACTTTTGGTTAAGCAAATACTTAAAGTGTTATATAAGGAATTCTTCTTACTAAATGTAAAACAAAAACACACTTTAAGAAGAGCAAATTATGTTTTGTTACACAACATTTATAACCTGCAATTGACTCTTTCAATCTATGGAATATAAAGATTTTTACATGTTAACTCTATTTCCTCAGTTTTCATAATCTTTTGGGTTAGTGCATCACAAAACTAGATTATAACACAGCACTCAATCTTTTCTTTCTAGTTCCTGTGGGATTTGGGACCCTCTTGCAGTGTTTTTTTTACCTTCCATCTATAACATCTCTGTCTTATGCCCACAGCCAAACTTAGTAAAATGAGGTACTTCCATGCTTCCCCAAAGACCTCTGAGTCTACTTGCTCAGCCAATTCCCTCTGCTTTTATGTAAGGAGTATTGTTCTTACTTTTTTACTCCTATATTCTCCACAGTAAATAGAACATTCATTACTGAAATTTGTGAAAAACAATAGTTCTTTTGCTCCTGGCTTCTTATCAAATCTTGCATTTGTAAATTTACATATTCTCTCACTTCCTAAAATCCCTGAGATCCTTGAGTTTGGGTTAGAGGATAAGCTGAGAAGCATTACCTTGGGTCACTGTTCTGGATCAAGACTATCCCTTAACTAGGTTTTCCTTTTAAGTAAAGTTCCTTCTCTATTCACTGTAGTGACTGGGTAGTGAAGAGAGGAGCTTTGTCCCTCAACAGCCTGAATACCTTCATTTTGGGGGGTTGTGTGGGTTAACTCTTAGCCTGTAAATCACCATATACATGAGGCTTATTGCAATTCTCTTTAAAATTAATCTTTAGTAGGATCAGCTTGCCCAAATGATATATATGTGCATATATGTGAGACATATATATATATATATATATATATATATATATATATATATATACCCATATATCTGGTTGTTTGAACACACTCTCTCTCTCTCTACACACACGCACACACACACACACACACACAGATCTTCCTCGACTTAGAATGGGTTTACATCCTGATAAACCCATTGTTAAGTTGAAAATATTGTAATGTGAAAATACATTTAATACACCTAACCTACTGACCATCAAAGCTTAGCCTATCCTACCTTTAATGTGCTCAGAACACTTAACAGTAGCCTACGCTTGGGCAAAATCATCTAACACAAAGCCTATTTTATAATAAATTATTAAGTATCTCATGTAATTTATTGACTAGTGTACTGAAAGTGAAAAATAGAATGGTTGTATGGGTACAGAATGTTTTTAAGTGTATTGGTTGTTTACCCTTGTGATCGCCTTAATGACTGACAGCTGCAGTTCCTTGTGGCAGCCCAGCATTAGAAGAAGAATATCATACTGCATGATAGCTGAGAAAAGATCAAAATTCAAATTTTGAATTATGGTTTCTAATGAATGTGTATTGCTTTTTTACCATAGTAGTCAAAAAATTTTAAGTTGAATCATCAAGTCTGCGGGTGTCTGTGTATATATATATTGATATCTATCTATCTATATCTATATCTATATATACATTCAAAATTCTAAGAATCGGGGCTTCCCTGGTGGCACAGTGGTTGAGAATCCGCCTGCCGATGCAGGGGACACGGGTTCGTTCCCCGGTCTGGGAAGATCCCACATGCCGCAGAGCAGCTAGGCCCGTGAGCCATGGCCGCTGAGCCTATGCGTCCAGAGCCTGTGCTCCGCAACGGGAGAGGCCACAACAGTGAGAGGCCTGCATACCGCAAAAAAAAAAAAAAAAAAAAAAAAAAAAAAAAAAAAAAATTCTAAGAATATAATATATAATGAAATATAATATATCCTACTACATATATTACACTAAGAATATATATGTATGTGCATGCATATGTATGTATTTATGTATGCATTATATATATATATATATATATATATATATATATATATATATATATATATATATATATATATGTATATTCTTAGAGTGTTCATCTAGCTTAGACCCTCACTCTGGATTTTCTGTTTCATTGGAACTAATCTATAGTTCCAGATGATTAGTTCATAACACAACACAGAACATTACTAATTTAAAAAATTAGTTCCTTTTTCATAAGTCACTGTTATTTTAACAAAAAATGTAAAAAAAGAAAAATGAGTTTGAAGACTTCTTTGCTGTGGGCTGACTTTTGATATGGAGATATGTTCTTGCCATCTATTTGTTTCATAACATGTTTTTAACAAATATCTTTCAAATTCAAAGCCACGTAATCCAGAAGCATGGAATAATAGCTGTATAAGTATGATTGTATTTGACTGAACCGCACAGAAAGCAATACGTTCACTGTTGGATGTTGAAAAGGCACCTAAAAAAGGTAGAGTATCCATTAGTCCAGAATAAACGTGGGATTTTTCCAAGGATATACCTAGCACAGAGGCAAGCACTTTAAAAGACATTTTCCTGCTTGTCTGCTTTAAATAATTTCCATTATCTTCAGCATGATGTCAATTCAGGAAATATTTATACCTACAAAAGGGTAATGTAGGTATAGATAGATTCCTATAATTTTATTTTAATCACTTCATCTTTATGAGCTCCTGGAAATGGACATTTTTGCCTGGATTACATTAAGTTGAATAACTGTAGAAACTAATGATAGATATGGTTTAAAATCCTTTTGAATACACTGTCTTCTATATGGACAAAATCATACATGGATTTTGAAATTTGAAATGGAGATAATACTGTTAATTGAACTGGTGTCCCTCATCTCCAGATGAAGAAACCAAGGAACAGAGAGGTTAATACTTAGAGCTAGTTGATGGTGATGCTGGACTAGAATCTAGGAGGACTGTTAGGTAATTGTCAAGTAATTTTTGTTTGTGTATACATTTTTTTTCCTTCAGAAAAATAAAACCAACATGTTTTGTCTGCTGAAAAAAAAGAAGAGCATCCTCATTTCAGAAACAAAATCCAATTTTGTATTACTGTAAATACAATATACGGGATTTTTCCCCTTCTAAAATTTTCATCAAAGATGGAAAATACTAAGATGTACTATGTTTCTTGTTGTTTATCAGTCTGTACCTTTATCTATTATAAAAGTGAGAAAAATAACATAAGTTCAATAATAAATTTGTAATTGTTAACAATTTATTGATGTCTTCTAATAAACTCCTGAATAAATATTGTTTTATTTCAATTTTACAATATGATATTCACATGAGAAAAACAAGATTTAATATGTGTATGTATAAGTATATACATATACATATATAATCACACACATATACATATATAGTACATGCATATATACACATACATATATACATATACCTCACATATATACATATACATACATATATTGTACTTGGGTGCACACAAAAATACATATATGCATGTAAAATATCTATTATTAGCTTCCTAATATTCGTAAAGTAGTTAGAGCTTTTAATATCTCTAAGGCTCTCAAAACAGTATCTGGCATACTGTAAACATTACAGATGTGCTTCCTTTTAGTTATGTTGATGTAGTCTATACAAAAGGATAAAAAAGTCTCTACAATAGCTGCAACAATTCAGAAAATATTACATCTCTACCAGTCAGTAAATAATAAGTACTGAATGAGTGGTATGGAAAATAAGTCTTGTGGAAGTTTAGAAGAAGGAAAAATTGCTTCCAGATGAAATTGTCAGGGAATGCTTTACAAGAGAAGCAGGATTTGAGCTGCACTTTGAAAAATGGACAGGATTTGGATAAACAGAGCAAGAAGGGTTGGGTTGAGAAGTGTTGTAACAGAAGTAAAGTGTAAAGGCAGAGCTTAATTTTCATTCTTCTCTGCCTCAGGGTTGATGAGAGGAGATAAATGTATTTAAGCATGAAGCCAATGGGGAAATCTCCTTTCTCTCTTTCCCTGACTTTTGACCTCTCTCCCACTATCACTATATTTTTCAAAACAAAGATCCCTGGAAAATTCTCCTTTCTATTATACTCCCTGGGACAATGAGATGTTCATATCTGTTGTTTTAAAATAACATATTCCCATTGTTATGATACAATTTTATATTTACAATGTTGAAATGAAAGCAAGTGTGTGTGTGTGTGTGTGTGTGTGTTTATAACCTGGGTTTCTCTAGTGCATAAAGAAACACGGAAGCTGTACTTCTTTTTTCTGTCAGAGTAGAGTGAAAAGTATCCTCTTTACTCAAGCAAAATAGCAGTTAAAGTATAACTGGGCATTAGAAGCTGCAGAGCATACCGTGTTTAATAAACTTCATGGATGAGTAATATTCCATTGTCTATATGTGCCACATCTTCTTTATCCATTCATCTACTGAAGGACACTTAGGTTGCTTCCATGTCCTGGCTATTGTAAATAGAGGGGTGGGAGGGAGACACAAGAGGGAAGAGATATGGGGACATATGTATATGTAAAGCTGACTCACTTTGTTATAAAGTACCTTAACTAACACACCATTGTAAAGCAATTATACTCCCATAAAGATGTTAAAAAAATAAAATAAAATAAACTTCATGGAAATCTGGCCACAAAAGAGTGGCTATGGAGATATTTCTCTCCTCGGAAAACAATATTCTCCATCTTCAAACAGCTCTGTTACCTATATCATCTTCACTGGCAAGGGACACACTCTTGTATATATTGAATAATGAAAGGTATGTGACAATTTAATCATTAGTAAGATGTATAATTCACAGAACCTTAACCTAAGGAAAATGAAATTAAGAATGGATGTCTGCTGATAAAAGATTCTTAAATGCATATCCGAGCTGAAAATAAATAATTTGGGGATTTTCTGCTGTTTAGGATTATCTGCACCAGTGAGCCCCTCTATTACTGTTTGTAACAGAGTGTTGACTTAGTTTGTCTGCTACAACTACTCCAGCTGCAAGGATATGTAATAGTTATAGTAGATTGGAGTTATCTGTCAATGTAAATCCCTGAATCAGTTATGTATACAAATAAAAGTACTTTATTTCCTATTATATTTGGTCGAAGTTGCTTTGAAACATACTCAAGGTGAATTTGGGGTTAATACAGGAAAAGAATGCTTTAGCAAATACCAGATTGGCGAAAATTAGCTGGATTTCATTTTCTCTAAACAATGCAGCCTCATCTTTTAATATACACCAGTTCAATCTACAATATTTATTACACCCTTTTTGTGAGCAAAATCTTGTGATTGCATCACCTGAGGAGTTATTTAGATGTGATTAAGCCTAGAATTTCAGCTGGACAAGCCCACAACATTTGTGGCTCCACTTTGCACCTTAAAACCTGCATTTGCACCTGCAAAAGGCTGAAATGAATCACAAGTTGGCACATGTGTGTTCCATTATTCATTTTTTATGAGCAGATGTGGGTGATGTGGGCAAAAAGCTAGATGCATCTTTAATTGAGAAAACCTGTGGAAAAGTTATCCCTAAATCTGTTCTAGGGAATTGACTTAGAACACGACACACCATGATTTGGAAACTACAAGCCAGACATAAATGTTGACCAGACAACCTAAACTTGAACGTAGGCCGTCAGAAGTGAATATTAAGGACCTTAATCCTCAGATTTTCTTCCTTTCAAAATTTCTCTTTGAATAATGATGTATCCATTAGGTTTTTCTGTTTTTGTTGTTTTAATGTTCACTGTAAAATAATATAAACCACAAAGATTAAAGACATAAGGCCCAGTGGCATTCACTTGTAGAAAAGTATATTGGATCCCAAACTTATTTTTCCATGCTTCATTAAGTTGTGTAATTTAAAGTTATTTTCCTGCCTTTACACTTAATTAACACATCTGAATATTTATTCTATAGAAGACACTCCTCTAGTCGCTAGCAATGAGGAATGGAAGTAAAAATGAATGAGACACAGACCCTGACATAAAGAAAAAAGTATTATAGAAAGCACAGTTTATAAAGCTTGACTATTCTGGAAATTATAATAATGATGTAGTTCCTGATCAGATCAATTTGCATATGCAATTGAAAGTTAGATGGATTGCTCCCCCAAACTGCTATACCTATATAAGCCACTGGAAGTGTTAGGTATTAGGGGAATAAGCCCTTAAGGAATTTATAAGACAATGAAGGAGAACAGAGTGATTAGTACTAGGATAAAGTATGGGAGGGAGTGGTGGAAACCAACAGGAAAAGCACTTAACTCAGCACTGGGGAGTTGGAGACAGAAAATGACATCAGCAATGAGACCTGAAAGATGAGTTGGTATTAGACAGTTTGGAGGAGGCTTGGAAAGGAGATCTAGGTAGAGAGAGAAGCATATGAAAGACACATAGATGAGAAAATATGGTGACTCAGAGGAACAGGAAGGAGATTTGTCATATACAAGCATAGAAAGGGAATTAGTAGGGAAGATGAAATTGGACAGACAATAATTACAGCTAGTATTCTTTTTTATTACTATGTGCCAGGCGGTATCCTAAGAACATTAGAGGATTTACCTAATTTAGTCTTCCCCATAATCATATGAAGAGATATCCCCACTTCAAAAATGAGAATTTGGAGACTTAGAGAAATTATGTGTCTGCACAAAACCCCCATCTATTAGATGACAGAGTTCATACTGAAGCTCTAGACTCCATGTTCTTCATCACTATACTGTGTGTCTTCGAAGGAATAGGTTGAGACATGTTGAGAGGTTTGTACTTTACAGGGCATTTGGCAACGACTGAGGAGTTTTAGGTCTTGAATTTTAGCAAAGTAAAACCAATAATAAAGAGTGAGTACAAGATTGGAGGGAAATGATTCTGCAATCAGGATGCTATTTTAAGATTCTAGAGAAAGATAGGAGTATAACTAAGATAGTGGCAGAGATTCCAGAGAAAGATTGGAGTGTAACTAAGAGAGGGAGAAAATTGGAAAAAAAATTTGAATGATATTAAGGAGGCAAGAAGCAGCATCAAGAGAACTCGTTGAGGGAAATGTTGAGGAATAAGTTGGAGTGGCTGAGTTTTGGCTTCCAGTTTAAACATTTTGATAGGTGATAGCACTACCGATTGCAATAGTGGTAGCTCAAGTCTTAAGTACTCTTGGAAGCCTTTTCTCTATCTGCTTCTTCCACACACGTCTTCCACTACAGAATTGAGAAGTAGATGCCTGTTCTCTAGGCATCTACTTTATAGCAACCCAAGGACAACATTTTCCACACTAGTCATCATACTTCATGGCCTTTCCCACTTGACTCAAGTTCATTGACATTATTTTTTATATTCAGTATTTCCAGAATACTGGACTATCAAAGACTTGTTTAAACACTTGTTGAATGAATACAATGACATATAAAAGTGTAAGGTGAGTAAGGGATCAGGAGATACTAAAGTCTATGTTATATCTGTTACTTCAGGAAATAAGGGAAGGAATTGGAAATTGGGGAGGCATTTTTCTCCATTCTTTCTCATAAAGCGTGGGGTTTTGGAAGAGAAGGGAGAATGTGGGAAAAAATGACCGGTTATATATACTTTATTGAAGTATAAATTTTGCCTCTTTTTGATCGTGGCTTAAATTATTGTAAGAGGGGATTTTTTTTTTTCCTGAGGATGAACTGCATCTTTATCAAGAGATATTTATCCAGACCTTTTCAAAATGAAACTTCAAAATCTGGATGGGGGAATCTGTAAAATATTTTTATGGAAAACATTGGGAAGACCTGATAAGAGGATTAAAATGGAGGAAGTAGTGAGGATGAGATAGTTATAAAAGGGACCTGGAATAGTGAGACTGGACACGGTATGGGAGCAAAGCATGGACTTGAGACCAAGCAAGATTGTGCTGGGCACTACGGTGGAACACAAGGAACACCTTACAGGTGAGCTTGATGGTTCAAGACTCAGCATTGTCTCCTTCCATTAGGCATGCTCTTTGAGCTTAAGACCTCAAAAATTATTCCTACCTAGAACTGGGACAACTTCATTGACCAAACTTTCAGTTTGGAACTCTGTAGCTGACTGGCATCTTATTTGAACCCTCATCTCTCATCTTTTAAATCTTAATTATCTCTTTATATCACTTGAATATATGTCCTCCTATGTCCTATTCACCTGGTTATACATTTATCTGTAAGTGCATTTATAGGTGGAAAGCAACTTTTTAGTGACTGTATGTTAGTTCTTTCTATCTTCCTAATGCTTCACATAAAGTCTTGTACATAAAAGGCATTTGAAAAGTGTTAAATATGTAATAGAAAAAAAATGTGATGCAATAATTTTATAGTCACTTTGTAAGGAGGATGGATCAAGATGAATTGGAGGATCTTTTATTTGCTACCCTTTTGTCGACTTGAAGATGGTATAAATGATGACTGTGGGATGTGATAGATTGGAGGAGATAAATTAATCCACATTTGAAAAAAAGAAAGATGTAAAGGGGTCAAGGTAGAAGTGGAGCATGTTGGGAGATGGGGCAAGAGAACTATCAAGGGGAAACTTTAAAAGTGAGAGGAACTGGATGCTGTGGACCTAACTTGAAAACAGGAACTTGGAAGTAAAGGTTTATGCCCTGAGTTATGGAAAACCCTTCGACTAATACCTTTAATAATCTTTAATAAAATACCTATTCCTGAGAAGAATCTATTAGAGATTTTTTAGAATGGTAGTGAATGAGGAGAAGAACTGAGTCTCGGTCAAGGAGGCAAGAATAGAAACTTCCCATAGGGAAGAGAATCAGTATATTCAAAGTGTAAAATCTGAGATACTGAAACATTAAATGTGTTAACATGTGAAAATACAAAACATAGGTACTTAGACCATAGCAAATACTCAAATAATGTTTACCTCTTTTCCTGAAACTTCAACTTTTCAGATAGCTGCTGAAATTCCTATTCGTGTTTAAACAGGGAGAAGTAGAATGATGAGACCCACTGTCAAAGTAACTTTTAAAACAAAGGAAACAAATATATGTATATTTTAATAAATTGATGTATTTATTTATTTATTTTTGGCTGTGTTGGGTTTTCGTTGTTGCGCATGGGCTTTCTCTAGTTGCATCGAGCGGGAGCTACTCTTCGTTGTGGTGTGCAGGCTTCTCATTGCAGTGGCTTCTCTTGTTGTGGAGCACAGGCTCTAGGCAAGTGGGCTTCAGTAGTTGTGGCACGTGGGCTCAGTAGTTGTGGCTCGCAGTCTCTAGAGTGTAGGATCAGTAGTTGTGGCACACGGGATCCACGGCATGTGGGATCTTCCCTGACTAAGGTTTGAACCCAGTGTCCCCTGCACTGGCAGGAGGATTCTTAACCACTGTGCCACCAGGGAAGTCCCGGAAAATTGTTTTTTAATATGAGAATAATGGAGACCTTGTGGAAAGAGCTGTGTCACCTAAAGTTTCCAATTGTTAGTGAATGGAAATGCTCATCATAGTGAGACACGTGCCCAAAATACTATAAAAGGCAAGTTAAAAATCTTCAGTGGGAAGTAGTTCCCAGACAACATAAGCCTGGGTAAATGGTCCTGGTACTAGATAATCATTATCATCATCATCATCATCATCATCATCATCATCCCATTGCTCTTTGGCAGTATCTTTAAAATTACTACTTCTGGCACCTCTGACTTACCTTTTAGCTTCCAAGGTGGAAGAAGGTTGTTCCAGTTCCCTCTAACCTATTTCAATAACACTCTGTAACAGTCAGCTACAATTTAAGAAATATTCAAAGTGCAGTTTTGTTCCCTTCATCTTTGCTACCACCACTGAAACTCCCTGACACTAGTTGTTTCTTCATTGACCATAAGGAGGTAGGCATTGTCAGAGATTGGGGTGCAATCACAATCACAGAACACATCTGTACCACTTTAATGGTCCTTTTTATGTGTATCCCCTGGGACTAATAGGATTAGAAACTAGATTGAACTCTACAGAGCTCATCTTATCTACACAGTTCCTTCCAGGAAACTGTTTTATTTACATTTCCAGACAGCTGGGTTTGTATAAGATGATTGGACTTAAGTCATATCATCTCCAAGCTTCCACCATAACAGATTTGATCCCGCTGCTTGACCCTCTAAAAGGGAGGATGAGTTAAGAAACCTAGGAGCCTCCAAAAAGGAATATCAGACTCCACAATTGCAAATGATTCAAATGAAAAAGAAAATGAGGACGATAATACATAGAGATAGATATGGCTGCATAGAGATCAATTTAATTAAAAAAATGATTTAAAAAAATTGGTAGAAAAGATAGACTGGATGATACTTACTTAAGGATGTATATTAGAGTGAAATAGAGTGATACATGATGTACAATGAATGCTGAAATCTGCAATGAGAAAAATGTATAGACAATAGAAAGTCTTTTTTGCTTTTTTTTTTTGTTCAAGACATAAGGATTAAGGTGTGACTGTACAGTAAATCCATAGGTGTAATGTAAAGAAGTGAGGAAAGTAGATGTGCTTAACCAATTCCATTTCTTTTTCATGCAAACGGGAATAAGTTTTAGATGAGGAAGTTTAGGTTAAACTTTGATGCAAAATCATAGTTGAGTGAAAAGACTGTAAGGGACAGTTTGGCAGCACTTCCAACTCAGAACAATTGGAGCTCAGCTACTATAAGAACTTGCATATACACTTGAAATTTTCTGTGATCTGCAAAGATTCAGGGAAACTAAAAAAAAAAAAAAAAGAAAATGCAAGAAGACAAGAGACAGGCACCTACTGTCCCCATTTTTATCGAGGCAAAACTGGAGGCTGGAATGTAAATCAATAAGTATGCCTTCAGCACTGGGCAAAATTCTAGAATGGCTTATCATATATCTGATTTGCAAGAATATTTAAGACTTAGAACAATGCTAGCCTAAATCATCATATACTATATTCTAGGTTAGCCTCAATATTTCAATAAATTAGATAAATGGTATTCAAGAAATGTATAGATATAGTTTTCAGATGTTAGTCAGGAATCCGAATGAGTTTTCCATTGCATCCTTTGGAAGAAAATGGAGAAATGAGACCTCTGTGTTAGAAAAGTACATACTTTTGTAAATCTGTACTTTTTAAAAAAGTTTCCATAGAATGGACTAGGTCACAAGTGTCTTGAAGAAAATGAGTATATTTTATTAATCTTGATATACCAGCATGGAGCACATTGTAGATAATCCAAAAAAAAGTTAATATCTTACTGAGTGCAGGGTTGAATATTGAATAGATCCATTCAATTTTAGTTGGTTGTCTAAGCACTCCTGAGCAGGGACTGTACTAAAAGAAACATTGCAAGGTAGCCTTGGTTAAGGTTCCATGGATACTTCCGGACTGAATACTTGCTGGTAGTGATAAGTGAATCTACTTTTTATTTACAAATATACTCATGATTATTATCAGTTAGACTGAGACATTTGTGTCAACTTTGTAAGTAATTATATCTATAAGGCACAGAAAGTAGAAGCTCAAAGATTGATATTCTCTTTTAAAATTTTTTGAATGTGCCCAGATCTTTTGCAGAACTACCTTACATCATAAAAAGCTGGAAGTATTGGAGGCATTGTCTCTAGAGCTGTAGTTATTTTCTCTATGTGATATGGTGTCTAACTTGAGGTTGTATATTTAATGAGATCGAAATACTTTAACTTAATACCTAGTTTCATTTTGCAATGAGCAAGGAAACTTTGACCTTACAATGAATGGATCAGAGTTGGCAAGAATTGTACATGGGACTTTTGTAATGCAGATTTCAGCTAATGGACCACGTAATTAAAATGACCAATTGCTAATGCAGTTGGAGAACTTCCAAGAACTCTGATATGAAGCCTACCAATTACATTGCATTTCCCCACTACTATCTAAGGGGATTAATAATTCTTTTCATTGGCTTTACTGAAATTCTTCAACAAATTTAAGAATATTTCAATTCATAATGGAAGAAATAGTATTATATCTACTTGTACAGTAAGGTACAGGAAATGAGACAGGCATAGCTCATCTCTAAGTATCTATAATAGTTCTATCTGGTACTTCTTTGTGTAATAGTACTTTCATTATTGTATTTTATCTCACTAATATTGAGTGTATATAAATGAATTCACAATATATTGATTTTTTTGTCAAGGATTAATAAATAATCCAGATAAAGGTAAAAGGCAGGGAATAGCATACATAGATGAATCAATTTTTTTAGACAGTGTCAGTAAGGAATAAAGAAGTTTTCTCATAATTAGAGCATTTTCTTCCCCTTCTTTAATTTCACTGCTAGATTTTTTCCTAGGTGTTCAATAAATGTTTATGGAACAAGATTGAATCATCAATAACACAGTCACAGTAAAATTTTATTTTGAAAAGCATAGTTCCATTATTGACCTACACATAAGTGATTTTAAATCTCCGTGCTAAAAATTGTATGTGATATTTAATTTTGAGTCAATGTATGTTAATTGAAAGAATGCATAAATAAATCCTCTACTCTTCAGTTAGCTCTAACTGGAAGTTATTTGTTTCGGCAACATTGTATTACTCTAAAAGAAATTGAAGCATGTATAGAAGAATATCAACATTTATAATATCCAGGTTGTCAGAACTTGGCTGTTTGTTTTATATCATTCTCTTTATTTTTCTATATGTTTAAAGCATTTAGAAATTAAAAAAAATAGTTTGTCCTATTTTTGTTGTTTTTTTGCTTCTATCTGAGCAATTCTATAACATTTATTAAATAAATAGTTTTGTGTTCATGCAGTACAAAGTGGTCGGAATATGGCTGTATGTAAAAATATAGTACATAGTTTTATGTCTTTTAAGTTCCTCCTTTGAAAAACATATAGGCATGAACTAGGCTAAAATAAGTATATTTTTTAATTCATAGCTGAATTCTCAAGAAACTAAAGGAAATCTTTAAGTATAATATCTCCTTTTTCCCCAATAACACAGAAGGATTTAAAAGCTGAAATCAAAATTGCAAGCCAGTATAAAATCTGGGGCATTTCTTGGGACATAGAGAGGGAAAACATGATAAACAGCAAGCTGGAATTTTAGGGAATAGCTAAATTGGGATGAGGATATTAGGTTTGGGCCTATGGAAGTAGAGAAAGTCAGGCAAAAAAATTTTCTTAAAATTGTTTCTCCAAAGAGATATACCCTTAATGAAAGAACATGATGAAAAAATATTACTGACCAGAAATGGAAAAGGATGTGAAAATCTGTCTGTTTTGGCCACAGCTGCTGACAGGGGGATAAAGTGGCTCTTTAGAATGTGTGTCTTTGGCTCACCTCACACCAGTGTAGAGTTCTACTTTATACTACCTGTTTTATACTACTGGTCAGGGAAACTGGAAGAGGCTGAGAGATTAAATCACAGTAATCCTAGTTTGTTGAGATGACTTGCAGCAGAAGTCTTTAAAAATCCTCTCTGGAGGGAATCATCCTTAAATCAGGTCCCTAATATTCTTCCACAGACTAATTCAATCAAATATGAACATACAAGCAGAAAACCCCACAAATTTTCAAATATATGCAGGAGAAAAAAAAACAACCAACAAATTTAAATCCCAAGAACATCAGGCATTGAAATTATTGCTTACAGAATATAAAATAAGAAAGGATAAAAAATATATATAAAAGTTTCCAAAGGATAAGAGGATATAAAAAATAACCAAACAAAATTGAAAAAAAAATTAATTCAAAATTTATATTAGGATAAGCCAGGCTGTGCCACAGCAAAATGCAGCAGTGACAACTAAGATTACTTTCAAAATTTATTTTATTTTTATTAATTTTTTCTTCTAGTTCATTGAGATATAATTGACATATAGCACTGTATAAGTTTAGGTGTACAGAAAAATGGTTGAACTTAACATACATCATGAAATAATTACCACAATAAGTTTAGTGAACATCCATCATCTTATATAGATACAAAATTAAAGATATAGAAAAAAAATATTTTCCCTTGTGATGAGAACTCTTAGGATTTATTATCTGAACAACTTCCATATATAACATACAGTAGTATTAATTATATTTATCATGTTGTACATTACACCCTTAGTACTTATTTATCGTATAAATGGAAGTTTGCACTTTTTGACTGTCTTCTTCCAATTCCCCCTCCCCCCATCCCCTGACTCTGGTAACCACAGACCTGATCTATTTTTCTATGAGTTTTTGTTTGTTTGTTTGTTTTGAAGTATAATTTACCTACAATAGTATGTTAGTTCCTGTTACAAAACACAGTAATTCAATATTTGTGTACATTACAAAATGATCACCAGGACTAGTCTAGTTACCATCTGTCACCATACAAAGATATTACATAAATATTAACTGTATTTCCCACACTGTAATTTTCAGAGGAGTGGGAGTTGTGGGGAGGATACAAACAAGTGAGGGAGATTAAGAGGTACAAACTTTCTGTTGCAAAATAAATGAGTCACCACAGGTAACAACTGTTACTTTTAGTTCCTCTGTGTTGATCAAGGACCAGGTGACTCTCTGTGGTAACTGTCTTCTATGCAGCAACTTAGATATCCAGGTGGATTAAAGGTCATGGCTCTGCCATCATAATATATGGTCCCCTTTTTGGCTAAGGCTAAGGGACAGCTGAAGGGCAGCAAACAAACTTATCTGATATTCTTCTAGGAAGTGACTTACACCATGGGGGTTGGGAAATGTGTGGGAATGTAGAGCATAATTTTCTAGAACTGAAAAATTTAATAATTTAAATCAATACCTCAATTGATGGGTTAAATATAAGATATAGCAGAAAAGATAAATCATAAGCTAAAAGATAGATTATAACTGATGACAATAAATTATTATGCATAAATTAATAATAAAATAAGTAAATGCAGCACAGAGATGCTAGGACATAGAAACCTTGAAAAACAGCTTAAGTGACATACAAAAAGAGAAAAAGAAGACTGAACACATGCAGAATTGGAGCTCTAAAAGGAGACTAGAGAAAAAGTGGAAGAAACAATGATAACATGTTTTGTGAGTTCATGAAATGTACAAGTTCAAATTCAGAAACCATCTCATGAGCTAAACAGGTTAAATATGTAGAAATCTGTAGTCACAACATAGTGAAAGCACAGAACAGCAAAGACAAGGACTCACTATAAGAGTTGCCAAAAATAAAAGAAATGTCATTTATAAAGAGTGACAATCAGGCTGAAATTGAACATTAAAAGCCAGTAGAGGGACTTCCCTGGTGGTCCAGTGGTTGAACTTCACCTTCCAATGCACGGGGTGTGGGTTCAATCCCCGGTCGGGGAGCTAAGATCCCATATGACCTGTAGCCAAAAAACCAAAACATAAAACAAAAGCAGTATTGTAACAAATTCAATGAAGACACTAAAAATGGTCCACATCAAAAAAATATTTTTATAAATAAAAGCCACTAGAAAGTACATGTTATGGAGAAGTGTTTTCGTCAGGATTCTCTAGAGAAACAGAATCAATAGGATATATAGAGATGTATATAAAAGGATGTATTATAGGAAATGACTAACACAGTGACGGAAGTATAGAAGTCCCATGATCTGCTTGCTGTCTGCAAGCTGGAACCAGATAAATCAGTGGTGTAATTCAGTCTGAGTCAGAAGACCTGATAATCGGGACTTCTATGGTATAAACCCTCATCTGAGTCTGGAAACACGAGAACCGGAAACACATATGTCTGAGGGCAGAAGAAGCTGGATGTCCCAGATCAGAGAGCAAAGTCACCCTTCCTCCACCTTTTTGTTCTACTTAGGCCCTCAAAGGATTGGATTATGTTTGCTCACATTCATGAGAGTGATCTTTACTCAGTCTACTGATTCAAATGCTAATCTCACAAACACAGCCAGAAATAATGTTTTACCAGTTATTTAGGCATCGAGGTCCAGTCAAGTTGACACATAAAATTGACCATCACCAGAGGTAACTGTCAACAAAAAGTTGTGTACCTCAGGCAACAAACTTTCTAAAACAAGATCAAAGAAAGATATTTGCAAATAAATAAATTGCTAGGAGAGCTTACTTTACCAAAAATAATCTAATTTATGCAATAGGAAAACAAAACAAAATGGTACAGGTGAGAGAAAAAACAGTGGGAAAAAATAGCACATAAACACTCATATGAAATATTGAACATATGAAACATGCGAACCAGTAAACATAAGAAAAGACCCTCAACCTCATTAATAACCATGGAAACCCATATTAAAACTACAATGAGATACTATTTTATCCCTAACCTTGTGACAAAAATTAAGAAGTCTAATAAAACTAAGTATTGGTGGAACAATGTCAAGTTTTATACACTTCTGATGAGAATTTGTTTCTTAAGACTACTTCTGGGAAACAATTTGTCATTGTTTAGTAATGTTAAAAATGTGAAATTCATTTGCTAGGTGTAATCCTAAGAGAAATTCTTGCACATGTAGCACATGTATGCCAGAAGTTATGAATGAACACATCTGTATTATTTATAATAGCAAAAAACCTGGAAACAATCTAAATATCCAAATATCCATTGACAGAGTAACACATAAAATTATATGTATAAGACTTCATATACATCTACACAAATACTGGTATGATACGCAGTGTTAAAAACGAGTGATTTCTCTATGACATAAATCACAGCAAGATCCTTTTTGCTCCTAGAGAAGTGGAAATAAAACCAACAATAAATAAATGGGACCTAATGAAACTTAAAAGCTTTTACACAGCAAAGGAAACCATAAACAAGCTAAAAAGACAACCCTCAGGATGGGAGAAAATATTTACAAATGAAGAAACTGACAAAGGATTAATTTCCAAAATATACAAGCAGCTCATGTAGCTCAATACCAAAAAAAACAAACAACCCAGTCCAAAAATGGACAGAAGACCTAAATAGACATTTCTCCAAAGAAGATATACAGATTGCCAACAAACACATGAAAGGACGCGCAACATCACTAATCATTAGAGAAATGCAAATCAAAACTACAATGAGGTATCACCTCACACCAGTCAGAATTATCAGCATCAAAAAATTTACAAAAAATAAATGCTGGAGAGGGTGTGGAGAAAAGGGGACACTCTTGCACTGTTGGTGGGAATGTAAATTGATACAGACACTATGGAGAACAGTATGGAGAGTTCTTAAAAAACTAAAAATAAAACTACCATACAACCCAGCAATGCCTCTACTGGGCATATACCCTGAGAAAACCATAATTCAAAAAGAGTAATGTAACACAATGTTCATTGCAACTCTATTTACAATAGCCAGCACATGGAAGCAACCTAAGTGTCCATCAATAGATGAATGGATAAGGAAGATGTGGCATATACAGACAATGGAATATTACTCAGCCATAGAAAGAAACGAAATTGAGTTATTTGTAGTGAGGTGGATGGACCTAGAGTCTGTCATACAGAGTGAAATAAGTCAGAAAGAGAAAAACAAATACAGTATGCTAACACATATATATGGAATCTAAAAAAAAAAAGGGGGGGGGGGTTTGACGAACCTAGAGGCAGGACAGGAATAAAGGCACAGAAGTAGAGAATGGACTTGAGGACATGGGGAGGGGTAAGGGTAAGTTGGGACGAAGTGAGAGAGTAGCATGGACATATATCCACTACCAAATGTAAAATAGATAGCTAGTGGGAAGAAGCCTCATAGCACAGGGAGATCAGCTCGGTGCTTTGTGACCACCTAGAGGGGTGGGATAGGGAGGGTGGGAGGGAGACGGAAGAGGGAGGAGATATGAGGATATATGTATATGTATAGCTGATTCACTTTGTTATAAAGCAGAAACTAACACACCATTGTAAAGCAATTATACTCCAATAAAGATGTTAAAAAAATGAGTGATTTATGTAAAGTCCAATAACATAAAACTAAATACTATTTATTTGCCGATACATGTGTATGTCCTAAAATCACAATGGTAGAAAATAATACCTGTGAATAATAAGTGGTGGGAGAAAGAGGACGCCCTGAGTGAGAGGTGTGCATAGGGCTTCAATAAACTAGTAATGTAATTATTTATTATTATGTAATGTTAGTAATTATTTATTTTTCATGTAATATATTCAAATATATATCCTTGTCATGTAGAAAATATTTATACTCAAAGATGTGCAAAAATTGCAGACAACCTCTGCTCTCTGTGTAGAAACCCACAAAAAGTAATGTAAAGTTTCAGCCTTAATAAATACTATTAAGATAGGTACCTGGTGCTACTATTTAAAATAAGGATGTGTGAATTTTGGAGCATAAAGAGACACAGAGGAAATCACCTACATATGGAAGGCTTGAAGACTTTCTCCTGCTCTAAAAATCAGGTCTTTTATTCGTTGTTTTATTCTTCCTGCACTGCTCCTGAAACTTCCCTGATTTTTAGAGTACTATTTTCAAGGCCCAGGTAAATTCCATCACTACTGTAATCCTAAAGATAAAACAAATGCCATTTTGCACTTCCCAAATATTAATTCCAACTTTCCTACATCCTCTATCCTTATCATTAGGGAAACTTTTCTACTATTTTTGAGAAGTTTTGAGATATAAATATCTTCCAATACTCAATTAAGTATATATTAATGTATTCATATTTGCATCCATCAATATCTTATACTTTAATCTAAAGGTGAGAAAAAAATTAACATTTCTTTCTGCTATTTGGCTGCTGTGTCAATTCATTGTATTGATGGCCCCAGATAATGGTCACCTATATCCATTCTCCTTGTTTGTAATGTGATTTGGCAGTTTCTCCCATCTAACAGTGGTTGGTCTATTTCTCCACTCCTTGAGCTTGGGTTCATCCTGTGACTTGTTTTTGGTCCTGTCTCTGCCACAGAACAAGCCCATAGAACAAGGATAGCCTGGAAGAGATTGTGGAGGAGAGCTGAGATACCCAGCTGACAACCACATAACCAGCTGAAGCAGAGCCAACTAGCTGATGTGCAGTTGATTACAGAAGCACGAATGAAAGAACTACCTCTGAAGATTCCAAGGTAGGAAGAAGCATGAACTCTAGAGAAAATGATGAGAATGTAAATGCTGACCAGAGTGGAAAAAATTAAGCTGGTAAAGTAGGCAAGAGTTCAGTCATGTACAGCCTCATAGGTCATGTTTATTATTTCATTCCAATGTTTTGAATAAGAGAGTGACATGATTAAATCTACATTTAAACATATTATTCTTATGACTGTATGGAGAATGGTTTGTACAGGGCTTAGGCATGAGTATGAGGAGAGAAGTTAATCAACCATTGCATAAGTCCAGGCTACATAGTGATTGCTTGACTAGATGTTAGCAAAGGAGAGGGAAAGAAGAGTACAGAGCCAAGAGATATGCAATTGCAAAGTCTGTAGATTTGGTGAGGATTGGTTAGGAGAAATGAATAAGATGAGCTCATAAGTGACTCCAAACTGTCTGGTTAGAACAACAGATGGATTCATTGAGCTAGAGAGCTGTGGAGGAGAAACAATGGAGACGTGGAAGTAGGGTTTTTGAATTTAGTTTGGGTCATGTCTAATTTAAGAGGAGACATTCAAGGGGAACTATCAAGCAGGTAGCTTGAAACACAAAAGCAAAGTTTTAGCTAAAGATACAAATTTGATAGGCAGTTAGGCAAAGCAGTTTGGTGACTGTGGGGAGAGGACACTGAAGGCTGGGACATGTTCATTAATTCATTCACTCAATATTCAAGAAACAATCAAGGTTCAAGGTCCCAGGGATACAGCAATGGACAAAACAGATAATGTTCTTTTCCTCATGGGACGTATATCTAATAAGTGACATTCTATTTATTGCTTATAAGATGTCAAGCCAAAGAGTAAGGAGGTGGTGAGAGAAGGGGACTATATGAAGTAGGAAGGCCGAAAGAGTAGAGTTCACAAGTGAAATGCTGCAGAACTGCTGTTGTAATAAGAGTATGAATAGAGGTGGAGATTGAAAAGATGTGGGGCAAGACTACAAGATTAGAACTGCAGAGGTAGCGTATAAGAGATGAAAGAACAATGTACATGTAATAGACTAAAAAATAGAAAAGAATTGGTAAACCTTGGATACTGGGAGAATAGAAAGTGTCTAATGTAAAAATCTAACAATTGACCAAACTAGAGGAAGACAAAAGTTTAGGGGAAAAAGCATAACAGAATAAGGAACAAACAAGGTGAGAGACCATTTGGTATTGAGTGCAAGGGAGAAGAGATATTGAGTGCCTACTAAATACCAGGCATTATATTAAAATTTTATACATGCTTATCTTATTTAATCTACATTAACATAGTGAGTTTTTGCTTCCACTTTACAATGAAAGGAACTTAGGTACAGAGGAGCTAATAATTATTCAAGATCATGGTAAGAAGGCAAGTAGGGCAGTGATTCAAACCACAAGTAAGAAAAATATTCTGGTATGGGAAGGTTTATCACTTGCACTGTGTTAGCAAAGCAGAAGGTAAGGCATTTTGGGTATTGAGATGTGGGAGGGAGGTTATCCTGAGAAGTTGAGAAAGTTCCTACCTGATGGTTCCTATATGTTGCATGAAGTGGTTGAGCTTCTTTGTTGAGTTTGACGGGGTAATGAAATAAAATTCATATTTTAAAGGAAAACAAGAAAAATTTAAACATAAAATTTTTCTCTGCCCATTTAGGCTTCATACCTCCCCTCTAGTGTACATCATGCATCTGCATTGAGCGTTAACCAGACCTCTCCAATGGCAGAAATACTTGCTCAACCATAAAGATAAATTTTTCTTCTTATGACACCAGCCAGTAACTCCTTAGAAGATAACTATCCTTTCTCAATCCTGTAAGGGGGCATGATGACCCACCACTCACCTTGTACATGCAGGTATCTATGGTGAACTTTATGTATGATTCCAACATATCATGTCTCTTAAAGATAGCGATTGGTGCAGAACAGACTGGGTTAGATGGTCTGGGGAGATACTGTGCCACACCTAATGGAAGTTTTTCCCTTGAATACTTAACTTATGATCTTATTAATGTTACTAGGTATATTACTTGTAGTCTGCCTATTTTACGGGATTATTGCTTCTTGCATTACCAAATGTGTGACTAAGCCTCTGATAAAAAGAATGACAACTAGGCAAATTGAGACCATTGACCAAATATACAGTTCAATAATGTCAATGATTACAACAGTGTAACTCTAGATTTGGGAAAAAGCAATAAGTGGGAACCATTTCCTGGACCATAATAGACTAGTAAGACAGACCGTCCAAGGGCTTTTGGCTACTGTTAACAGAGCCTAGTCCTGTAATAGCACATTGAGTGGCTTATTAACGAAATCCCCGCCTGACCTGGGAATAAGCATTCCTAGTGCTGTGGGACAAATTGCTCACAAAATGCTTATCAGACCTCAGTTGAAATTAAGACCAAAAGGGAAGGGATTGTAAAATAATGTTGCCCACCATCCAGTTCTACAAGAATCAAGTCATTAGCCACTGAAGTTGCTGACCTACAATACACCCTAAAAGGAATTCAGAGCAAAGATCAGGATGAAGCACTTTGTGCTCTGGGAAAACTGGCAGAAGTGGCCCTCAGATAGATATTTTCAGGAGAAAATCTTGTGAACCCAGTTTCTTGCATCTTCCTATACTTAGAAAAACACTAAAATCTTTCACTAATATATCTGTTCCTTGCAAATAGCAGTAACCTTCTACCAATATGTGTGCTCAATTGCATGGACCCCTTCTCTAAAATCACATATATATTAGCTTGTCCCCTTACCTCTTCAGAACAGACCTCAGAGTTTTCTGAAAGACTGTCTCCAAGGTCATAATTCTCAGGTCAGCTCAGATAAAATTTTCCATTTCTTTCTTAGATTGACTGTTGATTAAATTTTTCATGAACAGGGGTAAGGTGGAAAGGCTAGGGGCATGAGAAGAAGGAAAGGGATTGAAATAGCTGTGGTAAGGAATGAGTGAAGGACAGTAAAATAAACACATGCACAACCCAAATTCCCCTTTATGTCAAGCCTTTTCCCCAAGTTATGGCTCATCTTTCTTTTTTCCTTCAAAATTAAGCTTCTGGAAAGAATAGACCATGCTTTCTCATTCCATTTTCTCCCTTCCCATTCTTTCCTCTTCCATTTCTCCTTCAAACTACTACATTTGGCTCTTTTCCTCAATACCTCACCAAACCTTCCTTACTGAGTCACCACTGACCTCTTTATCCAATAATGTAATGGACTCATCAGTTTTTACATTACATGCTATTGTCCCTGCATTTGAAACTGTTAATGACTCTGTCCTTCAAACTCCTCCTCCACTTTTGTTTCCAAGACTGTGCTCTTCTCTATTTCTCTTGTGTCTTTAGTCATGATTCTTATTTCTCTTCAGTTAGTTGTTTCTTAAATACTGATAGGTGCCAGTGTTCTGCTGAGACCTCTCTCTTCCCTTCCATCTCCTAGACCCCACCCTACCCTTCTTCCCCCCCCTTCCTCCTCTCCTCTATTCTATTTCTTCCCACTTAAGTTAATTCCATCAACTACCAAGACTTCAAAATACCTGCAACATTTATAATGGCTATAATAAAATAAGTGCTTACTATGTGCTAGGCACTGTAATATCCAGGAACTAGACACATAGTCATACATATTTGATCCTCAGCATAACTTTTAGGAAGAGATTTTGATTTCCCATTTTTCATATGAAGAAACTGTGGCACAGAGATTCTCGGTGAATATCCCCTAAGGTTACTCAGTTAATAAGTGACAGTAAAATTTCCAACTTCATTCCATGTCTTTTTTTAAATAATCTTTTCTTGTTTGTTTGTTTTTTATATATTTATTTACTTATTTATTTATATTTGGCTGTTTTGGGTCTTTTTTGCTGTGTGCGGGCTTTCTCTAGTTGCAGCAAGTGGGGGCTACTTGTTGCGGTGAGTGGGCTTCTCATTGTGGTGACTTCTCTTGTTGCAGAGCATGGGCTCTAGATGCGCGGGCTTCAGTAGTTGTGGCACATGGGCTCAGTAGTTGTGGCTCGCAGGTCCTAGAGCACAGTCTCAGTAGTTGTTGCACAGGGGTTATTTGCTCCACGGCATGTGGGATCTTCCTGGACCAGGGCACGAACCTGTGTCCCCTGCATTGGCAGGCAGATTCCCAACCACTGCACCACCAGGGAAGTCCCGGTTCCATGTCTTCCTAAAGCGAAAGTCTGTGCTTTTATTAACCACTGTTCCATTGATACACTCAAGGCTCCTAAATGTTTGACTCAAGGTTAGAACATTCTACTTAATCCTAGACCAACCTATTCATTCATTCATTTGCTCACTCATTCTTTCTTTAATTCAAGAAATATTTATTGAGCAATTGCTCTGTGTCTGGCAAGCATGTCAGACATTGGGTAAACAGCACTGATAAAAGATATAGGGCCTCATGTAACTAGCAATCTAACAGGATAAATGGTAATTGTGGTATGTTGAATAATGCCTCCCTCCAAAGATGTCTATGCCCTAATCCCTGAAACCTATGACAATGTTATGTTACATGGCAAAGGGACTTTGCAGATGTGATTAAGGTTACTGACCTTGGCATGCGGACATTAACTTAGACTATACGAGTAAGAACATCTAATCTCATGAAACTTTAAAAGCCGGAGAATCTTTCCTGGCTTAAGTGAGAGAGATGAGGAGCAGAAGAAAAGACAGGAGAGATGAAGCATGAAAATGACTTGATCTGCAGTTACTGGCTTTAAAGGCAAAGGTGGCATGAGTCAAGGAGTGCAGTGAACTTTAGAAGCTGAGAGTAACAGCCAACAGTCATCAAGGAAATGGGGACCTCAGTCCTATAACTGCATGGAATTCAATTCAGCTAACATGAGCCTAGAAGCAGATTCTCCCTTACAGACTCTCCTTCGAGTTTTTATAAAGGAACACAGTCCTGTAGATATCTTGATTTCAGCCTTGTGCCACTCTAAGCAGAGACCCAGCCAAGCCCATCTGACTGCTGACCTGTGGAAACTGTGAGATCAAAATATATATTGCTTTAAACCACCACGTTTATGGTAATTTATCACATCAGTGACATAAATTAATATAGTAATAAACATGAAAACTCACAAATAAATACATTATTAACTATTGTGGTAACTGCTTAATGGGAAAGAACAGGACAGTATGAAAGATAATAATAGGGTATCTGCTTAAAGACATTTTGAGGAGGTAGACAAAAGGGTGAACTCGCTTTACATTTTGTTTTTATTCACTGCCACTTGTCTCTATAATGCTAGCATTCACTTTGACAGGGAATTACAGAAGCACTCATTAAGTACTGCAGGGGTGGTAAAGATGAGTTTAGGAGGTACCTTTCCTTACAAAACCCATAATCTAGAACACAGGTTGGCAAGCCACGGTTTGTGGGCCAAATCTGGTCTGCCACCTGGTTTTGTATGGTCGGTGAGTAAAGGATTTTTACATTTTTATATAGTTGAGAATGAAATCAAAATAAGAATAATACTTGTGACATGTGAAAATTATATGAAATTCAGATTTCAGTGTCCATAAATAAAGTTTTATCGGAACACATCCGTGCTCCAATTTGTGTATTGTCTATGGTTGCTTTCACCTTAAAATAACAGAGCTGAGTAACTGTGAAAGAGACCAAGTGGCCAGTGAAGCCTAAAATATTTACCCTTCATAGAAAAACTATGCCAACTCCTGATCTAGAATGTAGATAAGTCAAGCATTTAAGTGATCTTGGAGATGAAGTACAAATGGAAAAATACCATCTAGAGAGCGTGTATTTCCTTATGGAGATCAGGAAAGACCACACAAAACATTTAACATTTTAGATGATCTTTAAAGAAAATGGAGGTAGGATTGAGCTGCTCAGAAAGTAGGAAGAGGTTCACTAACAGGCCAGGTGCCAAAAGAAATTTTGCTGAATTTGTTCTTTGTTAGGTATTTTAAGAACTGAATTTACTTATTAAAATGGGAGAAAAGTCCTTTTTTACTTTTCTTGACTCAAAATCTTCAGGACAAAAATTTTGATAATAATTTTATGATTTAAATTTTTTATATAAAATGAATTTCTGCTGCAGATGAATCTCTTGCTGTCTAGAGCTCTTAAGTTGTTCTATACTTCCAGTGTCCTTGTTTTTATACTGTTTTCTTTTAGCTTTACAAATACCTAATTTAAGTTATTAGAATGAATTACTTATCACCTCCATTTTGCTAAACACATTTGACTGTTCCCTTGTCCCCTCCCTTTATTGAAATTATTATGGCCACTTGACTCCACCTCCCCGCCCCCCAAAATATATCTGGCCAGAGGCTGCTTTGCTTAAAGCAACGGTGTCCAGCAAGCCTTATGGGCAGCCCAGCTCCTTGCCTCGCAAATGCCCTCTTTAGACTCTAAGCATTTCCTTCTTTGTGTTAACAAATACCTTTACTGATGTTTTAGCTGTTTATTGATGTAATTGAATCTCAAATTGGTTTTACTGTGTTCTGTAATACTGTGGGGATATTCTAAATACTGTAATAGTTATTAATATTAATAACTGGTGCTGTTTCACAGGTCAGTTGCTGAATTAAACTCAGTTATGGGTTCACAAATGTAAAATCATCAAAGCTTGAACAGTGGGAGACTCTGGTTTCTTTTCTCTGCCCCTGGTTTAGCAAGTTAACTCATCCTTACATTGTTCCTTGCTAATTGTGAAACAGATGCTTTGCATTTTTTTTAGATCTCAGCTACATCTAAGAAAGTGGATTTCTTGATCAGATTCTCTAAAATTAGAGAGTTGTAGAATTATCTAGTAATATATGTCTTAATAATTCAACTTGTCATGGTGACATGCAATTAACATTTTCCTTTGGGACTAAAATGAAAAATCCCAGTTACTTCTAAAGAAGTTTAGCCAATACATAATGAGAAGAATAATTCAAGTAAATGGGACTGAGTTTCATAGAGAAAAGGAAAATAAAAGCAAAATGTTTAAACAAGGAAATTATTACTGCATTTGATTTTACAGTTTTTATCTCACTTATTAGACCCTCTTTATATTATTCTCAATTAAAACATTACTATTATTTTCTATTTGCTAGAAAAAGGGGCATTACATTTCTTTCATGAAACCACCACCCCAAATTATCCTTTCTTTGTAGAATAAGCATAACTGATACCAAACATTACTTTGATTTAAAGGGAATATATGATACCACTAACACTACATTCCACTAATCTAGTGGAAGTATTTTGAACAAAGTTAATCAAAGAACAGGTTTACTTTTGTATATTTATATCTATATCAATATCCATTTGGATATTTTTATATTCTTTGTATCTTATTATCTTATATAAACTTTAAAAATTCTGTAGTAAGACAAGGCATTTTATTTTATATAAGCTAGAATGTAAAATATTGAATTATAGCCCATGTAAACAATTTCTTTTCTGTGTTTACAGTTATAACTAAATTGTCTATAGAACATTTACTGTATTTCATTGATTCTAAGATGCCCATTTCTTTTTTTCACATTTAACACCTCTGAAATAAGGATGCACCTTATAGTAGGTGACCTATCATAGTTAAATTGCTAGCATTTTTTATTTCTAAGTAGTTCAAAATATAATGTAATAATATACCTTTCATAATTAATAGTGACAGATTCAATGAAATGCTGATACCACCTCTCAGAGTGTTGCATAGTTTGGCAGAGACTGCCTGTTGTCCTACAATAATCATTTTCTTTTTTTTTCAAAATTTTAACTAAACATAGAGCAAAAACCCTAAATTTTTCCAGACCACCTTAAAGGTTACGGTATTGGTTTGCTAGGGTTACCTTAACAAAATACTACAAACTGAGTGGCTTAGACAACAGAAGTATATTGTCTCACAATTCTAGAGGCTAGCGGTCCAAGATGAAGGTGTCAGCTAAGCCATGCTCCTACTGAAGTTGCCAGGAAAAGATCTGTTCCAGGCCTCTCTCCTAGCCTCTGGTAGTTCCTTGGCTTATGCAGCTTAATTCCAGTCTTCACATGGTGCCCTTTCTATGTTCATGCCTGACTCTGTGCATGGCATTCTTTTTATAAAGACACCAGTCATATTGGATCAGGGGCCCACCCTACTCCAGTATGACCTCATCTTAACTAATTACATTTTCAATGGCTCTATTTTTAAATGAAGTCATATTCTGAGGTACGAAGGATTAGGACTTTGACATGAATTTTGAAGGACACAATTCAACTCATAATAGTGACTAACTTCTGGTCAAGGAGATATAAGAAAATGTGTCAGTTTCCAGGAGTCTTCCTTAAGACATGGCTGTCAGGTATTCCTTACTACTCTTTTTGATTCTTCCTCCATCTTGCTCCCTGGAAGAGAGATATTGCTTTAGAATCTGAGGGTAAAAGACACAGCCCTGGTATGTTAGAGCAGTAATGTGATTGGAATCTTGGTTCCTAAAAACTTCGTAGAACACAGCTGCCAAAACAGCCTTGGGTTTCTTTTACTCTCAGCCAAACTTAATTTGACTTGATATTTGAGCTTTTCCAGCAGTGGTTAGAATTTTAGCTTTACCACTTGCTAGCTGTGGGCCATTCACATGTGTCTTAAACTTTATATGCCTCATTTCCCCATTTGTAAAAGGAAAATAATGTATCTACCTCCTCAATACTGGTATTAAAAGTTCTAAATGGGAAGGAAATCCAAAAAAGAGGGTATATATATATATATATATATATATATATATATATATATATATATATCTGATTCACTTTACTGTACAGCAGAAACTAACACATTGTAAAGCAACTATACTCCAATAAAAATTAATTTAAAAAATGTTCTACTGTATGCATAGCAGTTAGCATAGTACTGACACAAAAGAGGTTGCTGTTGCTGTTGTTATGGAGATTTTCATCTGAGTGAAAAATTGGAATAAAAGTTTATTAAGGGTCTTTCAGTTCTCTGTTTTTTATTATTTTATTGAAACAATATTATAAGTATTTGAAAGGAATTAGATGTTATCAACTTGTAGTAGTATTTACTCATTCATCTGACCATTCAACAAATCTTTATTCAACACCTGCCCTGTACCAAGCACTGTATTAGGTAATGGACATGGAACAGGGAGCCTCTGCAAAATAGTCCCTGTTCCTGCCTGCAGGAGGCTTATACTCAAGTTGAGTATAAAAGCTGCAGAAGAAAAATAATGTTGGCAATGGTGGTGATGTTACTCATGTGTCCTATGATCTCATCTACTTTGGAATGTGTTAAATTGTGGAAATGTGGAGCTGTGAGAGAAAAACACCGTGCTTGACAGAATCAACCTGGGCCATGAATGCGGTAGCATGAGAAAACATCAGATCTGCTGTCAGTCATAATGGAAGTAGCTTGCCAACACACTTGACATTTAACCTAGTGCATTTAAGTTTATATTTGCTCCAATTATTTTTTGATCACATTGATAACACTTATAACAAAGAAACATCCAGTGAAACACAACATGCCATCCATATCAGTAAACAGATGTTCCAAGATTTTATTTTGGAAAAGAAGACTTTTTTATTATCACTGACAATAAATACAGTAATTATGATTTTTCTTGACTGTTTTATTCTGAATTCTTTTCCGCCAATGCTATACATACATAGTTGTCTATATCATCTTTTTTTTTAAACTGATTTTTTAAAAAAATTATTTATTTTATTTATTTATTTTTGGCTGTGTTGGGTCTTTGTTGCTGCGCGTGGGCTTTCTCTAGTTGTGGCTAGCGGGGGCTACTCTTCATTGTGGTGCACAGACTTCCCATTGTTCTGGTTTCCCTTGTTGTAGAGCACGGGCTCTAGGCACATGGGCTTCAGTAGTTGTGGCACATGGGTTCAGTAGTTGTGGCTCGTGGGCTCTAGAGCACAGGCTCAGTAGTTGTGGTACACAGGCTTAGTTGCTCCACGGCATTTGGGATCTTCCTGGACCAGGGCTTGAACCTGTGTCCCCTGCACTGGAAGGCAGATTCTTAACCACTGCACCACCAGGGAAGCCCTCTATATCATGTTTGAAGAGAGTTTTTCTCTGTCTCTAACTTTAAAGTTCAATATTTTTGCTATTTGCCTTTTCCTTCCAGTAGATATTTTTTCTTATGTTCTTGTGTTTTCCCAGCAGTAGTACTTCTTTAAACAGATGGCTCTGTTCATATGTGTTCTGCCTCTGGAATTGTCATGATTATGTTTGTGTCTTAATGGGAGAATTATTGGGAGTAAGGAAGGTTTCAGCTTGATGAAGCTAGAACTTGCCTTTGACCATTTTGCAATGAGTAATAATGGTTTAGATTGTCACGTATCAGACCCTAACACTTCAAGCAACATATTTGTCATAAAGGACATATTTTCATAAAGAATTATTCAAATTGTCCATATTAACTTACTTCCTAGTTAATAAAAGTGAAATAGGTTTATCTTTTGAATAATGTTATTGTAGAAACAGAAGAGCCAGAAAGACATACTCTCCAGTGAAAGCATAGTGGGAGATGGGTCACCTGTGGCTTTATTCATACATAGTGTCTAAAAGTAAATAAAACATAATGCAATAAAGAAACTGCCTTGCTTATGTTTATGTCTTCCTCAGTTTATTTAGTTCATCAACAGGACTGGGTTTTGCTCTTCTCAGTTACATACTTCGAATGTCAGAGCCTAAATGTTTATAGAATGAATGTCTGTCCATACCAATTACAATAGTTAAGCTTGTCTTTCTACCAAGATAGAGGAGGTTTAGATACTATAAAAGTAAATATTTATCTATTGTGCTAAAGGATATTTATGATTCATACCTCTTGTAATAAATATGCTTTCAAAATTCACTGATTTTTAATGTAGATCATGGGTTAGAACTATTGCATACTGTTTTTATTATTGTTTATTTGAAATTATATGGTCTGTGATCAACAACAGCAAAAAATCTGTAGGCTAACCCACAGATATATTCAGATGTGTTTACTTTTTTTTCAGTGTAAGGAATGTCTAAAATATATTCTGACACTCTATGCCTTCGGGGAAAAAAGTAAAAGAATTTTAGAGTTGTAGTTTGTGTTGGGTACTAAAGCATTTGCCAGATCTGACTTATAATGACAATGTCCTATAGAATTTCAGGACCTCTTGATTATCACTCAAAACAGAAGCTGTTTCTGAATCTACATGCAGTTTGGGTAACCACTCATGGGTGCACTTGAACCATTGTAGTGTTCCTTGCTATTGGCCCTTGGGATGACTACATTAATGTGGTATGCAAACTAATTCATTTCAAACATTTCTCCTCATCACGACTGGAAAGAATTTCATGCTTTAATCACATGCTTTAGTTCATACAAATTAAAGTTTTCTCTTCATAGTTCAAAAGAAAATTGCATAGATTTGATGTTCTCCCAGATTGACTTAAAACTGCTGATAGAGATGGCATTTGGAGAGAAGGAAATAGCCAGCATCTTCCTACAGCATCGTTCTTTTCTTGAACATTGTCATGTATAGCCGTCAAGGCATTTAACAAAGTCCTTAAATGTAGTCCGTGATCAACAATATGTTGGAAGGTGGAGTGTTTGTGGGGCTCTCCTTCTCATCTTAGGGGCCAGAGAGTCCAAAGGCAGAAGAGAGACAGCAAGGTGGATTCAGAGTAGCCTGGGTTCAGGGTCAACTTATAATTTTACTAGACTTGCAAACTTGAGAAATTTATCTGCCCTCTCTAAGCCTCAGATTCTGTGCACGGCAATGATGATAGAGACAAGAGACAACACAAACTTTTTGTTTGTTTTGTTTAATGTGGAAATAGCAAGACACTGTAGAGTGTGGTCGTTAAGAAATGATAATTATTTGATGTCAAAGGGGTGCTAGCTAAAGCTACAATGGCAATCATAGTGCAGTATATAAATGTATCAAATCAACATGTCATGCACCTTGAAATTACACAGTGTTATATGTTGAATGTATTTCAATTAAAAAAAAAATTTAACAAGAATGTGAGCTCTGGAGGCAGACTAGCCAGGGTTTGAATCCTGACTCCCTTCATCAGGGTGGGAAATTTACTTAACCTCTCTAAGCTTCACTTTATTCCCTTTAAAATTTATTTTAATGATAGTACTTTTTTCTTAGTGTGTTATTATAAGAAATAGATGAGATTATTCAGGTAGAATATTTAGAATGCCATGTGGAACAGAGTAACTCCTCAATAAAGTTGATGTTTTAGTTATACTTACCATATTCTGTATATGGAAAAGTTGAGAGTTCACTTTTTTTTTTTTTTTTTTTGTGGTAGGCGGGCCTCTCACTGTTGTGGCCTCTCCCGTTACAGAGCACAGGCTCTGGACGTGCAGGCTCAGCGGCCATGGCTCACGGGCCCAGACGCTCCACGGCATGTGGGATCTTCCAGGACCGGGGCACGAACCCGTGTCCCTTGCATCGGCAGGTGGACTCCCAACCACTGTGCCACCAGGGAAGCCCGAGAGTTCACTTTGAGAAGGAAGGTGAGGGCTAGATCCTTAAGGAATTATTTTCTTGTTCTATGTAGAAATAGCCTGAAAATTGGCATTTCAGCAATATCATACTAGCTGTTTGGAGAAGGGGTTCTGTGGAGGAGGGCTTATCTCACTAGCACAGTTCAACGTCCTCAACTAAGAAAGAACAAGTAGAAATGTAAATAAGAAAAACATGGATGGATTTCATGTTATTTTTTGGGTACGACTGACAGCACTTTGTGACTAAATATGTAGGTGGTGAAAGAAGTTGATAACCTTTTTGTGCCTTGAGCAATAAAGTCATATCATGATGGTCATTTATATCATCAAGATAGATGATGGTCCCATTAATAAAGATGGGAAAAGCATGAGAAGAATAAGGTTTGAAAGGGTAAAGATCATGAAAGTAATTTTAGAAAATTTAGTATCTATTCTCCAAACCAATATTACACGATAGTGGAAGAAGTAGTAAAAGTTACTCGGGGAACAGTTACACAGATTTCTCTGGGAATTAGTGAAGATGTTTGGAGAATCAGACAGAGCCTCATTTCCTGCCAACCACAAAATGATAACTCCTTTGAGTAAGTTAAGATGTACTTGGAAAATCAGGCAGGGAAGAAAATACAAATCTTAATTTCTGCTTCATTATGAATTAATTAAATAACATTCTCTAAAGTACATGGAATACTTGAGTTGAGTAATTATTGAAATAAGTGATTAATTTGGAGAATAAAGTCTTTCTAAAGGGCAAAATACTGGGTAGAATATTACACTAAAAAGCAAGAGAGTGTAAGGTATTTATAAGAAAGAAGGGAGGAAGGATAGAGAAATGCAAGTGGCAACAAGACATTTTGCCTCTTTTGCACAGTTACTTAGGGTTGACTGTTAATTCTTCTAAAGAAAGTGGTATAGGTCTTTCATTCATTCTATACACACATATTAGGTAACCACTATGCTCTGAGCTTTATTAGGAGTTTAAGATATAGGGATGAACAAGAGAGTTCAAGGATCTGCCTCAAAGATTCGACATGCTACTTTGAGGAGAAAGATTAAATGAACAAGTTATAAAATGATTATAATATGTTCAGATTTTAATTGGTAAAATAATGGAAATTAACAATGAGGCATGATAGAAAGCAATGGAGGGTTCTTACCTTGGGTACTCAAGGAAAACCTCATCTAAGGAGATATGAAATAGTTTTCTTGTATCTCACAGTGATTGTTAGAAGAGACATAGATTTTATGGACAGAGATTTTAAACAAAGGAAACTTTTTTGGCAGAATGAAAGTTACTAATATATGCTTTAAAATAAATAAAATGAGAGATATTAGGATATACTTATGTATTTTGGAGAATAATCAAGCATAAAGGAAGAAATTGATGATGCAGGACAAAAAGAGCTAGTTTCAAAAGTGGAATCTTGAGTGGTGAAATGGGATGGGACCCTGAGCACAAATAGATCAATAGCCTTTGGTAGGAAATGGACATTTCTTCCCTTTCAGAGAAGGGGAACTGAGTATACTGGTACAGCGGCAGATAAGTTAATAGCTTTGTTGGTAGGCAAAAGAAGGACCTCCATCCTGGGTTGAGTATTTTTTTCCCCCATTTTTTATTTTATTCCAAACCAAGTAGGGAGAGAAACATTTAAATTGTTCACAATGATGGACGTCCTGCTGATTTCCAAACTTTTAAGTACACTTAATTAAAGCTTTTCCCATGAGTAAACAAATCATTTTAATGTAAATGCTGACATACTGAGTAGAGTTTATATTTTGATTTCAACATTTGAAGAAAAATGTCTCATATAAACTATTAGTTCTATAAGAAGGACTATGCCCAACACTGAGCAATTTCATGAATCAGTGGTCTCTGCTATTGCACATAAGGACAATTTTTAGATTATTTCTAAAGCACTGCTATGTAGCATTCTAGTCATGTTCGTCATGCTTACAGGGAAACTTTACATATTCTTTACAAATAAAATATCAGTATATAAAAAGAAAATATTAGAAAATCACTTTAAGAACACAAAATGTAAAATAAGCAATCGTTTTCTGTACCGAGAAAACAATTCTCCAAAATGTCAATCTCATCTTTACCTAAGTACAAAATTTTGTTATAGTGGAAAAGTAAACTCAAATTTCAGTGTAATTCTTCATTTGATTAACATGGTAAATATTCTGAGAGGGCTGCACCTCATATGTCATTTGAATGAATTATGATTAGTCTAAAAATCATAAAAATTCAGTATACTGATAAATTCATAAGTTCTGTTTCTTAAATACTTAAATAGAGAATATAAATTTCTTTTGGTTCTCACTTTTCCTAGTACTCAGGTAACTTGAAATCTACATCTTCAGCTCCCTCTGCCATCACATTTCTCTACTATTTGTTAACTCTATTGTATATCAAATTTTAAACAAATTATCACTATATAAAAATTGTGGAAATTCAATTCAAATTTTCCAACTTCCATTCTCTAGTGCAATTGTCAGCCTGATAAAGTAGGCTTCTCCATTCATTTATCATTAATTAACTCAGTCATTCAACAAATATTCTTTGGCACCTAATATGATAGTGTAGACCTACAGAAGAACATAAGACAGCAGAGGTCCCTGGCCTAATGAACCTATTGTTTATTGGAGAAAATAGATATTTAACTAATAATTTAAAGTGTGATAAGTGCTAATAAGTGGGGAAACACAGGCCTTGTGGAACTACAAGCCTAGTGTGTGTTTCATAGAACAGAATAAAGATGGAAACAATCAGAAGATAGAAACAGAAGCATCATCCAAGCAATACTTGACCTTGATTTTTGAACATTATTTTTTACATTTTTGGCTGAGAAATACACTTGTATAATTTTGAAGAATGATGTTCCCTGATGCTTGGCCTGAGTACGTTAATAACTTAAGTTCACAGAGCAGAAATCTTCCTGATTTATTTATAACTACAGCATATTTAGTTCAGTCTGATAATGAAACTTTATCTACAGTTGTCCAAACATCTTGACTTTAGAAATAGCTGTAGGTCTCCAAACAAATCATTTGTAATTTTTATGTGGTAAATGTAATGACAATCTGAGAACTAGCTTCTAAATGAATAATGTCAGAAGATGTATCAGTGTTTTTAATCTGTACTGTTCTTTTTCATTTGGCAGATAAACATTTTCAATGGTAATGATGGAATCAGTGCAGACAACGCTTTTATTTAAAAAGAGGAATGAAAAGTATGCTGTTTAAACAAGTGGATTGGCAAATGGATCTAACATTTTAAAAGATGTAGCTGTTGCCTGATTGATTTAAAGGTATAGATGTCTAGAAATTTGAAGACATTTCTCCAGAGAAGTTATACAGAGTGCCAACAAACACATGCAAAAATGCTCAACATCATTAAGCATTAGAGAAATGCAAATCAAAACTACGATGAGATATCATCTCACACCAGTCAGAATGGCCATCATGAAAAAATCTAGAAACAATAAATCCTGGAGAGGGTGTGGAGAAAAGGGAACACTCTTGCACTGCTGGTGGGAATGTGAATTGGTACAGCCACTATGGAGAACAGTATGGAGGTTCCTTAAAAAACTACAAATAGAACTACCATATGACCCAGCAATCCCACTACTAGGCATATACCCTGAGAAAACCATAATTCAAAAAGAGACATGTACCAAAATGTTCATTGCAGCTCTATTTACAATAGCCCGGAGATGGAAACAACCTAAGTGCCCATCATCAGATGAATGGATAAAGAAGATGTGGCACATATATACAATGGAATATTACTCAGCCATAAAAAGAAATGAAATTGAGCTATTTGTTATGTGGTGGATAGACCTAGAGTCTGTCATACAGAGTGAAGTAAGTCAGAAAGAGAAAGACAAATACCATATGCTAAAACATATATATGGAATTTAAGAAAAAAAAATGTCATGAAGAACCTAGGGGCAAAACAGGAATAAAGACACAGACCTACTTCAGAATGGACTTGAGGATATGGGGAGGGGGAAAGGTAAGCTGTGACAAAGCGAGAGAGAGGCATGGACATATATACACTACCAAACGTAAGGTAGATAGCTAGTGGGAAGCAGCCGCATAGCACAGGGAGATCAGCTCGGTGCTTTGTGACTGCCTTGAGGGGTGGGATAGGGAGGGTGGGAAGGAGGGAGACACAAGAGGGAAGGGATATGAGAACAGATGCACATGTATAACTGATTCACTTTGTTATAAAGCAGAAACTAATACAACATTGTGAAGCAATTATACTCCAATAAAGTTGTAAAAAAAATGAAATTACTGTAAGACAAAGCTTGATAGCCTCCCTTTAATCAGTATCAAGATACATAAAACTTTCGCACTGTTCCATGTCACAGGAGAATTCTTTGTGTGACCCCTCCTTAATGAGCAGAATTGTAGGAAACTGCTTTACATTTTAATGAATAAATGGGATGGCTGGATCTCTGTATAGTACATGATATAAAAATCATTTTGAAATGTATTCAAATAACTTAGTTTACCAATTGCAGTACTGCTGCTTTTGCTGGTTTATCTACTAAAGGTAAATAGTTCGGGTCTAGCAAAAATATAATAAATTAGAACAGATTTTTAGTGGATTTTAGGTACTAAAGAGATCAATTCTTTTCCCCATCTTAAATCACTCTTTTCCTTTATAGCAAGTTCTATATATGAGATGATTTAAAAATTTCAGTTAACTAAAATGTGTATGTGTGCGTATATCTATCTATCTATCTATTTATAGATATATATATAACATTGCTGAATCAAAAAATGTTAATGCTCTCAGTGGCAGAGACAAAATGTAGTCTGAAATTGCTAGTTAGAAAACGAAACCAAGAGAGGACACTACCATGCCAATGTGAAGTGGGAAAGTATACGTTGAGACTGGAACCTAGGAGTTATTACTTATTTATCTACTTATTTATTCCACAACCATTTATTTATTGAGAGTCTGTTACATGCCAAGCACCTTTCATGAAATCTAAAGAAATATAGATGAATGTGTATCACAGTTCCCAGCTCTTTGCCCTATGTGCTAGTGCTTCTAGGCATCCCTATTTCAACCCTTAAGTTTCTTTCTGAAAGCATTATAAACACACTAGAGAATAAGCAGAAAAAAATGGAACATCTGGAAGATTAATTTGGAAAATCTATAAGAAATAGAACAAAAAGACAGATAGGTGGGGAAAAAAAGAAAATTGGAAAGCCCATTCAAGAGGTGCAATATCTGAATAATATGAGTTCCAGAAGGACGTATCAGAGAAAAGTTTTAGAAGGAGGAATTTTGGAAGTGGATTTCCTAACACAAGGAACATATTTTTTTTATTAGTTTCTGCTTTATAACAAAATGAGTCAGTCATACATATACATCTGTTCCCATATCCCTTCCCTCTTGCATCTTCCTCCCTCCCACCCTCCCTATCCCACCCCTCAAGGCGGTCACAAAGCACCGAGCTGATCTCCCTGTGCTATGCGGCTGCTTCCCACTAGCTATCTACCTTACGTTTGGTAGTGTATATATGTCCATGCCTCTCTCTCGCTTTGTCACAGCTTACCATTCCCCCTCTCCATATCCTCAAGTCCATTCTGAAGTAGGTCTGTGTCTTTATTCCTGTTTTACCCCTAGGTTCTTCATGACATTTTTTTTTCTTAAATTCCATATATATGTGTTAGCATACGGTATATGTCTTTCTTTTTCTGACTTACTTCACTCTGTATGGCAGAATCTAGGTCTATCCATCTCATTACAAATAGCTCAATTTCATTTCTTTTTATGGCTGAGTAATATTCCATTGTACATATGTGCCACATCTTCTTTATCCATTCATCTGATGATGGGCACTTAGGTTGTTTCCATCTCCGGGCTATTGTAAATAGAGCTGCAATGAACATTTTGGTACATGTCTCTTTTTGAATTATGGTTTTCTCAGGGTATATGCCTAGTAGTGGGATTGCTGGGTCATATGGTAGTTCTATTTGTAGTTTTTTAAGGAACCTCCATACTGTTCTCCATAGTGGCTGTACCAATTCACATTCCCACCAGCAGTGCAAGAGTGTTCCCTTTTCTCCACACCCTCTCCAGGATTTATTGTTTCTAGATTTTTTCATGATGGCCATTCTGACTGGTGTGAGATGATATCTCATCGTAGTTTTGAGTTGCATTTCTCTAATGCTTAATGATGTTGAGCATTCTTTCATGTGTTTGTTGGCAGTCTGTATATCTTCTTTGGAGAAATATCTATTTAAGTTTTCTGCCCATTTTTGGATTGGGTTGTTTGATTTTTTGTTATTGAGCTGCATGAGCTGTTTATAAATTTGGAGATTAATCCTTTGTCAGTTGCTTCATTTACAAATATATTCTCCCATTCTGAGGGTTGTCTTTTAGTCTTGTTTATGGTTTCCTTTGCTGTGCAAAAGCTTTTAAGTTTCATTAGGTCTCATTTGTTTATTTTTGTTTTTATTTCCATTTCTCAAGGAGGTGGTTCTGAAAGGATCTTGCTGTGGTTTATGTCATAGAGTGTTCTGCCTATGTTTTCCTCTAAGAGTTTGATAGTTTCTGGCCTTACATTTAGTTCTTTAATCCATTTTGATCATATTTTTGTGTATGGTGTTAGGGAATTATCTAATCTCATACTTTTACATGTCCCTGTCCAGTTTTCCAGGCAGCACTTATTGAAGAGGCTGTCCTTTCTCCACGGCACATTCCTGCCTCCTTTATCAAAGATAAGTTGATCATATGTGCGTGGGTTTATCTCTGGGCTTTCTATCCTGTTCCATTGATCAATTTTTCTGTTTTTGTGCCAGTACTGTACTGTCTTGATGATTGTAGTTATGTAGTATAGTCTGAAGTCAGGGAGCCTGATTTCTCCAGCTCCATTTTTCATTCTCAAGATTGATTTGGCTATTCGGGTTCTTTTGTTTTTCCAAACAAATTTTGATTTTTTTTGTTCTAGTTCTCTGAGAAATGCCAGTGGTAGTTTGATAGGAATTGCATTGAATCTGTAGATTGCTTGGGGTAGTACAGACATTTTCACAATATTGATTCTTCCAGTTCAGGAACATGGTATATCTCTCCATCTATTTGTATCATCTTTAATTTCTTTCATCAGTGTCTTATAATTTTCTGCATACAGGTCTTTTGTCTCCTTAGGTAGGTTTATTCCTAGATATTTTATTCTTTTTGTTGCAATGGTAAATGGGAGTGTTTTCTTGATTTCACTTTCAGATTTTTCGTCATTAGTGTACAGGAATGCCAGAGATTTCTGTGCATTAATTTTGTATCCTGCTACTTTACCAAATTCATTGATTAACTCTAGTAATTTTCTGGTAGCATCTTTACGATTCTCTATGTATAGTATCATGTCATCTGCAAACAGTGACAGCTTTACTTCTTCTTTTCCAATTTGGATTCCTTTTATTTCCTTTTCTTCTCTGATTGCTGTGGCTAAAACTTCCAAAACTATGTTTAATAAGAGTGGTGAGAGTGGGCAGCCTTGTCTTGTTCCTGATCTTAGTGGAAATGGTTTCAGTTTTTCGCCATTGAGGACAATGTTGGCTGTGGGTTTGTCATATATGGCCTTTATGATGTTGAGGAAAGTTCCCTCTATGCCTACTTTCTGCAGGGTTTTTATCATAAATGGGTGTTGAATTTTGTCAAAAGCTTTCTCTGCATCTATTGAGATGATCATATGGTTTTTCTCATTCAATTTGTTAATATGGTGTATCACGTTATTGATTTGTGTATATTGAAGAATCCTTGCATTCCTGGAATAAACCCCTCTTGATCATGGTGTATTATCCTTTTAATGTGCAGTTGGATTCTGTTTTCTAGTATTTTGTTGAGGACTTTTGCATCTATGTTCATAAGTGATATTGGCCTGTAGTTTTCTTTCTTTGTGACAACCTTGCCTGGTTTTGGTATCAAGGTGATGGTGGCCTCGTAGAATGAGTTTGGGTGTGTTCCTCCCTCTGCTATATTTTGGAAGCGTTTGAGAAAGATAGCTCTTCTCTAAATGTTTGGTAGAATTCGCCTGTGAAGCCATCTGGTCCTGGGCTTTTGTTTGGTGGAAGATTTTTAATCACAGTTTCAATTTCAGTGTTTGTGATTGGTCTATTCATATTTTCTATTTCTTCCTGATTCATTCTTGGCAGGTTGTGCATTTCTAAGAATTTGTCCATTTCTTCCAGGTTGTCCATTTTATTGGCATCGAGTTGCTTGTAGTAATCTCTCATGATCTTTTGTATTTCTGCAGTGTCAGTTGTTACTTCTCCTTTTTCATGTCTAATTGTATTGATTTGAGTCTTCTCCCTTTTTTTCTTGAAGGGTCTGGCTAATGGTTTATCAATTTTGTTTATCTTCTCAAAGAACCAGCTTTTAGTTTTATTGATCTTTGCTATCATTTCCTTCATTTCTTTTTCATTTATTCCCGATCTGATCTTTATGATTTCTTTCCTTCTGCTAACTTTGGGCTTTTTTTGTTCTTCTTTCTCTAATTGCTTTAGGTGCAGGGTCAGGTTGTTTACTCAAGATTTTTTCTGTTTCTTAAGGTGGGATTGTATTGTTATAAACACTCCCTTAGAACTGCTTTTGCTGCGTCTCATAGGTTTTGGGTCGTCATGTCTCCATTGTCATTTGTTTCTAGGTATTTTTTATTTCCTCTTTGATTTCTTCAGTGATCACTTCGTTATTAAGTAGTGTATTGTTCAGCCTCCATGTGTTTGTATTTTTTACAGATCTTTTCCTGTAATTGATATCTAGTCTCATAGCATTTTGGTCGGAAAAGTTACTTGATACAATTTCAATTTTCTTAAATTTACCAAGGCTTGATTTGTGACCCAAGATGTGATCTATCCTGGAGAATGTTCCATGAGCACTTGAGAAAAATGTGTATTCTGTTGTTTTTGGATGGAATGTCCTATAAATATCAATTAAGTCCATCTTGTTTAATGTATCATTTAAAGCTTGTATTTCCTTATTTATTTTCATTTTGCATGATCTGTCCATTGGTGAAAGTTCCCTACTATGAGTGTGTTACTGTCAATTTCTCCTTTTATGACTGTTTTTATTTGCCTTATGTATTGAGGTGCTCCTATGTTGGGTGCATAAATATTTACAATTGTTATATCTTCTTCTTGGATCGATCCCTTGATCATTATGTAGTGTCCTTCTTTGTCTCTTCTAATAGTCTTTAAAGTCTATTTTGTCCGATATAAGAATTGCTACTCCAGCTTTCTTTTGATTTCCATTTGCATGGAATATCTTTTTCCATCCCCTTACTTTCAATCTGTATCTGTCTCTAGGTCTGAAGTGGGTCTCTTGTAGACAGCATATATATGGGTCTCGTTTTTGTATCCATTCAGCCAATCTGTATCTTTTGGTGGGAGCATTTAGTCCATTTACATTTAAGGTAATTATCGATATGTATGTTCCTATTTCCATTTCCTTAATTGTTTTGGGCTCGTTATTGTAGGTCTTTTCCTTCTGTTGTGTTTCTTGCCTAGAGAAGTTCCTTTAGCATTTGTTGTAAAGCTGGTTTGGTGGTGCTGAACTCTCTCAGCTTTTGCTTATCTGTAAAGGTTTTAATTTCTCCATCAAATCTGAATGAGATCCTTGCTGGATAGAGTAATCTTGGTTGCAGGTATTTCTCCTTCATCACTTTAAATATGTCCTGTCACTCCCTTCTGGCTTGTAGAGTTTCTGCTGAGAGATCAGCTGTTAACCTGATGGGGATTCCCTTGTGTCTTATTTGTTGTTTTTCCCTTGCTGCTTTTAATATGTTTTCTTTGTGTTTAATTTTTGACAGCTTGATTAATATGTGTCTTGGCATATTTCTCCTTAGATTTATTCTGCGTGGGACTCTCTGTGCCTCCTGGACTTGATTAACTATTTCCTTTCCCATATTAGGGAAGTTTTCAACTATAATCTCTTCAAATCATTTTCAGTCCCTTTCTTTTTCTCTTCTTCTTCTGGAACCCCTATAATTCGAATGTTGGTGCATTTAATTTTGTCCCAGAGGTCTTTGAGACTATCCTCTGTTCTTTTCATTCTTTTTTCTTCATTCTGCTCTGCAACAGTTATTTCTACTATTTTATCTTCCACGTCGCTTATCCGTTCTTCTGCCTCAGTTATTCTGCTATTGATCCCATCTAGAGTATTTTTCATTTCATTTATTGTGTTTTTAATCATTGCTTGATTCATCTTTAGTTCTTCTAGGTCCTTGTTAACTGTTTCTTGCATTTTGTCTATTCTATTTCCAAGATTTTGCATCATCTTTACTATCATTATTTTGAATTCTTTTTCAGGTAGACTGCTTATTTCCTCTTCATTTGTTAGGTCTGGTGGGTTTTTATCTTGCTCCTTCACCTGCTGTGTGTTTTTCTGTCTTCTCATTTTGCTTATGTTACTGTGTTTGGGGTCTCCTTTTTGCAGGCTGCACGTTCGTAGTTCCTGTTGTTTTTGGTGTCTGTCCCCAGTGGCTAAGGTTGTTTCAGTGGGTTGTGTAGGCTTCCTGGTGGAGGGGACTAGTGCCTGTGTTCTGGTGATGAGGCTCCATCTTGTCTTTCTGGTGGGCAGGTCCACATCTGGTGGTGTGTTTTGGGGTGTCTGTGACATTCTTGTGTTCTTAGGCAGCCTCTCTGCTAATGGGTGGCGTTGTGTTCCTGTCTTGCTGGTTGCTTCGCACAGCGTGACCAACACTGTAGCTTGCTGGCTGTTGAGTGAAGCTGGGTGCTGGTGTTGAGATGGAGATCTCTGGGAGATTTTCGCCATTTGATATTATGTTGAGCTGGGAGGTCTCTTGTGGACCAATGTCCTGAAGTTTGCTCTCCCACCTCAGAGGCACAGCACTGACTCCTCGCTGCAGCACCAAGAGCCTTTCATCCACCCGGCTCAGAATAAAAGGGAGAAAAATTAGAAAGAAATAATTAGTAGAAGAAAGAAAGAGAGAAAGAAGAAAAGAAAGAAACAAGGAAGGAAAGAAGGAAAGAAAGAAAGAAAGAAATGAGGGAGGTGGAGGGAGGGAGAGAGGAAGGAGGGAAGGTAGGAAAAAGAGAAAGAGAGAAGATAAGTAAAATAGAATGAAGTATGATAAAATATAATAGCGTTATTAAAATAAAAATGTAATTATTAAAAAAGTTAAAAAAAAAAAACGGATGGATAAAACCCTGGGACAAATGGTGGAAGCAAAGCTATACAGAGAAAATCTCACACAGAAGCATACACATACACATTCACGAAAAGTGAACAAGGGGAATAAAATTGTAAATCTTGCTCTCAAAGTCCACCTCCTCAATTTGGGATAATTCGTTGTAAAAAGAGGAAAAGGGTCTTCCGGGTAAGACGGCGGAAGAGCAAGACGCGGAGATCACCTTCCTCCCCACGGATACACCAGAAATACAGCTACACGTGGAACAACTCCTACAGAACACCTACTGAATGCTGGCAGAAGACCCCAGACCTCCCAAAAGGCAAGAAACTCCCCACATACCTGGGTAGGGCAAAGCGGAGAGATTCCCGCACAGAGGATCGGTGCCGAGCGGGACTCACCCGCCCGAGAGGCTTGTCTGCTCGCCCGCCAGGGCGGGCGGCGCTGGAAGCTGAGGCTCGGGCTTCGGTCAGAGCGCAGGGAAAGGACTGGGGCTGGCGGCGAGAACTCAGCCTGAAGGGGGCTAATGTGCCACAGCTAGCCGGCAGGGAGTCCGGGGAAACTCTGGAGCTGCCGAAGAGGCAAGAGACTTTTTCTTCCCTCTTGGTTTCCTGGTGCGTGAGGAGAGGGGATTAAGAGCGCTGCTTAAAGGGGCTCCACAGACGGGCGCGAGTCACGACTGAAAGCGCGGAGCCCAGTGACGGGCGTGGGACGCTGGGGCTGCTGCTGCCGCCGCCAAGAACCCTGTGTGCGAGCGCAGGTCACTGTCCACACTGCCCTTCCGGGAGCCTGTGCAGCCCGCCACTGCCGGGGTCCCGGGATCCAGGGGCGGCTTCCCTGGGAGAACGCACGGCGCGCCTCGGGCTGGTGCAACGTCACGCCGAACTCTGCCGCTGCAGGCTCGCCCCGCACTCCGTGGCCCTCCCTCCCGCCCGGCCTGAGTGAGCCAGAGTCCCTGAAGAGGCTGCTCCTTTAACCCTGTCCTGTCTGAGCGAAGAACAGACGCCCTCCGGCGACCTACACGCAGAGGCGGGGCCAAATCCAAAGCTGAGACCCAGGAGCTGTGAGAACAAAGAAGAGAAAGGGAAACCTCTCCCAGCAGCCTCAGAAGCAGCGGATTAAAGCTCCACAATCAACTTGATGTACCCTGCATCTGTGGAATACATGAATAGACAACAAATCATCCCAAATTGAGGAGCCAGGAGTCAGTGCTGTGCCTCTGAGGTGGGAGAGTCAACTTCAGGACACTGGTCCACAAGAGACCTCCCAGCTCCACATAATATCAAACGGCGAAAATCTTCCAGAGATCTCCATCTCAACACCAGCACCCAGCTTCACTCAACGACCAGCAAGCTACAGTGCTGGACACCCTATGACAAACAACTAGCAAGACAGGAACACAACCCCACCCATTAGCAGAGAGGTGGCCTAAAATCATAAAAAGTCCGCAGACACCCCAAAACACACCACCAGACGTGGACCTGCCCACGAGAAAGACAAGATCCAGCCTCATTCACCAGAACACAGGCACTAGTACCTTCCACCAGGAAGCCTACACAACCCACTAAACCAACCTTAGCCACTGGGGACAGACACCAAAAACAACGGGAACTACGAACCTGCAGCCTGCAAAAAGGAGACCCCAAACACAGTAACATAAGCAAAATGAGAAGACAGAAAAACACACAGCAGGAGAAGGAACAAGATAAAAACCCACCAGACCTAACAAATGAAGACGTAATAGGCAGTCTACCTGAAAAAGAATTCAGAATAATGATGGTAAAGATGATCCAAGATTCTATTTCCCAGATCCAAAATCTTGGAAATAGAATAGACAAAATGCAAGAAACAGTTAACAAGGACCTAGAAGAACTAAAGATGAATCAAGCATCGATTAAAAACACAATACATGAAATAAAAAATACTCTAGATGGGATCAATAGCAGAATAACTGAGGCAGAAGAACGGATAAGTGAGGTGGAAGATAAAATAGTGGAAATAACTGCTGCAGAGCAAAATAAAGAAAAAAGAATGAAAAGAACAGAGGACAGTCTCAGAGACCTCTGGGACAACATTAAACGCACCAACATTCGAATTATAGGGGTTCCAGAAGAAGAAGAGAAAAAGAAAGGGACTGAGAAAATATTTGAAGAGATTATAGTTGAAAACTTCCCTAATATGGGAAAGGAAATAGTTAATCAAGTCCAGGAAGCACAGAGAGTCCCATACAGAATAAATCCAAGGAGAAATACGCCAAGACACATATTAATCAAACTGTCAAAAATTAAACACAAAGAAATCATATTAAAAGCAACAAGGCAAAAACAACAAATAACACACAAGGGAATCCCCATCAGGATAACAGCTGATCTCTCAGCAGAAACTCTACAAGCCAGAAGGGAGTGGCAGGACATAATTAAAGTGATGAAGGAGAGAAACCTGCAACCAAGATTACTCTACCCAGCAAGAATCTCATTCAGATTTGATGGAGAAATTAAAACCTTTACAGATAAGCAAAAGCTGAGAGAGTTCAGCACCACCAAACCAGCTTTACAACAAATGCTAAAGGAACTTCTCTAGGCAAGAAACACAACAGAAGGAAAAGACCTACAATAACGAGCCCAAAACAATTAAGGAAATGGAAATAGGAACATACATATCGATAATTACCTTAAATGTAAATGGACTAAATGCTCCCACCAAAAGATACAGATTGGCTGAATGGATACAAAAACGAGACCCATATATATGCTGTCTACAAGAGACCCACTTCAGACCTAGAGACAGATACAGATTGAAAGTAAGGGGATGGAAAAAGATATTCCATGCAAATGGAAACCAAAAGAAAGCTGGAGTGGCAATTCTCATATCAGACAAAATAGACTTTAAAATAAAGACTACTAGAAGAGACAAAGAAGGACACTACATAATGATCAAGGGATCGATCCAAGAAGAAGATATAACAATTGTAAATATGTATGCACCCAACATAAGAGCACCTCAATACATAAGGCAAATACTAACAGCCATAAAAGGAGAAATCGACAGTAACACAATCATAGTAGGGGACTTTAACACCCCACTTTCACCAATGGACAGATCTTCCAAAATGAAAATAAATATGGAAACACAAGCTTTAAATGATACATTAAACAAGATGGACTTAATTGATATTTATAGGACATTCCATCCAAAAACAACAGAATACACATTTTTCTCAAGTGCTCATGGAACATTCTCCAGGATAGATCACATCTTGGGTCACAAATCAAGCCTTGGTAAATTTAAGAAAATTGAAATTGTATCAAGTGTCTTTTCTGACCACAATGCTATGAGACTAGATATCAATTACAGGAAAAGAGCTGTAAAAAATACAAACACATGGAGGCTAAACAATACACTACTTAATAACGAAGTGATCACTGAAGAAATCAAAGAAGAAATTTAAAAATACCTAGAAACAAATGACAATGGAGACACGACGACCCAAAACCTATGGGATGCAGCAAAAGCAGTTCTAAGAGGGAAGTTTATAGCAATACAATCCCACCTTAAGAAACAGGAAACATCTCGAATAAACAACCTAACCTTGCACCTAAAGCAATTAGAGAAAGAAGAACAAAAACATCCCAAAGTTAGCAGAAGGAAAGAAATCATAAAAATCAGGTCAGAAATAAATGAAAAAGAAATGAAGGAAACGATAGCAAAGATCAATAAAACTAAAAGCTGGTTCTTTGAGAAGATAAACAAAATTGATAAACCATTAGCCAGACTCATCAAGAAAAGAAGGGAGAAGACTCAAATCAATAGAATTAGAAATGAAAAAGGAGAAGTAACAACTGACACTGCAGAAATACAAAAGATCATGAGAGATTACTACAAGCAACTCTATGCCCATAAAATGGACAACCTGGAAGAGATGGACAAATTCTTAGAAATGCACAACCTGCCAAGACTGACTCAGGAAGAAATAGAAAATATGAATAGACCAATCACAAGCACTGAAATTGAAACTGTGATTAAAAATCTTCCACCAAACAAAAGCCCAGGACCAGATGGCTTCACAGGCGAATTCTATCAAACATTTAGAGAAGAGCTAACACCCATCCTTCTCAAACTCTTCCAAACAATATCAGAGGAAGGAACACTCCCAAACTCATTCTACGAGGCCACCATCACCTTGATACCCAAACCAGGCAAGGATGTCACAAAGAAAGAAAACTACAGGCCAATATCACTGATGAACATAGATGCAAAAATCCTCAACAAAATACTAGCAAACAGAATCCAACAGCACATTAAAAGGATCATACACCATGATCAAGTGGGGTTTATTCCAGGAATGCAAGGATTCTTCAATATATGCAAATCAGTCGATGTGATACACCATATTAACAAGTTGAAGGAGAAAAACCATATGATCATCTCAATAGATGCAGAGAAAGCTTTCGACAAAATTCAACACCCATTTATGATAAAAACCCTGCAGAAAGTAGGCATAGAGGGAACTTTCCTCAACATCATAAAGGCCATATATGACAAACCCACAGCCAACATTGTCCTCAATCGTGAAAAACTGAAACCATTTCCACTAAGATCAGGAACAAGACAAGGCTGCCCACTCTCACCACTCTTATTCAACATAGTTTTGGAAGTTTTAGCCACAGCAATCAGAGAAGAAAAGGAAATAAAAGGAATCCAAATTGGAAAAGAAGAAGTAAAGCTGTCACTGTTTGCAGATGACATGATACTATACATAGAGAATCCTAAAGATGCTACCGAAAAACTACTAGAACTAATCAATGAATTTGGTAAAGTAGCAGGATACAAAATTAATGTACAGAAATCTCTGGCATTCCTGTACACTAATGATGAAAAATCTGAAAATGAAATCAAGAAAACACTCCCATTTACCATTGCAACAAAAAGAATAAAATATCTAGGAATAAACCTACCTAAGGAGACAAAAGACCTGTATGCAGAAAATTATAAGACACTGATGAAAGAAATTAAAGATGATACAAATAGATGGAGAGATATACCATGCTCCTGGATTGGAAGAATCAATATTGTGAAAATGACTCTACTACCCAAAGCAATCTACAGATTCAATGCAATCCCTATCAAACTACCACTGGCATTTTTCACAGAACTAGAACAAAAAAATTCAAAATTTGTTTGGAAAAACAAAAGACCCCGAATAGCCAAAGCAATCTTGAGAACGAAAAACGGAGCTGGAGGAATCAGGCTCCCTGACTTCAGTCTATACTACAAAGCTACAGTAATCAAGACAGTGTGGTACTGGCATAAAAACAGAAAGATAGATCAGTGGATCAGGATAGAAAGCCCAGAGATAAACCCACGCACTTATGGTCACCTTATCTTTGATAAAGGAGGCAGGAATGTACAGTGGAGAAAGGACAGCCTCTTCAATAAGTGGTGCTGGGAAAACTGGACAGGGACATGTAAAAGTTTGAGATTAGATCATTCCCTAACACCATACACAAAAATAAGCTCAAAATGGATTAAAGACTTAAATGTAAGGCCAGAAACTATCCAACTCTTAGAGGAAAATTTAGGTAGAACACTCTATGACATAAATCACAGCAAGATCCTTTTGGACCCACCTCCTAGAGAAATGGAAATAAAAACAAAGATAAACAAATGGGACCTAATGACACTTCAAAGCTTTTGCACAGCAAAGGAAACCATAAACAAGACCAAAAGACAACCCTCAGAATGGGAGAAAATATTTGCAAATGAAGCAACTGACAAAGGATTAATCTCCAAAATTTATAAACAGCTCATGCAGCTCAATAGCAAAAAAACAAACAACCCAATCCAAAAATGGGCAGAAGACTTAAATAGGCATTTCTCCAAAGAAGATATACAGACTGCCAACAAACCCATGAAAGAATGCTCAACATCATTAATCATTAGAGAAATGCAAATCAAAACTACAATGAGATATTATCTCACACCAGTCAGAATGGCCATCATCAAGAAATCTAGAAACAATAAATGCTGGAGAGGGTGTGGCAAAAAGGGAACACTCTTGCTCTGCTGGTGGGAATGTGAATTGGTACAGCCACTATGGAGAACAGTATGGAGGTTCCTTAAAAAACTAAAAATAGAACTACCATATGACCCAGCAATCCCACTACTAGGCATATACCCTGAGAAAACCATAATTCCAAAAGAGACATGTACCAAAATGTTCATTGCAGCTCTATTCACAATAGCCCGGAGCTGGAAACAACCTAAGTGTCCATCATCGGATGAATGGATAAAGAAGATGTGGCATATATATACAATGGAATATTACTCAGCCATAAAAAGAAACGAAACTGAGCTATTTGTAATGAGGACAGAGTGAAGTAAGTCAGAAAGAGAAAGACAAATACCGTATGCTAACACATATATACGGAATTAAAAAAAAAAAAAAGTCATGAAGGACCTAGGGGCAAAACGGGAATAAAGACACAGACCTACTTGAGAATGGACTTGAGGATATGGGGAGGGGGAAGGGTAAGCTGTGACAAAGCGAAAGAGAGGCATGGACATATATACACTACCAAACGTAAGGTAGATAGATAGTGGGAAGCAGCCACAGAGCACAGGGAGATCAGCTCGGTGCTTTGTGACCACCTGGAGGGGTGGGATGGGGAGGGTGGGAGGGAGGGAGATGCATGAGGGAAGGGATGTGGGAACAGATGTATATGTATGACTGATTCACTTTGTTATAAAGCAGAAACTAATTTAAAAAATTAAAAAAAATATAGGAAAAGGGGAAAAGTCTTAAATCTTGTTCTCAAAGTCCACCTCCTCAATTTGGGATGATTTGTTGTCTATTCATGTATTCCACAGACGCAGGGTACATTAAGTTGATTGTGGAGCTTTAATCTGCTGCTTCTGAAGCTGCTGGGAGAGATTTCCCTTTCTCTTCTTTATTCTCACAGCTCCTGGGTCTCAGCTTTGGATTTGGCCCCGCCTCTGCGTGTGTAGGTCGCCGGAGGGCGTCTGTTCTTTGCTCAGACAGGATGGGGTTAAAGGAGCAGCTGCTTCGGGGGCTCTGGCTCACTCAGGCCAGGGGGGAGGGAGGGGCACAGAGGCGGGGTGAGCCTTCGGTGGCAGAGGCCGGCTTGACATTGCACCAGCCTGTGGCACACCGTGCACTCTCCCGGGGAAGCCGTCCCTGGATCCCGGGACCACGGCAGTGGGGGGCTGCACAGGCTCCCCAGAGAGGGGGCGTGGACAGTGACCTGCGCTCGCACACAGGCCTCTTGGCGGCAGCAGCAGCAGCCCCAGCGTCCCACGCCCGTCTCTGGGGTCCGCGTTGTCAGCCGCGGCTTGCGCCCGTCTCTGGAGCTCCTTTAAGCAGCACTCTTAATCCCTTCTCCTCACACACCAGGAAATAAAGAGGGAAAAAGAAGTCTCTTGCCTCTTCGGCAGCTCCAGACTTTTTCCCGGACTCCCTCCGGGCTAGCCGTGGTGCACTAACCCCTTCAGGCTCTCTTCCTGCCGCCAGCCCCAGTCCTCTCCCTGCGCTCAGCCCCAGTCCTCTCCCTGCGCTCAGACTGAAACTCGAAACCCGAGCCTCAGCTCCCAGCCCCACCCGCCCCGGCGGCAGAGCAGACAAGCCTCTCGGGCTGGTGTGTGCCTGAGGGCACCGGTTCTCTGTGCGGGAATCTCTCCGCTTTGCCCTCCGCACCCCTGTTGCTGTGCTCTCCTCTGCTACTCCGAAGCTTTCCCCCTCCGCCACCCGCAGTCGCCGCCCGCGAAGGGGCTTCTAGCGTGTGGAAACCTTTCCTCCTTCACGGCACCCTCCCACTGGTGCATGTCCCGTCCCCATCCTTTCGTCTCTGTTTATTCTTTTTTCTTTTGCCCTACCCAGGTATGTGGGGAGTTTCTTGCCTTTTGGGAGGTCTGAGGTCTTCTGTCAGTGTTCAGTAGGTGTTCTGTAGGAGTTGTTCCACGTGTAGATGAATTTCTGATGTATCTGTGGGGAGGAAGGTGATCTCCGTGTCTTACTCTTCCGCCATCTTCCCCCAACTCCATAAATTTCTTAATGGAAAGGATCTACAAAGCACCCAAGATAACAGATTAAATTAAGCATATCATTGTGAAGTTAGGAACAACCCTTAGGAATAAATATACGGTTCCATTTACTCACAGGAAGAGAGAAAGTTTTAAAAAGACACATACATATATAATTAAGAGTCATAATTGCTTCAGAATACTCAACAGCAATGCTGAAAGGTAGATTGATGGATTCATATATTCAATATTCTGAAGGAAAATGATATCTAACCTAGAGTTCTATACTTCCTTAAACTATTATTTAAGCAAAGGTTAGAATAAAGACTTGGAGACGTGCACAGTCTCAAAAAATATGCTTACTACATACTGTTTCTCACAAAGCAACTGTACTGTATGTTCAACAAATATGAGATAGCAAACTAAAAATGAAGAAAATATGGGACACAGAAAACAAGAGATTCAATTAAGGAGAGAGGTAAAGCAAATCCCCAAGATGATATTAAAAGGCAGAGAGCAGCATGACTGCTGTACCAAAAGCAATAGAAAAACCCAGACAGGATTTCAGCATGTTCATAAATGTATAGATCCATAGAGTTCAGAACCCCAGCGCCACACCATCCTTTTCCCTGAATGAGCAGATCAGCACAGTCAAACCCAATGAATCTCACTTTTGCTGATGAGATGCAAAAATGATCTTTGGATAAGAGAGAATGAGGAGATAATAAAGATCATACTGAAGCTAGCTTCTCTCATTTTAACTCTCCTCTTGCCAAAGACTTCAGATTCCTGCATACTACAATTCAGAAAAAAAAAAAGAAAGCACACGTATTTACCCTAATAAGAGGAATTATCCTCTATATAGCACATGTTAATATATGCCTGAACTGCCCCTGAAAAATATAAAAGAAACTGGTAAAAATGGTTACCTCTAGGAGGGGGAAATGGGTGGCTTCAGGAAAACTGTATAAAATAATTACTTTTCTTTCTTTTTTTTTTTTACATCTTTATTGGAGTATAGTTGCTTTACAATGGTGTGTATGAAATTGAGCTATTTGTAATGAGGTGGATGGACCTAGAGTCTGTCATACAGAGTGAAGTAAGTCAGAAAGAGAAAGACAAATACCCTATGCTAACACATATATATGGAATTTAAGGAAAAAAATGTAATGAAGAACCTAGGGGTAAGACAGGAATAAAGACACAGACCTACTAGAGAATGGACTTGAGGATATGGGGAGGGGCAAGAGTAAGCTGTGGCAAAGCGAGAGAGTGGCATGGACATGTATACACTACCAAACGTAAGGTAGACAGCTAGTGGGAAAAATTACTTTTCGTTCACCACTGTTACTAGGTACGCGGGCCTCTCCCTGTTGTGGCCTCTCCCGTTGCGGAGTACAGGCCCTGGACGCACAGGCTCAGCGGCCATGGCTCACGGGCCCAGTGCTCCACGGCACGTGGGATCTTCCCGGACCAGGGCACGAACCCGCATCCCCTGCATCGGCAGGCGGACTCTCAACCACTGCGCCACCAGGGAAGTCCACCACTGTTACTTTTGAATTTTGCACCAAAAGCATGAATTATTGAGACATATGGTGAAATTAAAATGATGGCAATAAAATACATTCTCTCTCCAGAACCTTCAGTCTTGTTAAATGTCTCTTTGAGATGTTTAGAAGCTCACCAGTTCCACATATTCCACATAAACAGGGTGATGCTAGGCCCTGCCTAGTCCAGTATGCCAGAGCCTAAACTACCCTGGGAGTCAGAATCAGCATCTATGCCTTACTTCTTTGTTACCAGGAAATGAGTTCAGAAGAGGAGGCCTAAACATACCTAAATATAATAAGTGACTAAAGAAAAAATATCACTTAATCAATTTAACTGGGAAAAATGGGGGTGTGGGTAGAGAAAATTATGTGTGCACTGAAACCATTTAAAAGGCTAGAATAGTAATTATTTAGATGATTATCCAAAGCATGCATAATGTTTTATAGATTAGATAACTTATGTAGAAATAAGGCTGAAATTCTCAGAAGTATGTGTTTTCTTAGGAGTTTTTCAGAAGATGAGCAAACCAAAATTCGCTATAAGTTTTCTAAATAACATGTATATTGCTACTACATGAGGAGATAAATATTTCTAAACAGTGGTTTTATTTTTTTTTTAATAGAAGGCTAGAATAGCTTCCTGAACTTACAATTTGTAAAATATTCATTAATTTTTCAGGGGGTGGGACAGATTTATTTTTTTATTTTTTTATTTTTTTTATTATTTTTTTTTTTTGCGGTAGGCGGGCCTCTCACTGTTGTGGCCTCTCCCCTTGCAGAGCACAGGCTCCGGACGCGCAGGCTCAGCAGCCATGGCTCACGGGCCTAGCCGCTCTGTGGTATGTGGGATCTTCCCAGACCGGGGCACGAACCCGTGTCCCCTGCATCGGCAGGCGGACTCTCAACCACTGCGCCACCAGGGAAGCCCCAGATTTATTTTTCATAGGAAACACAGAGGTCTGTTAATGGACTTTCAACTTCAAAAGTTCTGTGTTTTGGGTCAGGAATTAATGCAAAACTTGCCATCGTTTCATTTCACTTATGCTAAGTTAAAAGCTAACTAAAAAATACTGGAAAAAATGTGACAACTGATAATTAACCTTAACCTTATGTTATCAGGAAAAAAAATATCATGACTTGAGGTTCATCTACTTTATCTTGCTATATGATAGCACTGAATTTGAAATGCCAATATTAGCATTGCCCAAATATGCTCTTGAAATGGTCTCTAAACAAGTAAACTTGTGTCTATAACTTCATATTCTTTAACACTTTAAATTTTGTCATGTAAGAGTAGATACTAAATGCTCACTTTGGCAACATATCTAGTAGAGTCGGAATGATGCAGAGATTACCATGGCCATTGCAGAAGGATGACATGAAATTTTCAATACTTTTATTAAAAACTTAAGAGAATTTTTTCCTATCAGACTTGTGCTACAAGAACTACTAAAGTGAGCCTTTCAGACAAAAATAAAAGCATAAGTCAGTAACTTAAATCCATATGAAGAAATAAAGAACATCAAAAAAGGTAACTGCAGAGGTAAATATAAAAAAATAATATAAATGTATTTTATTCTAACTTTTTTTTCTATCTGATTTAAAAGGCGCCAACATAAAGTAATAATTATAACTGTTATAGGCATATCATGTATAAAGATGTAATTTTTATATCAGTAACAGCACAAAGGAGGGCAATGTAAAGGAGGAGAAAAGTTTTTTATACTATTGAAATTAAACTGGTATTAATCAAAACTAGATGCTTATACTTAAGATGTTATTTGTAATCCTTAGAGCAAGCATTAAGGGTATAATTCAAAAATATAGTAAAAGATAAGGGGATTGAAATTGTACACTAAAAATATCTCTTTAACAACAACAACAACAAATGAGTCAGTAATAGAGGAAGAGGAATTAGGAAAAAAATGTGACTCAGAAAATAAATCACAAATGTGGGACATTAATCCTACATGAATTACATTTAATATAAAAATTACAAAATTAAATATTAATTACATTTAATATAAAAAGGTTAAACATTCCATCTAAAGACAGAAATTTCAGACTGGATAAAAAAATGAAAAACATGATCCAAACATACGCTGCCTACAAGTGACCCACTTTAGAGTCAAGAAAATATATAGATGAAGTGTAAAAGAGTTGGAATAGATATACCATAACAGTAAAAACAAAACAACAACAAAACTGGAGTGGCTAAGAAAATATCAGGAAAAAATATATTTTAAGATGAAAAATTTTACTAGATGAAATGATAAAATGATTATTCCATCTAGAATGTATAATAATTATAAGCTTATATGCACCTAACAACAGAACTTCAAAATATAATGAAGCAAAATCGACACAATGGAAAAGAGAAACAGACTGTTCTACAATAACAGTTGGATACTTTAATACCCTTCTTTCAATAGCAGAACAGACAGAAAATCAACAAGAAAATAAAAAACTTGAACAACATTATCAATCAACTAGACCTAACAGCCATCTATAAAACATTCCACCCAACAGCATCAAAATATACATTCTTTTCAAATGCACATGGATATACTATATGCTAGGCCGTAAAACAAATTTCACTACATTTAGAAGGATATAAACAATACAAAGGGTGCTCTCAGGTGACAACAGAATGCAATAAGAAATTGTAAACAGAAAGGAATTTGTTGAAAATCACAAATGGAAATTAAACAATATATTCCTAAATAATTCATGGGTCAAGTAAGAACTTATAAGGGGAATTAGAAATAATTTGAGATGAATTAAAATGAAAGTATACCATATTAATACTTGATTGGTCCCACATACTCTTTTGAAAAGCCGAGGGCTTAGACAAAGAGATCTAAATTAATTTAAAAAATCATTTATTATTCTGGGAATAAAAAGAACTGGGCTTAGTCTCAGTTGTGTCTTTATCTTTGTGTCTGTTTATCATCTTGGAATAGTCATTACATAGTCAAAATACAGTTGCCATCTCAGGAATCAAATACTGTCATCTCTAGGGCTAGCATAACAAGATACCACAAACTTGTTAGCTTAAAAGAACAGAAATTTATTTTATCACAGCTCTAGAGGCCAGAAGTTCAAACTCAGAGTGTTGAGAGGGCCATGTTCTTTCTGACGCCTCAAGGGGAGGATCCTTCTTTGTCTTAACCAGATTCTGATGGTGGCCATCAATCACTGGGGTTGGCATTTTTTGATTTGCAGCTTCATCACTCTGGTCTCTTCCACTGTTGTCACATGGAATTGTCTCTGTGTGTTTCTGTCTCTGGAAACAATTTAAATAGAAATTTCTATTTTTAAAAAACAAACTGTTGATTACTATGCTCTATTTAGCTGGTTCCTCTAACCCAAACCCACACCCACCTCCATTTCCCCATAGGTATTTGAGAAGGAAAGAGGAACTCCTGTGAGCTATCATACTGGAAAAAATCAATAATACAACGTTTTACTAGAACTGCGTCCTATCTAAAATATTTGAATTAAATATAAAATCTGGGGAAATTATCCCCCAGTTTCCCTCCTCTAGAGGCATGTTCTAAATGATAGGCAGCAGAATATTTTATACCCATGGGGTTTGCTGACATTATTGATTTGATCCAGAATCTGTATTTTCTCTCTAAAGAAAACACTATTCTCTCTTTACTTTCTTTAATATATAATGTTGATGTCTTAAGAATATTGTCAGAGAGGATGCTTGTAGTTCAAATGATTTGGCTGTATTTCACCAGTATTATTACAAGATAGTCAAACAATGGCTGGGCTCCAGTATAGACCTCGGTCCCTTTGTTCCACTGGGATACTGATCTGAAAGCCACTGTTTCCTTATATTCCAAAGACCAAATAAATAAAACAAATAAATAAACAAACAAACAAACACCAAGTAAATGAAACTATTTTAAAACCAACTCTATTTTCTTCCTCGTCCATGTTAATTCTCTTCTACCTAAAATTACTTCCTGGAAGTGATTTTTATGTTTCTTAGAACCTCTTTATGTATATATCCACACTACTGCATATAAAACTGTTCCTTGTAGATCTTATACTTTTTCCATTTGAGTAATTATTTTCACATGTCATATACAGTTTATCCATTGTCCTAGACATGCATTTTTCCTGTGTATTTGAGCATCATAGGAAGATAAATTCTACTCTTGAAAATGTTAACTGATCACTGAGACACAGAAAGCTACTATTCTTACCATTTTTCAATAGTGAGTAGATTCTGTAGGGGTGGAATTTTAAGATGTAAGTATACTGTTTTTCTACACTCAAATTACGTTCCCCTTATCATAGAAATTGACCAGTGAAGTGTGCTGCTGACTTTTCAGAATCCATGTACATATGATCCATTAAGTTATTACATATTACATTGGTCAGAAAAGCATACCGTGAAATGTTGCGTTTATTTAAACTCCCAATATTTTCACTACATGGTTTCAAGATTTTACTTGTTTATTGCCCTCTGGTGGGGGGCTCTGTGAACTGCATATTTACGGGTCTGGAGCCCATATCCTCTGGGAGGTATTCAACTCCTCAGGTACAAGCTAAAGAGTAGATGATAAGAAGCATTCAGATTTATTAAAACTAATTAAGAATATCAGTAGCCTGACTGTTGTTTCTAAAAATATAAAATATGTATCCTTCTGTTGTCAAACAACCATATTTCATGAAAAGAAGTATAAATTCTTTTTTGCTTGCAATAAAAGAACAATAATTGAAGATATTCTTCATTTGGACCAAATACCTTCTCTGAAAATATAAGTTAAAATAGGAGTTGAAATTTTCAAATTATTCTTTAGGAAATAAAACTCCACATATAACTTCAAATTATCATTTAATTTTACCTTAAATATAAATATCTATATTGACTTAAATGCTTTACTCTGTAATTTCGGATGATTCCCTCCTTTATATCTTCTTCCTCTCTTCAACAAATAAAATACATATGAATGCCTAACATGAGGTAGGGTATTCTCTGTGAAATAATGATGTTGGTAAACTTGATTTTGACTTAGCAGAGGGATTAAGCCTATGTGTTGGTGAATTCTTCCCAGATGGTGCGTGGGGAGAGGGTCAGGCATGTCTCTGTGCTCCTGAAGTTTTCTCTGTGAAACTGTCAACCTCCAATATCAGAAATAACTTCCTTTGTCAGAAAGGATTTTCAGACATTAAAAATTTTCTATTAAAGTGCAAGCATTTTTTTTTAATGTTCTTAATTAATTTATTTATTTTTGCTGTGTTGGGTCTTCGTTTCTGTGCGAGGGCTTTCTCCAGTTGCGGCGAGTGGGGGCCACTCTTCATCGCGGTGTGCTGGCCTCTCACTGTCACGGCCTCTCTTGTTGCGGAGCACAGGCTCCAGACGCGCAGGCTCAGTAGTTGTGGCTCACGGGCCTAGCTGCTCCGTGGCATGTGGGATCCTCCCAGACCAGGGCTCGAACCCGTGTCCCCTCCATTAGCAGGCAGATTCTCAACCACTGCGCCACCAGGGAAGCCCAGTGCAAGCATTTTTAAAATCTATAAAATATAGGGCATTATAAATTTTCTTTAGTTACTACAAGCTGAATTTTAACTGAGAAGACTAGAGACTCCATGTATGTGTACATGCATGCATGTGTGCATGTTTGTGTGCTACACATGTGTGTGTGTGTGTGTGTGTGTGTGTGTGTGTAGGTCTACTGAGGTTACAGAGCATATTCTGGGCAGGAATGAGCAGTGATAGATCAGAAGGGAAAAGAATATAAAGGACCAACTCCACCTACTTAATTTGTCCCGTGACCTGGTGTCGTCTTATTTTCCACCATCCTTTGCTGATCTGTATACTAAATACCCAGGGTTCCTAGGTACCCCCAGGTACCTCTGTAAGTTTTACAAGCCTATCAATATCCCATGTACAGTGGATGGAACCTGGACTTTTTGCCCATATAGTTTTCCTTTCCCTCAGAGTTTTTGTCTGAGCTATGTCGTGGGGTAGGTACTGTTGTGAAAATTTGTGCTCACTTGTTAAACAGAAACTACTCATTTAACTTTTTAAACAAATAAACAGTATTTTGAGTCAATTGCAGGGCACCTCCAGTCTCCACAAAGCAGAGTTACTTTGGGACAGGAAGGTCTTTTAGTTTCCCCTTAAATCAAAATACAAAGTTATTGAGCAATTCTAGGACCAACCCTATAGTTGCAAACTTTGGGAAGAGATCACAGGATTCTGTAATCGTCTGCTTATCCCCTTACTGGGACACCAAATAGCTCAATAGCTCTTATACTGAAGTCAAAAGGAAGAATAATACTGGAACAAAGTCTGCATTTAAAGTCTGTGTCTTATTTTTATTTTCTCTTGGCACATAGTAGGTAACTGTTAAATGTTCTCTTGATAAATATTAAAAACACAATATACTTCATATACTAGGGGTCATAAAATTTCAACTTTTCTTTTGGTGTAGATGTTGATGATGAAAATTTTGGAAACTTCTGATCCATGTTCATGTTCCTGCTTTGAGAACTGCAGGGTGCAGCTTTTAGATGGAAAAAGTTGCCAAGAGGACCAGAAGTAGAAAAAAGGCATTTATGTAATTCTTCCTTATAATTTCATTTACTGGTTTTCAGTATCTAACTTTGAAAAGTTGCCTGAGGCTGCCTAGGGTCTGCAATAAGGATCACAGCTGTGCAGTCCTACCCCCTCCCCACATGTGGGAACACAGCCTACCAAGCAGTGCTAATAGAGGCCCATGGCTTTCCGCCCACCTCGGTACTGCTCAAGGCAGTGGCTTTTTTTCTACCAGCCTCACCCTTCTCCATTTGAATCTTTTTCTTCTTGCCAGTTTTATTGAGATACAATTGACATATAACACTGTATACGCTTAACGTGTACAACATCATAATTTGATACATGTATATATTGCAAAATGATTACCACAATAAGGTTAGTTAACACATCCATGACCTTACACAATTAATTACCTCTTGTGTGTGTGTGATGAGAACATGTAAGATCTACTATCTCAGAAGCTTTTGAGTATGCAATAGAGTGTTGTTAACTATAGTCACCATGCTGTACATCAGACTCCCAGGATTTATTCATCTTATAACTGGAAGGTTATACCCTTTGACCAACAACTCCCCATTTCCTCCACTCCTCAGCCCTTGATGGCCACCATTCTACTCGGTTTCTATGAGTGCAGATTTTTTAGATTACACGTAAAAGTGAGAATATGCAGTGTTTGTCTTTCTCTCTCTGACTTATTTCACTTAGCATAATGCCCTCAAGGTTCACCCAAGTTGTTGCAAATGGCAAGATTCCCTTATTTTTTAAGGCTGAATAACATTCCATTCTACATATGTGCCATCTTTTCTTTATCCATTTGTCTGTCAATGGACACTATAGAAAGAGAAACTCACTCAGTTCCTACAAGTGTCCAAGATAACAATAGACAAAATATGGATGTTGGTGGATGTAGATCCAGGCAGTAGAATAGACTACATCCCACAGGCAGGAAGGCCACATTTTAGGAGGAGCTGCTTTGAATATGAATCAAATAATAATTGATTTATATATCACCAGTTCAGAACTAACTCATCTGTTTTAGACACCTCACCATAGATATGAAATGAGAATGAGTGGAAAAGGAGGCTTCTGAAGGCAAGCAGTCATAAAGCCCATTATAATTCTGTAAAAAGGAGAATATACAGTCTTACCTTTAGAACCTCAAATCAAACAAAGACATGTAGCAGCCTCAGTAGAATATAATCGCAACAGAAAAAATACAAGCAGAAGGCAGAGGAAAAAGAAGTGCCATTTGGTATGGGAATAAATAGCTCTGTTTGTCTCAAAAGCCTCCTATAAATATGTCTGTGTGTCAACATAGTGTAATAATTAATATACATAAACCCTGAGTCTTAAGAAAAATGAACTGTATCTTTTGCTTTCTTTTAGAAAGGGACAGAAAAGTAACTATATTTGCTTTAATAAATACAGATATTTAGTATACTTAAATATTTGATCAAATAATTTAAAAAAATGTTTCTTACACTATACATCATTTTCTGATGAAACAGGGGTAAAATAAGGCTCTAGGGGGGTGAGGAGGGCATGAGGTATTATACACATTTTCTTTTCCGTCCTTTTGTAGCTGCATATACTTTTCCAGGCCTAGAGAAGTAGTAAAATTATGCATCTAAGATTGAATAAAAAGTCTCATAGACATATTTTACATATATGCCATTAGATTTCCACAGAGTTATTTCAGGCTGCTGACAGGCTGCTTGCTTGAGCTGAGACCCCTCTAAGCAAAGCCCATGAAGAAACTAACAACTGTGAAAGCCAACTTATTTATTCTGTGAGTAACTTGGCTGCAGAGTAGACTAATTACCCCTTTAACCATACCGTTTGAACTCATTGTACTTATCTGGGAATCACTATTCTGAAAGTAGAGAAGGGGACTAGGGAAGTTAAAAGAGACAAAAGATCTAAATATGGTCTCTTTGCAGAATCTCAAAGGTCAGGCAACAGGCTTATTTCTAATGGTTTTAAAAAGAGAAGATGAGCTGTGGTTTAAAGGTCCACTTTGGAATTCAAGTTCTACCTCAGGTGTAGCCTGAGTGCTAGTCCACCTAATCACTGAAGGATCATTTCTCAGCACATAGCCAGTGTTTTTTAAATTTTCATATTATTTTATCCCAGTGAATAATATTGATGAAGGGTTTTGAAACTATTAAATTCCGCCAAAGGACTTGATTTTATAATGATACCAAACCTTGGAAAATAAAGGAAGTAGTGATTGGTGAATCCTTGACAAATTATTAGAGTTATAATTTATTGTTTCATAAGGAAAGATCGGGAATGGATCATTTAGGAATCTGAATGAGTACTTTGAATCTCATCTATTTCTGTTAAAACTACAGGTTAGTTGAGCTAAAAAATTGTAGGTATAAAAATTGTGTTTTTTGGTAATAAAATTTGTTTTAACCCTTCTCTCAATTATGCACTTAAATGTTGACCAATTCACAAGTAACTCTTTACAGTTGATGGATTGGCCAGTGGCTTTGGGATAATTCATTTTATAGTTTGGGATTTCCAGTGTTATCTTTATTTTCCCATTTATACTCTATTGCATACATTTTATTAGCAGGAGTAGTAGAAATAGTAGTAGTAGCATCATTATTATTTAGTTAGAATAGAATTGTTTCTATAACTTCTTACGGTCAAACATATACTAAGCAACACATATTTTGAAAGCACTGGTGTTGGGGTAAATTTGATGTTGATGAGACTAGTCACTGCCCTTAAAGGAGCTTGTCTTCTAGTTGGAAAGATGTGACATATACAATAATTTGAGGCATTAAATAAATACATGGGTCTGAGGGCAGAAGATCCTGAAGGAAGCAAGCTACAAAGAACTCATTTTGAATCCTGGCATTAATATTGGCAGGTCTCCTCACACCTTTTTATGACAGTTATAGACAAAGCAAGTAGGACTGGAGAATACACTACAATGACCAAAATAAGATTTAATGTCATTTCAGCCTAGGGGATTATTTCTAGGCTTTGAGTATATGATAATTTAAATGCTACCTAAATAGTAAATTTACTTTAATGCTGACAATGTAGAAACAAATATTTTGCTGCAAAAGCATACACAGTAGTAACAAGTGGATTTTGGAAGAAATTAATATTTTGTCTTATACTGATATTACACTATTGCCCTAGACCTAGCACCAGCCTTTACTCTTTGTTGTTTTCTTCTAAGACTAAAGAGCCTCTTTATTGTTTGTGCTGATTTTTTTTCCACCAACAGATCTCAGAGCAATCTGAGTGCTCTGGCCAGTTGGGACAAAATTATCATTAGAATTCTTGGCTAGAGAAGAAAGCTCCTAATTTAAGAATGACTTTTTGCCTTCTGAGAGCTCAGAAGAGCAAATTGCAAGCCATCTACATTTATAAAACATGTTTTAGTATGGAAAAGTTCAAACATCTACAGAAGTAAAAAGAAAGAAGGAGAAACTTTCATCAATTGTTCTCATCAAATATCAATCGCAGGTCAATATATTTTCTCTACACCCTCTCTTACTACCACCACCATAATCCCCAGCAATTTTAAAGCAAATTCCAGATTTCTTTTCTTAAGTGAAAACGTCAGTATACATATTTCTAAAATGCAAGAACTGTCCTTTTTAAACTCAACTATTTCATTATCACACATCCCCAAATAATATTAATTCCTTAATATCAACAAATAGCCAGTCAGTTCATGTTTCCTTGATTGTCCTATAAATGTATTTTTATTTTAATAACCATTATTTATTTGATTGCTGATCCAAGCACAGTTTCTTTTAAAGTATAGGTTTAAAAGAACTCAATTTGCTCATTTTTCTTGCAAGTATTTGTCATTGAATTCAAAGTATTCATCCAGTAGGTTTCCCAATGTCTGGATTATGCTGATTGCATCCCCTTTATGCTTATATATTTATTATGCTCCTTTGCACCATGTATTTACTGTCAGTTGGTAGATAGATCTAGAGCACTGACATAATTCAGGTGTGATTTTTTGGCAAGTTTACTTCATAGATAATATTGATGAATTCCAAAAGGAACTATAAAGTGTCTGTCTTATTGTGATGTTGCAGCCATTAATGATCAATGTCTAGACCCATTAATTTATTAAGGGTACCAAATGGTGATATTCTACTAATTAGATTATTATTCATTTACTAGCTAGAATATTACTTCATCAACTATTTGGTTGCCCTGAGTTACAGTTGAATTAGGAAAGGAAGAATAAATGCTTCTTTTATTTTATTTACCAGTTTAAAAAAAAGAAAAAAAAAAAGAGAGAGAGGTTGACTCCAAAGTAGCTTCCGAAGATGACTAATGAGGTATTTTATTTCTTTGTTGTTGTTTTCAGTGAGGTTGTTACAAATATCGATGCAGAGATTGTCCCCTCTTAGGTTCACGGATCCTGTTCAAGTTGGCTCCTGAGTCCTTTCCACACAACCACAGTAGTCTTTGAAGTCTTCCCAGCTCTCTTGTATGAGAAGATGTAACAGGAACATCTTGTTCATTTCTCATGCTGGATTTGAAATCAGCTATTTCTCCAAGAAGACATTATCCACTGTGTTTATTGAAACTTGTGTTCCTTCTAGTTTAACCTTTCGAGACATGATTTTTTAAAACAAATTACTTACTGAATTCTTTCACCTTTTCAAATCTTCCTATTCTCCAATCACTTCATTTCTGATTTTTTCTAATTTCTTTTATGTTTTTCTTAAAACCAGTTTCTATTCCTTTTAAAATTTCTTTTACTTTTTCCGCAATATCAGGCAATAAATTTCATTTGTTCTGTGGGCGTGTCTTTCTGTCACGCTTTCAGGATTTGCTGGAACTTTCTTTTCACCCTTCTTTTTTCTTTTTTTTTTCTCACTGATTTTCTACAGGATGTGAATGGAATACTCTTCTGTCACTCATTTTTAAATGAACTAAGTTTCCACTTTAGGAGGGAAACATAGATCAGAATATAATTTCTAGCTTCAGAACTCCAGGGCTCACTATCTTCTATTATTTTCATGACATAATTTAAAAAATGACCTTAAAATTTCTAAAATCTTCCTCCTTGGCCCTCCTATTCCCATTTACCCTCCTCTTTCCTGTCCTTGTTGAGTATGGGATTTGTTCTGGAATGGTGCTTTGGTTTGATAGGTGTCAAGGTTTCACAGACCCCAGAACACTTGGCATCCTCAGAACATTTCAAAGTTCTTGCACTCAGCTGCAAGGTGGAGCCTGCAATGTTCACTCCCGGTTTCTGCCGCTGTTCTCAGTGAGTTTTTCAATCTCAGTGAGTTCTTGAACCATAGTAACCTTTGACTCTCCTGAAAGAGAGAGAGAGTCCCTCCCTTGTCTTCCTCCCACACACCTTGGGATACACATATGTAGGACTTTTCCTGTTGTTGATTTGTTCCTACCTGGCTGTATGTTGCAGTTCATGTGGACACCTTGTTGCAGATGTTGTCTGTGGGTTTTTGGTCTTGCTATCCTAGATGCTTTTCTTTCTTTATTTGGGGGGTGGGGATTTGTGTATTTTGGGGAGGGGTGGCATATTCAGGGATAAAAATCTTCTCTGTAGCCACCATCATTTCCCCAGAATCCTCTGCCATTAATATTTAAAACAAAATCATAGGAATTATTATCCCGATCCTTAGGACAATCATTACATTGTATCTGTCTTTTTTCCAGGCTTCAAGCTGCCTGTGGCTTCCCACGTTAGTATGCTGACATGACTGGGCAATGCCTAATTTGGCGGGCTCTTTCTGTACTAACTTCCTCCTAATCATGACAGTCTTATACGCTATACATAATCTTCTTTACTGATAGGGAATATAGAAAATACAGGAAACCATGGGTTTAATAGCTGAAAGTGGAATTAATATATTATTTTCTCAGATAAAATATCATGACTCCTTAGGCCAAAGATGTAAAATGAAATCACAAATTTCCTGGAATCATTTTGCAAACATGAATGCTCACTTGAATCCAAGGAATAACACATTTTTAGAGCCTCCAAATTTATAAACTTAGTACAATTCTGCATTACTCCTTAAGGCAACTGAAGAAAATAATTTTGTGATAAAATAAATATTGATTTTTATAACACAGTTATTTTAAATGTTTATAAAACTTTTTAAAAATGTTAAGGCTCTATCAGCCTCATTACTTGTTATTTCTTTTCTAGAATCTTGGATAAAGGAACAGTCGTTTGAGGGGAAACATGGTATAAAATGGGAAGATAATGTAACAGTGAAGATAGTTATATCTCTTCCTGTGTGATGAACTACTCCTAAGCTACGTGGTTTAAAACAGCAGGCACTTTATCTCCTCACAATTTGTGAATCAGCAGAATGGGCTGGAAGCTCCTGGGTGGATCTATCTTGCTTTCACCTGAGGTGACTACTGAGGTTGCCATCATCTGGTTGCTGGACTGGGGCTGGTTGCTTTCACATGTCTGGCCATTGGTGCTGGCTGCGACCTGTGCCTAGTCTCCACAAGGTTAGCCAGGCTTCCTAACATGTCAGGTTTCCATGAGGGCAAGACCTAAAGCACGAGTACTCTCCAAGCTTCAGCTCTTGATATGCCATTGGGCCAAAACATGTTACGTGACCAAGCCCAGGTCAAGGTGGAACAAAACTACACAGGGTGAGAAACGGGGTCGAGGGGCCTTTGCACTGGGGGTCAGTAGTCTAACAAACTGCTCCAATAACTATATAAAGAAAAACACCCCGGGGGATAACTGGTAAAAAATAACTGTGTGCGGGGTGGGGTGGAGGTTTGGCATGGGGGGGCAAAGGCAGTAAACAGAGGCTACCAAAATCTGAAGATTCTGGAATTTTTGGAAAATCCACTGGGATTAAAGGAGTTACACAACCATGTTCTGACACCAGAAGAAAGGTCCCAGTTGAGCATCAGGGAAGTCTAGCACTCTTCCTCCATCCTATCAATTTTCATGTTTCTTTGACTCAGCATATTTGTAGAATGAATCATGACTTTCTATAAATTTTTAATTCAGTTTTTCAAAGAAATAGTGACCTCACTTCTATCTGCTGTGCCACAAAAATGCCGCAGGAAAAAATTCCTTCTGTTAAATTACTCACTAGGTGAAATTGTATGTGTAACCCAGTAACAAAGAGATATTAAGAATTGCCACAGCCTAGCCGACCCTCCGCACCACGCACCCTATAGCATCCAGTGGGTGAGCCGGGAGTCGAGGAGGTCACCGTAGGAAGGGGCGGGGGCCGCGTGGCAGCCTCCTTCTGTCTCCTGGTACAGGAGTCGTCCGCAGCAGCTGGTGGTGGCCAGCCTTGCAGCATTGTGTTCTAGGTCAATAGCTTCTAAGACTCCAGTTGGATTCACTGGAGTAGGCAACGTGGGGAATCCAATGGCAAAAGAGCTCATGAAACATGACTAGCCACTCATTGTTGATGATGTGTTCCCTGATGCATGCAAAGAGCTTCTAGATGCAGGTGAACCCGGTAGTGTCTTCCACAGCGGATGTAGCCGAAAAAGCTGACAGAATTATTACAATGCATCAGCGCGCTAGAAGCTTATTCTGGAGCAAACGGAATACAAAAAAAAGTGAAGAAAGACTCACTATTAATAGATTCCAGTACTGTTGACCCTATGGTTTTGAGAGAATTGACCAAAGAAGTTGAGAAAATAGGAGCCATTTTCACGGATGCCCCTGTTTCTGGTGGTGTGGGAACGGCTCCGTCTGGCAACCTTACATTTAGGATGGGAGGGGTTGAGCTGCTGTGGTGCATGGGCTTCCATGTGGTACATCGTGGAGCTGTTGGGACTGGCCAGGCTTCGAAGATCTGCAAACACTTGCTGTTAGGTGTTAGTAGGATTGGAATTGCTGAAGGTATGAATCTGGGACTCAGGTTAGGTCTTGACCCAAAACTCTTGGCTAAAATCCTAAATATGAGCTCAGGATGATGTTGGTCAAGTGACACTTATAATCCTGTACCTGGGGTGATGGATGGAGTTCCCTCGGCTAATTACTATCAAGGCAGATTCGGAGCAACACTCATGGCTAAGGATCTGGGATTAGCATGAGGCTCTGCTACCAGCACGAAGAGCCTGGTCCTTCTGGGCAGTCAAGCCCATCAGATCTGCAGGGATGGTGTGCGTGAAGGGCTACTCAGAAAAAGACTTCTCATCCGTGTTCCAGTTTCTGCAAGAGGAGGAGACATTCTGAGTTTGCCCTCTGGCTGTGAACACTGTTGAAACCAAACTGTGTCTTGGAGCCCCTATGGCTCACTCCACAGGAAAATGGGCGTAATCAAAGGTCAACTGCCTGCTTTTGAGTGTCTAGGTCAGGGGTCCCCAACTCCTTGGCCTCGGACGGGTAACAGTCTGCAGCCTTTTAGGAACCGGGCTGCACAGCAGGAGGTGGGTCGCAAGCAAGTCAGCTAAGCTTCATCTGCCGCCCCCTATGGCTCACATTATCGTCTGAACCTCACACACCCTGCCCCACCTCCCTGGAGAAATTTGCTTCCAGGAAACCGGTCCCTGGTTCCAAAAAGGTTAGGGACCTCTGGTCTAGGTCACAATAAATCCTGGGATTTTTCACCCATTTAAACTGCTTATTCTTTTTATCTATTTAGCAAACATATCATCTGTATTTTTTTTTTTTTTTCTGCAAGCCACTGATGGTAACTGCTAGCTGGCTAGCTGATTGGTCTTTTTCCAAAGTTTGATTCCTGAGCATCTTCAGCTAAAACGCTGCCTACTTCACTCAGGATATTATTTACAAATAAAACTAAATTTTTTTTTCAACAGGATAAAATCTATCCTCGAGGAAAGAAAAGAAATTGGTGTGAGAAAAGGTATTAGAGAAAGGGGAAGTATAGTGAGTTACTACCTGTGTCCCTCAGAAAATTTGTCCTGTTAACCCAGTGGTGATGTTCTTGTGTTGAGATGACTGGTTTATTTTCTAGGAGTTGTTAAAGCAAGAGAACTCCTTGCTGCGTCTTATGTAATTTGGACTCTGTTACATTTTCTTGGTGTGCCCCTCTTGTAACAACTTCCCATACTCAGCAAACTTGTTTTGTTTTATATTTTTGCTTCCTTGTACATTTTTACTGCATATTTTTTGACTCCAAAAGAATGACATCTTTAGAACTGTTTCAGAGCCAACGATGATATGTGTTTTAGATAATTATTACACTATGCTAAATATAACCATATTATTTTGAATTCAAATAAATTTCTATGCTGATTAAAAAAAGAGGCACATTTCATCAATGTTTAAATAGTATCCTTCCTCCTCTAAAACTTAAAGTAGGATTCAGTCTGATTCTTAAAGGGTTATTTTCTTCAACAACAAGAGCTGACTTAGGCCATTTCTTGGCAGTGGAATCTGAGCATAGAGGTCCCTGTCTGACTGCCCTTTGATTCTCTCTCACATTATCCTGGATGAATATAATGGATGGGCATGCCCTTATGACTTAGCCCACTGAGAGCACTCCTGATGAGGGTTAATGGTGTGGGCCACTTTAAATCTTGCCCAGCAAAGTGCTGACATCTGGGGTTTCCTATCAAGTTTACCAGATATTCCACAGTAATTTCATAATTTACACAACATAAAAACACTGATCTTGAGCTTAGGAAAGCATTTCATTTAAACAGATACAGAACACTACTCTACAAAATGGTTTAACATTTGTGAGCAATTGTATTAAATAAACCCTAATATAAATTAATCTAATACAAGTAAACTAATGGTTACAAAGCTATTGGTTGCTTCAGAAGCGGTGGCTACCGATAACTTCAAAGTTGTTTCCTCAATTCATTAAGAGGAGAAACTATTTGCTGTCAACTTCTTCTTGGGGAAGCTTATTCCTTAGTTTGATGCTGATTCGCGTTATGAATATATAGTAACCATTACTGGTTCTTCCTTTCCATGTTCAGTGCACCATTATACTTATATCCTCTTAAGATCTGGATATCTGTTACTGCTAGTGTTGGCTGGAGCCTGGGAGGAGGAAAGCTATCAACAAAAAAGGTCAACGAGCGTTAAAGATTTTTAGCATACTACTGAGACTTGCTATCTACCATAATCATAAGAAATCATAATTAACATTACTTATAGACTGGTCAGTGAGACCTTGAGTAAATTTTGGAAGCATCCATGTTTCAAACAGTTTCAGAGGATGGATATTTCCTGTTATTATCTCTATATCCTCTTCAAGTGGAACAGAAAGACCTTTCTCTGTTGAAGCAGTTTTGTCTTTTTCCTGGGCATTTTCAGTTTTCTCTTATTAGAGACTTGTAAAGCTTACATATACAAACTTACACATACACGTATAAGGCAAAGAAGGGATAGAGTAGCCTTGAGAGGATACTGTTTTGTAGCAGGCACACAAGACAGAGGTAATACTCCCTGATTGCATTTGCCTCCCTAGCCTCATCTCCTTTGTGGAAAGCATCAGCATTCTGACTGGTCTCTGCACCCCACTAACTGGACCCAACACTGCATTGGCATTCTTAGTGAGCACTGATGGTCGCTCCGGAAACTGTGGTTAGAGCTTGTGCAGCCAAAGTGCACAGGAAAGAAACAAATATGCTTAATATAACATGCTTACTCTGTTTTTCTTAATTAGCACTTATTCCCTGTAAGAGGTTGATTCCTGCTTTGACAGGGAGTAATCGAACGCTGTATTCACCCAAACCATAAAATTAAAGTGAACATACCTCAGCTTTTCATCCTACTGGAAGAAATGTATGAACTTTAAAGTTATTTTTTAATTGCTGCTGTTTAGAATGCCTGAAGCCCATTCGCTGAACTTGTTAAAGAGCAGTGTTAATGAGTGTATTTTTCGTTTCTTTTTTTTCCGACCACAGCATGAATTCTCAGCCAAAAGTGTGTCGTGTTTCTCACAATAGAGACAGGGAATAAAGTGCAAGTCTCTCACCACAAAGCATGAGACAACTACAAATACTCCTCTCCCAGAGTTAACATTGATGAGAGTCTTTGTGGAAAAGAACTTCCTGTTTTTGCGGGAATACAGTAGAAATGCAAGTTGTATTCTCCATAATTTCACTACTGGAAAAATAATTTCATAGTCCATATTTTTTATTGGTCTTCTTAAAAACATATACAGTGTTTACAATAAGGAGTAAAAGAGAAGATTTTCAATGTGATATTTCAAGGAGAATTTTCTAAAGGCAAGATCCAGTCCCAACTTTGGAAAATTAACACACACCTATGAGATCAAAGAGTCACCTGCAAAAATTTTTATTATGTTTTTCTTTCATACTAGTTTCCTAAAGATGCATTGTTACTTCTTGGTAATGTAATAGTCAGAAATGACTATATGGTGGCCATTTGAGGAAGAAGTAACTCTTACATAGTGTCTAGTGACCTTATCTCTTTTGATACAATACCTCTTGGTTTCAGAGGCTTGCACAGATTTCCTCTAAATGAATAAACTTAGTAAGATTTTTCTAACTATCAATTGGTCTAAAAGTAGATTTAGAAATCTACTTCTGAAGCAGTTTTGTTAAGTAATTATAGTCAATTCTCTTTCTGATTGGTATTCTTTCTGCAAAACAAATCCCTGTACTTGGAACAATTAATACCACCATCCCTGGCTCCTTGATTATTACACAGTGATGTTTCTTGAGAAAAAAGCTTACCCTTTTTTTGGGGGAAACTTCAGTCCATGAAATAAAACTTCATTAAAACTAGATCTGCTTCTAATACCAGTGTGACGCAGATCAGTATCCCCTTTCCTTTGACTTTCCAGGCTGTGTGAAGAGAATGGTATGGTTTGGTTTAGGAAGGGTTGTAGCTTAAGAGGATTGCATTATGTTTCTGTGTCACTTTGGGGGGGGTTATTTCAATATTGTATCTTGTTCTGTAAAAACGCCATAGTCATTCTCTTACTTATTATTAAATAATTAAACACTGCCCTTTGTTTACTTTCCCCTCTGATCAGAAGACTCCTCTCCCCTCTAGGCCTTGTTCTGAGGTCCAGTTCATCAGTTTGTAGTAGCTACACTTCTGATTTCTGAAGTCAGACAGATATGGGTCCCATTTCTGTCTTCATCAGTTATCATTTAGCCTCTGATATATGCATACCAGAGCTGGCAGTGACAAACATTTTGCTTCTCCTTATTTTCCCAGGGTTCTTTGCATTTTAATAGAGGATCACAATATTTTAAGTAGAGTTGGGATAAGGTGGAAAGAAAGAGCAGGAAAACATGCTTTTAGGAAGGTCTGAAATACAATTCACATGGAGGTAACTGCTTGAGAGAAAACCACCCCTCCCTGAGTATTGTCAATAAAGTAGCACAGGGAGGCAAACGAATCAATTGTTCACTAAAAATATTCTTCTTTAGAAGAATAAAATTCACAAGAAAGCCCCATTGCAAATAAAGTATATTTGTTTTCCTAAAGGAAGATATTTGAAAACTAGTAGTAAATACCTACTTTGACCTTCTGTGTCCCTAGTGTTCTATCTCCACTAAGTTTTATGAACACTACATAGAGGAGGAGCCTGAGTCTCAAAGACCGTAAGTAAGAGATGGATTCCAGAGCCTTTGCAAGGTCCATTATGCCCCATGACTTCCCATTGCTTGTGTTGTTCATCCAGATAGGTGCTTAGGATACCAGAATGAATAATTCTCTTTCAAGAGGTTTTTAACAGACATTAGATAATAAACAAGTACAACACCTAACAAATAGAACAGAATGCTTTATTTAAAGCAGAAACAGAATAAATGCTCACCAAGTATCATTTAAATCCCCTTTAAATTATTTTTTGAATCAACATGTTTATATTTGAGGGTATTTTCTTATTTTTTTCCTAGTTCCCTTTACTTGCACCTCCTTTCTTTTTCTCTTTTCCCAGCTGAAATGTTTATGGTTTCAAAAGTAATTACTTCTTGAAGAAAGTTTTCGTGTATACTAAGTGCTACCTAATGGAAGCCAAAAGCATAGTCTGTTAGCATTTAGAGTGGTATAATACATAGCCAGGTTGAATCAAGTGGGAGAGAAGGTTAATCGTTCTTTTAAACTGGCAGTGTTGCCGGAGGTAGATTAATATGCTTTTTGAATCTCTTATGTGCTCTAAGTCTCCTTGATCACATCACTATGTTAATGGTTTAGGTTTTGAATTAGAGGTGTCTCCTGGGGTCAGCTGGGCCAACTCCCTTAATCTCTCTGGCCATATTAGGTGAGAGTTTTCTCATTTCAATACATGATCTATGTTAGAGGGAGTGTTGACTATACCAGACTCTTAACATGGACACCCAGAAAGTGGAAGAATCTCTCTACTGGTGACTAATCATAACTCTTTTCATTGTGAATATAGTCCTTCCCTTAGGTAAGGCAGGAACACCATGAAAACTAGAAAGTTCTCGGGTGTCTGTGGAAGCTGGAGTGCTCTCGACCTGTCAGCTCACTGGCAGAGCAGGCTTCGTCCAGACACTAGAGAACAACATGTGAAATTGGCACCAGCCAGCCTCTCCATTGCACAGGATATCCCTATTTAAATTTGACAACCAGGATATTTTACAATTTGAAATTCTTGTCATCTGGTTTTCTTTAGTTCCTTCTTTGGGATGAAAAGACTGAGAAGCTTGTTAAAAAATCTGGAATTCTTATGGTGAGGCTTAACCAGATCTATTGAGTCATCAATCAGCAAACATTGACCAACACTTACCATTCCCCCAGTTACTATACTAAGGACCCAGACACGTCTCAGATAGTGGTCTTGCTCATTCACTGTATTTACAGTACATTTTTCTAAATGTAACCAGAGCTCAGTTAAAGACAAGACATTGATTTGAGTCTGAAGTAAACAAAACTTACTGGTCTGATCTCTTCAGTTCCCAGAATTATTTTGCTTCAGGTAGTAATTTTCCCAGACCAATAGAACAAAGTCCTATCATCTAATAATTTAATATTTTATCACAATAGTCCTTGCCTCTTTGACCTCTAGTGAGGAAACTTGCATAAGAAACTGAAATGTGCTTAGGTTCAATGGGTAAGTGCAGATAATGATATGAATGAAATTGAAAGCCAAAGGTAGAAAAGGCGGTTCTGAATAGATTAAGTAAGACAGAGGTATTTGAAAAATCAAGTAGAAAAGATACAAAAAGGAATGGAGAGCTTCTGGAAGTTTTCCAATAAGTGAGGGGTTGGTACATCTTTTCTTTTCTTTTTTTTTTTTTTAAGAACATGTCTGGCAGTTTTATGCCAGAGAAATTTATAAGGGGGTTGACTATATGCATGAAGTCCAGTGAGAACACTGTTTCTGTAGGCCACTGACAGTGTTCTGAGTGTATATTCTATACTACTAGAAATTAAGTTAGGAAAGAAAAGGTAATCTGATGTCATTTTAAATGAAATTTCACAAATTATTAGAGCTAAAAGGTGTCTTTTTTCACTCAGCCAACACATTGAGCACGTACTATGGGGCAAGCACTGTGCTTATGGGTAAGAGATAAAAGAAAAAAATAAAGGCCAGAGGGACTCAAAAGAGAGTGTGAGAGATGCATAAACAACTCATTACAATCGAATAGGGATAGGCTATTAAATAAATAGATCATAAAAATGTAACTTTTTAAAACAGAACTTGGAGTCAATAACTCTGCTAGGGGATATTGAAGAGGATGCCAACAATGAGGGGGTCTTGGAATTAGGTTTTGAATGTCAGTAGGAATTTTCCATGTGGAGAGGAGGTCAGGGGCATACCAGGCAGAAGGAACATCCTGGACTTGAGAACCAACACAGTATATTTAAGTGATTGTAAATGATAATTTTTTTTTGACTAGAGCATAGGGTATAAGTTGCCAAATGGTAGAAAATAAAGTATAAAAGTTAGGCTGGAATAAATGTATAAAGTGTCATATTCCTTATGATGAAAGATAGGTGTTTTCCTACAAAATGGGTTACTTATAAATATTTTAAAAATAGAAACTGCTGTGTAAGGCTTGAAAAAAACATTAAATCAGAGTTATACTGAGTTCAGGCTTAGTGGTGAAAATTTCTGTATTTTGTTTTCCAGGTTGGATACTGTTACAATTCTTTAACATTCCTTTTTCCTAAGTAAAGGCATCTGGTGAAAATATGGGATCCATTTTATCCTGGGGAAGTTTTGTCTTAATCTTTCTTCTATGTATTTTTTCTATTTAAAATGCTTTTGCAGAATCTAATCATATGAAGTTCGGATACTTGAAGTACCTGCTCATATTCTCTCTTTGACATAATGGGAATAATTGGGAAGTCTTCTCTAATTTTGAGACTACCATGACTGCTCTCTTATGTTGGTTATTCCTGTAGGTGAACCAATTTTAGGTTCATCTGAGTGATTAGTTAAACTTAATCCTCACAGATTCATTCAGCAGGTCTGAGAAGATATCTCAGAATATGTATATAGAGAGATAAACAATAAGAAGTTACAGTAATCACAAAAACAGATAAAGATCATTCATAATTTTTTATAAGATCTTATTTTCTCTCATTTCTTTCTTATTTTTTCATAATTTTTCTTTAATCATATGAAAAAGAAGGGAATTTACATGGCATAACAAAGGATATGCAAAACTGAAGGAAACACAATTTTCTTAAATTTCTCAAACTTATTTGTATAGGATTCAGAATGCACTTAAAATGACTAAATGACTTAAGCTAATTCTTTTTTATTGCAAACTGTTTTAACCCCAATTAACCAAGCAAGAAACTGAGAGTCATTCTTTACTCTTCTCCCTTCCCTTAAACTCTGATTGGAACAATCCCAAAGAGTTGTCATAATTATACTGTACACACACACACACACACACATATGTCCATTCTTCTCTATGCCCATTGTCATATTTTTTACATTTCTTACTCGATGTAACATCCCAGGTCACTTTTTCCCTGACTCCAGTATTATTTCTGTCTTGTTTATTCTCCGCATTGCAACGAAAATTTCACTCAATGGCTTAGAGCTCTTTGATAGCTTCTCTTTAATTTTTGGAAAAAGGCTTCAAGCACTGTGCTCTTGCCTACTAGTCTACCCTTATCTGGTTTCTCTATCCTTACTTAGCATCTCCTTCTTCCATAAATTTTCAGCAATACTCAATAGACTTCAGGGTTAGACTTCTCTTAATGCTGAACTTTCTCCAGGTTATGTCATCAATTTGTATCATTCTTTACTCATTCAATCCTTGGTTAAGACACTGTCATCATATAAGTTTCAAAATAAACATTAAATCTCTGGCTTTTCATGACTTCCATTAGAGATTAAATTCCCTTTCTATGTGTTCTTATAAAACTTGGCTGTCCAGTTACCTATGAGAGGTATAGTTATATTTTATAGTTCATTTCCCCTACTACATTGTAAACTCCATGTGAACAATGTCCTTATTTACCAGTGTTGCAGGTACTCAATGAATATTTATTCTGTTAAAAGATTTATTCTGTTAAAAGTTAAGAGACTGTTTATGTTCCATAAATAAGAGAAAATGTAGCTCAGAACCAAGTAGTGTCAAGAGGCTTGAATAAAAGTAGACAATATTGAGAGATAGTAGGAATTTAGGTTAGACAGTACTTGGTTACTGAATTAATTGTGAAGGTGAGGGATGATTATACAGAGTCCAGAGTTTTATTATTTTTTAAAATTAATTTTTATTAGAGTATAGTTGCTTTACAATGTTGTGTTAGTTTCTGCTGTACAGCAAAGTGAATCATACCTATACATATATTCCCTCTTTTTTATATTTCTACCCATTTAGGTCACCAGAGAGCATTGAGTAGAGTTCCCTGTGCTATACCATAGTTTCTTATTAGTTATCTATTTTATACATAGTGGTGTATATATGTCAATCCAAATCTCCCAATTCATCCCCCCCATTCCCCACCCCCCTTGGTATCCATGTGTTTGTTCTCTACATCTGTGTCTCTACTTCTGCTTTGCAAATAAGTTCATCTGTACCATTTTTCTAGATTCCACATATAAGTGATATTATACGATATTTGTTTTCCTCTTTCTGACTTACTTCACTCTGTATGACAGTATCTAGGTCCATCCATGTCTCTGCAAATGGCACTATTTCATTCCTTATTATGGCTGAGTAATATTCCATTGTATATATGTACCACATTTTCTTTATCCTTTTCTCTGTTGACGGACATTTAGGTTGCTTCAATGTCCTGACTATTGTAAATAGAGCTGCAATGAATATTAGGGTGCATGCATCTTTTTGAATTATGCTTTTCTCCAGGTATATGCCCAGAAGTGGGATTGCTGGGTCACATGGTAGTTCTATGCTTAGTTCTTTAAGAATCTCCATACTGTTCTCCATAGTGGCTGTACCAATTTACATTCCCACCAACAGTGTAGGAGGGTTCCTTTTTCTCCACATCCTCTCCAGCATTTATTGTTTGTAGATTTTTTGATGATGGCCATTCTGATCAGTGTGATGTGATTCCTCCTTGTAGTTTTGATTTGCTTTTCTCTCATAATTAGTGATGTTGAGCACCTTTTCATGTGTGTGTTGGCCATCTTTGGAGAAATGTCTATTTAGATCTTCCATCCATTTTTTCATTGGGTTTTTTTTTTATATTGATCTGCATGTGTTGTTTATATATTTTACAAATTTATTTATGTTTATATATTTTGGAGATTAACCCTTGTCAGTTGCTTCTTTTGCAAGTATTTTCTCCCATTCTGAGGGTTGTCAGAGTCCAGAGTCTTCAGTGTTTCCCCATTATCCAACTTGGACAACTGTACAAATAGTGGTGGTATAAATGATGTAGAGAGATGAATAGTGGAAGTAAGTATTGAAGGTAAAATTAATCGTTCAGTAATATCACATAATTAGTTTTAAGTGTCCATGTTATATTTGGGCAGAGTTTTTCAGTTGGCAATTAGTTAGGTCTGTAAGGGACTCAGGAGAGAGATATGTAAGGTTTAGGTCAAGATCTGTGATATATATGGTGGCTGGAATCACAAGAGTAGATGAGACCATCTATCAAGGGCAGAAGAGAGCTTCTGAGAAATACACATCTCTTGGGAGAGGGCAAAGTGAGAGTGCCCAATGAAAGAGATAAGGATGTCCAGAGGCAGGAGGAAGGAGTAGCAGGTTAAGATGCTACTGTTGTTAAGGTGAAAGGTTTTTCTGAGACGACAAGTTTGATCAACAAAATCAAATATTGCTGAAAGGTGACATAATGACCAAACAATATTCATTCAATTTAATCACAAATTAAATGTTGTTGAATGCAATTCCAGTGCAGATAAGTAAGAAGAAAATAGCAAAATTGTGTGAGTTACGAGGTACATAAAGATAAGAAGATACAGACAATGAGAAAAAAGTACAATTTTTGATAAACCGTACTGTGAAATTAGGAAGAGAGAAAAGGTAGCTAGAGAATTACTTGGCATCAAGCAAAAGTAATTTTTTTTTTTTTTCGGTATGTGGGCCTCTCACTGTTGTGGCCTCTCCCGTTGCGGAGCACAGGCTCAGCGGCCATGGCTCACGGGCCCAGCTGCTCCGCGGCATGAGGGATTTTCCCGGACCGGGGCACGAACCTGTGTCCCCTGCATCGGCAGGCAGACCCTGCGCCACCAGGGTAGACCGTATGAGTTATATCTTGAAAACCCTCTACTCTAACCCATCCAATTCCTTTCCATCTTGTAGAGTAAAAGTTCAAGTCCAAACAGAGCTTACAAAACCCTACATATTCTGGCCATGCTATTCATCATTGACCCACTCATCTACAGCTCCTGTTCCCATTCAATCTGATCCAGACACACTTGTCCCATGCTGTTCCTTCTTGGTATGTTTCCAAAGATGGGCCAGTGGCAGCAGGCCATTGAGCTCAATAGAAACCACAGCAGTTGTTTAGATCTTAGATCAATAGACTATGTTTTTTTTTTAGGGAGGAGTATTTTATCACTGATATCGTTTACACTTGTCAGTTCATGAAGATAATAAACATTTAATCAGTCTTATTATTAAGATTTTCTGTAGACAGTGCACACCTTATTGACTACAACCATGGTGAACTACTTCCACTGACCACACCCTCCTTTACTATGCCTCTGTTTGCATCTTAGGGTGTTTGCACTGGTTATTCCCTTTACCTGAAATCTCTCCTCTGAGTTTCATATGGCTTATATATTCCCTTTTATCAGGCCTTTACTCAGATGCCATTTTCTTATTAAGGCCTCTGTTACTACTGTGTTTAAAGTGGAAATCTTATTCCCATTCTTTATGTGATTGACATTAAATAGGAAAGGTTTCAAATTCAGAATAAAATGTTTTGTAAATATTTATGTTTTCTCAAAATCCAGTTTAGTTTTATTCTACAGTCCCAATTTTATACCCACTTCTAAGAAATCATAAAAGACAAGCATTTTTATAAAAGCATTTGTATTAAATCCAAATGGCTGTCAATTTACTTACACACCTCATTAGACACAAGTTAACCTTCAGACCTTTAACTTTAGAAATGAAGCTGAGATGAGAATATGTGAAGAATAAAGTATGTTTTGCCTCTCCTTCAAGAATTTTGATGCCACTTTCTATTATGGAAACTCCCAGAACGTATTGATAATGATAATTATGATGATAATAATTGAGTTAGTTACCATAGGCTAGATACATTTTTATATACTTTATTGAATTTTTATAATAATTCCATGAGACTGGTATTATTATGTCCCTATTATAGATGAGAAAAATGAGACCAGAGTTATAAGTCATTTAACTAAGGTCACCCAGTTGGTAATTGGCTATTAGGGTTTTCATTTAGGTCTACTTCCATCAAAAGCCCTTGCTCTTAATTAGAGGACTATGCATCCCCTTCATGGAAGCAAACATACCAGAAGACCAAAAGGTTTGTGTCAATAATATTAGAATATTATGATGGAGTAAATGAGAACACAACTATATTCAGTTTAAGGTGGAAAAACAAAATGTAAAATCTTTTGTTCATAGATTTGGGACTAGCAGTGCAGGGGTCTGTGAACTGCGGTCTATTTATTGATGATATGACCTACAAATGTTAGTCATTTGACAGGTAGAAATACAGCTCCTGATCCAATGTTAATGTAATAAATTTAAATGCTACTAAACATTACTTTGGTAACTGCAAACCAAAGGTCTGCAGTCATTTGCATGAAATGTATAAATAAGCGTTTTGACTTACATGTTGTCACAAGCATAAATTCAGTTTACTCTTTCTAAAAGCCAGAACTTGGCTATGAACATTAAAGATGACTTGTATGACCATGTTAATCTTTCCACCTCATATTTCAATTTATATGGGAACTTTATTACTAAATAATATATCTCCAAGCTCTCCTTTTGTATCACTACTGCCCATTACTTGCCTAAACTATACTCTGTCATTACTTTTAGCAGTTTTATGCCTCATATACTGTACAGCCTGTGATGGCTGTCTTCCTAATAAATTCTTCATCACTTTCAATATAATCATCTACATTGCAGCTTCATTAATATCTTCTTTTTTTTTTTTTTTTTTTTTTTCGGTATGTGGGCCTCTCACTGTTGTGGCCTCTCCTGTTGTGGAGCACAGGCTCCGGACACGCAGGCCCAGTGGCCATGGCTCACGGGCCCAGCCGCTCCGCGGCATATGGGATCCTCCCGGACTGGGGCACGAACCCGTATCCCCTGCATCGGCAGGCGGACTCTCAACCTCTGCGCCACCAGGGAGGCCCAATATCCTTTCATTCAAAGATCCAGGTAGGCAGCATCTCGCTGAGTAAAAAGTTTTTAAAAAATTAATTGGGCCACAGGAACCTGCTTCTGGGCTTTAGTCAGTGTCATGAAATATTGCAGTTACTAATATAATACTGGTGGCTTTTGAATAACAGATTAATTAGGAACATCCTATGTAGAGAAATAAATGGAGTATTCATGACACGATTTTCACTGCAACAATAAAATGCAAAAACTCAATAGTCAACCAAGTTTAAACCTAACCTTGTTACCTTGATGTGTGCAGGTTTCTGAGACTCAGAAACACACTCCTGCCAGAGCCTCTTCATTTAAAATTAACTCATATACCTGTGGCTCCATGTACTACAGTAATTGAAGGTAATGTACTCACGGGTTTTGCCTTATATCTCAGCTACGCTAGTTAATTATGGTCATTGTTTGGGACAGAATCCCTTATCATCTAAACTGTGTGTGAACTGAGAGCCAGCACTCCTCTTCCTTTTCTTTCAGGGAGTATGTTGATGATGTTTGAGGAGAAGGCCAATACTACCATAATCTAAGAGACAATTATTCTGAAATTATTGACTGTCATAAATGGGAAGGGTGATAGTATCTCCAGCTTTAAATTAGAAAATCCATGAAGAAGAAAGAAATTCCATTGATGGGAGAAAATATACGAGTGGGTAGTTAGTGGCAAATCAGATGTGATAATATTTGGGGGTAAACCCAAACTGACCAAATGATAAAGGGGATTTTTCAGTAAAAAAGTCAATGCATGGTATGGATATATACTGAGTTTTAATGTCTGCTTAAGAGGTGACTTGGTAAGGAAAATCCCATTTAGATTTTGTAGGGCTTAACTAAGACTTAAATAAGAATTTAAAAATGAGAATTTTAAGAATCTAACTAAAAAATAATTTTAGCCAATTAAGCTATTATGTTATAATTTTAAAATGTGAGTGTGACACCAGCAGTCAGTTTGATAAGTAAATCATGGCATAGTTATGCATAGAATACTATAAAAATGAGAATGAACAAATGATATCTCTGTACAAGAATATGGATGAAGATCACAAATGTACTGCTGACCAAAAGGAGCCAGACCTGAAAAAAGATATACTATATTGTTCCATTTGTATAAAGTTCAAAACGAGGCAAAGGTGATTGACTCCTTCAGCCCCAGCTCCTGGAACTGCTTATCTGCTTTCAACCCCTATACAGTAGTTTTGCCTTCTATAAAATGTCATACAAATAGAATCACATAGTACATAGATTTTTGTATCTGGCTTCTCTCACCTACAATAGTGTTTTTGAGGTTGATCCATATTGTTGCATATATCAGTAGTTTGGCTCTATTTATTGCTCATTTAACTCTGTCTCATTGCTGAGAATCTTATCATATGGTTGTGCCATGAGTTATCTATCTATATATTTACCTGTTGATGGATGTTTGGCTTCATTCTAGATTTTGGCTACTATGAATAAATCTGCTCTAAACATTTGTGGGGACCTGTGTTTTTAGTTTTCTTTGGTAAATATTTATTTGTTTGTTTGTTTGTTTGTTTATTTATGGCTGCACTGCCTGGCTTGCGGGGTCTTAGTTCCCTGACCAGGGATTGAACCCACGCCCTTGGCAGTGAAATCGCAAAGTCCTAACCACTGGACCTCCAGGGAATTCCCTATGTCTCTCTTTAGAAGAAGCAGCCAAACTCTTTCCCAAAGTGTTACATTTTGCATTCCCACCAGAAATGTATGTGTTCCAGTGGCACTTCATCTTTGTAAACTCCTTGTATCACTTGTTTTTCCTTTGTTTGTTTTTTTTAAGCTATTTTAGAAGCTGTGTAGTGGTATCTCATTGTGGTTTCAATGGAAATTTTCTTAATGAGTAAAATTATTTTAAACATATTTTCAGGTGATTATCTGCCACTCACATTTCTTCTTTGGTGAAATATCTGTTGAAATATTTTATCCATTTAAAAAATTGTGTTGTTTGTTTATTATTGTGGTAAATATTTATATATTTTAAATCAAAGTTATTTAATAGATAGTATATGTTTTGTAAATATTTTCTCCCAGTGTCTTATCTTTCTATTTTCTTAACAGTGGTCATTCAAAGATTAGAAGTTTCAATTTTATTAAGTTCACCTTACCAACAAAATTTTTTAAATTATTTATTATTAAAGCATATGATCCATTTCAAGTTAGTTTTTTATCTGGTAAAAAATAAGGGTTGATGGTTATTTTATTTATCTTATTTTTTGCATATGGATGTCTAATTGTTCCAGCACAGTTTTTGGAAAGACTATCCTTGCTCCATCGAATTATTTTGATATCTTTGTCAAAATCAATTGACTATACACACGTTGATCTACTTGGAAACTATTCTATTCCATTGATCGATGTATATAACCTATTGCATTTTCTTGATCATTGTAACTTCATGGCAAGTTTTGAGATCAACTAGTGTGTGTCCTCAAACTTTGTTCTCTTTTAGAAATATTTTACCTATTTTAAGTACTTCTTCAAAAAATGTTATATGGGATTTTGATTGATATTTCTTTGAATCCATAGATACACTTAGGAAGAGTTCACATGTAAGCAATGTCTTCCAACCCATGAATATAGTATATTTCTTCACCTCTGTAAGTCTTTAATTTCTCTCATCAAGATTTTTCAGATTTTGGTGTAAAAAGTTTTGCATATATTTTGTTATCCTTAACTATTTCAGATATTTGACATTGCTGTAAATGGCATTTTAAAATTTAAATTACAAATTGTTCATAGCTAGATATGTATAGATATGCATTTGTTTTTTGTGTATTCACCTTGTTTCCTCTCACCTTTCTAAACCACTTAGTAATTCTAGTAACTGTTTTTGTAGACTCTTTGGAATATTTTTCTGTAGATAATAATATCATCTTTAAATAAAAAGACAGTTCTATTTCTTCCTTTCCAATTCCTATGCTTATTACTTTCTCATTTTTCTTTTTTATTGAACTGTCTAGGACCTATAGTAAAATGTTGAATAAGAGTGGTGAAAGTGGATATCTTTGTCCCTTTTCTTATCTTAAGGAAAAGGGATTCACTTGTTTACTAGTAAATAAATAGTAATAACTAGAGCAGCTTGATGCTATGACTGCAGAATTGAGTAGTTCCAATAGGGACCCCCAAAGTCTAAGATATTTACTACCTGATGCATTATAGGAAAAGTGTGCTGATCCAAGTTGTTGATCTTATGGCCACAGTGTTGTTCACAGTACAGGCATACCTTAGTAATATTGTGTGTTTTGTTCCAGACCACTACAATAAAGTGAACATTGCAGTAAAGTAAGTCACAAAATTGTTGGTTTCCCAGTGTATGCAAAAATTATGTTTATACTATATTGTAATTTATTACATATGTAATAGCATTATGTCTAAAAAAATGTACACACCTTAATTAAAAAATACTTTATTGCTAAAAAATGCTAGCCATCATTTGAGACTTTAGCAAGTCATGGTAATAACACCAAAGATCACTGATCACACATCACCATAACAAATATAACAATAATGAAAAAGTTTGAAATATTGTGATAATTACTAAAATGTGACAGAGACATGAAGTGAGCAAACGCTGTTGAAAAAATAGTTTCAATAGATTTGCATGATTCAGGGTTGCCATAAAACTTAAACGTGTAAAAAATGCATCATCAGAGAAGTGCAATAAAATGAGAAGCAAAACTTAGTATCTGTGGGATCAGTAGTGATGCCCCATGTTCATTCCTGATGTTGTTAATTGGTGCATTCTCTCTCTCTCTCTTTGGTCAGCCTATATAAGGATTCATCAATTTTTTATAAGACTACATTCTGTTTTATTGATTTTCTTTTTTGTTATTATATTTTTGAGTTCATTGACTTGTACTCTTTATTATTTCCTTCTGTTTAGTTTGGGTTTAATTTGCTTTTCTTTAATTTCAAAATATTTGAAGATTTTTTCAGTTATGTTTTTGTTATTGATTTCTTATTTAAGTATTTGTGGTCAGAAAATCTTCTTTCTTTGAGTTCGATTGTTTGAAATTTATTTTATGGGCTAGAATTTAGTCTATCTTGGTCAATGTTCCATGTGAAAAGTTGTATTATATTGTTCTTAGGTAGTTGCCTTATCAATGTCAATTAGGTCAATTTCACAATAGCAGTGTTCAGATCTTCTACAATCTTACTGATTTTCTGCATATGTTGTATAACAATTACTAAAAAAAAAGGGGTTGAACTTTTCAATTAACATTGTGGATTTGCCTGTTTCTACTTTTAGAGCTATCAGTATATGTTTTATATACTTTAGAGTTCTTTTGTTAGGGGCAGAGGCAGATTATGTGCTTTTTTTTTTTATTAGTTTCTGCTTTATAACAAAGTGAATCAGTCATACATATACATCTGTTCCCACATCCCTTCCCTCATGCATCTCCCTCCCTCCCACCCTCCCCATCCCACCTCTCCAGGCGGTCACAAAGCACCGAGCTGATCTCCCTGTGCTTTTGATGAATTATCTCCTTTATCATGTTGTAATGTTCATCTTTACATATGATAACATTCCTAGTTTTGAAGTATATATATATACATATATACACACACACTTTTAAAAGAGAAAACAAAACTATTTACAGTTTATTTTGAAAGTCTAATTTTAATCCAGAATGAACAAACAAGCAGAAAAGTGAGAAAGTTAAATTTATTAGCAGAAACAAATGTACCAAATGTAAAACAATGAGTTAGTAACAGAACTATTTACATATATATTTACAAGCAATCCTTTTGTACATTGTTTTACTTTTAGTTAGTTGGAAAAGTATTTTTGACATTAGGTAAAACTATTACTTAGATAGGGCTAGAGGTGGTATCACATTATAGTAAAAGTATACATATATTTCTTTTTACACTCAACGTAGTTATACCTTTATGTTTGTATTCCTTTCTTGTAATCAGCAAAGAGTGAAGTCTTGACGTGGCAATCTCTGCCTTTAAATTGGTTTGTGTCTGCCTTTATATTTAATAAAATCATCCATATTGTTTGATTTAAGTCTCCCATCTTGCTAGTTACTTTCTGAATCTTCCAACTGTTCTTACTTTCCCCCTTCTTTCCCTTCCTTATTTTGAATTAAGAATTTTTTTTCTTTTTACTATTCTATTTTATCTCCACCACTGGTTCATTAGATTTATTTATTTATTTATTTAGTGGTTGTTCCAGAGTTTCCAATATGCATCTTTACCTTATCAAATGATATACCACTTCACGTATACTATGAATATACTTGTATTTCCTTCATTTAATCCATTGTACCAATTTTGCCATACATCTTGCTTCTAAATATATTATAAACCTCATAATAAATGGTTAGCAGTTTACCTGTACACAACAAATTATTTTAAACTGATTAAAAATCAGAAATTAATTAATTCATTTAAAAAATCATTTCTAGTGTTCTTCATTTGTGTTAATTCAACTTTTTCAACTGGTATCATAATTCTTTTGTCTAAAGAACTTTAATTTTTTTTTAAATTACAAATCCACTTGCAATGGATTCTCTCAGATTTTTCTTGTCTAAAATATTTTATTCTACCCTAATTTTTAAAGATTTTTTTTCCCCCATTGGGTATAGAATCTTTGGCTAAACAGTTTTTGTTTGTTTGTTTTCTTTAAACACTTTAAAGTATCACTCTATTATCTTCTGACTTGTGTGGTTTCTGACAAGGATTCTTAGTTTTTACCTTTGTTCAACTTGGTGTAATATTTCTTTCTTTTCTGGCTGCTTTCAGGATTTCCTCTTGATCTTTGATTTGACTCTGGATGTGTGTGTCTGTGTGTGTGTGTTTATCCTACTTTTGGGGTTCTCTGAGATTCTTGGATGGTTGATGTCTTCCATTAGTTTTGGAAAATTCACAGCTCTCTTCAAATATTTCTTCTGGCCCATTTTCTCTCTCTTCTCCTGGAACTCTAATTTCTTGTATGTCAGATCATTTGTTTTTGTCTCAGAGCTCTTCAGGTCTATTTCTCTCTCCTCTGTCTCTTTATTTTTCATTTTGGTTAATTTCCATTGTTGCATCTTCATGTAACAATGTGTGTTCACTTAACTGTGTTCACTTTTCTCATAAATCTGCCAAAGGAATTTTTATCTCTGATTTAGATACATTTAGATGATTTTTACAAATTTCTAGCATTTCCATTTAACTTTTTTTTTTTTTTTTTTTTTACGGTACACAGGCCTTCCACTGCCGTGGCTCCTCCCGCTGTGGAGCACAGGCTCCGGATGCGCAGCCTCAGTGGCCATGGCCCATGGGCCCAGCTGCTCCGTGGCATGCGGGACCCTCCCGGACCGGGGCATGACCCTGCGTCCCCTTCATCGGTAGGCAGACTCCCAACCACTGCGCCACCAGGGAAACCCTCCATTTAACTTTTATTTTATAGTTTCCAACTCTGCTGAAACTCATCATACATCCATGCATGTTGTTCATCTTTTCTACTAAAACATTATATTTTTAGTTTTAATTATTATTATTAATTATTTTAATTGCTCTTTTTCTGTTTTTGAAAAAAAATATTGTGCTAACATATATTTAATACATAAAGATTTGTAGTAATGGTTATTTTAATGTCCTTGTCTGATAATTCCAACATCTGTGTCATTACTGAGTCTACCTTTGGTGATTGCTTTATCACTAGACTATGGGTCATTATTTTCTGGCTTTTTAAAAATTTTACATTTTCATTGTATGTAGAATGACTGTGGAGACAAATAAATATTATTTATGATTTGATATGGACAAGCTTTTTTTTAGGTTCTGTGTGACTTAATTCTGTGTAATCAGTAGTTGAGCTTGGTTTGAGTTTGATTGTTACTATTTTTACCCAGAATCCACCACAGGATTAAAATTCCTTCAGTGGTAGTGTTAAAAGATAAACTGAGATATATTAAAAATTTTAAGAGTCTACTTTGAGCAAAAATCAATTAAAATCAGGTAGCACCAAGTCAGAAGTAGTGAGTGCTCCACCTACAGGAGCTCCGGAGAGACTTTGATATAGAAAACCAGAAACAAAGCAATAAAATCATTGATTGACTATAGATGAAAGCCTGGTTTAACAACCTTGAGACATTTACAGACTTAGATTTTTGTTTGCTTAGGTAAGCTATCGTGGCATTAGAGTCAACGTAGCCTAATGGCCTCCTCGTTTAATTAAACAGTGGGTTACAACTACCTTACATTTAGTGAGGGTCCTTGGGTGCCAGAGGATTCTCTCAGTGTTCCCTCTCTATCCTCTGTTTTCTGTAGTTCCCCAAGACTGACTGCCCTGTAGAAGGGTGTCTCCCGTCTGACAGGTAGGTAGGCCTTTAGTCTTTTAACTTGGTCCTAGAATACTGGTGAAGGAGGAGGGCTTCTTAGTTCATGTTGTCATCTCTGTCTTAGGCAGTGACTGTGCTTAGGCTTTTTCAGAATTCCTATCTTCCCCTTCTTTCACAAGGCAAGCACACTGTGCCTTGTCTTTGTGATCTGTGGGAATCTTGGGTGAGACAGTTTCTGCCCTTTCACAAGTGGTAGCAGGTATCTGCTCTGTAATGTATTTATAATGTCAGGATCCTAAGCCCAAGAGGTTTTCTGCCCCTCCTCTAGTGACATACAGTTTCTATTTTTGCCCTTCCCCAGAAGCAGTGGATCTTTGTTTGGTTTTTGAGAGTGGGAAGGAGATTTCCCTATTTCCTATCTCTCCCCAAAATGCAGATACATATATTTGCTTCAACCATGTTGCATGGCCCTAAGGACAAGAAGATATAATATTGCCCCTTCTCCAATGATTTAAGTCTTTTCCTTCCCATAGTAGGAGGGTTCTGGGAAAGGGGAGGGAGTGTGATTTTTCCCGAGTGGTAGTTGATCACCTTTTGCATGCCTGTTGAGAATTTTTAAAAGGCATTATCTGAGACACTACATTCTCTGTTTTAAAATGTATTGACATAAAAATATTAATATTTTAACTATTTTAAATAACTGCTTAGTCTGTATTAATATTCCAGCTTGGGAAGGGGCACTATCTCATTTAGTTAATTTATTTATTTTACTCAAACTGGCAAAATTTTTTGTATCTTATTAATTTATACAAAGAAAAAAATTTTCATTTTACTGTTGCCTTATATTGAATTTTTCCCCTGTTTTGTTTCTGTAATTCCTACTCCTGTCTTTATCACTTCCTTCCTTCTACTACTATAGACCAGCTTGGTTGTATTTTCTGAACTTAAGTTAGATATGTTATTGATGTTTCTTTTTTTTTCTAATATAAGCATTTAAGCAATGTGTTTACTTCTAAGTACCATAATAGTTGCCTCCACAGTTTTTCTTTCTGTTTTATTCCTTTCTTGTTCTTTCCCTTTTTTACTCTTTATTTTGAGATATAACATACAAACAGTGTGCTGCTGAACTTTTAAGTGTATAGCACTCCCTCAAATCACTTTATAAGAGTCAATGTCTCAGGTTCTGCTTCCACAGAACCCAAATTAACACAGTTCATGTCTAGAGTTAACTGACATCTCTTCCTAAATAATACAATGACTTTGAATGCTTTAACTCCTATAATTTTCTTCTCACTTATATTGTCAAATATTTAGTTCTACTTTATTTTATGAATTCCCTATATTCAAAATTATTGTTACCATGTTATAAAGTAAATGTATATTTAGATTTACACAGATGTTTACCAACTTCTTTACTCATTAAACTTCTGAAATATCACAACTTCCTCCTGGAATTATTTTCCTCCGTCTGAAATTTCATTCTCCAGAAATCCTCTTGATAAGGCCTCTTATTGGTGAATTTTCTGTTTTTGCTTCCCTGAAAGGGTCTTTATTTTCACATTCTTTCCTTAATGACAGTTCACCTCAGTGGACTCTAAGATACACTTAGAATTTATCCTTCACTTACATTTTGAAGATATTTTCTTCATTATGTTGTAGCTGCTATTATTGCTATTGAGAAGCCACCATTGTTATTATTTGTGGTAATCTAGTAGTTTTAGGCTTCTTGTTAAAACTTCTTTTTATCTTTTCTGCCCTAATTATTCATATGCCCATGTTTTTTTTTTTTTTTTTTTTTCTTGGAATGTATTTGGTTTCCTGACTTGAAAGACACCTGTCTTTTCTCAATTCTGGAAAATTCTCAACCATTATATGATTTAAATTCAGCCTAATCTTCTCTCTCTATTCTCTTCTCTGGAACATCAATTAAACTTCAACTTTTTATACTATTCTCCATGTGTTTTAACCTATATATTTTTTTCCCATCTCATTGTCTAAGTCCTTGTAATTTCTTTAAATTTACTACACTTGAATTGTGCTTCCAGTTAAATAATTTTTCCTTATGCTTTATATGATCTGCTATTTCACTTGTCAATACTACGGTTTCATTAATTATATTTTTAGGTCATAGAAAGATAAGTTTGTTCTTTTTCAAATTTTATCAAATCTTTATTTGATAGTATTCATTCAGCAAATTTGCCTACTAAGCCAGGTACTTTTTAGGCACTTGGGATATTTTAATGAAAAATAAAAAGAGAAAAAAAAAATCTTTGTCCATATGAAGCATAGTGGGACAAGGCAGGCAGTAAACAATAGATATAAGTAAGTCCTTTGGAGGTTATAAGTGTTACATAAGAGAAAATGCACACAGTAAAGCCTGGGTATAGTGTAGGATATTGGTGGTGCTGTGGTTGAAAGTTGTTATCATTTTAAAATGGGTGGCAATGGAAGGTGTCATTAAGAAGGTGAAGTTTGAGCAAGATTCTAAAGATGTGAGGAATTGAAAATGTGGATACCTGGGAGAAGAAACTTCCAAGCAGAAGTGTTAGCCAATGCAAAGTTACTAAAATGGGGTCAACAAAAGCAAGGAGCCAGTCTGGCTGGAGCATGTATGTGAGGGAGAACTGGTAGGAGAGGTAATGGTGGTGAGATCATGTAGGGTCTTCTAGGTCATTGTGCGGACTTCAAGTTTATTAAGAAGTCCTCACAAACAAAACGAAACAAAAGCAGTTTTTCTAGTCTTTGCTTTATGTGAGGGTCCTGACTTTGTGTGATCTACATTCTGGTTATAGACTTTGGATAGTCCTAAGGCTTTGTCTTCTTTATCTTGGACTTTTTAATGTTCAATCCCATTGCTTCTGGGAATTAACAAGCACCCCCAGAAAACACATGGTTAGAACTTCAGTTTCATATTCTCGTTTCTATTTCTTCTTAATTTTTATCCCTAAGGGATTTTCCTTATTTTTGTATCAGTTTAGCAATGTCTTTTAAAAGATTTTTACTCCATTTTATTCTCCTTGTTATTAAGAGGTCTTTTAAGACATTTAGTTTGCTATATGGGAAGAAATATGATCATAGAAGTTATTTTAAATATTAATGGGAAGTCAAAAATATAATAAACACATTTTAAACATAAAAATTAAATTAAAAAAACAAGATGCTAGAGCTATAAATGGTGAAATCAAATGCAGATTAAATGTTTTTATTTATAAAATAAAAGAAACAAAATATTTATATAATTCATCAAAACAAAATGTAGAAAGATTAGAATAAATATGTAATAACATTAATGGAATTAAATCTTAGGTATTAAAACTGAAAAGGAAAAGTGCTCAATATAATTCCAGTATGGAAAGGAAACATTGCTATAAGATAAGGTTATGAAATTAATTTTATCTATAAACATACCTAAACATAACTTTGTGGTTTAAAGTCTCTATACTGGGGTTAAACTCCCGAGTTTAAATCCCTGCTCGTTCATATTTCTGTCTGTGTGCACCTTAAAAAGTACTAATTACGTTGTGATTCAGTTTCCTAATAGGGAAAATATTGTTATCAACCACATAACTTTTTTAGGAGAATTAATGAGGAAATATTTAGAAAGGAAACAGCCCAATTAGTGGCACATAGTAAATGTTAGACATTGGTTTTATCATTAATTAACTTAGAAAATGAGAAAGCAGTAAAATTTGGCAACAGAATTCAGGGATTCACGCTTCTATGTGGAGTTAGACACATTTGTACCAGGTCTGAAACAGGAGCAGATAACCAGCTGGTTTCCTGCACTAATTTCCCAGTTGAAAAGTGTCCTGCTGGTGAGTCCCTGAGGTTTAACAATAGTGGCAGGCAGACCAGTTGGGAAGCTTCAATGGTTTAATGCAATTTTCTCTTTAAATTCTGACAGGACTGAAAGGATGGAGAATGTTATAAAATCCTTTGTTCCCTGTACTTCTGGCATTCTGCTGATCTTGTTTACCTCTCTGCATCAAAGCCAGTAGGATAAGGGGCTTTTGCAATTTTCCTTGTGCTGAAACACTTGTTTACTCAAAGAAGAACTTCAGATGTTCTTTGGCAATGTATTCAAAAGACACATATTGCAATGACCTCTCATTGAACTAATGCTACTCCTTGGTCAGTCAGCTGCATTTCTTGATTCCTCCATTCATTACCTTGGGGAAGCATTTCTGTGGTCACTGGAATGTGATGATGAACACTTTTTGTGCCTAAAATTTTGGTGGCCCTTTCTTCCCAGTTAGTTATGCAAGTGAACATTGATCTTTGTTCTCTCTTCAGGTCTTAATTTTATATATTCATTGAATCTACTTTCACTATCAACCAGTCTGTAGATTTCTGGCATTATTATATGATAGCATTTACAGTGTGGTAGAGTTATATTCTGTCTCAAAAGCAGTTATTTACTCTAGCTTACACTTCCACAGAATAACAATACGACAAATGAACAACGTTGTCAAGGAGAAATTTTTAGAAAGCAATATAATAATTCTCTCTCTTTAAAGTTCACTTTACAATTTTCTTTCTGGTTACCTCATGCTAATCTATATGTTTAAATGCAGCTGCCCCCTGTTACAGAAATCTTTTCTCTATATATTTGTTAATGGAAGCTCTAACAGTTAGCAAAAAATAAAAGCAAAACTTTATTAAGATATGAAACATCATTATGAACTAGAAGTCAACAGTCTTAGGCTAAGAAAACATTAAAATATACTAACATGCAAAAAGTGAAATTGGCTACTGCTTGATAATAATTCTAATTGGAGGTGAACTGCTTTAGATTAAGTTGGAGTCTATATATATTTGTAAATAATATCATTCCTATGAAAATTTGCTACCATGTAACTGTTAATAGAAGGTAGAGTTTACTGAAAATGTAAGTTTGATTCATTTTATATACTGTGAGATTCTCATTAAAAAAAAAACCCTTACCCCTCCCCATCCCCCCAAAAAAAACCTCTCCTCTTTCTCTTTCTTGGTATCTCCCTGGATAGTCCTTGATCTGCCCAATGAAATGTATTAACATGATAGGCTACTCTTGTGATTTTTCATTTCCACTTCCTCAAATCCTACTCCTTATTTTAATCGCAATCTGGTTCATTTTCCTATTACTCCAGCAAAATAGCTCTTGCTGAGGTTACCAATGATCTTCAGAGCACTGATTCCTTGGGCCACTTTTTCAGGTTTCATTGTATGTGACCTCTCAGCAGCATTCAACATTGTTGACTACCCCCCTCTTCCTGAAAGACTATTTGACTTCCCTGACACCAAACTCTCTAGATTTTCCTCCTCCTCTCTGTCTGTTCCTAATATATTTCTTCTCTCTCTCCTTTACAGATGCATCTTCTTCTAAGCCAGAAATATATGGAGTTCTATAGGTAGATGCCTCTACATTTTTCTTCTCAGCCTAGATCTCTTTTCTGAGCTCCAAACTCATGTATTCTATGATGGCTCCTTGAAATCTTCTTATAGATTTCTCAAAGGCATTGAAAATTCATTATATTCAGAATACATTCATGGTCTTCTTTCCCTACTCCTAACCCGATTCTTTTCTGTTGACCCCAATTTGGGTGAATGCCCCACACTCCACTCAGTAGCAAAAAATCCCAAAACAAGGATTCATCCACATCACTTCCATATCCCTACATTCTTTCTTTAATCTATTTGCAAGTTCTTTTGATTTTACTTTGTAACTATCTCTCAAATCTGATAAAATTTCTCCATCCCCTCCAATATCTCACTAATCCAAGCTGCAATAATTCTTTCCCTAACTGGTTACTGATGTATCTGCAGAAGTGCCTCCACTTAGTGTTTCCAATTCCATATTTACTCTGAAGCTAAAGTAACATTTTATAAATGTAAATTTTATCATAATAGTCTCCTCCATACCAGCTGGCAATCCTTCAACAGCTCATCGTTAATCTTGATACAAAGCTAAAAGTTATAAAAATTGGCCAAGGAGTACTCTATCCTGTCTGCTAGTGATTCTTCCAGGTTTATCTTCCATTTGTTCCTCCAGGAACTCTCTCTTATTTTATAGTCACTATCAAAACAAGGTATCACTTAATATTTGAAACAAACGAAATACCTAAAAAGCATAGTTTATTCTTTACCAAGCAAGGGAGAGTTGCAATTTCAAAGCACAGTGTCCCTTAAGGAAAATGCTGATCTTATAGGGTTTTAGGAAACAAGGAGTTCTGGAAGTGGAGAATTTTCAGAAGCATAAATCTTTAGGCATTGGCTGACTGTCAACTGTGGAAACATGCTTTCTGATTGTGGCTGCCGCTGATTGACTTTCTGAAGTGTAAGCACTAGAGACTGTTTCTGATTGGCTTTCAGAAAAGTGTCCTTGTTTCTGATTGGTTGGCATTCAGAGGCATTGTTGCTGAAACAAAGGCATGATCACAGTTGGATTGGGATAGATTTAAAGTCAGTTCTTGTTGGCTAATAATTCACAGCTTGGGACAATGGCCAGAGAACAATCTTTTCTTGAATTTGGAGAATAGAAAGTTTTTATTTTTAGCATATGATTTATTCTGCCCCATATCTATTGCATATGCCAATGCTTGTTCCTGGAAGTTTCTTCCTATTTCTTCCTCATTTCTCATTATAAACAAATTGTCTGAGAAATTAGAAGGCTTTTCCTTTATGGTCATAGAATGGTTGGCTGACCCTACAGCCCTCCAGTTGTTTTCTTTCCAAAAAGAAAAATGAAGATTGGGAAGAAACAGAACAAGAAGACTTCTGTGTACACCTCTTTGTTCTGCACTATGTCATATGGTTTATTCTCTTGCTGAAAGGAAAGATGATGATTTAGATTGTTGGCTTTTACATCCTCTATAATGAAGTCAGACAAGGGAGAAAGGGCTGGAAATAGAAATTGAGTCAGGTAACCTACAGTGACTACCACATGAGATAAAGCAGTTAATAGAGCAAGAGATTTTTTCCACAGGAAGCTGAAGGACATTGAATCTTGTCCATATAACTGCAACTTTAAGTCTGTTAAGAGGGTGGCTCCTAATGTGTGTGTAAGTGTGAGAGAGTGACTGCTGACATTCATTTTGACGTAAAGTAATCACAGGCAGAATTAATTTTTATAATATGTTCCATAGATGAATCTGAGCAATACTTACTATGGTGGAATGAAACAAACAAACAAAACTTAATCGAGAATCTCAAACAGTCAAAAATAACGTGTTATTCCACGTCACTTAGAATCTTGGGAACAAGATGTGAGAGCTGACAATTGTTGAGAGTTTCAATGTATAAGACACAACTCTAAAAGTTTTGTAAGTATTTAACTTTATAAATCCTAAAAATCAGCCTATGAGATAGGTACTGTTGTTATTCTCTTATAAAAATGAATAAACTCAGATACAGAAAGGTTAGATAATCTGCCAAAGTCACATAGCTAGTAAGTGTGAAGCCAGGATTTGAATCCAGTTGTGTGACAGACAGAGATACCCAGATTTACAGGAATAAAGAAGAAAATTTGTGTAATATGTCTAAGTAGCAAATGACCACAGACAGTTCCCCAGAATTTCCCACAGCCCAGTGTGGCCCATAAGCTTCAGAATGTGTGCTGTGTTGCTGTGAATGTCCCAGAAATCATTGAGAGAAAACAGCCTCAGAATAAAATCTGGAAGGAGTTTGGGACAACGCAGCATTGATTAGTGGACTGAGGCACAGATACATACACAGACATCTTAGAAGACACCTTACAAAGATAAAGAGTTGACCCCTTGAACTGCTCAGGGGTTAGAGGTACCCACCCTCTTCATAGTCGAAAATCCGTGTATAATTTATATTTGGCCCTCCCTTGTGAGATTCCTCTCTATCTGCAGTTACCCATTAGTGGAACAACCAACTGTAGTATTTACTATTTAAAAAAAATCCAATTATAAGCAGATCCCTGCAGTTCAAATGGTTGTTCAAAGTTCAACTGTATATATATATATATATATATATATATATATATATATATATATATATATATTCGTTAGTATAAGATACTTCTGCTCCAACACCTTGAGAGTCTGTCCCTCCACAATGTCCATCTAACAGATATAACAGAAATCATGGGAGGAGGGAATACTGAAATGACTAAGATAACATTTTTAATACTTAAAACTTAAAAGTTTTCTAATAACTGAATACAGCATTAGTTTTCATATTGATAATGAAATTAATCAAAATAAAATAAATTTAAAAATTAATTATTCAATGGTCATAGCCAAATTTCAATTTCTCAATAGCAACATGACAACTAGTGGCTACTATATTGGAAACACAGATACAGGGTGTTTCTGTCATTGCCCAATAACTCCTGGCCACTCACTAGTATTTATCACATTATCTTTTTAGCTTGTCTCTGAACTTTTGTTCATAATTTTCTCTTTAATTATGACAATTTCTCTAATTCCTATTCCTGGCAAATGTTGTCCTTTTTATTTTCAAATATGAAAATATTTTCGTTTTTTCTAATCAGGTGGAAAGTTTTATTTGAAAAAAAGGACTCAGCTTGGTGTGCTTGTCTCATCACAAAGACACAAAACCTGTGCTACAAATGAATAAACTGAAACTGATGGAGATCATGTAATTTGTATGGGTTTTGATAACTAGAACACAGAATGCAAGAGGGACTATTTATGTTAATGTATATATTTTTCCATTTGAAGAAATCTTGTTTTGTATATGTTGTGTGGCAAAACCATTTTTATGATTAATAATCAGTACTAAACGTAAAAGAACAGAAACTAATTTCATTTAAATACTATACTAAAAAATAGTTAACTGAATCTTCCTTGCAGACTCACTTTATTTTCACTCTGTAATTCTAAGCTGATTGAGGAAAGAAGGTATCATAACATATACTGTCAGGTGACTTATAGGTGTAAATAATTGCTAATTAATCATCAGTGATAATTATTAATTGTTGATGACATTCAATGTCACTAGTTCATAGCGTAATGTTTGGCAAACAGTACACATTCTGTAAATTTTGTTGAATTATATTGATGCAGTTTATAATATTTGGGAAAATTTTCCAATAAATAATAAATATGCCCTAGAAGTTGATGTTTCTCTACTAAAGCTTTTGACACTGTCACAATTGGAATTAAGTAACTCATTAGAAGTTCACAAAATTATTTAAATATGTTATTTAACTTAAGCTACATATAAAAGCACACTATTCCCTAAATTAAAATGATTTATTTTATTTTACATATCATCTATTTTTGAAATAAAAAACAGTGAGTTAATAACTGATCAGAAAGAAGATAAAAGATGTACTGACAAAATTTCCTTCTTTGTTTCAATGACTTTAAATGAATATACAAATGTTTGTGGAAATCATATTCAATTTTATTGAAATAAACACATGATTTAAAAAATAAGGTTGGCAATATTGTTACCCAAAGTGGGGGTCTGTCTGTTTGTTGCTCAAAAGCAAATAAAAAGGCAAGGTTGGTGGAAAGGAAAGTTTGCTTTATTTTTGAGGCTGGCAATGGGGGGGATGGCATGGAGGGTGGACTCCTGTCCAAAGGCCAACCTCCCCACCACTGACAATGGGCAAGAGCTTTTATAGACAGAGGGAGGGTGCTACATGCAGAAACAGTGCAGGCAGCTCTGACAGTCATCTTGAAATTAGTCCTGCAGTGGTCTGATCAGTGTCATCTTGATTGCTTTAAGTACCATTAATCTTCAGTTCCAGGGTCAGTTTGTTCCCATTTCTTCAAGGCCAGTTCTCGGAATTGTGGCTGCTTATGTCATGGCTACAGTCTGGGCATCATGTAGCTAATTTCTTCCACCTGCTGGGGGTTTCAGTTTCCATAAGTCGGCTCAAAGGATAGGGCTCAGAATATTATGTATAGCCCTTGAGGAGGAACTAAATGTCCTCGACTTTGCTTAATGACTACACTATTATTTGGTCGTGTTTGATGGCTTTCCTTCACTTCTGCATTTTCTCACTTCTATGATTAAATTTTCTTTAGCTAAAGTTCTTCTACAGACAAAAGGCAGGCATAGGACATGGTGGGCAAAGACCATGGGGTCCTGCTCCGTTTCAAAATTAAGTGCATTTCAAAACATGAGGCACACTAGTATTAGTTTTGTTTTTGTTTTTGTTTTTTTTTTTTTTTGCAGTACATGGGCCTCTCACTGTTGTGGCCTCTCCCGTCATGGAGCACAGGCTCCTGACACGCAGGCCCAGCAGCCATGGCTCACAGGCCCAGCTGCTCCATGGCATGTGGGATCCTCCCGGACCAGGGCATGAACCCGTGTCCCCTGCATCGGCAGGCAGACTCTCAACTACTGTGCTACCAGGGAAGTGCTAGTTTTAGTTTTTAACAAAACTTTATTCAAGTTTGCATTCCATTTGTTCCCCATTTAAGAATGTGGTTATTGTTGTTGGATAGTTTTGGGACCCTTGTGACTTTTATCAACTCCATTTAATTTTATTTCAGCTCCACTTGGAAACTGTCAAAATGATAAACTTCTTTTGGACTAAAAGGAAGCTTCTCTAATCTTTTTTCTTCTCTATGCACTCGCCTCCTTCACCCCTCACTTTAGGTTTAACCCAATAATAAATGAGACAACCCTATTTTTAGATGCCTTCAAAGAAGAATTTTCTATTGTACTTGATAAGATATTATGACATTTAAGTGGTCTCAAGACTTATTTTTGGCAAAAGAGCTAGCTTTACAAGTGGAAGACATGGGATGGAGACCAACTTTGACCTTTGTTACCTGTCTAAATAATTCTGCATATCTGTATATATAATTTCCTAAATACTTGTCACATAATTCCACAAAATGAGCAAAATAACACTGTCATGACTTTCCCACAGGACTGAAATGCAAATGACTTGTAAGTTCTACATCAAGATTTTATTTTTATTTTATAACATTTTCCAATTTTAAGGAGGATTGAATTATAATTGTAATAGAAATTACTTATGTGGCTTTTAAAATTCTCAAAGAAAATCTTTCTAGATATGAACCATTCTAATGACTCACATTCATTAGGCAAGAGAAATCGGGATTTACAAATATAAATTTATTGTTCTTTAAGCCAGTAATAACAATATCTATGGAACCTGAATGAGTAGCATCTCTTCAGTTCAGTCAAGTACAAAAGCTGAAGCTTAGTCTGTTTCTTGTTATCTTTGAGAGGCTTATGTGTTTTGTAAGGCAAGTTTTACCGGGGTGATTGTCTTAATTATTTTTGAGTAACAGTACCTAAGAAAGAAATCCAGATTGTTACCCAGCTCAGTAGGAAAGAAACTAACAAGGTATCTTCATATCTTCTGCCTAGAAATTATGTCTTCAGTTACTTTGTTTCTTCCTCTTTTATTGTGGTGTGAAGACGAAAAAGCAAAGCACACCTCTGTGGGGAAGTCTTACAGGGAAGGTAACCTGGTTTTACTCTGCTTTTTAGGACTCTTTGCAGTTTGGAAAGGCATATTTCTCACTTAGAAAAAAATATATAGTAATTTCAGTGTGGATGTGGATTCTCTTTGATCGCCAGGCTTTGTCTGAAAAACTTGAGGGAGGAGGAGAAAGAATCAGATGGTGATGGAGCTCATGTGGCTGACTCAGGTGGCTAGGATGACACCCTTCTGACTGTGTGATGCTTCAGAGAGATTCCTTCCTGCAGTCAGCAGGGAGAGAGGTCCTTTTAATTCTAAACAACAACAACAATGCAATCTTCCTTTATCAACACCATATTATGAAATATTAAGCTCATTAGGAAAAAAAATTCCAGCAGAATAGTGAAGTCTGTTTTTTCCCCCCTTTTCATCCATTCCTAGCTTTGATTATTAGAAACTAAAAGCTGCCATGTGCTTTTGAAATGCAGTGAGAGGTGGGGCTGAGGAGAGAATGTTTTGAGAACTTATCATACTAATTTCGATTAGAGAAGGGTCAGTGTGCCAGGACAAATTGTCTGTTTCCAAACTTGAAAGATTTATTTTCCCAAACAATTCATTTCTGGTAGGGAACTTGCAAGCAGGGGTCATCCGGAGAGAAAGTTCTTTTCCTAAGATTTCAAAAGAAATGTGTGTGAATTTTTCTGAGTTAAAAATATACCATTTCCCGAGATATAAGATATCAAAAGCTTCTCTTCATTATCTTTCAAGATTCCTTATAGAGTGCATTTGCTTGTACTATATCAGTGTAAGAAGCAGGAATTCAATAAATCTGTCCGAATTATGGATCTTAGGAATTTCATTTTGTTCTTGAAATAGTTTATTTTAGAACTTTCTTAACATATTTTTCTGCTAATTTGTGTACAGTTTTCATTGCCCAGCAAGTGTTTCACTATCTTTATTGGTTACAAAGAGAATTGAGTAATGCCTTTTAGCAGATTAAAAAAAATTGATTAAAAAATTGATTTAGAAGAGGTTGGAGTTTAAAAACAATTAAATATATTTTAGAAAGGTAATTTATATGAATGGGTAGAGATGGAAAAAAATAAATAAAGCAATCAACAAAATGTGTAAGCTCCCTCATTTAAAGGTATGCAACAATGCAACAATATGTCTATACTAAAAATAGTGACATTTGAGAAAAACAAAATAAAATAATGGGATATATAGTATATATTTTTGAAGAGAAATGTGTGCAGTTTTCTTGATCATTTTAATCTAGAAAATTATTTACTAATGTTTTACTCAATCATTTTCTCACTGAGTTTTGGCTTGTTTTACTGATTGACTTCCAAAATAACTCAATTCGTCTTTTGTCAATGTTCTATATTATTTAAATAAATTTTTGACTTTCCTGATTAGTTGGATAAAAGGACATTTTAGCTAGAATTGAAGCCTGCAGTTCACATAGTGATGGTGTGGGAAGTAGGATGAAATGTCATCTCTTATTTGAACTGGAATTAGACTGCAGTCTTGGAGTTCAAACGATGTTTTCCCCATCTCCCACCCTCAAGTATTTGCAAAAAACTCAAAAAAAAATCGAATGTGATCAGTTCTGTTGATTTTTAGTAAGATGGATTTTGATTCCTTATTGAGGCTGGACTCTAAAGCTACTGCCCACTGTGCCAAGTCTATAGGAAACCTGACACTGATTTTTGTTGCAATTCTAGTTGACCGTTGAGGGCTGCCTCAGGGTCAGTCAAAAGGCAACAGCACAGCTGTCCTCAGTGCTGCCCAAAGGGAGTAGCCTTACCTTTGTTCAGGACTCTGTCATTTTATCTGACATATGGAAGGTAATAGCTGTATGGAACAGCATCCCTTCTTCATAGGACTTATTGCCATATCATCTATATCGTGTTTATTTGTTTATTGTCTGCCTGTCCACCCCCCCCCCGAGCATGGCCTTTCTGTAGGCACTTAATACTGACTTACCATAGGCACCTAGCTAATATTTACTAAGTGACTTATGAATTAACTTCCAAAAATAGTATTTAATTTAAAATATTTTTGTAACAACCTTAGTTGGATATATCAGATGATATTTTTAGAACAGCTTTCTAGACTCCAGTACAGATTTCCAAGTGACTTTTCCTAAATTTCATTTGGATTTCAGCTCCCACCATCAGTGATTAAATACTGATTTTTCTGAACATATCCTGGTACTGAATATAAAACTATTTTAGCTAATCAAGTTAAAAATAAAAGATGCTACCAAATTTAATGAATAATCACTTGATTACTCTTTCTTAAATGCTCCAACCTAACATAATGTATATATCTCACATAAAATGAAGAATGTGCTCTTCCATTCTCCAAAGAAGTAACACCTAGTCCTTTTGTCATAACTTACAGCATCTTCAGCCAAGGTTTACTATTTTTTTTCTTCTAATATTACAGTTTTGTACTGATGTTTTGTAAATTTGGAACATTCACTTCTTGCCATATTATTGAGTGTATAGTCTGAAAAATCCTCCTACTAAGAATGTTAAATACCCAAATATTAAATAAAATCAACATTTTAAAAGATGTTTTAATACACATTTTTAAAATGAGAGCATCTAGCAACCACCACCTTAGATGGTCTCATAGGAAATGATCCTTTAAGTCATACAAGATTCCGTAAGAAGGTATGGGTACAGTTTTATCCAGAGCTGAGAGGAAAGTTAAAAATATTTTTAAACATATCAAACTTTACTTTATTGTCACTTATTTTGTTTCTTGTTTAAGAAATCTTTCTCTACTTCAGGTCTAAAATATATTCACCTAAATTTCCCACTGTCATGGACTGAATCCCCCCTGCCACCCCCGCCCCCGGCTTCAAATACATATGTTGAAATCTTAACTGCCAAAGAGATGGTACAGTATTTGGAGATTAGGTCTTTGGGAGATAATTAGGTTTAGATGAGGTGATGAGGGTGGGGCCCTTATGAAGGAATTAATGCTCTTTTTTTTTTTTTAAACTTTGGGAATTCGTTATTTGTCTTTTGCTTATCTACCTTTTCTTGAATTTAATTTTCTTTACACAGCAGGTTCTTAATAGTTATCTATTTTATGCATATCAGTGTATATATGTAAATCCCAATCTCCCAATTGACGCCCACCCCCCCACCCGCTTTCCCACCTTGGTGCCATAGGTTTGTTCTCTACATCTGTGTCTCTATTTCTGCCTTGCAAACCGGTTCATCTGTACCATTTTTTTAGATTCCACATATATGAGTTAATATACATTTGTTTTTCTCTTTCTGACTTACTTCACTCGGTATGACAGTCTCTAGGTCCATCCACATCTCTTCAAATGACCCAATTTTGTTCCTTTTTTGGCTGAGTAATATTCCATCCACATCTTCTTTATCCATTCCTCTGTTGATGGGCATTTAGGTTGCTTCCATGACCTGGCTATTGTATATAGTGCTTCAATGAACATTGGGGTGCATGTGCCTGATTGAATTGTGGTTTTCTCAGGGTATGTGTCCAGTAGTGGCATTGCTGGGTCATATGGTAGTTCTATTTTTAGTTTTTTAAGGAACCGCCATACTGTTCTCCATAGTGGCTGTATCAATTTATGTTCCCACCAATAGTGCAAGAGGGTTCCCTTTTCTCCACACCCTCTCCAGCATTTGTTGTTTGTAGATTTTCTGATGATGCCCATTCTATCTAGTGAGAGGTGATACCTCATTGTAGTTTTGATTTGCATTTCTCTAATGATTAGTGATATTGAGCAGATTTCGTGTGCTTTATGGCCATCTGTATGTCTTCTTTGGAGAAGTGTCTATTTAGGTCTTTTGACCATTTTTGGATTGGGTTGTTTGTTTCTTTTAATATTGAGCTGCATGAGCTGTTTATGTATTTTAGAGATTAATATTTTGTTGATTCATTTGCAAATATTTTCTCCCATTCTGAGGGTTGTCTTCTTATCTTGTTTATAGTTTCCTTTGCTGTGCAAAATATTTTAAGTTTCATTAGGTCCCATTTGTTTATTTTTGTTTTTATTTCCATTACTCTAGAAGGTGGATCACAAAAGATCTTGCTGAGATTTATGTCAAAGTGTGTTCTTCCTATGTTTTCCTCTAAGAGATTTATAGTGCCCAGTCTTACATTTAGGTCTCGAATCCATTTTGAGTTTATTTTTTGTATGGTGTTAGGGAGTGTTCTAATTTCATTCTTTTACATATAGCTGTCCAGTTTTCCCAACACCACTTATTGAAGAGACTGTCTTTCCTCCATTGTATATTCTTGCCTCCTTTGTCATAAATTAGTTGACCATATGTACATGGGTTTATCTCTGAGCTTTCTCTCCTGTTCCATTGATCTATATTTCTGTTTTCATGACAGTATCATATTGTTTCAATTACTATAGCTTTGTAGTATAGCCTGAAGTCAGGGAGCCTGATTCCTCCATCTCTGTTTTTTCCCCTCAAGATCGCTTTGGCTATTCAGGGTCTTTTGTGTCTCCACACAAATTTTAAGATATTTTGTTCTAGTTCTGTAAGTAATGTCATTGGTAATTTGATAGGGATTGCATTGAATATGTAGATTGCTTTGAGTAGTACAGTGATTTTCACAATATTGATTCTTCCAATCTACGAACATGGTATATCTCTCCATCTGTTTGTGTCATCTTTGATTTCTTTCAACAGTGTCTTATAGTTTTCTGAGTACAGGTCTTTTACCTCCTTAGGTAGGTTTATTCCTAGGTATTTTATTCTTTTTGCTGCTGTGGTGAATGGGATTGTTTCCTTAATTTCTCTTTCTTATTTTTCATTGTTAGTGTATTAGAATGCAAGAGATTTCTGTGCATTAATTTTGTATCCTGCAACTTTACCAAAATCATTGATTAGATCTAGTAGTTTTCTGGTGACATCTTTAGGATTTTTGATGTAGAGTATCATGTCACCTGCAAACAGTGACAGTTTTTCTTCTTGTTTTCTAATTTGTATTCCTTTTATTTCTTTTTCTTCTCTTATTGTTGTGACTATGACTTCCAAAACCATGTTGAATAGTGGTGAGAGTGGACAACCTTGTCTTGTTCCTGATCTTAGAGGAAATGCTTTCAGTTTTTCACCATTTAGAACAATATTGGCTCTGGTTTTGTCATATATGGCCTTTATTATGTTGAGGTAAGTTCTCTCTATGCCTATTTTCTGGAGGGTTTTTTTTTTATCATAAATGGGTATTGAATTTTGTCTGAAGCTTTTTTCTGCATCTATTGAGATGATCATATGGTTTTTCCCCTTCAATTTGTTAATATGGTATATCACATTGATTGATTTGCATATTTTGAAGAATCCTTGCATCCCTGAGATAAATCTCACTTGATCATGGTGTAAGATCCTTTTAATGTGTTGTTGGATTCTGCTTGCTAGTATTTTGTTGAGGATTTTTGCATCTATATTCATCAGTGATACTGGTGTTTAATTTTCTTATTTTGTACTATCTTTGTCTGGTTTTGGTGTCAGGTTGATAGTGGCCTCATAGAATGAGTTTGGGAGTGTTCCTTCCTCTGCAATTTTTGGAAGAGTTTGAGAAGAATGGGTGTTAGCTCTTCTCTAAATGTTTGATAGAATTCACCTGTGAAGCCATCTGGTCCTGGACTTTTGTTTGTTGGAAGATTTTAAATCACAGTTTCAATTTCATTAATTGTGATTGCTCTGTTCATATTTTCTGTTTCTTCCTGGTTCAATCTTGGAAGGTTATAACTTTATAAGAATTTGGCAGTTTCTTCCAGATTGTGCATTTTATTGGCATAGACTTGTTTGTAGTAATCTCTTATGATGCTTTGTATTTCTGCAGTGTAGATTGTAACTTCTCCTTTTTCATTTCTAATTTTATTGATTTCAGTCCTCTCCCTCCTTTTCTTGATGAGTCTGGCTAAAGGTTTATCAATTTTGTCTATCTTCTCAAATAAACAGTTTTTAGTTTTATTGATCTTTGCTATTGTTTTCTTTGTTTCTATTTCATTTATTTCTGCTCTGTTATTTATGATTTTCTTTCCTCCTACTAACTTTGGGTTTTATTTGTTCTTCTTTCTCTAGTTCCTTTAGGTATAAGGTTAGATTGTTTATTTGAGATTTTCCTTGTTTCTTGAGGTAGGATTGTATTGCTATAAACTTCCCTCTTAGAACTGCTTTTGCTGCATCCCATAGGTTTTGGATTGTGTTTTTGTTGGCATTTTTCTCTAGGTATTTTTTGATTTCCTCTTTGGTTTCTGCAGTGATCTCTTGGTTATTTAGTAATGTATTGTTTAGCCTCCTTGTGTTTGCATATTTTACATTTTTCCCCTGTAATTTATATCTAATCTCATAGTGTTGTGGTCAGAAAAGATGCTGGATATGATTTCAACTTTCTTAAATTTACTGAGGCTTAATTTTTGACCCAAGATGTGATGTATCCTGGGGAATGTTCCATGTGCACTTGAGAAGAAATTATAGCCTGCTGTTTTCAGATGGAATGTCCTATAAATATCATTTAAGTCTATCTGGTCTATTGTGTCTTTTAAAGCTTGTGTTTCCTTATTAATTTTCTGTCTGGATGATCTGTCCATTGGTGTAAGTGAGGTGTTAAATCTTCCCTATATGATCCTTTAAGTCTTAGGAGATTCCTCAAGAAGGTATGGGTAGAGTTTTATCCAGAGCTGAGAGGAAACTTCTTTTTTTTTTTTTAAATGTCACATTTCTTTTAAAAAATATATTTATTTATTTATTTATTTATTTATTTATTTTTGGCTGTATTGGGTCTTCATTCCTGCATGCAGTTTTCCTCTAGTTGCGGCAAGCGGAGACTACTCTTCGTTGTGGTGCATGGTCTTCTCATTACAGTGGCTTCTTTTGTTGTGGAGCACAGGCTATAGGCACGTGGCCTTCAGTAGTTGTAGCACACAGGCTCAGTAGTTGTGACTCACGGGCTCTAGAGCACAGGCTCAGTAGTTGTGGTGCACAGGCTTAGTTTCTCCATGGCATGTGGGATCTTCCCGAACCAGGGCTCAAACCCATGTCCCCTGCATTGGCAGGCATATTCTTAACCTCTGTGCCACCAGGGAAGCATGAGAGGAAACTTCTTAAAAATATTTTTAAGCATATCAAACTTTACTTTATGGTCAATTATTTTGTTTCTTGTTTAAGAAATCCTTCTCTACTTCAGGTCTAAAAGATATTCACCCACATTTCCCACTGTTATGGACCTAGTTTTCCCCCTGGATCCCCCACCTCAAATACATACGTTGAAGTACTAACTGCCAAAGTCATGGTACAATACTCGGAGATAAGTTCTTTGGGAGATAATTAGATTTAGATGAGGTGATGAAGGTGGGGCCCTTATTATGGGATTAATGCTCTTATAAAATATACCAGAGAGCTTATTTCCTCTCTCCCTCTCTCTCTCTCTCTCTCTCTCTCTCTCTCTGTCTTTTTCTCTTACTCTTCTTCTTCTTCCTCTTCCTCTTTCTCTGCTATGTGAGGACAGAAAAAGAAAGCAACCATCTGCAAGCCAAGAAGAGAGCTCTCACCAGAGCCCAACCACGCTGGCACCTTGACCCCAGACTTCCAGCCTCTAGAACTGTAAGAAAATAAATTTCTTTTGTTTAAACACCCTAGTCTATAGTACTTTGTTATGGTAGCCTAAGCTGACTGAGATACCCATTAATTTTTTTAAGTTTTTAAAAATATTTAAATATTTTAAATATTTAATGTTTAAATCCTAATTTACCTGAAATTGATTTGTTGACATTTTTTATGATTTAATGCTTTTACTTATAGATAATATTTTTTCCAACTCACAAGTTAATACTTCTTCTAAAAGTATTCATAGCCTTAACATCTTTTTGCCCTTTCATGTGGTGACCAGTGAATTAAATAGCCATATACATTTATATGTGATAATTAAATTATATTTTCTTAGGCATTTGTGGTAAGTTAAAATTGTTTGTGCTGTGCTACTTATTTATAAATTACTGTGTTCATAGTGTAGATGATAATTGGGTAATTCAAATATCCATCAAGGCTGCATTTGGAAGCATTTCTTAACAATTTACTGCTAATAAGCTCACATACCAATTAATCTCTTGGAGATATAGGAAGCATAATATAAAACTTTCAGCAGTAGCTAAGTAGCTTAACCTCCTGATGAAGCCTGACAATTTTATCTGGATGAAAACAAGGGCTTGAAAATTTGCATTACCTTTAAGTTAAGAACATCTTTATTATTTCAGGGAAACAGTGGTAGGTTTATGTAACCCAAAGAGAAAGAACCAATTTTTTGTTGATAAAATGGTGGCACATATGAACATGTATTCAGAATCTTTCCTGGAAATATTGTACAGACAATGAAAGAATAAAACATTCCCTTTCTACTGAAGTTGTGGAACTGTGTCTATAATGGTGTTCCAGAAATCTATTTCTCCATAACAAACCACACCAAAACGTAGTGGCTTAAAATAACAATAATTTATTTTGATCAATTTCCTTTGATTTGGGCAGGGTGCAGAACATTGTGTCTCTGCTCCATTGGGTCCTCTTCATAGCCCACCACAGGCTGCTTCGTCTTCCTCACTGCACAGAGGCAGGATTCTAAGAACAAAATCCCAAGAGAAGCAGGAACAAGACGTATCAGCCTTTTTTGATATTTCCTCAAAAGTCACACAGCGTCATATCTTTCATACTTATAGCCCTGTACAGATTTAAGGAGAGGAAATATTGACCTCACCTCTGAATGGAGAGAATTTCTAAGTCACATTCTAAGAAGGATGTGTAGAATGAGAAATTATTGGGCAGGAAGATCTCACATGCCATGGAGCAACCAAGCCCATGTGTCATAACTACTGTGCCTGTGCTCTAGAGGCCGCATGTCATAACTACTGAGCCCATGTGCCACAACTACTGAGCTTGCACTCTAGAACCCGTGAGCCACAACTACTGAAGCCCATGTGCCTAGAGCCTGTGCTCTGCAATAAGAGAAGCCACCACAATGAGAAGCCTGCACACCACAACAAAGAGTAGACCCCACTCACCCCAGCTAGAGAAAAGCCCGCACACAGCAATGAAGACCCAACACAACCAAAAATAAATAAAATAAAGAAAAACAAGAAATTATTGCAGCTAGTTTTGGAAGATTTTAGGGGGATTTTAAAATGCAGATTAACATTTTCTATACATATTGAATTTTTCATAAATAAAAATAAATTTATGAAACCACTTTTTAATTGTTATAAGCTATCAACACAATTCTAGTTTGAGAAAAAAATGACATTTCTTAAAAGTCATGCATTATTACTATACATTTTTTGGTTTTATCTTTCAGTTTTAGTGGTTGCATTAATTGTTTATGTAGAGTGTCTGGAAATAGAATGAGTGCTAATATTAATTAACCTGATAAAATCATAATGACATAGGTATTTCCTAATTTTGATATTAAACGACTTTATTGTGAATTAAAAATTATTTACTTCCCAATGATAGTTCATAACAGGAAATGTTGAAAGGAATAGATAATCTCAAATAAAAATACAACATTTTCTTGATTTTCCTTCCTTTCATTTTTTGTTTCTCCCATTCTTCCTTTTTACTTTCCTTTCTCTCTTTCTTGGCAACATCCCTTCTTTCTCCTCCCCCTTTCCTCTTTCTTTCTTACATCTGTACTTTTCATTTTATTCAATAAAAATAGTAACAACAGCAGCAACTAGAAAAAGGACCTTGTTTCATAATATTATTCTGACAGAACTCTGTTGTTTATCAGAATGTTTCAATTAACTAAAAGAAGGTGCAAACATCTCTGAGTCCATGGATTCTATAGGAAATGTTTTGAAAGATTTGAGGGGCAAACATTATTCTTCCGGCCCTTGGGGCTCCCTAACTTAAAAATTATATATATATGCGCATTTTTTCCCTTAAAGTAAAAAGAGTTCGGAGAGAGCACTTAAGTAAAATTCAATGGTGGTGCATTTCAAGTGAATGTAATGTGTAAATTAAGAGGATAACATAATAAGGCTCTTTTCTCTGCCTTCGCCTAGAATCGATTTCTTCACCTTTCTGCATGTAGTCAATTCTCTATTAATTTTATATATTGAAAGACAGTGTGTTTTGCATTTTATGTGTTTTTACATGGGGACTACTTGAACAAAGTGCTTAGAACTTTATGGCATTTTTGATATTGTCAATGGAAAATATGTCTAAAGTTATCACTGGACAAAGAAGACAAAAACAGCTCTGCCATTTAAAGTTTATCCAAAAAGTATGTATTTTGTACTTTCTCTTTCAGATACCAATGGAACATGCACAGTATGTGTCATTTCAGATAGCACTGAAAATTTTGTACCAACTCTAATTGTGACAGCAAGGACGTTTGTGGTCCGGACCATCCTAGGTCCTTATGAAAATAAATAAAATAAGTTAAATTAAAAACTCTGGGGACATATGCATATGACGCAGGTTTAACAGAGCCAGTGCATGCTGCTGGGAAGGTGTGTAAGGGCTCAGTTACTATGTCCAAGAGAAATGTCCAAGCAGAGATCACTGGGCCTGAGCAGGAGTGAAATACCCTTTCTAGCATTTTGGCTAGGCGTTTCAGAGTCTGCCTTTCATTCCCACATTTTCTGTATATGTTTAATCTTTTTAAATTTATTTATGGTTAAAGGTGGTTATTTTATGTTTTTTGAATGTGGACATTATTATTATTATTTTTTTCAGTACACGGGCCTCTCACTGCCGTGGCCTCTCCCGCTGTGGAACACAGGCTCCAGACACGCAGGCACAATGACAATGGCTCACGGGCCCAGCCCCTCCGTGGCACATGGGACCCTCCCAGGAGGGGCACGAACCAGCGTCCCCTGCATCAGCAGGCAGACTATCAACTACTGTGCCACCAGGGAAGACCTGAATGTGGATCTTGATAGTTGAATATGTTTTAATCTTGCACAATGTCTATACTAAAAATGTATGGGTTTTTTGATAAATATTTTAAAATATTGTTATGATTATTATCTCACATATGTATTAATTCCTATTTTTATAAGACATGAATATATGTGTATGGGTGGTGAGAAATTAAGTTATATTAATATTTACAGGAATTATATTTGCAGATACTATTAAATCAAATCTTTTTTTTTTTTCATTGAGGGATCTTATATTAATCATAGTGGATAGTACTTAGTGATATATTTCTATTTTTTATAGGTACTACTATATTGGCAAAAATAAGAGGAGTAAATTCTTAGGTCATCATGGAATCAGTTTATTAGATACCCAGTAAATATTTTTTGTGCCTCTAGTATATGTAAGACTTTGGGTTATCTGTTGTTTGCTGTTTAAAAAGGAACTCAAGACAAGCCACTTAGATAGTCTCATCCACCAGAGGGCAGACAGCAGAATCAAGAAGAACTACAGTCCTGCAGCCTGTGGGACAAAAACCACATTCACAGAAAGATAGACAAGATGAAAAGGCAGAGGGCTAGGTACCAGATGAAGGAACAAGATAAAACCCCAGAAAAACAACTAAATCAAGTGGAGATAGGCAAACTTCCAGAAAAATAATTCAGAATAATGATAGTGAGGGTGTTCCAGGACCTTGGATAAAGAATGGAGGCAAAGATGCAACAAATGTTTAACAAAGACATAGAAGAATTAAAGAACAAACAAACAGAGATGAAAATACAATAAGTGATATGAAAACTACACTAGAAGGAATCAATAGCAGAATAACTGAGGCAGAAAAACGGATAAGTGACCTGGAAGATAGAATGGTGGAATTCACTGCAGTGGAACAGAATAAAGAAAAAAGAATGAAAAGAAATGAAGACAGCCTAAGAGACCTCTGGGACAACATTAAACACAACAACATTTGCATTAGAGGGGTCCCAGAAGGAGAAGAGAGAGAGAAAGGACCTGAGAAAATATTTGAAGAGATTATAGTAATAAACTACCCTAACATGGAAAAGGAAATAGCCAACCAAGTCCAGGAAGTGCAGAGAGTCCCATACAGGATAAATCCAAGGAGAAACATGCCAACACACATAGTTATCAAATCAGCAAAAAATAAAGACAAAGAAAAATTATTGAAAGCAGCAATGGAAAAATGACAAATAACGTACAAGGGAATTCCCATAAGGTTAACAGCTTATTTCTCAACAGAAACTGTACAAGCCAGAAAGGAGTGGCATGATATACCTAAAGTGATGAAAGGGAAGAACCTACAACCAAGATTACTCTACCTGGCAAGGAACTCATTCAGATTCGATGGAGAAATCAAAAGCTTTACAGACAAGGAAAAGCTAAGAGAATTCAGCAGCACAAAACCAGCTTTACAACAAATGCTAAAGGATCTTCTCTAGGCAAGAAACACAAGAGAAGAAAAAGACCTACAAAAACAAACCCAAAACAATTAAGGAAATGGTCATAGGAACATACATATCGATAATTACCTTAAAAGTGAATGGATTAAATGCTCCCACCAAAAGAAACAGACTGGTTGAATGGATACAAAAGCAAGATGCATATATATGCTGTCTACAAGAGACTCACTTCAGACCTAGGGACACAAACAGACTGAAAGTGAGAGGATGGAAAAAGATATTCCATGCAAATGGAAATCAGAAGAAAGCTGAAGTAGCAATACTCATATCACGTAAAATAGACTTTAAAATAAAGAATGTTACAAGAGACAAGAAAGGACACTACATAATGATCAAGGGATCAATCCAAGAGGAAGATATAACAATTATAAATATATATGCAACCAACATAGGAGCACCTCAATACATAAGGCAATTACTAACAGCTATAAAAGAGGAGATCGACAGTAACACAATCACAGTGGGGGACTTTAACACCTCACTTACACCAATGGATAGATCATCCAAAAGGAAAATAAATAAGGAAACAGAGCTTTAAATGACACAATAGACCAGATAGATTTAATTGAAATTTATAGGACATTCCATCCAAAAGCAGCAGATTACACTTTTTTCTCAAGTGCGCATGGATGATTCTCCAGGATAGATCACATCTATCTCAGTAAATTTAAGAAAATTGAAATCATATTCAGCATCTTTTCCGACCACAACACTATGAGAGTAGAAATGAATTACAAGGAAAAAATGTAATAAACACAAACACATGGAGGCTAAACAATACTTTACAAAATAATGAAAAGATCACTGAAGAAATGAAAGAGGAATTCAAAAAATACCTAGAGAGAAATGACAATGAAAACACGATGATCCAAAACCTATGGGATGCAGCAAAAGCAGTTCTAAGAGGGAAGTTTATAGCTATACAAGCCTACCTCAAGAAACAAGAAAAATCTCAAATAAATAATCTAACCTTACACCTAAGGGAAATAGAGGAAGAAGAGCAAACAAAACACAAAGTTAACAGAAAGAAAGAAATCATAAATATCAGAGCAGAAATAAATGAAATAGAAACAAAGAAAACAATAGCAAAGATCAATGAAATTAAAACCTGGTTCTTTGAGAAGATAAACAAAAGTTATAAACCATTAGCCAGACTCATCAAGAAAAAGAGAGAGAGGACTCAAATCAATAAAATTAGAAATGTAAAAGGAGAAGTTACAACAGACACCACAGAAATACAAAGCATGCTAAGAGACTACTACAAGCAACTCTATGCCAATAAAATGGGCAACCTGGATGAAATAGACAAATTCTTAGAAAGTTATAACCTTTCAAGACTGAACCAGGAAGAAATAGAAAGCATGAACAGACCAATCACAAGTAATTAAATTGAAACTGTGATTAAAAATCTTCCAACAAACAAAAGTCCAGGACCAGATGGCTTCACAGGTGAATTCTATCAAACATTTAGAGAAGAGCTAACACCCATCCTTCTCAAACTCTTCCAAAAAATTGCAGAGGAAGGAACACTCCCAAACTCATTCTATGAGGCCACTATCACCCTGATTCCAAAACTAGACAAAGATACTATAAAAAAGAAAATTACAGACCAATATCACTGATAAATATATATGCAAAAATCCTCAACAAAATACTAGCAAACAAAATCCAACAACACATTAAAAGGATCATGCACCATGATCAAGTGGGATATATCCCAGGGATTCAAGGATTCTTCAATATACACAAATTAATCAATGTGATATACCATATTAACAAATTGAAGGGGAAAAACCATATGATCATCTCAACAGATGCAGAACAAGCTTTTGACAAAATGCAAAACCTATTTATAATAAAAGCTCTCCAGAAAGTGGGCAAAGAGGGAACCTACCTCAATATAATAAAGGCCATATATGACAAACCCACAGCAAACATCATTCTCATTGGTGAAAAACTGAAAACATTTCCTCTAATATCAGGAACAAGACAAGGATGTCCACTCTCACTACTACTATTCAGCATAGTTTTGGAAGTCATAGCCACGGCAATCAGAGAAGCAAAAGAAATAAAAGGAATACAAATTGGAAAAGAAGTAAAACTGTCACTGTTTGCAGGTGACATGATAGTATATGTAGAGAATCCTGAAGATGCCACCAGCAAACTACTAGAACTAATCAATGAATTTGGTAAAGTTGCAGGATACAAACATAATGCACAGAAATCTGTTGCATTCCTATACATTAATGATGAAAAATCTGAAAGAGAAATTAAGGAAACACTCCCATTTACCACTGCAACAAAAAGAATAAAATACCTAAGCAGAAAAAAGACCTGTATGCAGAAAACTATAAGACACTGATGAAAGAAATTAAAGATGATACCAATAGATGGAGAGATATACCATGTTCTTGGATTGGAATAATCAATATTGTGAAAATGACTATACTACCCAAAGCAATCTACAGATTCAATGCAATCCTGATCAAATTACCAGTGGCATTTTTTACAGAAGTAGAACAAAATATCTTTAAATGTGTATGGAGACACAAAAGACCCTGAGTAGCCAAATCAGTCTTGAGGGAACAAAACGTAGCTTGAGGAATCAGACTCCCTGACTTCAGACTATACTACAAAGCTACAGTAATCAAGACAATATGGTACTGGCACAAAAACAGAAACATAGATCAATGAAACAAGATAGAAATTCCAGAGGTAAACCCATGCACCTATAGTCAACTAATGTATGAGAAAGGAGGCAAGGATATACAATGGAGTAAAGACAGCCTCTTCAATAATGATGGTGGGAAAACTGGACAGCTACATTTAAAAAATGAAATTAGAACACTCCTTAACACTATACATGAAAATAAACTCAAAATGGATTTGAGACCTAAATGTAAGACTGGACACTATAAAACTGTTAGAGCAAAGCATAGGAAGAACACTCTGACATAAATCACAACAAGATCTTTTGTGATCCACCTTCTAGAGTAATGGAAATAAAAACAAAAATAAACAAATAGGACCTAATGAAATTTAAAAACTTTTGCACAGCAAAGTAAACTGTAAAGAAGACAAAAAGACAACCCACAGAATGGGAGAAAATATTTGCAAATGAATCAATGGACAAAGGATTATTCTCCAAAATATATAAACAACTCATGCAGCTCAATATTAAAGAAAGAAACAACCCAATCCAAAATGGGCAGAAGAACTAAATAGACATTTCTCCAAGGAAGACACACAGATGGCCAAGAAGCACATGAAAAGCTGCTCAACATCACTAATTATTAGAGAAATGCAAATCAAAACTACAATGAGGTATCACCTCACACCAGTTAGAATGGATATCATCAGAAAATCTACAAACAACAAATGCTGGAAAGGGTGTGGAGAAAAGGGAACCTTCTTGCACTATTGGTGGGATCTTAAATTAATACAGCCACTATGGAGAACAGTATGGAGGTTCCTTAAGAAACTAAAAATGGAATTACCATATGATCCAGCAACGACACATCTGGACATATACCCAGAGAAAACCATAATTCAAACAGACACATGCACCCCAATGTTCATTGCAGCACTATATACAATAGCCAGTCATGGAAGCAACCTAAGTGTCTATCAACAGATGAATGGATAAAGAAGATGTGGTACATATATACAATGGAATATTACTAAGCCATAAAAAGGAACGAGTTTGGGTCATTTGTAGACAGGTGGATGGTTCTCGAGAGTGTCACACAGAGTGGAGTACGTCAGAAAGACAGAAACAAATATTGTATATTAACACATGTATGTGTAACCTAGAAAAATGGTACAGATGGACAGGTTTGCAGGGCAGAAGTTGAGACACAGATGTAGAGAACTAACGTATGGACACGAAGGGGGGAAAGTGGCGGTGGGGGGGTTGTTGTTGGTGGTGGTGTGATGAACTGGGCGATTGGGATTGACATGTATACACTGATGTGTATAAAATTGAAAACTAATAAGAATCTGCTGTATAAAACAATAAATAAAATATAATTTAAATATTAAAAAAAGTAACTTAAGTTCTTCTTTTTGTGGACAGGTGTTGGACTAACCCCAGTGAAAATGTACAATTGCTTCAGTAGTGATTTTTTTTTTTAATTTTCAAGAATTTATTAAATTGAAATTTGAATGAATTTATATATCTTCCATTAACCTCTCTTTTCATTCCACATCATGTACCTTGTGCTTTCTTCAATCCATTCCATTTAGTGCATAATGACGTCAAGTGGACAGAAGAAAGAATACTGCCCTGGATTCCACTTTGTGTTCTGCCTTTGCCTCAACACCTAGTAGTGAAGATTAAAGGAAAGCCTTTATTTCACTCTCTTTATATTCTCATGGTGGAGGGACTTCAGCTAGAGTAACACATGTGGATTAAATTTCTACCAATCTCCACTCCTCCCTAAGGAAAGAAGAGTGACCTAACTTATTGGTGAGTCTTGGAGAAGGAATGGGTGTGCATAGCTCAGTTTTAGGCCCCACTACTCTAAGCCAGAATGGATAGGAAGGGCACATTCTGTCCTGCACTTGTGCATGTGGACAAGCACATAAATGTTAAGATGTAGTCTATTGCAATAACATGTTAATGGATAAGATCTGATGTTCCATAGTAAAAGCTTATTATTGCTTAGTAATCATGTGTTAAGCTATAATCTTATTCATAAGTAAATGTTTATTGAATGATTATTATTTCTTATGTAATGAGGATTTAAAGTAAAAAATAATAAGCTTAAATGTAATTATTCTCAAGTAAGGCAGTCAGATAAGTAGACAACCCAGCCATCTACCTCTGAAAGAGGGCTTGGGAAAGAGGTCACAGGGAATTCCCTGGCAGTCCAGTGGTTAGGACTCCTTGCTTCCACTGTAGGGGGCACGTGTTTGATCCCTGGTTAAGGAACTAAGATAACCACAAGCCGTGTGGCATGGTCAAAAAAAAAAAAAAATGAAAGAGGCCACAAAACAGACTGTTAGTGCATCTACTTACATTAAAAATTTTGTCATAATCTCAATCGTTAAATGTTTCAGTTATCATTTTTGTTTTGGCTTATATTTCCTAACAGAACATAATCAATGTCTTCTATCACATAGGATATTTAACATACTCTTTGATTATTGGAAACCACATAAAAGCCATCCCACCTCATTCCTTGACACTCATTATCCTCCAGAATGCTTATTCCTTTATAACCATAACTTTTCAAGACCTTAGGAACATCTGATGAGTACACAGTAACTTGTGTGCTTGCTTGTGTATGTCTGCTCTGATCCAAACCCCTTTTCTCTTTCTCTGTCCTTGCTTTTTAGACCAGCCTCTTAGTACTAAGAACACAATTCTGTTCATAGCTTTATATTAATAGTTAGTGACTTAACAATGATATTATATAATTTATATAATACATGATATACTAAATTAAATTATGGATTAAATCTTCCTCTACCAAGGAAACATAAAGTTTTGGACCCATTGTGTTCTGTGACTGTGTGCATGCATGTGTGTGTGCATGTATGTATGTGTGTGTGCATGCTGAATATATGTAGCTTTAGTATTTTCTAAAGTCTTCATATTAACTATCATGTTGGTAATTCTTAGGTTGAGTTGCCATATACGATTTACTCTAAATATCTGCCTTTCCTCTTTACTTTTCTTTTTGAAGGATTAGCAAATTTCCTTCAAAATCAAGGTGTTGAGTTGTTTCAGGGCTAGTTCTGGCATACCTGCTATTTTGTCCAGGGATTGCAGCAGGTCAGGGATCTACTGTCATAAGGTGTGAGTCACTCATTTTGAATGTGTATGGCACTTGGCTATTCTAACCTGATTATTCACTGAATTAAATCTTTAATGATCTTTACAGCAATTCTTCACTTCTATTCTTCATTATTTCAGAGGCCAAAGAGATTTGGTTTGTTTTACGGCAACAAATTGCATCCATTTAAAAATTATTTTTCCCATGTTCACAGCCTCTTTTCATTTCAGGAAAGCATCTACTTTTAATAATAGTTTCAGTTTCCATCACCATGGATTTCAAAGTTTTTATATATAGATTTAAACTTTTTTCAATAAAATTACAATGATATTTATTTTCCTCTGTTATGTACAATCTTATAACTCTTTAACTTTTGTGAATGGAATGATAACTATAAAGTTTTGAGAAATCAGCTCTCTTCTAAAACGAGGGTAATATTATTAAATCAGTAATGTATATGGCAACCCTTAAGTATATCTAAATTGCAGTAGATTGTTATAACTATATCATGGAAAGAATGGTGTTTTAAGCTTGAAACATCCTAAATGCTTAATAAACATTGATAATGGAAGGCAGTTCAGTGCAGTGGTTGACTGTCTGTCTTGAATCAGACTGGCCTAGTATTTGAATCCCAGCTGTGACATTAACTACATATTGGACAAGTCATTTAACTTCTGTGTAACTGAGGTTGTTCAACTGTTCTAAAATGATAACAATAAAATCTCCAGAGATAATTATCTAATTTAATTTAATGTACTTAAAGTGCTTACCATTCAATTTGATGTGAATATTTGGAGTTGCATGACAAATATTCAGTGATGTTGATCATGATGATACGGAAGATGATAATGAAGGTGATTTTGATTGAAGCAGAAAAGAATACATCAGAGATGTTGATAAGCTAGACTGGCTTAATGTTCCTTCTCCCACATTAGGCATACGGAAGGCTTGTCCATCTAGTGGGGTCCCATATCCCTTGGGATGGAAACTTTCTCCCCTTTGCCTCTAGATATACGGCAAATCCAGAGCAGAGAGCAAAGATAAATACGAATTAGAAGTCAAGATTCTAGAGTGTAAAAAGAGTCCAATGATAAGGAGGTGGAGTGTTGGACAGATTGGAAACAGGTATCAAAGTTACCAATCTAAGCAAAGGATATGAGTGTAAGGAACACAAAGGGTAGAGTGTTAGATTGCTTTCCTAGAATTTCTATTATTACTTAAATGTGAATACAGAATGTACTTCCAGTTAAAAATGGACAGTTCTAACTTTAAAGAAATATTGCATTTTTAAGACTTCAACATGAAGACATGTCTAGCACAGTGTCTGTTACATAATGATTAGTAACAAATATTTAATTTATATTTGCTGTTAGCTATTATTTAATTAATAAAAATAATTGAAAGTAGAAAATACGGTGCAAAGAAAATGGGAATTCTGGTTATAACATGGAAAATAATAAAAATTATTACCAATATGTTCTAATAATGTGACATTAAATTTGGCTTTTAATGCCAATATATTTTCATTCTTTTCAGTTTTGTTTTGTGTTATTTTATTTTTTTATTAACTTTGTTTTCAAAATTCTTGATTTATTTATACTCTATAGTTATTTGAATAGTGTTTCTATTATGGAGGAACTATGAATTATGAAGACAAATTTTAAAAAGAATTTTCAGCTTGTTTCAGATTGTTACTGGCTGAATCTTTCACATCAATTTGGCCTTTGTGGTAGACAGACCCTAATGTGACACCTCTTCAATGGTCCCTGCCATTTGGTATTCATACATCTTCTAGTGTGAATGGTGCCCATGACTGACTTCTAAGCAATTGAATATTGGAAACTTGATGTTTTGTCACTCCCATGACTTTGTTACAGTATATAAGACCATTTTGCTAGTAGACTTCTTATCCTCCTGCTGGATTTGAAGAAGCAAATTACCACGTTGTGAAATGCTTATGGGAATATCTTGCAGCATGTAATGTGTGTGATCTCTAGGGTCCAAGAGAGGCCTCTGGCTAATAGCAATAAAGAAGTCATACAGCTGCAAGGAAATGAATTCTGCTAACAAACATTGCCCCTAGTCCAGGTCCCAAAAGAGAACACAGCTATAGCTTTTTTTGTAACCTTGTGAGACTCTGAGTCAAGGACTCACTAATCCATGCCTGGAATCTTGACCCACAGAAACTGTGAGACAAAAACTGTGTGTTGTTTTAAGCTGCTAAATTGTTGCTAATTTTTATGCAGCTAGAAACTGTCATTATTTCAACATTTCTCATTTTATTTACGGGAATTTTTCTTGTATCATAGTTTAAAAATATTACTACTCTTACATTTTTTCCCCCTCAAGATCTCCAATTGTGCAGATGTTAGATCTTCTTTGGTTAACCTTTAAACTATTTTCTCTTTGACCATTTTAATTTATTTTTATTTTATTTTTATTCTTATTGTTTTATAATTGTTATTCTATCCTTTTTAGTAAGTTTGCTTTAAAACTTATTGGTTTGGGAGTATCTGTTAGTTTAATATTTATTTCTGTTATCTTTTCTTCTTTTTTTCTCCCAAGTTCAATTATCTCTGTTTATTATTCCTTTTCACTTTATCTATTTGTATTATTATTGAACTTTTGATTTGAGATGTTTTAGTATATTCCTAAATGTTTTTTGATGATACATAACCCAGTTGGAATGGTTGTGTTTCTTCTACTTCATCATTCTATTTTTTTTTTTTTTTTTTTAGTGATGGGGTTGGAAGAGTTTATTAGCTGAATTGTTTGGATTTTCATTTCCTATACAGTTGATACTTAGAAGTGTGTGTTGACTACATTCATTTAACATGCTTTAAGATAATTTAATGTTATAAAATTTAAAAAGAGCTCGGGTTTAAAAACTACAAAAGAATGACTTAGTATAATTTGCTTCATTGTTGCTCTTGAAGAAACTTATTTCTCACTGCTGGAGCAATATGATTTTTTTTGGTGTGAAATAAAGATAATTGACTAAATTATCATGCACTGTTTCTATCAATATGAAGATCTGTTCTGATGCACATCTTTGTGTAAAGAAAAGAAATCCCTTGGCAAAAGTTAAGGAGTGTCAAGCAGACCAGTGAATAAAAAACTAATAATAAAAACTAATATTCACTGCAATAGAAAATTCCATTAATTGACCATTACTCAAATTTAAAAACCTGGGTAGAGAAAGAGGGGCTCAGTGGAAACATCCTTTGTCAAGCATATATTCCTTGCCTAATTTAAATATTAGCATCATCTAGACTACTTTCCCTTTCTAGTGAATTTGAATTCTAACATGCATGTTTGTCTTACAGTAGAAATATTTTTTTTAAATAGAAGGAGTTCTGTTTTAAACAAGGAGAATAAAAGTTAAAATTTAATTCAAAACATACAGTAGAGTGAAGTAAGTCAGAAAGAGAAAGACAAATACTGTATGCTGACACATATATATGGAATTTAAGAAAAAAATATGTCATGAAGAACATAGGGGTAAGACAGGAATAAAGACACAGACCTACCAGAGAATGGACTTGAGGATATGGGGAGGGGGAAGGGTAAGCTGTGACAAAGTGAAAGAGCGGCATGGACATATATACCCTACCAAACGTAAGGTAGATAGCTAGTGGGAAGCAGCCGCATAGCACAGGGAGATCAGCTCGGTGCTTTGTGACCGCCTGGAAGGGTGGGATAGGGAGGGTGGGAGGGAGACGCAAAAGGGAGGGGATATGGGAACATATGTATATGTATAACTGATTAAATTTGTTATAAAGCAAAAAAAAAAAAAAAAAAAACATACAGTAGTGGACCATAATTTCAATGGCTTATTAACAGGCATGGTATGCTAGTGTGTGTGTGTGTGTGTGTGTGTGCGCATGTGCTCGCAATCTTGGTATTACCTAAGATTACTTCTAACTAAAAACTTAATACTAAAATTGCTTTTATCTTATTTAAGCATGTTAGCATTGAAGTGACTTAGAATTTAAATATTTTATTGCTTGTCTATTTGAATTTTAAATAACTTTTATAGAGGAGGAATTTGACAATTGTTTGCAACTGTAATTGTATTTGAGACTTGTATTCAATTCATTTACTATTAACAAATTTATCATGCTTTCTGAACAACACAAACTCAGTTAATGGAAGTTTAGTGTTTTTACCATTTTTAGTGTTAAGGAAGAATGTTGGTAAAATAAAAATTTCCACTGTTTCATCTTTGGTATATTTGATTCTTAGATTACTTCATAATTGTGATTCATTTTAGAGAATAATTACAAACTTCACTCTCCTTTCTCTTCCTTGATTTCCTTTTATGTCCTCTCTTATTCATTGTAGTCGGTTTTTGGAAATGACTCTGAAATATTGACGGAATTTAGTGTTTTTCTAAATTACTTACAGCATTGGAAAGCAATGTGTAAAATTCAAACTTTGTATGGGTTTGGTCCAAATGTATAAGTATGTATGTGTGTATGTGTATATATATATATATATATATATATATATATATGTGTGTGTGTGTGTGTGTGTGTGTATGTATATATATATATATATATATATGTATATTCTGAAAATTATATGTATACTTATATATATACATATAATTTTCAGAATTAACAGTATCAAAACTGGGCTTTTTTCTGTCTATGAAAATTCTTTTTAATGTTTTTACTTTATTTTCTGGATAATTTCCCACCTTTGTTGTGTTTTTCTATTCTCTACTGTTTAGAAAGCTCTAAAAGATGATTTTTTAATGATGAAGTGTATAAAGAAAATTTGATTGCTTTTTTCCAAATTTTTATTTGCTGGAAGAACTGAATTTAAAATGTTTTTCTTTTCCCTTTGCTTGAAGCAAAATATCCTTATAACTAAAGTCCATTTTTCATGGAATATCCATTTTTATTTCCTGAAATGGACTGCAAGGGAATATGCACCTTAGAAATTGTTCAAAGAAAAAAGAGAAAAGGAAGGAAAGGGATATTGTAGTAATTTACCAGTAAATAAGTATACAAGAAAATAAGTAACTATTCTTTGTTGAAGCCCATATGACCGCTATGAAACTTCACTGAATTGCACCTAGCTACTTCAAATAATGTATATAAACAGCATGTGGCAGAACCTGAGCTTGTCATTTTCAATTTCTATACTTGGGCATCTATATCTTAGCAAAGTCTCAGCTCACTAGCACACTGAGCTATGTAGTGGATATAATCTGAATCAAAGCACAATTGCAAAAATGTCAAACATGATGAAAAAGAGAAAAATCACTACAAAGGGGAATTCACCACAGTAACTCTTTGCAGTTCCCAACGTAGAGGCCTAGTAGCCTCATCAAAGATACAAGAGATGGAAAAGGCCCATTAGGTCATCAAACTTATCCCCTCACCAAAGAAAGAAAATGAATTCAAGCAACCTTATCTGCTAGCTTCAAACCAAATTCAGGATAGAAGGACCCTGCTGCTGCTCTTGATACATTATTTCATGACACTGGATGTCATTTATACAAAAAACTGAAATGAATTCACTGCCCCCAGCATCCTAGAATCACAGAATAGACTTTGAGAGCTGGAAGGTATCTCAGTCCAGCCTCCTCATTTTATAGAAGAGTACTCTGAGGGCCTGAGAGGTTAAATGACTAGTTCATATCCACAAAGCCACTCACAGCTGGACTAACATTAAAACCAAAGTTTCCAGAGATATCTAAACTGTCTTTTCTAGCAAATAATTCTCTTTTTAGAAAAAAAAAACCTTTCATAAAATCTATACTACCTTATACCTAATACATTTGGATTTAACTTATTTCTTCCAATGTTCTCGTTTTTAAAATTCTAACTTTGAAGTGGAAATCTAGGTTTTCAAATCTAGGTTTTCACTGTCAAAGCATAATTCCTACAGTTGATATTGACTCCAGAAGAGACTTTCAGTTGTACACCTATTCCCTCTTCTATGTTAGGCTCAGGGAAATCTACAGAGATAAAATAGCTTCATTGGTTTACTATACATGTAATGAGGCTAAGAGTGATAGATTTAAAAATTTGTCTACACATTATTTCCCTACCCCCAAAGCCATTGGAATAATTCTATTTGATAGATTTTAATATTTTACCAGTGGACACACGGGGAAGATAGGTAGCCTGTGAAGAGATCTGCCATTTGCTTAGGGTCTCTGTCCCAGGCTTGTTTGAGGATAAAGTACAAGGTCAGATATCTGATAAGTGAATTCAGCTGAGCTAGAGGCAGCCAAACTCAGCACCCAAGAGAGCAGATGCTACTTAGTCTTAGAGAACATTTGTGGTAATGCAAACACAACATCACCAGATCTTACGATTTTTCAAGAGAAGCTGGAATTTCTAATGTTTATGAAAAATTTCCTGATTTTCAAAACACTGGTCAGGTTAAATAAAGCAATTCTGTAGGCCAGATAAGTTCAACAGATGCCACGTTGTCATAGGCATTTGTATACTATATTGCACCACCCTAAGAGTCATGTTAAATATTTCATAAAAATGGAGAAAACACAGGCTCTGAGTTTAATAAGTAATCAATTAGTTAGCTATTTACAATTAATTAATAAAATGAAAAGCTGGGTTATAAAAATTATTTAAACAAATTTATGTAACATACAATATTGCATGTAAGCTCTCCAAGCAGAAAAAGTGATTCACACCTTTAATGTCTTATTTCTTCATAACTTAATTATTTCTTCCCTTTTCTCTAAAATTTTTCTCCTGCATGATGATGTTAATATTTTCAAACTAAAGCTAGGCATTTTGGTTAATAGCTTTGGACTTTTTTTTTTAGGATTTTAAAACCCTTGACATTAACATGGATTCAAGGATAGATTTGAGTTATTTTGAACAATTCTATATTATTCCATTGATAAGAAACCTGTATTTTTAGTAGTTAAGAATTCATTTATCTCATAGTGAAGAGAAACTTGCCTGGAGTTTTGGGGTTTATTAGCCCAGCAGTTCTAGACGTTAGTATACATCAGAATAATCCGGGAGGCTTTTTAGGACAGATTGCAGACTCCACCCTCAAAGTTTCTGACTGAGTAGGATCTAGATGGGGCTTGGTAATGTGAATATCTAAGAAGTTCCTGGGTAATGCTGCTACTTCTGGTCTGTAGATAGCACTTTGAAAACCACAGCTTTAGAGAATTGGCAGATTTCAAAGTGTAACATTTTTAGAGCAAATCACACTTTTCTTGCATTGTTGATAAACTGAAGAAAGGGAGCATGATGAGAGTTATTGACTCAGAAAATACCCTTGTCAGTGTCTGTGTTCAACTAATTGATCAGATAAAGTATTTTTTGATACTCCTAATAATAGCTAAACTTTCTGTAATGTTTCCTTTGTGTCAGATTGTTCTCTAAGCTCCTGAATCACTCCTTAAATCTTTATAAGAATCTTATTTATATCATCCCCTTTTTACAGATAAGGAAACTGAGATAGAAGTAAAGTAACTTGCCCCAGTTACACAAACTAGTAAATAGTGGTATTGGAATTTAAGCTCAGTTAATGTGGGTCCTGAGCCCATGCCTTTAACCACTGCATATACTACCGCTCAGGATAATGACTACTCTCTGCCAGTCATCTCAGTTTGTCTTGCTTCATTCCATGAGCCCAGTCCTAGATCAGCTTAGAAAGAATAGTATAAATTAATATTTTCAGATATGTCTTTATTAGACAGTCTATTGTTTAGCACACTTACTAGAATCAAAATTGCTATATAAGTCTGGTAAGAGATTCTAAAAGCCACTTGCATACAGGTGAATATCATCAGTGCCCATTTCTTCACTGAGTTGACTGGAAATGTGTTTTGTGACTTGAAAATGAACATAGTTTATGTTACAATCAGCACAACCACGGTACAGTTTATTTTTGCAAAAAGCATTTTTGGAAAATAAGGTTCATCATCACATCAACATTCCTTATGGTAATACTCATTAAGTACGAGTTTGTAATACTTTTGTTTCTTCTCTTAACTGAAGTTTTTAGAGACTCTCTATGTATATGTGTGTGTGTGGGTGCACGTTTGTGTGTATATGATCTTATGTTTATCTTTAAATCTCCCTTCATTTTTCTCTCTTTCTCATATGCTTTCCTTTTTATTTTTCCATAAATGTTACTAGAACACTAAGTTTGTACAAGAATTAGACAAAAATACTGCCTGGGTCTATTAGTCTATTCATTCTGTCACATGATTGTTTTAGTGTTGTTTAAAGCACTATTTTGGAGCCAGACATAATCACATTCTACAGTTCCTCACCTTGTTAACTGACAGAGCACTGTTCCTATTACACAATTGATCCTGGGCAAATGAAGCCATTAAAAACAGTACTAATTAGCTAAAGAGGGAAGACAGTAATGCAGGCTGCCTCACTTCCTTTTATGCTTAAGGAAGTTGATGTTCCAGACAAATAATAATTGATATGTGGTCTTCCTTAATTGTGGTTGTTAACAGCCAGTATTATAAGGACAGGCTGACAATGTCTGTCTAACTTATTGTATGTTTATTTAGGAATCCAAGAACCACTGGGTAACATTTTTGGTTAACCTGAACTTAAAAGAATACATTTTATAATGTCCCTGAAATCAAAACTCGACAGCTAGAGAGTTGTCTTGAGTTTGGGATACATTTAACAAATATCTGATAAAATCACAATACCCTTTTCAGTTTTAACATTGTACGTCCCCATCATTACATGAGTCATCTATTATCTGATAAAATATTAATTTAATTGTCTCAAGAGTAGATATAGACAATTGTTCCTTAGTGTGAAACTATTAACAGAAGCATACCAAAGCTAAAGACCAGCTTTCTTCTCCCAAAGACTGTCACAAAAAGCCTCCTTCTTTATCCTTTCCACAAAAGGCATACATGGAAAATGATGGTATTTGTATGTTACAATGGAGTTGAAGAAAAAGATGTCTGAAAGAAGGATAAATTGCCTGGGAATTTTATGGCCCTGTTTGGGACCACAAAAGTGCGGGGATTTGGGTCTTGGCATCTTAGCACCCCTGCAGCATTTCCTACTGAGACATACTGAGGGGAAGCTCTGAGATAAGTGAAGAATAGGTGCCAGGATAAGTGGAGTTAACAGAATCACAAAAATAATCTCCCCAATATCACCAAAACAAGCAAACAAACAAACACTCTTACCCTCCAAGACTGTATCAAACTAAAAATCTTCTGCAAAGCAGAGGAAACTGTCAACAGGGTAAAAAGACAACCTACAGAATGGAAGAAAATATTTGCAAACCATATATCTGATATGGGGTCAATTTCCAAAATATGTAAGTAACTCATACAATTCAATGACAAGAAACCTAACAACCAGGTTAAAAAATAAGCTAAGGACTTGGATAGATATTTCTCCAAATAAGATATACAAATGGCTAATAGGTTCACTAATCATCAGGGAAATGCAAATCAAAACCACAGTGAGATATTACTTCAAGCTTGTCCAAACATGTATTATAAAAAAAAAACCCCAAACAACAGCAACAAAACAACACCAGAAAGCAAGGAAAGGACATGGAGAAGTTGGAACACTTGTGCTTTGCTGGTAGAAATGCAGATTTCCTTGGTTTTTACCTAACAGCTTCTTATTGTTCCAGGTTTCCATGAAAGATACCATGTTATATTTAGTAGTCAAGTCTCCTAGGCTCCTCTGGGCTGGGACGTCTTCTCAGACTTTCTTTGTTTTTTATGACCTTGACAGTTTTGAGGAGTACAGGTCAGGTATTTTGTAGAATGTTCCTCAATTAGTATTGGCATGATGTTTTTCTCATGATTAGACTGGGGTTATGTGTCTGGGAGAGGAAGATCACATTTTCATTAATCATATCAAGGGTACTATGGTTCTGCACCCTAGTTCCACCCTAGTGTGGGTTTTTTTCCCCACACCACCAGGCAATTTTCTGACCCTAGCTGGCTGTCTTATAATTCAGTTCAATTCTGACACTATCTACCTGGAGATAGTATAAGATTCCATAGGTTAAGTGCTCAGTCCCATAAGACTGTCCCCACTTCAGATGCCAATCACAAGTCCAGGTTGTTAGCTGTGATTCTGAGGGACTGGCTATAAAGCAGAGGTTCTCAGAACCCACTCCTTGAGCTCCATTAATTTGCTAGAGCAGCCCAAAGAACACAGGAAACCAGTTTTCTCTGGATTACCAGTTTATTACAAAGAGTATCAAGAGATATGAATCAATAGCCAGCTGAAGAGAAACATAGAGCAAGATCCTGAAAAAAAAATGAGCTTGTAGAGTTTGCAGCCAACATGATGTGATGTGTGGAAGTGCTCTTGTTCGCTAACCTGGAAACTCTATGAAACTCACCCTTCTGGGGTTTTATGGGAGCTTCATTAAGTAGGAGGGATGGATTAAATCACTGACCATTGGTGATTGAACTCAATCTCCAGCCCCTCATCCCTCCCCAGAGGTCTGGGTGTGGGACTCAAAGTTGCAACCCTCTAATCACTGGGTTGGCTCCACTGGCAACCAACTCCCCTCCCCATCCTTAGGTGGCCCAAAGTTTATCTCATAACAAAAAATATACCTTTATGGCTTCCAACACTTTGGAAACTCCAAGGGTTTTAAGAGTTTTGTGGCAAAATTGGAGACAAAGACCAAATATATATTCCTCATGAAAAATCACAATATCACAGGCATATACTATCAACATGACTTATCACTGTTGATGTTAACCTTGATCACCTGGCTGAGATAGTGTTTGTCAGATTTCTCCACTGTAAAATTATTCTTTTTTCCTATACTCTTTGGAAGGCAGTCATTATGCACAGCCAATACGAAGCGAATAGGGGAATATGCAGTATCTCCTTCAGGGAGGTGTATCTTGGAATTTGTTTCTTCTTCCCAATTTATTTATTTATTTGATAATCTTTTGCTTCACTATGATTCATTAATACTTATTTTATACTTCAGGTTACACTCTAATACTACTTTATTCTCTTGCTCAAACTGTTCCAGCTTTGGCTATCATGAGTTCATTCATTTACTTCCTTTGTCCCTTTAACATATCTTAGAATTGTGATCTTTTTCATTTACTTCCTTAATTTCTGGAACTAAGTGATGCTCTAAGCTCGTCTTGCATATTTCCTACCTGAGTCTTAGAATCAGCCATTTTTCCAGTGGCCTTGGTATGTTTTATTGGAGAGTGGCATTAGAAACCAAGATCCAGGGACCAGGTATGCTCTTTGCTACTGGTGTATTATTTCTTTTAGGCCCTCTCAACTGACAGAGTGAAGAAATGCATAAATGTATACTAACCTGTTCATATGCACATACCTATAAACATTTCTATATGTAACCATCTGTATTAAGATAACATGAGTTTGATACTAAGGTCTCTAACTATAATCCATTAAATGGTACAATTTTTACATCCTCACCTAAGATCAAACCCTTCCTGAAAGAGTTAATAAAATCAAAGTGCAGGGAGGACTCTAGCTCTCAGCTCACAAATTAGCACTTGCAATGATCATTCTAGGTGCTTACCTCTTAAATATGCTCCGTTGCAGAAAGCCATGTAACCTCCCTTAAGAAAATACTTAAGTTTATCATCTTGGATTTCTAGGCTACCTCAGTGAGCCTCCATCATTTCCTTTATGTTTCGTTTATATACAAATTTCTTGAGAGATCGGTCATAACCATTCCGTGTCCCTCTTCTCTGAGATCACACTTAATCACATACTTTAGGTGTTACAACCTTACACAGTAAACTCATTTTTAAATCTATTGGTGGTACTTGTATTAAGAGTATTTCAGTATATGTATGTTTATTGTGTATTTTATATATACCTAGCTCTATGAAAGTGAAAACTGATACATTAATTAAGAGTCAATTATGGGTATTATCATCATAGAATAATAATATCTCAGAGCTGGAAAGAAGTTTAGAAATCATCTATACTCTATCCTTTATCTTGTGCATTTATTCCTTTTGTGACCTCCCTTACTTCTCTTCTACATACTGCTAAACTGCCTCAGATTATTATAATAAGCATCCATGTGTTAAAAAGGTACCCATGGTTTGTTTTAATCAGGTACAATAAGACACATGGACTCAGAAATTATTTTCACAAAGAGAGAAGTTTATAGTCATAGGTCCTTAGAAACAGGAGGCATGGCTCAGCAAGCAGGGCCACATGGGAAAAGAGCAGGGATGGTCAGCTGTCAGAGAGCAGAGGGGAGAATATGACCCAGAACGTTTTTTTTTTTTTTTTTTTCAGGAAGGAATGGGCAAGGCAAGGTGGGTAGATATACTAGTTTAGGATTGCATAGTTTGAATAATGCCAGTGGTCTCTGGACTATAGGGGTGGTCTCTAGCTGCCATGTAACTGGCCCTAGGGTGATTTAGGGCAGGGGGAATACTGGCTTGATATATGTGATATATGTAAGAGTTTGATAAAGGAAATAGTTGGGGATGTAGGCTCTGGATTGGTTCGTTTATGTATCAAAAGTTCATTGGCAGGGGGCTTCCCTGGTGGCGCAGTGGTTGAGAGTCTGCCTGCCGATGCAGGGGACACGGGTTCGTGTCCCGGTCCGGGAAGATCCCACATGCCACGGAGCGGCTGGGCCCTTGAGCCATGGCCGCTGAGCCTGCGCGTCCGGAGCCTGTGCTCTACAATGGGAGAGGCCACAACAGTGAGAGGCCCGCGTACCGAAAAAAAAAAAAAAGTGCATTGGCAGGAGATTTGTTAGTTCCTATCTCTAGGAACTAACTAGCAATGGGAGGGGCACTCTCTCCAGGATCAAGGTCCCAAATGCTGGAGCATCAAAAATACAGAAAATAAGGAAATACAGTTAATATAATCCCCAAGGCAGCTCAATTTCCTGTACATTTCTCTAGTGAGTTATGTTCTTCTGTGTCATAACATGTATTGAATTTTGTTACTAATCATGCCATCAAGTATCTACACAATGGGAAAATTCCTCAAAAGTTTAAACTTATAATTAGTGATATAAATGCCTTTATCAGTCACTTTGTTGTCAAATAATCAATTGAGCATATTTACATTTTCACAGATCAGGAGTTGTTATAAAATTAAAACCAAGATATTTTTAGTTAGTTTTACAAGGTTGTCTTTTCTTTCTTTTGAATACAGAATGATAATGAAATAAATAGCATCCAAGAGAAACTGTTTAGACTCAAAAGTTCATAAAAAGTTGCCAAGTACAAAAATATATCTGACTAAGGTGAAAAGACCAAGATCTTCCCATCCAAAGAATCTGGTGATAATTGGATTTTTTTTTTTTGATATAAGTTCAATCTGGGCCATTTTACTGGCAATTAATGAAAACAAGAAATTTAGCCAAAAAATGTCAGAATTCAGATATCACATAGGGCATATGAATTAAATTGTTAAGACCCAAAAGATCCTATTTATAAGAATAAAAATATGCAATAAAGAAAGAAAGAAGGGTGTTTGCTGGGGCAGAGATAAGGTTAATGTCACTTCTTGGGGTTAGTATTCATCTATGACACTAAAATCTAATTAGAAAAAAAAATTCAGTTTACCTTCATTGGTTCATAATTAATATAAAATTTACTGATACAAGTGCTAGACAGAAAATGGTGGTACAAAGAGCCATAACTTTGGTTATTTTCCTTCTTCAATCCTCCCCTCTACCTGAACCCCAGTGACAAATGGCTTGAGTCTGTGAAACTACTAGAAAGCTGTTACTTGTTCTCTCGGCATTAATTTTCTGCAGACTTTTGGTCTGCCAGCATTTGGAAAGTGAGGTAAACTCAAACAAGTTTAAACTAGAACCATAAGGCTTGTGTTTAAATATTGGTCTCTTCTTTTATGAAGGCTTGAACAAGTCACTTAATCTCCTTGACTCTTATCATGGTGGAGAAAGAACCATGATCAATATTCATGTGTTAAACACTAACAAATTGCTAGACATTGCATTATGTCCAGGTGTTAAGAGGTAAGTAGAACATGCTATCTAATCCAGTATGGTAATTTAAAATGTAAACAAAAGATTTCACTGCACTGTGACAAATATTATTATACATGTTCTAGGCAGAGAAAATACAACCTAGGGAAGTATAGAAAAAAATTAGTGATTATAAGCATGACATGCTTGTGAAATTTCAAATAGTTCAGAATGTAAGAAACTTGCATTTTATAGCAGGAGTTTAGGAGATGATACTTATCCTAAATCATTCGGATTTTTACCTATAGTCAGTGAGCAGTCATTAAGTAATTTGATAAAAGTTGTGTTTTGGGACTTTGGTAGTTACTAAGGAGATGGAATTTAGAGTGGGAGGGCTGGAATCCTGAAGGCAGGTCATTAGGGGGGCTATTTCCACAGCTCAGACTAAGCCCTCTTGAATAAAAAAAGAGAGATGATATCTTTGAGAGATGTTAAAGTTACTTCGTGAAGATTTTTAAAGATTCTGTGAGATAATAGATGTAAAAATAACTTTTAACCCATGAATTGCTTCATTAGGTTTTATTACAAGGTCCTAACATTAAACCTTCTTATTAGAAAATACCAAATAGATAAAACTGACTTGTTAGAAGCTCTAGTGATGCTGCATCTTTCTCTGCTACTAATCCCTAACTCACTTTATCAAAATCAAAATATCTGTAAGTGAAAATAACATTTTGTTAATGTCAGTTTCACTTGACTTCTATAAAGTCAATTTATCAAAATGAGTTTGACTGCCTAATCTTGGGACAAGTGCCCATCTGTGGATGGCTGGATGTGTGTGTAAGGGGTTATCATGTTCCTATGATTGGTATATCAAAAAGAATCACTTGGTATGGATGGTAGACATTCTACCCAAAGAAGAATGCTCTGTCTTCTCAAACTGAATTATGGGATCAAACTCAACCATGGGATCAAACTCATCCTTGTCACTTCTTGACAACCACAGACAGAATTAGTCCCTCTTTTCTTTCTGTTCCTAGCGCTTTGGCATAATCTTACTGGACCTTTTGTTCTTTTAATTCATGTATTTAGCAAGTATTTATTGAGTGCTAACTATGTATCAGGCACTGTGATAAGCACTAAAGCAAACACACACTGTCCTTGCTCTCTTCCAGCATATCGGCTTAGATCCTGCTTGATGGTCCTTCCTTGGAAGTAGAGAAGGGGCTTAAACTCTTCCTACCCCAGTGTTTAACAGTGACTGATGCATTGTATTATGCTAAAAATATATATTACTTATTCAATAAGTAAAGGTATAAATGAAATTATGTAAGTAAAATAAGTCAACAGTTCATCTTAACTGGCTGAACATATTTTAAATGATTATATTAGTCACAAAATGAATTACATATTTTTTTCCAGTCATCTTTCCTGAATTCATATTTACCTTTGGCAACTGGTAACTTATTATTAAAGAACACACAGAAGTTTCAAGGAAGATATAATCTTTGCAATATTAATTTTTAATCTTTCATTGAAATTTTCCCTGTAGATTTATTCAAAATACTCAGATCTAGTTTTGCTTTTCTTGATGGTTAGTACCCATGAATTACTGTTTGTTTCACCAACACAAAAAATATAATAGGATTATCAGGAATAGTGTCGATTAATTAAATCTAGTATTTTTAACTGCACCGATTATTTTTTTAGTAAGAAATATCATAACAGATAAAGTAAATGAAGGAGACTATTAGCAGAAATTGTATAGAAATATGTAGGATTTCTATACATTATATCAGAATAAGTGATAAAAGGAAAACAGCAAGAAAGAAACTGAGAGAAATCTGAAGTTCATATAAGCATTTAGAAGAAATTAAAAGACAAAATAAGATTGCATTTAAAATGTTTAGTGTTCAAATGATTAGTTTACATATTTTGACTGGAAAGAGAACACACAACCCAAAGCAAAACAGTAAGAAATTATCTTAGATCCTTATTCCTGAAACAAATCTTCAGGTCCCATCGGATTGTTTTGTGCCTCTTTAAACTAAGCTTGCGTGTGTGTGTGTGTGTGTGTGTGTGCGTGTGTGTGTGTAACCAACCTGAAACATCTCTTTTCCAAAAGTAGTTCTTGCTCCTGCTCTGTTCCATTTTGGGAGGTTTTCCTCTTTTTAGTTAGTTTTTCATGATTCTATAGTGAGAGCCAATAAAATAACATAAAATGCACAAATAAACTTATAGTAAAAAAAATGAACAAATATTTTAAAGCCAAAAATAACTAACTACCTGATCCTGAGGAAAAAATACTACATTATTTGCTGTTTTTGAGAGGAAAACATAAATTACTCACCAAAGAATTAAAAACTCTTTCATTGTTGTCAGCCTCTAATTTATTTCCCTCTGATTACCCCTAGATATTCAGTTAAGGTTTCAGAACTTCTGAACATTGATCTATGATACTAGAATATTATATTAGATAATATATACTATATTATACTAGAATTTTGTGAGAGTCAGAATGTAGAAAAGTATAATACAGAGTTTAAAAATGAATTAAAAAAAACCCTTCTTTAGAAAAATAGAAAGAGTGAAGAGAAAGCATAGGAATTTTGTTTGGAAGACACAATGATTTCCCTTCCAATATTGTAAGTAGAAATTTAACATTTACAAATATTTCTTTGGTTGTTTCCTATATTTATAACAAATAAATAAGTTCCTTGTAGGTGTTTCTGTGAATTATATACAGATGTCTGTACTGAAAATTTTAAATGCCAAAGTTCCCAATAAAACATTCACTCATTCATTCACCAAACTTTTATTGCCCCCTTGTTCTGTATCAAACACTGTGTTCAGAGCTAAGGGATAAAATTTAGAAAAAAAATATTGCTTGTGTTGTCAAGAAATTATATTTAGCAACAGAGTCAAAATATGTACATGAATAACTGTTTATAAAATAAAGGGAGAATATTTCTACCAGGCATGCAAATATAGCGCTCTGCAGTCAACCCATTTAAAAAAATGTGAAATTATGAAATATTTAAACATACAGAAAAAATTTCAATAAATAATAGGCATTTGTGCTTCCATCATCTGGATTTAACAATTGTTGACATTTTGACTTATTTACCACAGGTCCATTTATTTATTACTCAGACTGATTGATTTATGAAATACAATGTTATCTACACCACTGAAGTTCTTTCCTTAACCCATTCCCCTGCAGTCCTGCTCAGAGCTAACTGCTAGCCTGAATTTGGTGTGCATCCTCCTCCATCATGTTTTAATGTATTTAGTATATGTTCATAATCCAACACAACATAGAGATGTATATATTTTAAATTTTAAAATGAATGCTTTATTTTATGTATTGTCTTGATGATATTTTTTCCTGGAATATTGTTCTTTTAAACTAGTCTTTCATTCTCTCCAAAGTGGTGTTTTCTACTCAAGATACTTTGGCTTCACTGAATACTTCATACTCACAAGATTACATTCCTGTTCCTCTACCTAAGGACCTCCCTGACAGCGAGACTCACAGGCACCATTTATTGAGCTGTCACCTTGCTCCAAGTGCTGCTCTAGTCTTTTACATGTCCTCATCATTTAGTTCTCACAATAAATATGTGAAGTTAGGAGGCATTATCATTCTCATTTTGGGTGAAGAGGACACTGAAAAACACAAATAACTTGCCCACAGTTATATAACGGGAAGTGGTTGAGCAGCTTTGGAATTTAGGAAGCCTAGTTGAAGAACCCAGGATCCTCACCCACCTGCTTACTAGTGAAGTTAAAGCAGCTTTATGCTTATTGAGCTTCAAGTGTGCTCTTGTATGACCTGCCAATTCATCTTTTACTCTTTTATTATACTGGTATATTTGTCATTTTCTCATTTACTGATAAGAGGCTCTTCTTATTGAGATTAACCCTTTGTCATTTATTATCTTAAAAGTATATTTTCCTCCCAAAGAGAATAATCTTTTAAATTTGTTTTAGTGACTTTTATTATGAAGACGACTGTCTTTTTAAAATAAAAATTGTCACATTGTCTTTTTTAGTGTCTTGTCAAGGAAATATTGCCCTATACTTCTTATACAAATGAGTAAAACCCTTCCTTATTCTTTCCTATACAAACGTATAAAAATATTCTCTTACATTTTCTTCAGAGTTTTGTCTTGCTTTTCATGTTTTTATATCTTTAATTTAATTATAATTTATTTTTAAATGGCCAGAAACAAGGATCTAATTACTTTTCCATATGAACAGAAAATTTAATAGTGACTGGTAGGCTATTTCTGGGTTCTGTAATCTAGTCCAGTGCTAACTTTGTGTATCTCTGTAAGGAGATCAAACCACTTTAATTATTAGTGGTTAGAATTTTTCCTGATATTTGAAAAGGCAAATTTTCTCTCTTTTTTTTCTTCATAAGAATTGTCTAAGAAAAAAATTTTTAGCCTCTTAATCTCACATAAGAATTTTAAAAATAAAATTTCACATTTCCCCAAGTGCTTCACATGATTTTATTATTTACTTATTTCTAAGTGTCCTACTTTTGTTCTTGTTGCAGTTGTGAATTGTATAAATTTTATTATTATATTTTGTCTGATGTCTTTTACTCATGTGTAAGAAACCTATTCTTTTGTATATTAGTCATGGATCCATGAAATTACTGACCATTTATTAACTCCAATAGACTGATTTTCAGCATGAACAATTGTGTTGCTAGAAAATATGGCAATTTTCCTACCTTTCTGATTTTAACACTTTTTTTTCTTCTCTTGATTTATTGCATGGTGCAGGAATTGCAAAATAATGTGAATTAGATGTGGTGACAGCAGATGTCCTTGTCTTTTGTCTGACCTAAATAAAGAATGCTTCTAACATTCATCATTAATATGATGCTTCCTGTGGTTTTAAAAAAAAATTTGTGTAAGGGATAAGTAGATTTTCTTATCAAGTAAAGAAATTGCATTTTACTCCTCCTTCAAAAAATTTTTAAACACAAATGACTGTTAAATATCCAAATCATTCTCTCAACATTTTATACCAAGCTAAAAAACTAAAATAAAATTAAGCCTACATCTAGGCATATTGGCACACATTTAGACTTAAGACAAAGGAAAATGATCCCAAAGACAAATTTGAGAGTCAAGAAGAAACGTAGCACAAAAATTTATTAAAAAAATAAAGGCCATTCTATGTAAAAATTTTAATATAATACAAGGGCTATATAATAATATAATTATTATAACATTATAATAATAATGTTATAATAATTATATAATTATAATAATAACTGATATTTAAAGAGGCTACATAAATAGAATTAACATAAAGAAAAATAATAACAAATGAGTTTGGAAGGAGGAACCAAGTATTTTAAGGTATTGTGTGGAAGGAAGGTTAAAATGTAAACTTATAATTTGATACACAAACATTGTACAATTTTATAATCACTATGAGAAAAGAATAAATTAGTAAATTTCCAAGCCAACAGAGGAAAAATTTGAGTATTAAAAACAGATTTTAAATTTTAATTATGTTAATTAAAATATAGAATGCATCATTTTAAAAAGCCACAAGAAATAGTGGGACAAATAAAAAACAGAAAGAGATGGAGAAAATGCATAATTTGGAATAAAATTTAAATATAACATTCAATAAAATAAAATATAAACAGATTAACACACAAAGTGAATCATGAAATTATTAAAAATAAGTAAAACAAGATGTGGGCTTAGCTTCTACCATGGATGATGATATATCATAAAGTGAAGAGTATAATTAATGTAGCATTCTGCACCTACTTAAACAAACAGAAGCTTTCCATCTGTCCCTCTTTATTCTTCCCTTCTCATTCTGAATAATTCAGCCCTCAAACTGTTTGCACAGGGTGAGCATCCATGGCTGAAACAGTGGGAAGGATCTGTGGTGGGGCAAGAAGCATGTCCATGTAGGTGCTTACCTAGCGCAGGCCGTCAGTGCTTGAGCAGAGAAGGGAGGCTAGCTGTGCAGTGTGTATGGGTGTATGTGGGTGGGTGGGTGCTTGAGGTTGGAGGTGGTGCAGGAAGACAATGAGGTCTTAATATTTGAGAAGTGCAAGCAGGACCTTCACGGAAAGGACCAAACCGGCCTGGGGTATCAGAGCTCAATTACACTGGGGAGCGTATGTCTGCAGGGGACACCCTAGCATTGTCTCTCAGGGCTGAGAGGTGTGAGGCAGATGTCACATGGGAGAGCTGGCCTGGCCAAAGCTTTCAGAGTCTGAGCTGTGTCTGCGTGGTGTTCATGTAGATGGTTGTCTTGGCGTGGGTTGTCAGCGCTAGAGCAAAATAAGCAGGTATGTCCCATGAGAGTGGTGGCCTAGCATAAATTGTCAAAACACCAATGTGATGAAGGGGGCTATTCCTAGCGGGGGGGATAGTGGTAGCAATGGGAGATTGGTTAAATACTGCTTGTTAATTAAAATACATGTATTAAAGATAATTGACAGAAAATAAACTTGAATTAGCTTTGTAAATTTGGATTGGGCATGAAGGTAGTGGTACAAATATTTCAACATTTATAAATAGATATAAAACTATACCCTAACTTTCTCCATTGAGAGAGCCTGGTAGTGACACTCCCACAGTTGTAAGTACATCAAGCACCGAAATCTTTTAAATAGGGGTTAAGGCAGGAAAATCATAAGACTGATCTGGACTATTCTATTGTGTCCCAAAGCATGAAAGTGCTCAAAGAATAATGGGATATAATAAAGTACACAGGAGCCAGTATGCAGAGGTTCCAACTGGTCAAAACTGGGTCAATATGAATACCAAAATATAGTAGTGGATTATAACCCCTTAAATAAAATAGGATACGGACCATGAGTCTATATTAATGCAAATAAATAAATAAATAAAACAAAAGTTTGATGAGGAATGGATATTTACATAGCTTCAACTTCCTTAGAGCATACATATGATTCTTTTTAATTTTTAATAAATTTTATTGAAATATCGTTGATATACAATGTTGTGTTAGTTTCAGGTATACAGCAAAGTGATAGTTGTATATACATATATATTCTTTTTTAGATTCTTTTTCATTATAGGTTATTACAAGATATTAACTATAGTTCTCTGTGCTATATAGTAGGTCCTTGTTGGTTATTTATTTTATATATAGTAATGTGTATATTTTAATCCCAAACTCCCAATTTATCCCTCCCCCATTCCCTCTTTGTTAACCATAAGTTTATTTTCTATGTCTGTGAATCGATTTCTGTTTTGTAAATAATTTCATTGGTATAGTATTTTTTAGATTCCACATAAAAGCGATATCATATGATCTTCTTTCTCTGTCTGACTTACTTCACTTAGTATGATAATCAGTAGGTTCATCCATGTAGCTGAAAATGGCATTACTTTTTTCTTCTTTTATGGCTGAGTAATATTCCACTGTTTGTATGGTTTGAATGCATATATACACATACATACAAACTATACAAAGAAGATGTGAGATTTATATATCTCATATCTTCTTTATCCATTCATCTGTCAGTGGACACTTAGGTTGCTTCCATGTCTTGGCTATTGTAATTAGTGCTACTATGTACAGTGGGGTGCATGTATCTTTTCAAATTATAGTTTTCTCTAGATATATGCCCTGGAGTGGGATCACTGGGTCATATAGTAGCTCTTTTTAGTTTTTTAAGGTAACTCCATACTGTTCTCCATAGTGGCTGCACCAATTTACATTCTCACAGTGTAGGAGTGTTCAAATAATAAATGCTGGAGAGGATATGGAGAAAAAGAACATACGTATTAAATACAAATGGAAGACAAAAGTAGCTTTACATTTGAGAAGTCTCACAAGACACTACCTTAATTAAAAACCAAAATGAAATCATCAGCAATGAGAAAATTTAAACTGTATGTCACCTAAGAGGATGCAACAAGAGGAACAAGCATCTTCTCAATTCTGTAATGCACCTAATATATATAGGAATATATGTATTACTGAATATATAACCTGACTCTAAACATGACAAACATCAGACAATCCAAAATTAGGAGATACCCTACCCAATTTAATTGCTGGATATTTAAAACTGATTAAGGTCACTGCAGTCCAGAAAAGACTGAGGAAATGTCTCAGAGTAAAGGAGAGAAAAAGGACTTGACAACTAAAGACAACGTGCAATTCTGAACGTTCTGGGGACATTTAGTGCAACTTGAGTCATCTGAGGATTAGCTAGTAGTGAAGTATCAATGTTAATTTCCTTCTAGTACAGTGGTTATGTAGGAGAATGTCCCTGTTTGTAGGAAAGTGACACTAAAATATTAGGACATGATAGCATATCCAGCTGGCAACTTATTCTCAAAATGTTTTGGGGAAAAATTCTATGTTCTCAGCTTTTAACTATTGTGCAAAGCACAAAAATGCATCAAATTGGGCTTCCCTGGTGGCGCAGTGGTTGAGAGGCCGCCTGCCGATGCAGGGGACATGGGTTCGTGCCCTGGTCCGGGAAGATCCCACATGCCGCGGAGCGGCTGGGCCCGTGAGCCATGGCCGTTGAGCCTGCGTGTCCAGAGCCTGTGCTCCACAACGGGAGAGGCCACAACAGCGCGAGGCCCACATACCGCAAAAAAAAAAAAAAAAAAAAAGCATCAAATCAAGACCAACTCTAGCATACATGGCTCATTTCATGAACTTTCACCCCAGGGTAGATGTACTGTCTCCCATATGGCCTAGCCTAGCAGAGGTTTTGGTGGATTTCAGCCTCTTTGAGCCTTATTTGTCTTGTCCCTTTGTGCAGTTCATAAACCATATGCCATACATGTTAGCTCTGCATAAAAAGAATATTTTATGTGGAGTATTTTATGCAGATTCAGAGATCTACAGTAATTTTTTTTAAAATTATTTTAAAATTTTCCCTCAATCATTAATTAATATTTGAGTAGCATTTACCTATAAGACTTTGGTTTATTTAAATGAGATTCTCAATTGTTAAAGCAGAGAAAGCAAATTATTCTGGAGACATTTATCTTCAAAGAATATGTGTAGGAAAGAAAAGTACCCATCAGATAGCTAGTGGGAAGCAGCCGCATAGCACAGTGAGATCAGCTCGGTGGTTTGTGACCACCTAGAGGGATGGGATAGGGACGGTGGGAGGGAGGGAGATGCAAGAGGGAAGAGATATGGGAACATATGTGTATGTATAACTGATTCACTTTGGTATAAAGCAGAAACTAACACACCATTGTACAGCAATTATACTCCAATAAAGATGTAAAAAAAAAGAAAAGAAAAAGTACCTCTTAGAAATATTACCAGTATTCTGTTTGCTATGCTTTTGATTTGTTCAAATATATTTAATTACAAGTATAAATTATATATACAGTTTAGAAACAAAGGATTTAATAATTTAAGGATTAACTGTGAGTCAAAATAATTTGTTTAGTCTAGCAATAATTTAATTACAAGTTGCTCACAGAAGTGTACACAACACATAATAAATATTTATTATGTGTTGGATGAGACAAAGAATATCGAAGAGTTTAACAGTTTGGCAAACACTTATGCATTAAAAGCTTTTATTATTTGCTTATGTATAGAATTAATTTGAGATAAAATAATTAAAACCTAACACAAACTCTATTCTGAGTTTGTGGATTTTTAGATGTTAGCTATGTGGTGATTTTATGAAATTGAGTATGACTTAGAAAAACTCAAATTTGCTTATTCTACCTCACATGTTCAATAGAATATTAATTCCTAGAAGTATTTATTGCATTAAGAACTAATCAAACCTTGCAAAGCTCTAGAAAGTTAAATCTATTGGCATTAGCCATTCATTGTTTAAATTCTCCTGACCTCATTAATCTTTTATTGTAACTAGAAATCAAAATGCCTAAAATTATATCCCAAAGGGAAACCATCAGCATCATTCCAAGAAGCTTCCCTTTTCAGAATCTCTCACAACATCCATGTTTCTTCAAGTTGTTTCTTCTTCCAGGTACTTTTAAGTTGAATATTTCTGAGTACAACTCTGTCACAATCTCTGTGAGGTTTAACCCTGGAAGTGTGAGGGATTTGACCACCATTATTGTTATCAAAATGATAACTAGGAATCTTATCTTCATATCCTTCAAAGAAAATATATAAATCCCAAGTTTACCACAGTACCTCTCTTGCTTTATCGTCACTAGGTAAATTATTAAAATATAAGATTTTTAATTATTTGGGGGGATAAATTACTAGAAGAGCAACAGCAGTATCAGAGCAATGAGACTTTTGATTAAGACCATTCTAAAATTATCATCCAGAAAATTATCATCAAGTAAATTGGACAAGGTATATCTTCATGATTGAAGAATCAGAGAGTATATTATTCTGTAAACTTGCCAACATATGACTTTATCATTTTAAAACTTTTATATTTAATAGGTAAAGGAAAGTATTGACTAATTGATTAATTTCTGTCTTATTTTACCAGTGTAATGCAGATTTTTATTTATTTGTGTTTTGAATATGGTTGTCAGAGATTTAAATTTCTTCTTTTCATTAGTTTTTGTTCATATTGTATGTCTTTTTTTCTATCTAAATGTTTGACTTCTTGTATATTCATAAGAATCACTTGTATAAATAAATAACTATATACGGAGAGAAATATAATAAAACCATTTTCTTATTGTGATATCTTCCTTTCAATGATATTACTTTGAGATCTTTTTCTGATGTACACTTTTTTAAGTTTTTTACTTTTATGGTCCAAACTCTTTATGCTTTCTGATTATGGTATTTTCTATAAAGACCTTCACTTCCAGTGTGTATGATATTATGCATATTTTCTTCTAATTCTCTTTGATTTAATTTATTCATATTTAAACTCTTAATTTACAGAATGCCAAGAAATCTACTTATCTAATACTATTTATAGAATAATACATTAATTTACTTCCTTTCTTCTTCTCTATCTGGATTATTTTGTAGATGATCTCATCCAGTCCAATGACTTTGAATAGCACGTATAAGATGATGGATCGCTAATTTAAAGCTCTAGCCTAGCTCTTTCCTCCTAGTACTAAACATATGTTCAGATGCCTTCTTGACCTCTCCAATTAAGTGGCTTATTAGGAAAACTAAATATGCCCAAAATGAAGCTCTTGATCACTCTCACCAAATTAAGTAATTTATTAATTTCCTCCACCTTGAGTTTGTCATCTCATAAAGTAATATCACCAAACAATGTGGGAATCAATACTGATTCTTCCATTGTCTAAACCCAGCATATCTAACCCAACAAGCAGTCTTGTCAATTCTATCTCCCAAATATATTTTGAGTTTCCTGATTCCACTTATATCCTCTGTCCTTACACACTTCCAAATCACTACTATCTTTTATCTAGGTATTGCAACAAGTCTCAAGTGTCTCTGTTTCTACTTTTGTCTCATCTCCATTAATGCCTTTTCCACACAGAGATCAGAGTAATTTTTTGAATTATTTATTAGATATTGTTATTCCATTGTTTAAAATCCTTCCAGCGTTTTCCTTTTTTTCCCTGTCTTTGTGTTACTTTGGATTCCCTCTGTAGCAAACTCAGGGACAATAATTCAAGTGCAAGTAAGAGTTGTTTGCTTTGTAATTTTTTGTTTTGAAGTACTAGAAATGCTTGTAGATGAGTGGGGACACAGTACCAGAAAGGAAAGGAGTCAAGAAAGTGTATGTGAAAATCCAGAGAAACGAAGGAAGACCGGAACTTTGCTCACTGGGTTCACTTTAGGAAGTAGTATAAGCAATACATCACAGGATTACCAGCTCTCCCAACCTTCAGAAGGGAGGTAAAAATGGATGCATCTTTTCTTAGTCACTGTTTGAAGAGTGATGGAGTGTGGGTAGTATTCTATATACATCTAGCTGGCACAAAAATCTCCCAGGCACAGAAATGTAGATATAGCCTCTGCAAGTCTGAACACACAGAAATGGTAGGGTTCAAGATGTATGGGCACTCACGGTGTCTGTTACAGCCCTGCATAACACTCTAATTTCATACTTCTCAATCCTAGTTTACTGTGCTCCAGCCATACTTGCTTCATTTTTTTATTCTAAATTTTTTCTTTACTCATGTTGAAATATTTTCTTCTCTTCGATTTTCAGTTCTTATTCTTTAAGACTCAGATTAAATGCCCCCTCCTCACAAAGCCATTTAGCATAAGTCTATTAAATTACAAATCACCTAATCAGCAGTTACTTTCTATCAAATTACCTTTTTGATTTCTTTTATAACACTTGTTCTCAATATTATTGTTGTCTCAACAAGATTTATTCCAGTGTTGTCTTGTGTTGCAGAAATGTAATTCATAAAGCTGATGGCACTCTGACTCATCTGAGGTGAGAGGTATGATTGTTCTGAAAACACAGGGCAATCCAGTCTCTCTGGACAGAATAATTAGTTTGAAAATAAGCATGTATGTAGAAAAGAAATTGGACTTGCCCAAAGAAAGGTCTTCCCTTTGCCTTTGGATTCGAATACCTGATAGGACTATCTTTATTTGGGCAAAGGACTGAATATATCAGCTGGTAGAGTGTAGAATGACTATACCAGTAAGACAAGCCACGTGATTTAGGGTAGGGGCTTTTAGTTCAAGTGTTGTCAGTTGACCTCTAAAATCAACCACATGGGCAACCAATCTATCATGACCAAATAAAGGAGCCCCAGTTAAAAACAGCACCAAAGGTCAGGTAAGCTTCCCCATTGGAAGGACCCTGTGTGTACTGTCATACATTGAAGCCACTAGTGTAATGCATTCTGATTCCATAAGAAAGGACAGTGAAAGCTTTGCATATGGAACCCTGCCAGACTCTACATTATGCTCTTCATTTGGCTGAATTTAATCTGCCCCTTTTCCCTATAATATACTAATGTGAGTAGCATAGCTTTCCAGTGAGTTCTGTGACTACTAGGAGATTACCAAATCTGAAGTTGGTTTTTGGAACTGTATAGAATTACAGTTGATGTCAGAAGTCAAGGATGGTCTTGAGGAATGGGTTCTTAAACCTTGTGGTTTGACTAAGTCTGGGTACTATGAAATCTAAGCCTAGGCCCAAACCTTGATGTTATCTTGCGTCCTATTTTTCACACATGCTTAATAAGTAATAAATCAATAAATCCCACCGACTCTTCCGGCTCTTGCCACAACTCTTTTTAAGCCTTCATTCTCTCTTACCTGGATTACAAATTTCTTTGCTTCTACTTTGCCTTCTTAAACTTTGTTTTCAACACGTCAACCAAAGAGATCCTTTTGAAATATAAATCTGGCATGATACATTAAATTACCATTCAAAATATACAATATCTTTCTGTCTGAGCCCCTTCATGCAAGGTCCTTCACCACAGAATCCCAGCTATGTAAGGATTATAGTTTTCATTTCATTTACGTTGAGCTTGGTTAGATTAATGGATTGGAAAATGAAATGTACGTGTAAATGACTTTGTTACTTCTGAGTGGAAATTTAAAGAACCATTTCATGATTTCATCATATATTTATCTCATTGCTACATCATAATGGCATTGTCACAGATAAGTACTGTTTTTTTTTTTTTTTTTTTCAGTACACGGGCCTCTCACTGTTGTGGCCTCTCCTGTTGTGGAGCACAGGCTCCGGACGCACAGGCTCAGCGGCCATGGCTCAAGGGCCTAGCTGCTCCGCAGCATGTGGGATCTTCCCACACTGGGGCATGAACCCGTGTCCCCTACATTGGCAGGTGGACTTTCAACCACTGCACCACCAGGGAAGCCCAGTACTGGCTTTTCATCCTGGTTCCTAAAGAGGACATCGAGAACTACAGCTGACTTGCAGCTTGTACATATTGGATAAGGGAAAACTCTACTGTAAAAAAATCCACTGAGATTTTAGGATTGTGTGTTTAAAGAAACATTACATATAGAAAACTTGACACAGAAATTAGTACTAGAAGTGGGATTCTGCTATAAGAACAATTTTAAAAAAATGATGTGACTTTGATTTTAAGACAGATGGAACATGGTGAGAAAACTACAATTAGAGGTTGGAAAATAACAGCACATGGTATGCAGTAGTGAAATATTTAGTATAAATGTCAACTGACAAAAAATACCAAAAGTCAGTTTGTATTTCAACATGAAGAGGTTGGGCAACAGATGACATTAGCATGCTTAGTTATTATTGACTGCATTTGATGAGATTGTAAAAGAAGGAGATGATCTGAGAAAAGAACTGGGGTGGGGAGAGCAGAAAAGTTGCAAGGAGATAAAAGAGAATGTGGACCATCCAGAAATTCTGAAACATTCAAGGTCGGAAGAGGCAACAATTTCTCAGATGCAAATGGGAAAAACTAAATGAATGATAGTAAAAATATAAAACAAAACAACAAAGGATAATTAAATCTTGACCTTGTAGCAAGGCCAAATCAGCCATCTTTGACTGAGCTCAGGAAATAAAGAGCAGGGAAGGACTTGTCAACAGAACTACATAAAATTCTGAATGCAAAAAATTAAGTCTAGAGATCTAATTGTTTCTTAAAAAGTATTGTGAGATGACTGTCACCACATAGAGGGTACTACAAATATATAAAAAGGCAAATAGGGTTTTGATAACATTTTACATTGTAATATGCCATAACTGTAATTTCCACTACTCTCCATGACGGGATAACTGATACTGAACTTGCCCTCATGCTGCAACCAACCATAAAAAAGACAAAATGCACAAGGCAACTATTTTAACCTCCACTGGAAAACAAGTCCCACAAAAGTTTTATTCCTGAAAGAAGAAAAATAAAGTAAGCCCCACATTTGCCTGAGCTTTCTTCCTGGGGTATTTTCCTGATTACAATGCAAGTAGTAAGGGGTCAAATCAGATCTAGACAATAAAACTGAGCTGAAGAGGCAGAGATTAGATTTTGGAGCTGACAAAGTAGCTGAAATTTTAGGGCAGAAACTAGGGAGGAGAAAGGTATGCAGGAAAAGAGCACAGAAGTTTATACATGATTCCCATATGTCTTTGGCAGAGGGCTGAACTGTACAAATGCAGGGTGAAACTCTATGTGGTCTACCAGGCACTAGCTATTTTAAGACTGAACAGTGGTAGTTTTTAGAGGTGGTATTTGAACTAAGGTAGGTAGTTCAATCAGGATGAAGATAAAATGTAATTATGTCAATATTTTTAGAACCAAGGGCTTATCTATGCACTGCAGTAAAGTACAGTGGAATGGTATAACTCTACTCATAGAGAAATAATGCACATCTAATATTTGCAGATGACAGAACCCCTTCGGGGATCTTCCAACATTCTAAAAGAAGTCTTCCCACCAACAGTTCATGAGGGTTCCTTTTTCTCCACACCCTTTCCAGCATTTGTTGTTTGTAGGTTTTTTGGTGATGGCCATTCTGACCAGTGTGAGGTGATACCTCATTGTAGTTTTGATTTGCATTTCTCTAATTATTAGTGATGTTGAGTATCCTTTCATGTGTTTGTTGGCAATCTGTATATCTTCTTTGTAGAAATGTCTATTTAGGTCTTCTGCCCATTTTTGGATTGAGTTGTTTGTTTTTTTGACATTGAGCTGCATGAGCTGCTTATATATTTTGGAGATTAATCCTTTGTCATTTGCTTCATTTGCAAATATTTTCTCCCATTCTAAGGGTTGTCTTTTCATCTTGTTTGTTTCCTTTGAGGTTCCTTAAAAAACTAAAAATAGAACTACCATATGACCCAGCAACCCCACTACTGGGCATATACCCTGAGAAAATCATAATTCAAAAAGAGTCATGAACCACAATGTTCATTGCAGCACTATTTACAATAGCCAGGACATGGAAGTAACCTAAGTGTCCATCAACAGATGAATGGATAAAGAAGATGTAGCACATATATACAATGAAATATTACTCAGCCATAAAAAGAAACGAAATTGAGTTATTTGTAGTGAGGTGGATGGACCTAGAGTCTGTCATACAGAGTGAAGTAAGTCAGAAGGAGAAAAAACAAATACCGTATGCTAACACATATATATGGAATCTAAAAAAAAAAAAAGTTCTGAAGAACCTAGGGGCAGGACAGGAATAAAGATGCAGATGTAGAGAATGGACTTGAGTACATGGGGAGGGGGAAGGGTAAGCTGGGACGGAATGAGAGAGTGACATTGACATATATACACTATCAAATGTAGAATAGATAGCTAGTGGGAAGCAGCAGCATTGCCCGGGGAGGTCAGGTCGGTGCTTTGTGACCACCTAGAGGTTTGGGATAGGGAGGGTGGGAGAGAGACACAAGAGGGAGGGGATATGGGGATACACGTATAAGTATAGCTGATTCACTTTGTTATAGAGCAGAAACAAACACAACATTGTAAAACAATTATACATCAATAAAGATGTTAAAAATTAAAAAAAGAAGTCTTAAGCCCAGTTTTGCAAATATGAAATAATATAAACTTGTCCCCAATATTTGAAGAGTTGAAATTCTCAGTAAATGATGAAATTCTGAAGCCTAAACACCATCTTGTTTTTATTTTGCTTTACAAAAGGAGAAGGAGGAAGCCACTTAAATTTACATTTACATGCTTGAAGGTTTTAATATTCCAGAGGTCTTAGTATGGGTTCTTCCAAAGACAAAGACTTCGATTCAGGTAGTTTATTTGAGAAGGTGATATGAAGGGGAGAGGGTTGTAAAATAAGGAAGGAGAAAAGCCATCAAAGGGAGCCTTATTATTCTGGTCGTCATTGTGTGCCACAGTGTATCTATCTCATTGGGGATAATGAGGACCCAATAGAACATACCACAGAACTGGTGTTTCAAAAAAAGTGAAAGACAAGACTGTTTATCCTTTGGTTGAGATTTGCCTTCAAGGGTGTTAACTCTTCTGTCTAACGACCAGCTCCTTGTTAAGTCTGAGTGAGCATCTGTGGCTTCAGAGATAACCTTGAAGCAAAAAGTAGAGAGAAGTGACAGGCACTCAAGGTGGGATTTTGTCAGGGTACATTGGAAGTGCCAGTGAAACTGGAGCTGAGCCCAGGTGATGTAGCATGGAACATCAGAAGCATATGCACCAGTCCACTTCAACTATTACTCAGATTCACTTGTATTGCAATTATTAGTTACATTTTCTTACTAATCCTTCAAAATGATAGCCAGTGGTAATGGCTAAAAATACATGAGACGAGTTATTTCACAAGTGATATTCCTTACTGCTGTAACTGATCCATAAATTATATGTAATAATCATCATTAACTTTCTCTACCACCCATTCCACTTTTATCTCACCTCTAGCCTGCACTTCCTGTAGTGTAGATAGTTTTCCTAATGGAGCAAATTAAACTTTCTTTCCTAAAACAGTGAGCTCTTGATTGCCTTCCCCTTTTTGGGACATGATTGCTGCAACTATCCATTCACTGTTATTACCTTACCTAGAAACTTCAATCCTTTCATCATAGTCAGCTGGGGCTGCCATAACAAAATATCATAAACTAGGTGACTTGAACAACAAATTTGTTTTCTCATAGTTCTGGAGGCTGGGAAGTCCAAGATCAAGGTGCAGGCCAATTCAGTTCCT